>NC_083283.1:48136441-48793033 GCF_963506605.1 Zootoca vivipara
GTAAATGGCAGTAAATGACTTGCTCCTCTCCCAGTGATCATTACATTGTTCACATTCATGCATCATAGTAAAGCATGGTTAATGGCTTACTATGAACACACAGGTAGCTCCCACTTTGTTCCTTCTCTAACCCATCACAAGTAGGAACAACAAACCAGAATCTCTGGCTTAGCTTTCTATCCAACATACGGATAGTGGTTTGTTGCACTCCAGACAAACCAGGATGTTTAGCCAAGTTTTGTTCTTGTCTTACCAATCACAGTTTGTTTGAGCAAAGCAAGCCATGATCCTCTGTTTGGGGAATCATTAAGTATGGTTTACTTTGACATGTGAACAGAGCCATTGCATGCATGAATTATTTCACCCTGACAGTTGAATATACTTGCTAAAACTGTATGTGGTAAAAGTGGAAGTGCTGATAACTCTTTGCACGTTTAATTCGGGGGTTTTTAATCCTACCAAGAGCTATTTTTCTTCCTTGTGAGTTCATCTACTTTTCTTAGACAAATGCCTCATAAAACTGGTGGTGGTTCTTACTTGTTTGGTGGAGTAAGATACAGATTCAATATATGGACTTTATTGCAGTAGAAATTTGCAATGTCGGAATTTGTAATTGCAGTTTGTGAAGTTATAAAATTGTTATACCAATATTTGCTCCTGCTGCTTCTCAGGGACACAGCAGGTCAGGAAAGATTCAACAGCATTACCTCAGCTTATTACAGAAGTGCCAAGGGTATTATATTGGTGTATGATATCACGAAGAAGGAGACATTTGATGATTTGCCAAAATGGATGAAAATGATTGACAAGGTAAGTTTCAGTCTCTCAAAATAAGCAATAGTGGTTTTGATACTTACAGGAATAAAGTCAAATTGCATGGTAGCAGTACACTCCAGCGCAGGCATAGGCAAACTCTGGCCCTCCAGATGCTTGGGACTACAATTCCCATCATCCCAAGCTAATGGGACCAGTGGTCAGGAATGATGGGAATTGTAGTCCCAAACATCTGGAGGGCTGGAGTTTGCCTATGCCTGCTCCAGAGAATTCATTATAGTAGCTATATGGCCACTTTTCTAAACTCATGAGTGTTGGTTAATTGCAGTGCTGAGGCAGCTTTGTGGTCTCTTATTCATTGCATCACCACATACATAGCTCATCAAGCCACCTCTGTGTTTCTCTGCTTTAGAGCTCTAGACCTAAACACCAACTGGTAGCACAAAGCTGAAAATGTTAGCGGTGGGTGTGAGAGGGGGTGGCTTATTGAACAAGGGTTAGCACTAAATCAGCAGCTGTTTCCTACCTAATAATATATGAGAATTGAAACAAAAATGTTTGCCTCAGCTGTGCATTTGCCGTATATGATAGTATATACACCTTTATAACCTGGCCTTTGACACTTGAGGTTTATATTTTTAGCACCCACCCTATTGTTGTGACTAAATTGTTGTCAACTGTGTTTTGTTTTATTTTAAATTGCTGTGACTGACCCTGAGACCTTATGGTGAATCCTGCCAAATTTTTGAGTTGAAATTGCTGTATTCAGACACTAGAAACAATGTAAACCATTATGGTCACAGTGCAACATAAGGATTATACAGTCATACCTCGGTTTAAGTACGCTTCGGTTTGAGTACATTCAGTTTAAGTACTCCGCAGACCCGTCTGGAACGGATTAATCCACTTTCCATTACTTTCAATGGGAAAGTTCGCTTCAGGTTAAGTACACTTCAGGTTAGGTACAGACTTCCGGAACCAATTGTGTACTTAAACTGAGGTACCAATGTATTCATTTCTAACATTATTCAGCAGTAATGCAGTATTTGTTACAGGAGGTTGCACAGTCCAACAGTTCTCAATCAAGAAGTTACTAAATTGTACTGGTAGAGTGAAGCCTAAACTAAAGGAGAAATGATCAAGGCTGCCTTAACAAGTAGCTTAACAGCCTAGAACTGTTATGAATGTATTGACTGAATGACTTCATTTTTACCAATATGAAATTTAAAAGCAAAAGGCCTAAGCTAGTGGAAACATGCAATTTTATGCTTTGGTGTTTCTTCTTTCCACCCCCACCCCCACCCCCCAGTATGCCTCAGAAGATGCTGAGCTACTACTGGTTGGAAATAAGTTAGACTGTGAAGTGGACAGAGAGATCAGTCGGCAACAGGGAGAAAAAGTAAGTGAAGGTGAAACAAAATTAACAGACATTGATGGAAATAGGAAATTACTTCTGTGGAAGTGTGAATGGTGCAGAACCTTAGCATTACATTCATTTTGATCTTAATTTTAATGTTGGGTAACTTCATGCCTTGGAACCTTTTTACTATCATCTTAATTCATTTTCTTTAAAAGTTCAGAAGCACCACCCCCTCTCCTGACTTTTTGGGGATTCCAGTGAGGAGGAAAGCATGGGAAAAATTCCTTCTGTTAACTTCTTTATCTTTGAACTGGCTTATCTTCCTATTTATCATAAGATCCAAGTCAGAATATTTAAATTAATTCTCAAACTTATTTTGCATTTGTTCATTGTTGTTTAATTTCATCCTAATGTACTAGTAAATAAACTGGATCATTTAAATTATTATGGAACTAAATATACTTTTGATCAAATGAAATTTCCTTGAGCCAGACTAAAAATGTCATGATTTCTTAATTTTCCCCATCAGTTTGCACAGCAGATAACTGGGATGCGGTTTTGTGAAGCCAGTGCCAAGGATAATTTTAATGTGGATGAAATATTTCTGAAACTGGTTGATGACATTCTAAAAAAGGTAAAATGCTTCCATACTGCAAGTTAATGGGACTTAAAATGTTGATTATTTAAAGTACTGTGTTAATGTTTCTTTAAAAAAAATCAGTTTCTAGAGTGCACCTTTTGGGCTATTTGCTACAACCAGTTTTTCAGCAGAATACTTTGCATTGCTTTCATATGTATGGTACTTAGTACTCCTTTAAATGGGAATTGGTATCAGTGTAACAGCTCCAGTAATTCTTCTTGCTTCAATGAGGGAATGAGGTTGTATAGTTTGATTTTAGCATGATGGGTTGTTTTGTTTCGTTGTTGTGAGGCTAGGAGTAAAGGACAAAATTTCATGCTACTGACCAATAAGCTCACCAAAACGTAGCAGGCACAATCCAGATAAAATCTGCTGCTTTTAACTTCTATCAGTAATGATAGTTTGTTAATAGGAAAAGCTGATACTTGATTTAGCAGAGCTATATGTGTTAAAATTGAATGATGGAGCTTTATGGGTATTACAGTCATACCTCGGTTTGAGTACTTTCAGTTTAAGTACTCCGCGGACCTATCTGGAGCGGATTAATCCACTTTCCATTGCTTTCAATGGGAAAGTTCACTTCAGGGTAAGTACAGACTTCCGGAACCAATTGTGTACTTAAACTGAGGTACCACTGTATTTGCCCTATTAATGTAATTAATGATGAATATTATGCCAGGATCTGAATTTAGGTCACATAATTCAGGTTAGGTGGCAATGCTTATATTTCTAGGTTATACCATTGGACTGTGTTAGACTCTACAACATTCTGTGCAGGACATTGCTTACAACAGGATTTTTTCCCCCATTTTAAGATGCCTTTGGATATTATAAGAAATGAATTGTCCAACAGTATCCTGTCCCTACAACCAGAGCCAGAAATTCCACCAGAACTGCCGCCTCCAAGACCTCATGTCCGTTGTTGTTGACCGGCTGCTTCATCCAGTGTGCAAATGATAAGTGGGAGGAGGGAAAGGCGGGGGGGGGGGGGGCAGGCAGCACCTGTCCGACTCTGCACTACAATCATGTGGCAGTTCCTTGTTGCACTTTGATTCAGAGTCAGAGCTATACTCTTAATTTGTAAATATGCAAGCCTGGGTAGGATTCAGCTGTAGCTGGTTAAGTATTGCCCTTCCCACAAGTGGTTTTTCACTCCTCTTTCCCAGTGCTATAAATATTGTACATTTGGCTGGGAAACACAGCACTCCCAAACCTAGGATGTAAGAAATTAAATCCATACTTCCCTTATTCTGAACATAAATGTTGTAATGGTCCTTGATATAAACAGAATCTCTCCTAGTATATGGTGCTTTGCTAGCTTTTTCTAAAATAATTTTTAAACTTTTGACTTTCTATAGCTTTCTTAAGAAGCATTGTTTCCCACTTGCAAATTCAAAATAAAAGTGTTCACTGTAGCATTTTAAAATGACTGACAGCACAATCCTATATATGACTGCTCAGAAGTGAGACCTACTGTGTTTAAGAGGGCTCACTCCCAGGTAAGTATGCCTAGGATTGTAGCCTGAGAATGAAATTTGCAAAGTATTGGTGCTATACGCAAACCATTCATTTCAATGGGGCTTGTATATGTGGTTCTATGCAAGCATCATTGAAATGAATGGATCGTATAGTAGCAGGATTCAGTGCATTGAGCCCCGAACACACAATTGACATTTCTGGCAATTCTTTATTATTTATTATTTTTTATGCTAGGTCATTTGTGTGTATGCGTGTGCGCGTGCGGAGGAACTACATTCTGTGCAGTTTATAAAGAATGAATTGCCAACTTGCACAGTTAGTTTCCTCAAATATAAATTAGCTAGCAATCGGGTTCTGTAAGATACAAAAAACAGAGATATATTTGAAACCTAAAATAGATAGATAGATATATATATAAGGCATTGCTGCTGTCCTAGACACATTCTTTTTTAAAATCATTTTTAGGACAAGACATTTCCTGTCTCATATATATGTATTTGTGTGAACAAATTGGGGAGACATCTTTGTTACAATATACTCTTTTCTAATAGGTGAGCTTATTCCCATCAAATATGCTGTACTAAAGGATTTTTTTAGTCTGAATCAGTTTGTGAACCATATCTTTCTGGTATATCTTTTATTAAAACTGCACTGTATAGTTTAGCTGTGGTAAACCAGTAGCTACATATTGGAATAACTTGATGTGTCCTAAATGTTGTGGTATTGAAAAGCATTGTCGTTCTAAACTAATGATGTGCCAATAAAATTTTGTATTTATGAATGACAATGGAACTGCATCTCTTATTAGAATGCCAAAAATCAAATGTTGGCCAAAAAGGACAATTTTAGGAGAATTTTTTTTAAAGTGACTTTCTAGTTTATAAAAACAGGACTGGATGTGTTGACTTCTAGCATAATCCTAAGCATGTTTATGAGGAAGCAAAAGTTGCTTCCAGTAAATGATTAGGACTGTAGTCCCAGTCAGACTTGCATCCTATATCGCCAGTAAGACTTGCTTTTTGAAAGTATCTCAGCAGGCCGTAGCAAAACTAGTGATGACTCATGGAACATAAAATAAGAGTTGCTGGCTTTCAAACTCCAAATTGCCTCCTCTTTATTTTTCAGTGCCTGAGCCTCTGTTCTATATACTAAGCAATTAGTCTGACCAGCAGTGGGTTCCACTGGCTTTCCTGGTATTTTGACCTCAGGTTTCAGGGAGGAACTAAGAATGTTAAGTAATTGGTTGCAGTTAAATATATGCTATTTCTACTGATCTTGGTATACCTCTTTGGATCATTTTAGTTTCAACTAATAAAAGATGCACAATTGAAATGTATACTTATTTCTGCTACCACAACGTGCCTATACAAATGTCATTCTTCTCACACAAAATATCATACAGTACTGGCCAGGCGAAGTTTGCCATTTTTGTAGCACTGGTAGGGCTTGTAATAATGCTGTGGGCAATAACAGTGGAAAGGAACCTATTGGACAGTAAGTTTAAACTTGACAAATATTTAGGTGATTTTCCTGTATTTTAAAGTCTGTTTTTTTGCTTTCAGTTCTTGAATAAAAATGTAAGAAAACAGCTGTAGATAAATGCTTATATCTTATCAGGAACTTGTACATCTAAGCAAGGTGTTTGTCAATCTCTTATTATCGAAAGAACTTGAGGGGATGACCTGATTTCCACTGAAGTTACATTTTCTCCTACTTATGTCAGTTTGTGTCTTCTGACATAGCATTATAAAAAGTGACTTATGGACAAGCTTGATCACACAGCCCTTTCTTTATACAAAGACATTTCCCTATAGCTTTAGATAATGAATATTGCCAGTTTGTTAATTTCCTGTCCTAAAGAAGAAAAGGATATCATCTCCCAAGTGACAGCGCAATCCTCATAATACAGTCATACCTCATGTTACATCCACTGTGGGTTACGTCTTTTCAGGATGCGTCCTGTTCCCAACCCGCAAGTCCTGGAATGGGTTACTTCTGGGTTCGGTGCGTGCACATGTACAGAAGCGCTAAATCGTGCTTTGTGCATGCTCAGAAGTACCAAATTGTGTCACATGCATGCACAGATTCAGCGCTTCAGGATGCGGCCTTTTCATGTTGTGAATGGGCCTCCGGAACGGATCCCGGTCACAACCAGAGGTACCACTGTAATACTAATAATGCATGTCTGCTTAGGAATAAGCCTAACTGAGTTCGATTGGATTTTCTCCCAATCAAGTGCATATAAGATTGCAATTTATAGGACCTATATTTACAATACCTGAAACAAAATCTTGAAAAACCAACCAGAGTGATTCCAGTATGAAGAGAAATGCTTTCTTTCACAGTCATTTTTGCCCAGAATTGAACATATTGTTACACTAGATTACTGTATACCAAAATGCATCTATTCCACATTCCAGAAATACTACGGTAGGAATACAAGTTTCTTACTAAGTAGTGGGCTATACAACTCCAAATATAACTTTTTTAATCCACGTTGCATCCTACTAATACAATTGTTTGTATGCAGTTTTTGTAAAAACAGCCCAAACTTGTTAAGTGTTCCTTGACTAGCAAATTTCATTTGTGGTCTCTTCCTTAGCTAGGTGTTAATTGTACCTTGGAATAACCTAATTTGGCAGGAGAACTTCAGTATGGAAAGAATTGGCGATTTGGTGGGGTAGGGCAAATGTAATTATTACCCAATGTTATGTCTAATGGAATTTAGGTGGGCCTGCCATTTCAAGAGATTGGTGTGATTGCTAGCAACTGGTCATGTGGGACAGTTATCAATAACAAGCATATAAATAGTTTCAGCACTTCAGTTTCTTTTCTAAATTATTACCTATCTTTTCACAAAATACATTCCTGTGAAATGCTTCAAAGTTTGTGCTACAGCTTAGTTTTGGCTGCTCCTCACAATATTGAACACACATGGAGGTACCAGTAGCTTAATTTGTATACTAAGCTTGCTATTTCATTTCCAACACTTATTTGAGGATGCTAAAAATGAACCATGTATTGTGGCCTGCTGGATGTATGCAAACATACATAGCATAGCGGGTAGTCAGATGTGAGTCACTTGCAAAAAAAAAGCCACGGTGTCTGAACATCTGACAAAAGAATGGGTATTCTCTGCTGGGTTTTTTGTCACTTTGATACCTGATATTTATTAAATCACAACTGTAATTGTGAAGTACGTAAAAGTGCTGAAAAGTTGGGAGTAGGTTATTAGATTCAGTTGCTATATATCAGGGGTCCCCAGACTTACCGTGCGGCGGGCCGGAGGGCAGGGGAGTGCGCGCGCAGCGGGCTGGAGGGCGGGGGAGTGCGCGCCCGTGCGCACACGCACACGGGCGGGGGGGAAATCGCCGAAAATCGCTTGTGCGCATGCGTATGGGCCTCCCCCGACCCGGAAGTGCACCAGAAATTACCTCTTCCGGGTCGGGAGAGGCCCATACGCATGCGCACAAAGGATTTTCGGCGATTTTTTGCCGATTTTTTAGATCGTCGCTGCGCCGCGCGCCGTGAGAGCGGGCGGCGGGGGTCGTCGCGGGCCGGATTGGAAGGCCGATTGGGCCGCATCCGGCCCGGGGGCCGTAGTTTGGGGACCCCTGCTATATATCATGATAATGTTTTAGGAAAAGCCTTGGATATAATGTGCAGTAACAGGCAAGTGCCATTAGGTGTCACTGGTGTACCTCATATAAAATATATTCACCAGAAGTGAGACTGAAATACAAGCTTTCTTAAACACATTTTGGCTTCTTCACAAGGGAAAGATGTTGGTTCAGAACACAGGCACACAAACACATACATTAAACTTTGTGGAAATACGCAATATATAGTATCTTCAATAAGAAAACAATACATAGCAATATAGAATATCTTTTTAAAACCCTAAACCAGGGCAAAATAGCAAAGTTAAGTGTGTGAAGCCAAGGTCAAAGTGAAGTGGTGTCTTCGGCTTGCCTGTCTTCCATCACCCATGGTGGAAGCTGTGCCTCTTTGAAGATGGAATGTCGCTGGACGGGGAGGTAAGTAAGCAAAGTATAGCAGGATACTGGGACGGTTGCTCACTATGTCAGGAAACCTGTCTTTGGAGCCTGCCTGGAACAGACCAGGCATGCCTCCCCTCAGCTATTCCTCCATAGGCGCAATGATTTTCAAATATGTTCAGGCTCGGTCATTGATAGAACTTCTAAAAAGCAATTTTCTACAAGGGCGTGGGAGAAGAGAAGTTCCATACAGGAGCTGATTGGCCTTAAGAGGTTGTGATGGAACCGAACAGAAGGGTGAACTCAAAGATATGTACCGTAGGACTCAAAACTGTTTAGGGTGTTATAGGTTGAAATCGGTGTTGTGGATTGTGCCTCAAAGGCACTGGAGGATATGATGCAGACACTGGAGTACTTGATTAATGTGTTCTTGGTGAAAAGCCACTATCAGTAGAGGGCAATACAGTATTTGCCAACCATTCCGTGCCTATAAGAAAGCTCCAGAAGACACCACATTGCAGACATGATGGCTGCAGCAGCTGCACTGGATTTAGTTCCCCCTCTCAGAGCACTGATCTGAGGGGGACAAAATTGAGAAGATCCATAATTGAGAAGATCCATTTGGGGGCACGCCAAATTTTGGCCTTGCACAAGGTACCAAGTGAAAGATTACCAATGTCTGCCCCTGGCAGCAGCAAAAAAACTTTCTATTACTACAACATGGTCCTTCATTTTTTAAAAAAAGTGGGAGGGAGGGACTTGTCTATTAGTACCGTAGCATTCTACTAATATAAACCAGAGACAGGAACTGGCAAAGCCCCAGCTTCAAGCAAAAGAGAAAAAAAAACTCAAGTCCTGAAATAGCAGAACAGGAAGCACTTTAGAAATTGTGATCGATAACTCTGACTGGAAAGCTCGCTCTAACAATGAACCCACACCATTTGAGCTGGTTTGCTATATTTTAGCGTGGTCAACCATCTCTGAAATGGACTGCTATTTTTGGAAGATAAAAGTAGATAACATTTCAAGCATATTTGATTAGGAAGATCCTCTTAAGAGCAGCATGTCCTCTGCTTCAGCTTCATGGTTGTCATAAAAATATTAATGCTGTGGCTTTGTCCATATGCACAGTTTAGCAGGTTGTGGCAAATTCTTTCCTAAGCTAAAAAAACTATTTTTGGTGAAATATAAAGACATCCTGATCCACGACACACAGAACAAGAAAGAAAGAAAAAAGTCTAATAAAAGGAAGAAACCTGTGTTCTGTGAGAGAAGTTCCTTTTAAATAGGGAAATTTTCAATAAGTAAAGCAGCAGAGAAATTACCTAAGTTTGTGTCAGCTTTGCAAGACTAAACAATTCTTTGTAAAAAAAACAATCTATCACCAAATTTAACAAGCTAAAGAGTGGGGAAATTCCTACTACTGCGTTTGTCGGTGTGCAACTATACAGAATTGGCCTCCACAGTCAGTCACGGACTCATTGTTACCGGTAAAACTGTGTTTATGGAAGACAATCCTACTCGGCTACGAGTGAACGCCAAAGAAGAAGAAGAAGAAGAAGAAGAAGAAGAAGAAGAAGAAGAAGAAGACCTGTGACCTTCAAGGGAGGAGACAATTCATTAGTTTCTATTGTTACCAGTTAGGGTTTAATGGGCATTAATTGCTTTAAAAAATGCTTTGTAGTTGAGTTCTATGCATGCTTATTTAAATGTAAGCCCTGTTCAGTGGGGCTAACTACCAATAAAGTGTGCTTAGGATTGCAGCCTGATTTATTTCCAACTCATATAAAATATCAAGGCAGTGTACAACAGCACCTGGAATATAATATAATATAATTAATATAATATAATATAATGGAATAGAGCATAAGACTCTTAATCTCAGGGTTCTGGTTTGAGTCCTATGTTGGGCAAAAGATTCCTGCATTGCAGGGAGTTGCACTAGATGGCCCTTGAGGTCCCTTCCAACTCTACAATTCTGTGAATCTATAGATTAAAACATAAAACACCATAGAAAGAATGCAAAATAATAATTAAAAGGACTATCTAATCAAGGAAGTTTAAATAGCTACATAGGCCTCTCAGCATAAAACAGTCTTCAATAGTAAAAGTCAATAGACAAAATGCTTGCAGAATCTCTGCTGGAAGAATATTTTAGCTGAAGCCACTCAGACCTCTGCAACACAGGTACAAGTAACAGGTGTCCTCTGCATGATGTCAATGATTGAGCTGGGATATAAGGACTCAGGCAGTTAAGGTGTTCTGGGCCCAATTTTCTCTGGGCCTTGTATATTAATAAGAGAACCTTGAACCTATTCTGGAAGCATATGGTCAGGCAGTGGAGATATTTTAACAGAGGTATTACATACTGTCAGTAATCTGCCCCAATCAGCAGTCTAGCTGCTGCAGACCCTGAACTGCAGTAATCCAGTCTCAAGGTTACCAGCGCCGTCTTAAGCGCCCCTGTCGCCATGGTGCGCCGGATCTCTCCGGCGCCCTTCCGCCCCGTTTCCCGGCGCTGCTGTGCGGCGGGCAGGCGGGCACAGCGCGATCTCTCCGGCGCCCTCCGGCCCCGTTTCCCAGCGCGGTGTGCAGGTGGGCGCCGCGCACAGCTGCGCAGTGCACCGGCAGACCGGCCGGCCAGCGGGCGGGCGCAGCTCACGGCACCCTCCTGGCGGGCCGGCGCAGCTCGCGGCACCCTCCTGGCGGGCCGGCGCCATGGTGCCCTGCGCCACCGGGGGTCTACAACGAGCCGGCCCTGAAGGTTACCAATGCATGGATTACAGTGGCTAGGTTATTCTGATCCAGATACAGCTACAATACTTGCTTCCTTCAGAGAGAGTAAAACTCCTTCCAAAACAGGCACCAGTCCTATTTTCCAAACCAAGGAACCATCTACCCACAGAAACCGCTGTCTTCTCAGGATTCAAATGCTGTTTATTAGGCCTCACCTAGTCCACCACTGCATTCATGTACTGGTCCATGAAATGACCACTTCAGTCAGCAGGATCCACAGGACAGCAGACCCCAAGGCCAATCTTTATTCCCTCTCCCCTTGTTCCTGATGTTGATCTTCACTCCCCCCCCTTTCCCCCCCTTTGGCAATGATGGGAGGGTACCATTTTGGGCCGGTCTGCCTCAGGTTCCAAAATATCTTGGGTTGGCCCAGCATCCTGATTCAGATGTTAAAGACAAATAGAGCTGCGTGGCATCAATGTAGCGATGGCAGTATTCTCTAAAACTTATTAGACTGTTCAGTTACACTGAGGATAAAATGGCGCCCTTTGGCACAATTGACAGAAAGCCAAAGAACACTCCCCAAATGCTACTCCCTGGGCTTGACTGCACAGGTTGGAATTGAACCGCTGCAACACAGTGCTTCCAATACTCATCCCATACAGTCAATCCAGGAGGGTACCATGGTCAGTGGTATCAAAGGTTGTTGAGAGATCGAGTAAGAGTAACAGGGTCATATTCCTCTTGATAAAGGCTATCCATAAGTGTAACCAAAGCAAATTCAGTCTTGAACACAGATTGAAGTTGATCCAGACAATCAGTGTCACCCAGAACTCTTGAAGTTGGTCCACCACAATCCTCTCCACCACCTTCCACCCAAAAGGACTATTGGTGTTTGGGTCAAGGGTGGACTTTTAAAGGAACATACACACCACAGCCTCTTTAAAGGCAGTGGGTGTCACGGCATCACACAATGAGCATTGATTGCTTTTGAAAGCTGATGGACACACCAGAACCTCTTGCTTTTGCTGTCTCTTTGTCTTTTGTCACTACTCCATTTTTAAAAATCCTTCCTTCTTGGACCCTTGCTTTATGCCACCCTCCTTTCTTAGGCTTCCTGTTTCTTGGCTGCTGCTTGTACATCCTTTCTGTCCTCACATCTATTAAACAGTACAAACTTTTAAAAGCGGGAGATGTTGGGTTTCACATTTGCTTTGAAGTTACATTCTCAGGGCAGGCCCATACAGTAATAGTTTGCGGCTTGTGGTGAAGGACAAGACAGCAACCGCTCCCTCTCCATATACAGAAGTCAACCAGAGAGACAGTCAAATCCGGTGAGAGGAATGTGTCCTCCATCGCACCCAAGAGCAGCAGGCTAGTTCAAAGGGCAAAGAGCAGGTTGCACAACACACTCAGCTCTGTTCTCCAAACCCTTCTTACTGTTCCTCCTCTTCCAGAGCCAGAAGAACCAACACTGTACATTGTATGTTTTAGAATTCATTCCATTTAATCACAGATGTTTGATAGCTGGTTAAGGCACTCTATACATGATCAAGGGGATTCTCTTCTTATATTCCCGATCTGAACCCTATCAATGAAAATAGGTTCTCAGTCCATCCATCCAACCATCATTTTATTTGTATGCCACCTTTCCAAAGTTAAAACCATGCTCAATGTGGCTTCCAACATATAAAAAAAAATACACGACTACAAGCATAACGAAAGTACAGTACTCATACATACTAAACAAAATGTAAAAAAGTACACAACCAAATTGAACAATTTCCACATAAATAATGAGGTCCAAATTTAAGATTATAAAACCAACAACAACCTCCACTCTCAACAAACCCCCTAGAAAATACCCCAGCCCAATAATCTCTTCAGCAGCCTCAGTTTTTGTAGCTAGAGTCAGTCTCCCAGTCCAGGTGGAAAATGTTCTGCAAGGCTGGGGGCAGGTTTTCCAGGACTCCTAGCCAATAAAGTTCTAGGCTATGATAAGCTTTTGTAGCAAATTGACTACCTATATAGAACTTCACATTTGTTATGTAGAATAATGACAGAGAGATACCAGCCTCTTCTTGCTATTGTTTGGTCCCTTTAGCTCAGTATTGTCAGCAAATCTGCAGGATTTCCTATGTGCTTGACCACTCATAATAGCATTGCTCTGCACATCCTCTGTGCTATATCTGGCAAAATATTAAAATGAAAACATCTCTGTTTTGAAAATGTAGCAATCTAAACAGATTTGTGACAAAATAAGCAATCCTACCACACATTCAGTCATTGCATGTCACATTCTACAGCAGGATGCACTTACAAATGTAGTCCCTACAGCCATGTTGCATGGATATACATGCATTAGTTCCTTGCTAGCATGAATTTAGCTGTTTGTGAGTGAGAAGAGCCTCACTCAGCTCTTGTGTAACAGAAAGGCACAAGTTCCAGTCAACAGCTCTAGTTTCTTCATGCAGTGTGACTCACAAAGACAGAGCATTGAATTATCTGGTGGAACTGATTATGTAGGACACTTTGTCTATTGTGTGCTATACAGGAAAGTAGGGGAAGCTCCACATTATAGAATCTAAAGCTGTTTAAAGATGAAGAGGAGGGGGAGGGGTTTTCTGGAAGGAGCAACTCAAGCTTTATGTTCACTTTTGAATGGTCTCTCACAAAATTACTGCTCATAAGCAGAAGGTGGAAAACTAATACCAAAAATGTCGGCCACGAAAGGCACATTTAGATGGTTATTCCTTTAGCTGTTTGATGTTTGATGTTTTAGGCACAATTTGAGCCCCTCTAGCATGTACATCTTCTGCGAGTACCAAATGCAAATTTGTAAATGTTCAATATGTCACTTGATATTTGGATCATTTCTCAAGATAACATTCTCCCTGCTGCCCACTTCTCTTACTAGATTTAACCAGACATCAGGGCAGGGGTGGGGGAATCCTTCCAACAATTATTTCATATTGTCACCATGCAGGTCCAGGCTGAGAACCTGACCACAATCTTATGCCTTTAACTGTGTGTCCCATGTCTGACAGCTGGGGTCTAATGTGGCAAGTGATTTGAGACTGTGCATTTCTATGTCACCAACTGTCTATGCCTAGCATGCTGCATAGCATATGTAAGTAAATATTCGATGTAGTCCTCCACTCCCCTTCCCTATTTATTACTGCATGCCCATATTAAGAGCAGAGCTGGGAGACACAGCTGTAGTTAACCGCAATGGTTTCATTAAATAAGGAAGCGTGGGGCGAATGCCTGAGAAAAGTGTTGATTTATTTTTTAAAAAAACTTTCCTAACTTGCTTGTTTCCACTAAGCAATGCTTTGACATAATTTTATATATCAACATACCTGTATTATGTTATCATCAGTATATAATAGTGCTACAGTTTTACACAGACACAGTTAAACATCATGTCTACAAATAACTTGCAAAGTATGTTTCTCAAACACATTAGCTGTTGTTTTCATTATGAGTTTAAAGAAAACCATTTGCATCATATGGAATAATGGATTTTACTGTATTTATATATATTTGATTTAAAAAAAACAAGTAAGACACGAATTATAATTTGAATACAATGTGTGAAGAATCTTAATTTAAAAGACTGTATTGGGAAATTTTTAATGTTTAATTTTTATTATTATTTTTGTATATGGGAAGCCGCCCAGAGTGGCTAGGCCAAACCAGTCAGA
Organism: Zootoca vivipara; assembly: GCF_963506605.1. NCBI lineage: Eukaryota > Metazoa > Chordata > Lepidosauria > Squamata > Lacertidae > Zootoca > Zootoca vivipara. The sequence goes on from NC_083283.1 coordinate 48,151,136, forward strand.
TGGGTGGGGTACAAATAATAAAATTATTATTATCAGTGCTTTTTTCTGGGGTGACTCAGGAGTACGCATATCCCTAAACATTTTGTGAATCTTTTTACTTTTGTCCATTTATTGTATTTATTTTTCCCAATTTGAACTATAAAATGGTGATTTGTCAAAATGAGAGTACACCTAAACATTTTTTTAGAAAAAACACTGATTATTATTATTTAACTGAGCCATCACCATGTAATAGAGAAATGCAAAGAAGGGAGCTGGTGTTTGTCCGCAGACAGCTTCCGGGTCATGTGGCCAGCATGATTAAGCCGCTTCTGGCTTAGTATTAACACATATCAAGCAAACCCACTGCAATAAATTATTTTCAGGGGCCAAACAAAGGAGTCCAAATTTGTTCCCTTAGGGCTACTGTGCTGGAGTGAGTCGCTTATGGCCAATTCTAAAGGAGCCAAGATTCACAGGAGCTGTGTGTGAGAAAAGACCATATACATTTCTGATTATTTTTTTAGAAAATTTTCTAGCAGGGCTTGTATATTATAGATATAGCTGTGGTGTCTGCACACGTCTGTAAATTGTGTTGAATTTTATAATAGTAATTTTAAAAATATATATCTGAGAAATATTGTTCTCTCAAGGAAGACCTGAAGTGGGATACACTTAACATCTCAGCAAAACAAGGAGGAAGTGTTTTCTGTGAGCAAGTGGCAGGTGGCAAGGAAAGGTGTTGCTACCAATTAGTAATCGTGCTAAAAATGAATAATTAAAGAGAGAAGCGGCTAACACCCTTTCATCTTTTTTCTTTTCTTTTTTCACATCATTGGGAATAACATCCCACCTACCTCATAATTTGCATGTGTAAGCTGGAGCAAATTTTCCAACTTCACCTTGAAATAAGTTTGAATAAATAGGTAGGTGTTATCAGTTGATCAGTAGCCAGACTATAGGCTGTTATTCGCTTTCCCATAATTATATGTTCATTTAAAGTTTACCACCATCTAGTAACTACAATTTCTTATGGGTTTCAATCCAGTCATCCACTGCCTAGGAGACTCATTTAACACTCCTGAGAGACTAATTTAAGACTGCATTTATTTAATTTTTACCGGAAGAGTAGAAGAAACACATTTTATAGAAGCTCCTTAGGACCTAAAGGTTCTGCTCCTAAACATTTTCCTAAAGATCTACAATAAATGAATAGGGATACTTTTGTTCTTGACTTAACACTTGTAGTTTGTTTGGGGGAAAACCAGTTATGACCACTGGTTTGTCTGCAACAAAATGCCAGCCTCTGGTTTATTTTCTACCCACGGCAATGAGGTCAGGAGGGAGAGAAGAATCTGGAATCTCCTCAATATTTTTGCTCTCCTGTGGCCTTCCAGACATATGTTTACCTCACAAATAAATCTTAGCTACTGAAGAATACATTTCAGCTGCTGAAGAAATGCTACAGATCACCTGGAAATACAAATTGCTAAATTAAAGGAGGTTCAGCCACATTAATAACTATATCATTAGAAAAGGGTACTACAGGAGCTGCTGCTTCCACCCCAAGGCTTCACTGACAAGAGAAATGAAACCAGCTGGTTGCCGTTATACAAATATTGAAGACATGAGAACCACAGTTTGTTGATGGCACAGGTGGTGCCTGAGGTAAAACGTAATTTCTAAGGAGCATTGAAGTTGAACTTTTTAGAAAGCAAATTTACTATGTAGTTTGTGATTGGGGGCGGAGGGAACTACCCTTTGAACTACACAAATGTCAAAGGAGACAGCACATGAAGAAACAAAAGGCAAGGCAGTTTCTAAAAGCAGAATGGAACAAAGCACAATTAAAATCCTCTCAGCTTCAGGCTGATCCTACCATTAGGCAAAGTGACACAGATGCTTCGGGTGGCAGGTGCTGTGAGTAGAGAACGGTGACAAGGTGTGTGCCATGCACGGCTTGCCTTCTGTGCCCTTAATATAGCTTGCTGCCCTCAGATATGGTGGAGGACACTGTCCTGTCATCAGTATTCAAGTCTGATTCAGCTGCCAGTCCAGCTGGCTTTTGTTTGTGGAATTGGAAGGGGCCACCAACTAGTCCTTTGCCTCAGACAGAAAAATGCTTTGGGCCAGCTGAAAACATCCTACAGAAGTGCTAGATGTGAAATTAAAGGCTGGAATTATGTCAACCCATAATGTACACCTCACCACACAGCATGTTCACTGTGCATATCTTGGCACCTTCTTGTGAATCCTCAGCAGCCGGAAACATCACAGCTTCTGTCTTCTGTTAAGCAATAAGCATCTTTGTCTTTCTTTTAAAAGGTCTTTTATAAAAGCACCTTTTAATGCACATATTAAAACATGCAAAAACACAAAAGTACCATCTCTTTAATGTACCACAATGTAACAATAGCAATCCTAGTTTAATGCTAGAGAGACACAAAACCACAACAACCCACCAAGTGACTAGTGCTGATGTGGCAATGGCTGCTTGCTGTTCTTGGAAAGTGGCCAAAGTTTATCCTACTAATACTACATATCAGTTGTAATCTTAACGTGAAAACTAGCTACTAAGTATGTGCTGATATAATGGTCTCTCTCTATAACTTGCTAAATTGTCTCCAGTCCTGTCTCATCACAACTACCAACCCTTCCACTCAAGTCTGTGTTTCACAATAGCATGTAATGTTACATTAACAGTATGCCACATCTGGCGATGATGGTTACTGCAGTCATGACATTGCTGATCCACAGTGCTGCATAATTGTGACATATTGGGTTAGCTAAGCATACCAAGGCCATGTCAACAGTTATGTTGTTACATAGTGTTGTATCATATCCTTATTTACAGGTACAGGGCTGTGCCACATGTGAAACTTTCACCCCACGTGGAGACCACAGCAATCACCGCATTGCATCCAACAGTCAAATGCAAGGTTACTAGCAGAAAACATATCCTCCTGAAAGGAGGTAGGAGAAGAGTAGATGCCTGGACCTGGAGCAAAGCCTGAATCCAAAGAACTCTGAAACTAGCTCTGTAAGCCCCACAGGGTGCGGACTTTAGGCTTGTCTTCCTGACAGAGGAGCCTCACGTATATGCAGTGTGAACTGATCTCGAAATCATGGGAAGTTTCAAAAGTAGCTTGTGATAAGGGCTTATATATCCTATGTAGGAGAAAGTATCACTGCGCAAGCATAAATCCTTGTATTTGACGGGATAGTTAATTACCATCACACTAAATTGAATACAAGCCAAGGTATCTGTCGTTAAAAGAAAAAGGGGGGTTGTTGTGTGGGCCTAAGCAGCAATTTAGTTTCCAGCCCAGGACAACAAACCTTCACTGCTACTGAAGTGACCCGACAGCATTTGGTCAGAACTGCTTAATCTGAAGAATCTGCAGTGGTGAGCAGACCTCTGGACATGATAGAGAATATCTGGATACTGGGGGACTGTTTTTTTCTTTAAAGCAGCAAACCCCATTTCATTAAAACTCAAGAGCTTTTCCCTAGCAAAACAGAGCATTGGCCAGAGTCCCTCTCTTGAACAGGCACCCAGTGACAGATGAGATGTTACACATCTGGTACAACATGATGCTAGCATGAATACAGTGCCATGGGAGGGAATGTTTGTAACATCTCTATTAATTACTTAACAAACTCTTTTCTTGCTTCCAAAGCTATCGGTTGATCGCAATATGTCTCAGTTGGTTTGTCAACGGCAATCTGTTCTAAATAGAAGTGTTTTATGTCAGTTATGTTATTCTTTGCAAATAAATATATGAAGTCATTGCTCTCGGGCAAAACATGCTGAATAAGAATTGTATACGTATAAAGGCTGAAGATGTCTTCCCTCTAGCTCTGTGAGGAGAATAGGGAAATAGGGGTTGCCGGACATCACTCAGCACCTGTAGCCAAATACAGTTCCCCAGGATTCTTTACAGAAAGCCATGGCCCATAACTGTTTCAAATGTTGATATACTGCTTTAAAAGCATGGTTCAGGTGGGGCCTTAGTTATTATTATTGTTAGTTTTATATCTATATCTATCAATTTACTTTGAGATCTCTGGGCATAAGGTGATTCATAAAGTAATCAGCAGCAGCCAAATGTTTTAAAAATTAGGGTTATGTGTACACAGGCTGCCAAATGTGCCAGCACCCATAGATGACTAAACAACCGTCTAAATTCATTCTCTGGAAGGTGTCATATACAATGTATGCCTCGGTTTAAATTTTAATCAATATATGTAAAATTATTCTGTGTAATGCACGTTTGTCCTTTATTCATGCAAAGTATTGTATCCTCTTTGATATCAAATTACTAAGCTTTAATTTCTTAATTAATTTAGTTAAAGCAAGCTAATCAAGAAGTACAAAAACTTCAGTCAACTGACAGCAACCTGAAGTCACGTATAGTAGCAACTTAACAAAGGAATATAGTTAGCTTGCTTTCTTCAAAGTGAAAAAAGGAGGCACTAGCTGTTTTGTTCTGGTAGGTCACAGAAATCATGTGGCGGTGGTAGGGGGTTGCCCTCTGATTAAATTACAGTTATGGTTGTTTACATTTTAGCCATTCCTAGGGGCTTTAGTCAAGGACCATTAAACAGAGCTTCAATTGCATTAAAATTTATATGAATGCATAATAACACAGCCTGTGACCCTTGAGAGTATACCCAACCAATTCTTCTGAGAGAAGAGTAGCTAAACTCATCCCTATGTATGACATTTAAATTAGACATATATTAAAGCTGAACTTGGGAGCATTTATGTAAGATGATGTAAAATAATCTTGTACGTAAGATGTAAAAATGATGTAAAATCTATTTCTGATATATCATCATCAGTACAATTGCTTCTTTGGATATGTACCATTACATTTCATAGTGATGTTATGTTTGTATAAGATTGGTAGAAACTGAGATATTGAGCAGGATAAGACATGTCTTGAGTATCACTGTTACTGTCAGGTTCTATGTCTGGAAGCCATAACAAACTCCAAATATAACCAAGTAGCAGACATGTCATGGACTAAACTGGAAGATTTCTATTAAAAAATGTAATGTTCCCAAATATCAGATTTAATTCTCTAATTACAGTTTTCTTATAGGCTGATTTATACATTTGACTCTTCTCTTTTTTCCTTAAGTCAAGGCAGAAGTAGACCAGGATAAAACAACTGGAGTTAGAGGTGAATTGTTTTAGATGTTGTTACTTCTGGACACTGTAGGTGGTAGCCAACTAAACAGTTCTGCAAACACTTTTGTCTGTGCAACAAAACTTGCTCTGCTCAGCACAAAGGGTATTGCCAACCTTATGCTCAGTGCTTTGGGAAGTGCCAAACACAGGGCTGGCAAAGCACTTCTTTCTTGCCTGCCCATCAGCTCACTGCAAGATCAGTAAACCTCCAAAATGGCAAACTAATCCATATTTTCTCTAGTAAAAATCAATGTTAATGTTCAATGCACACAGAAACAAGAAATGGGCATAATTCCCACTATGTTCGCAGTAGTCACAATTTTCCATAGTTAGGGATGCCACATTACTACTTGTGTTTTTTATCTTGTGTTTTTATGTTGTGAACTGCCCTGAGATCTACAGATGAAGGGTGGTATAGAAATTTAATAAATAATATATATATATATATATACAGTATGTGCCACTGAAGAGAAAAATGATGTAGAGTTATTCCCCCTGTTCTTTCCCTGGTTCCAACTTTGACCTCATTGCAAGAGTCTTTTGGGCAATATAAGATCTCTGTTTGTGCCAATTCCTTCCCTGCTTGCTTATAAAGATCGAATTACGACATCCCTTTCAGTTTTAATGACTGACCTGGAAGTAACATTCCCTCACCATTTCTCCTGTGTTGAGTCCAGCATCCACTGTCATCAGTCTGGGATCATATCCAGAAGACTCTTGTGGTGTATTGGCTGGTTCCCTACTGAAAAAAAATGATATTTTCTAACTGCTGCAAGCTTCTTCCTCCCCCCCCCCCCCATCTCACTGGGAAGATGATAAAATTGTGAAATGCTTCCTTTGAGAGCCATGGTTTGGCGGGAGCCATGGTAACCGTTAATAGCTACAGACTGTGGACCAGTATACTGTACTAAGAGTGCAGGGCAGAAAGTAATGCATGCACTTTTAGGTATCTACTGGACATTAAGTCCCTTTAAAATGCAATAGTCTCATAAGATCTTTTTCTCAGTGGTGAACAGAAAGCAAAAACAGAACTGAGCTGGGATGGGATAGGGGGTGGGGGTTGTTGAGGAAGCCTTCTGAATGGTATTGTAACAGCTGAGACTGTCACTAAGCAACCTCCCCCCTGCCTTAGATGTTCCACAAACAAATAAATGCAAAGTGTTGTTTGGGGGATTTGATTAAATGGTTCCTGCAAAGCACTGCAGAGACCCATTTTATTGCATACAAAATAATACCAAGGTTTGTTTTGCAGAATGGTTCAGCACTTACAGGCTTTATAGAAGAACACATGCACACAATCATACACCAGCAGAACAATGCACGTGCTACCAAGTCTAACAATCATAATGAATTCATTAGCATCCCCTTCACAAGCCTTGTCCCTCTGGTTGAAGCCCTTGCTCAGCCATGAGGCCCAATGGCTGGTCTTGAACAAGTCATTCTTTCTCAGCCTAACTCTGCTTACACTCTTTGTTTGCAAGATATGATGTACTACCACATCCTAAAGCTTTGGGACAGGGCAGGAGCAGGAGAAAGCTACTAGTTACCCCTGGTGCATTAAAAACAAACAAACCCTAACTTAGTTATCTGGGAAAATGAGAGAGAGAGAGGTGCATCTTAGCCCAACCTACCCCCACAGGATTGTTGTGAGGGTAAAAGAACTACCGGTATGGGTGAAAGAACCATGCATTCACCCAGAGCACCTTGGAGGAAAAGGTGTAGAAAGTGCATACTAGAGATGTTCAGGACATTTTGGTGCCTGAAGCAGAAAGTACATATAGAATTGATGGTGGCAAAACTATAGTAATAAACAATATGACTGACATTAGTTCCTGAAGGTAGATTTCATAAGATGGTTGTGAGGGGCAGCTCCTCTTCCCAATGAGATCACAACAGGGACCCGCCTTGTTCCCCATGTTGTTTAACACTGACCCTTGGAGAGGTCAGTTGGAGAATTGGGGTTTTGTGTTACCAATGCAGATGATACCCAACTCTCTTTCTCTCTTTCATTTCACCACAGGGAAGCTGTTAAAGTCCTGAGTATCCATGAATGATTGGATGTTGGCTAGCATGCTGAAGTTCCTAGACAAACAGGTGGTGCCTGGAGCAAGGCATGCTTTTTTGAAAGCTAAGGCTGGTGTACCAGCTTCATCATTTCCTGAAGGAGAAAGACCTTGCTAACATGCAATGGAGTACTGAAACCTGTTCGTATGGGGCTGACTCTGAAAAGTATCTTGGAATTTCTGTTAGTTCAGAATGCAACAGGTAGGCTTATAGCAAAAGCCTGACCTTGGCTGCACACTATTGAATCACTTTTGCTGGTTCCTGATATATTTCCAGGCCCAATTCAAAGTGTTGACACTATATTTTAAAGCCCTAAATGGTTTGGGACCAGGGTACCTGAAGGATCATCTACTTCTGTGTGAACTGGCTGGTGCACTGTAGTCATTAAAGAGAGATTTGTTTTCTGTCGTGTTCCCAGCAGGTGGCAGTGGTAGGTGGGCACTCAAGAGGGGGCCTTCTTAGTGGTGACACTGGCAACTGGGTGTTGGAACATCTTGTTCCAGGAAAACTGACCCTCTTTTTCTTTCTTAGGAAGGTAAAAACTGTTCCAACAGTTGTAGTTAAATAATTGTATTGCTGTCTGTTGTGGGACCCAGGTGGCGCTGTGGTTAAACCACTGAGCCTAGGGCTTGCTGATCAGAAGGTCGGTGGTTCGAATCCCTGTGACGGGGTGAGCTCCCGTTGCTCGGTCCCAGCTCCTGCCAACCTAGCAGTCCGAAAGCACATCAAAATGCAAGTAGATAAATAGGAACTGCTACAGCGGGAAGGTAAACGGTGTTTCCGTGTGCTGCTCTGGTTTGCCAGAAGCGGCTTTGTCATGCCGGCCACATGACCTGGAAGCTATACGCCGGCTCCCTTGGCCAATAATGCGAGATGAGCGCGCAACCCCAGAGTCGGTCACGACTGGACCTAATGGTCAGGGGTCCCTTTACCTTTACCTTATTGCTGTCTGTACTGCTTATTCAGAACCCACCCTATTTATGTGACTGCACTCTATTTTAATCGTTTCTAATTCTGAATTAAATTCTTGTATCCCTCCCTAGCAGGTAATATGCCACCCTGTGTGAGGCCAACATTTAACACCCTTCCTCCCCCCCAGCCCTTGTGGTGCCAGCTTAAGCTGGGCAAACCAAGTGCTGGGCTTGGGGAAGGAGGTGTGAGGCTCTGGCAGAGTCCTAGAGCTCTCATGCCTCCTTCCTGAAGCTGGGCAAGCACTTGCTGGGCTTGGAGAAGGCGCCCTCCTCGGCTGCATGCTGCCCTAAATCCATTTTTGTACCCTAAGACTTGCTTGGTGAAGGGTAGGCAAATACTTCTAGTCCCAGGGTGGGTGGCATACAGTTCATCACAAGTAAACCATGTAATACAAATATATTAAATGGGAGGGATATTCTGATCTCATCTATCACCACCAAAGTCTTGTGCAAAAAGGTCTGACCTGGCATCAAAATGTATACAATGATGAAGCCAGGTGCAATGAGGGCGGAAGAGAGTTTCATCATCTGTGAATGCCCTCTCATGCACTGCCAACCCACAAACTTTGCAGGGAATTGGACCTGCCAATACGCCTGCCCTGGATATGCCAGCCTGGCAAGTCTATATGGGAGGAAGTTTGGGGCCCAAGTTGTTTAGGGCACTTTATGTCAATCTGGGCACCTTCAGTTGGACTCAGAAGGAAACAGGTATCCCTGTGTAGGTCTTTAAGAACTAATGTAATACATGGCCCAAACAGTACAGTGTGCCCACCAGCACTCTGGTTGCTGCATTCTGCACCATTGCAGCTTCTGAACCATATTCAGCACATAACAATCTTCCCACATACAGCACATAACAATAGTTCAATCCTGACACAACAGGCTCCTACGGGTTCGAAAAAGCGGGTCCAAAAAGAAAAAAATACACAGGAAAGGGGAATGAAACAAATGAGTCTTTAATATCTTCTCCAAAGCCTGATGTGTAGCCAACCATAGCTACACAGGAATAGAGTCCCAGTGCTATTGTGATTCACTTTATAGCTGTCCTAGAGATCTCATTCAGGGGAATAGATATTTTGAATGTTTGTAATCTGTACCCCAAAATCTGCTGCTGGAGACATTCTACCACACCCTGCCTATAGTAGGGTCCTGCCAATTTACTTAGGCTATAATATCCTGCTAGTGTGCTACAAAATTAAACAGAAACACGTTTGTACTACTTATTCTAACAGGCAAAGCATTTTACATCTATCTATCTATATCTATCTATCTATCATCTATCTATCATCTATCTATCTATCTATCTATTTTCTTTTCAAATAACCATACCACACACTTACTTCACTACAGTGGTACCTCGGGTTACAGATGCTTCAGGTTACAGACGCTTCAGGTTACAGACTCCGCTAACCCAGAAATAGTACCTCGGGTTAAGAACTTTGCTTCAGGATAAGAACAGAAAACGTGTGGCAGCGGGAGGCCCCATTAGCTAAAGTGGTACCTCAGGTTAAAAACAGTTTCAGGTTAAGAATGGACCTCCAGAATGAATTAAGTTTTTAACCCGAGGTACCACTGTATTTGCAAACTGCCAAGCCACAAGACTCCTTCCAAGGTAGGAACAAGGCTGGTGAAATTATTTGTGTATCAATATAAGACCCAGTGCAAACATGTCTTATGACATTTGAGTGACACTAGCATTTTAGCTATTGACCTCAGCAAGGTGTTATCCAATGATAAGCCCACTCTGTATTGGGTGAAATTATCAGATTCTCCCACATTTCAATGATGGTGATGGGGCTCATCTTTCATGAGACCACCTTGACTTTGTAATAATAGAGGTTTTTATCTCCCAGCTTAATCAGGTGCTATTAAGACTCTCATCTTCTGTTTCCCCTATTTATATACATTGCATAAATTACTGTAGCAGTTCTAGAAATATTGATCATGATTAAGTGCCATTGAATAGTAGTTGTTGCTGTTGGCCTGCCTCAAGGGACAATGGAGTGTCCCTCTGGGGGTGAAGGATTAGAGATGAGAATTATTGTCACTTCAGAACTGTGACCACCATGGCACTTGTCTAAAGGTCCACAACTGAACTATATTGCTATAAGTGTATTGTCCTTCATTTTTACCTTATTTCCTATGCTTTCACTCTTTATTTACTTGCAAGAAGCTTTTCTACGATAATAAACAACATTCAGCATGATTCTGCCCTCCTCCCTGAACTTTTTGAATTTTTCATTGGCTGGCCTAGTTTTAATTAAAAGATCTCTGACTTGAAGCCCATTCCATGAGCTACTTTTCCCCCCACACCCTTCTGAATTCCTGACAAGAGTGGTAGAAGAATACTCTCAATGACTAACAGAATATTTCCAGTGATCACTTAATGTAACTTTTTTTTTCATTTTAAAATGGTGGGTCATATTCAGTTACGTTTCACTGATAATAGATCTATTGAAATTAATGGACCATAGATATGCTCATTCATTTCAATGGGTTTACACTGGGTAAAATGTAGTTGAATACCACCCCATGGTTTGTATCCAATGCAAGTCCTATTCAGAGTAGACCCATTGAAAATAACCAGCATATCTAACATTGGTCCATTAATATAAATGGGTCTACTTTGAGTAAAGCTTAGTTGTAATCCTTTGTTTCTTTCATTTTCAAATAGTTACCCTGAACCACAGTTTATGTACACTCTGGTGCATCATAGAACTCTGTATGTTGAGAAGGTTCCACGAAAATGAATGGGGAAGTTGTCTACTTACCTAGGTCAGATCACAGCGATAGGAGTCCAAAATGTTCTTTTTCTCTTCCCTTTGGGGTTAGACATATTTCCCGAGCCGGGTGGATTTTTTTAAAATGATTTGATTACCTTGTGTTGTGTTCTGCTTTTAATCATTCTGTTTCTCATATTTTATTGGTTCTAAAATTCACGGTGGATAGGCCCAAAACTATTTGACTTGCAGTTCTAGGCATTCCAGCTCACCGAAACAGCTTTATCAAGTTTAAGTGTAAAGGATATCAGTTTGGGGATTGCAGTCAACATCAGTCTACTGGAGATTTTCTTAGTGCTCATCCTCTGGACAAGAGTTGCTTATCTTCTGGGCAATAAAACCTGTTCTTATGCCAGCCTGTGCTACAGGCAAGAGGGGGTAGCAGAATAGATCTATTGCTATTGCTGCTGCTGCTGCAGCCCCAGCACCAAAGAGCTTGTTTTTGCCAAGGAATAAACATTAGGAAAGTGTATAGGTTGCAACAATACACTCCAATGGCTACAGAATTAAGTTTCCATCATCTCTTCCCCCCTCCTCCGCGCAATCCAGGTTTATCATAGGCTGAAACTGGCCGAGGAGCCCCAATAAATACGCATGCAGAAAGAGAGAGCTCTAGGAAAAAGTGGCTCGCGCTGAGAGCAGCTTGGCTGGGTGACAGAAGGGGAGGATCATGCGCACAGAGGGGGAAGCGTCAGTACGGGAGACAGCAGCGTTTGCAGTTTTCTCTATTTCAGGAGCTAAGGCGAGGAGCAAAGAGCTTGCTTGGGGAGATCGGGAGGTGCAGTGGCGACGAAAGCGACGAGAGGGTGGCTCGGGAATGGTGAATGAATGACTGTCTCGGTCTGCAAAGCTGGCGAAGCGGAGAAGGAATCCGGAAAACACTTGTCTGCGTCGGACATAAGGAAAAGGGAGTCGATGTTGCAGGCTGCAACATTACCGTGAGCTGCATCGAGCGGATTGGAAAGAGCTGGGGGGGGGGGAGATTGCCACCGATTGTGCTTTGTGTGTGTTTGTGTTTTCTGACCGAGGAGTGGAGGAGAGCCAGTCTTGCTGAATCAGACCGAGGGAAAAGTGTGAGCTTTGTGGTGGGCGAGGTGGAAGCAGGAGTGATGAGAGAGCAAAGGCGAAAACTAGAGGAAGGCGCTGTTGCTGCGGGGCTCTGCCGGGAGGACCGTCGCCTCCGCCACGCACACTCCTGCGCTCGGGAAGGGCTCGAGGAGCCTCAAGTGTCCGCCCCTCCTCGGCGTCTTCTCGGGCAGCCGGGACTATGGAGACTTTAAACAGCACCAGCCTCGGCGAGCCTCTGAAGCCGCCGCCGTTGCCGCAGAGCCCGCACCACTCCTTCGCCGAGAAGAAGAGGCTCCACCGAGCTCCTTCCCCGGCCAGACCTTTCCTCAAGGACCTCCACGCCCGGGCAGTTTCCGCCAAGCCCCCGCCAGTGCCCCCCAAATCCCCCAGCCTCTCCGGCAAGCCGCAGTCCCCGCAGGCGGGAGCCCGCCCGCACTCGCCGGGGCTGCTGGCCACGCAGAGCCGCCTCTCCCGGCGGAGCTGCGCCCAGGGCGCGAAGGCGGCGGCGGCGGCGGCTTGCCTCGCTGCCGGCGCGCCTGGCAAGGCGAGCAGCGCCAAATCCGCCCTCTCGAGCAAGAAGGCAGCCCGGGCCCAGGATCAGGCGTGCGCCAAGGCCGGCGGGAGGCAGCCCGGGGGCGAACCAAGCAAAGGCAGGAAGGGCAAGCGATGCGCCTCCTTGGCCCCGCCGGGCTCCCTGGCCCCGGCTGCTGGGCTGGGCAGCGGATCCGGCGCCAGGATCAGCCACACGGACAGCAGCTCCGACCTGTCCGACTGCCCGTCCGAGCCGCTCTCCGACGAGCAGAGGCTGGCTCAGGCCGCCAGCAGCGATGCGGAGTCCGGCACCGGCTCCAGCGACCGGGAACGCGATCAGCCGCAGCCAGCGCCCGCTCTGCCCCCGGGGCCAGGCGTTGCCCCTCAGCCTGCCTCACCTTCTTCGGACGCCGCCAGCAAAGGACCGGCAGCCGCGCCACCTGCCTCCCCGGCTCCCTCGGGAGCAGCCAACGTGGAGCAGCAGCCGCCGCCGGGAGACGAGGCGAACTGGGGGGGAGCCCCGGGGAAAGCGGCGCCGGCCAAAAGCGCGCCGCCTGCGGGGAGCCTGAGGCTGGGCGGCAAAGCCCCTCTGGTGGTGCTTCCCTCCTCCAGCGAGAGGCAGCTGGTGGTCGACGAGGAGGAGCTGCTGAGGGAGATCGAAGAGCTGCGCTCCGAGAACGATTACCTCAAGGTAAAGGGCGGGAAGAGGGGGGGGGAGGAGGACCTGGGGGAGCAGCCAGCGGGTCAGGGAGGCGGGGAGGCGCCAAGGAAAGGCAGCGCTTGGCTGGCCTGGAGCCTGGAGGCAACTTCTCAAAAGTAACAGACACTCCAGACACTGACTGGGGTGTGGGGTGGGGTCGTCCATCTGGAATAAGGGCAGTTTCTTGGAAATGAGGGAGGGGATTCCTTGGAGCAAGGAGCATTGACAAGCCGAACTGGACGGCTAGGAACTTTCCTTCCCAGTTTGAGTTATTATAGGATGTAATAACAGTGGTGTGCTGGTCCAGAGGTAGTAGTTTTTGGCGAGGAGGAGAGATAGGGGTGACAATTTTGCACCCTCTTTCACCCCATCTTCTCCAGAGCAAACGGGGTTCAACTTGGTGGTTCCTGAAGTTCTTCTGCTAACGGATGTTCTTATAAAAAAGACATACAAACGCCGTGTCTCACGGTTGCAGAAATATGCGCTCGCTTTGTGTCCTGCAGTTGAAGCACAGTAATGTCAAACTTCTTTACGTTCAGAGGGGTGGCGGTGTATAAGTCCCCTGCAGCAAAAACAACCCGAAGAGTCTTGTGGCCCCTTAAAGTTCGCCTTTTAAGCGGGCACAAGACTCTGTGTTGGTTCTTCTTTCCATTGAGGCATGTGGGCTCTTCAGAATGGTGCTACTGCTGTGCTGGGTTCCAGATTAGAACCTCCTTGCAGCTCCATCAAAGGGGGCTGGACATTCCTTCTATCAGGGCACTTTAATTCCACAAGAGGAGACACCAGTTCTACAGAGACGCTTCCAAAAATGTTTGTGTGGATGGAAGGGAGTGTGGCTCTTGGAGAAGGAGGATGCCAGTCTTTTCACCTCCAGGATGTTTATGAGAGAAGCAGTTAGTTGCCTGTGCATGGATGTTGTGGGAGGTTGTTTGTGAATTAGATACTACTGACAGCAATTTCCTTTCCAAATTCCTTTCAGCTCCTCTTTATAGTAGCTGTATGATGCCCACTTTAAAGTAGTGTAAGACTTTGGATTTAAACCTTTGGGTTTAGTAGGAAAGTTTCTGAGAAGAATCTTATGCAGTTTGTTCCTATGCATGTTTGTCTGGAAAGAAATCAAAATGAGTACAGTGCAGTGGCATTTACTTTCAAGGAAGTTTGTCTATGACTGTAGCCTCATTCAGCCTGCTGAAGCACAATCACAACCCATAAGGAAGAATAGATGTTTTATTCTTGGAATCTGTGAACAATTGTTTCCCACTTTTATATTTTACTTTGTTTACAAGCCACTATATGTTGCATTCTATTAGATTTCAGTTATGCAAATACGTTGCAAATCATACAATTGTTTTGTTAACTTAAATTTGGCATGGTGGTTTTCCAAAAACTGTAATGCAACTTGGAAAGTTGACATCAGTGGAACTTTCTTCCAATTTAAAATGAGGACTGAGTTGCCTTTGAGCTTCATTGTTGTTGTTTTTATTATAAAGCATAATATAAACATGTAGATATTTGACCTTCCACTAGCAGTTTGATGATCTAACACAGTAACATGTGGAATTTTTTTCCTTTGGAAGACTGACTGGCAAGCTGGTTGGTTAAAATGGTAGTGTTCTGAAAGCTGGTTATAGCTTAGTGAGTCTACATGGGAAATCTTTTTGTCTACAGTATTCCAATCTCTGTGATAATAAAATACCTGCTTTCAAGAACATCCACCCCACCCCATAACAAACTGAAATGGTAAAAAAAATAGAACAACAAGAGCTAGTTTATGTGCTTTATGAACACTGAAGATAGAAGTTAAACAGTTGTATAAAGTATAATTTGTTTGTGAGGGAAATGACAGGTGAGAGATCACACATGGAGAGCTATGGAGCTCTTTCAATACAGGGTTGTCAACATTTTTTATGGTAGGTGTTTAACAGCTGTGGCAGGGAGGGAAATTAGCAGAGGATTTTCCTGCCATGGAAATTGATAGGCAGTCTTTCTGTGCTAGATTTCTGTCTGCTGGGCAGCTGATAAAGGCAGGGGGTCCTAGTAGAAAGGAACTGCCCACCCTGCCTGCATAATCAGTTGCAGTGTGCCTCAACTGTATTTGACCCTTCATACAACGTATCTGCAAGTATTCTCAATTCCAGCAGTATGATATCACATGCACACAAAATAGGGTGGGGAAAATGCAGCAGTTTATGGACATTCTCTCACATTTATGTTTTTTTTTTTAAAGGTTAAATGTGTGCTCTAGAACAGGAGCAAGGGAAGGCAAATGTTCCCAAGAATTTTGAAAAACCTGTACAGATACATGTGTATATATATGCAACTTCATAGCAGATTTGCCAGCTAAAAGAACACGAAGCTAGATGAGTTAAATTGGATTGTGGAGGAGGAGCCTACAGCATAGCTGCCAAGTTATCCCTTTTTTTAAGGGATTTTCCCTTATGCTGAATAGGCTTCCTCGCGAGAAAAGGGAAAACTTGGCAGCTATGGCCTACAGAGATCTTTAAAAAAAAATCAGAAGTACTGTATGTTTTAAAACAGATCACGAAATAGTGTGGGCACGTGGAACGGCAGTTTGTATCAGAAGCATATTCACCAGAATACAAAGATCATCCCACAGGTGCCAGAATTGCACAAGAAACAAATATACCACTGGGGGCGGGGGGAATATAGCATTTCCCCAGCTCCAAAATATAATGGTTTCTTTGTTGGGGGAAATGTGATATCCCTGTAAGGGAAGTACAACACTCAGCCTTGCTGTGTGCACTGTATAGGAAACAAAAGTGTATTTAATGCACAAACCCGATTGTGGGGAGAGTCCCTTGAAGACATGTGGGAATAACTTTGTCAGGGAAGGGGATGAGAGAACATGAAGTGTGGGGTTTTAAATCAAAAGGCTTGTGTGAGCCTTGACCACACTTCCTTCCCCCTTGCTCAGTTCTTTAGCATGGCCCTAACGAAGAGATCAGGCACTTTTGCTCCCGTTGTTACCTGACTACAACCTGTCTTTTTCAAAGAAACCTGGATTGTTCAAGAGACCAGGGGTAGCCAACATGGCTGCCTGAAGAAGTTGTTGGGAGTTGTAGTCCATTAACATCTGCAGGGCGTCATGTTGTCTATGCTTGCTGTGGGCTATAATACAGACCCCATCCACACAATGCATTTAAAGTGGTACCCTACCACAATAAGCAGTCATGCCCCCTCCCAGTATTCTGAGTTTAGCACTTAGTGCTTAGCACTTAGCACAAAATGGAATGGTTTTGTAGGGGGTTGGATGGTTTCAAAGTAGGTGAGAAAGGGAAGTAGGATCGTTAGGCCAGGCTCTAGTTGTCTGAAAAGAAGTTGGTGGCATTTCACCCAGCCTCACTTTAAGCATGTTTCTTTTGGGGGGGAAAGAAAAAGTATAGCCAGACCCATCATACAGTCGGTTTAAGTACGCCTTGGTTTGAGTATTTTCAGTTTAAGTAGTCCGCGGACCTGTCTGGAACGGATTAATCCACTTTCCATTACTTTCAATGGGAAAGTTCGCTTCAGGTTAAGTACGCTTCAGGTTAAATACAGACTTCTGGAACCAATTGTGTTTGTAAACTAAGGTACCATTGTATTTTAGCCAGCTGTATGGTCTATGCTATGGTATGTAGCTTTTTGTTTAATTTAGCCTTTATAAGGGTGGAAATATAGCAGGGGAGAGCAAGCTTCTTTTCATCACCAAGTTTGAATGAAAAAACAAAGCACCCCACTTGCTTTATCAGTTAAAATGAGATCTCTCCCTTCCCTAATTTGGGGTTCAAATCATTTGTTATCTTATTCATGTATTTGTTCCATAACAAAGACTGTTAGTAAGTAACTAAGCTGAGATCTGCCAGAATGAGTGAAGATGTGGCAGATCTCCAGGTCAGCCATCAAGTTCCCTGCTCAGCCAGGCTCCCCAGGTCCTCAACCCTCACTCAGCCAGAGATCCATGGGCATAACTTCCTCATCCTAGCTCAGCAAGGACTAAAATGACACCAGTGGAGCTTACCCTGGCATGAGCCTTAACAAATAGGAAAGGGTGGCAGGATTGGGCAGGGGGATCCTAACTCCATTCAGCTTGGTCACGTGACCTGGCAACCCAGCAGAAAACATGATGGCAAAGGGGGTGGCATAAGTCAAACACAATTTTAAAGGCTTATTTTCCAGGCTTAGGCTGACAGCAGCCACACTCCTGAACAGAGTTTGGATCTGGTGTACTTTATGCCAGCTTCCCATATTTAGGATTGTTCCCTTAACATATTAAGCAGGCCCCTAGGATAAAGAACAGCCATACTAAAAATGTTATTATAAAGATGCTGCTTAAAATTATTTCTCCTATGTTAAGTCTTCCCATCCATAAATAGAAGTCACTGTTCAAAATGCTGCTGCATGAATTTTTATGTGCTGGAACTTCTACAAGGGTTTGTATTTACAATATGATCTTTTGGCACACTACTGAAGCTACATTCAGAAAGATCTATAAATAAAAGAAACTGAGATTGAGTAACCACAAATACTGTACCATCTGACTTTCCTTCTTGTGAATATAGTATTTTGGGTTTAGATTAACAAATGCTTCACTTTGTAACCTTTTATTTACAGAGACTACCGTATGTGAATTTTGCCTGGAGATGGAATATGTTAGAACTGGACCTAAAAGAGTGGATTAAATGATTAAAGATTAAGCTGCAAGGGGGAGTTGTTTTTTATAGAAGCAACATGGTACAGTAGTGTTGGGGATCAGTCTGGTGGTTGTTTTATAAGGTTGGATTAGTTTACTGTAGACCTAGACAGGGTAGGGTAGTCTTGTCAGCCTCATTTGCATTTAAAGTAAGGAGTTTGATTTGTAATGTAGCACATACAAATGGATGAGAGGTGAACGTTTCTTCATAGGAGAATAGGAAGCTGCTATGAAGACCATTGGTTCATGTGGCTCAATATTGTCTACTCTGTCTGGCAATGGCTTTCCAGGGTTTCAGCCAAGGAACATTCCCAGACCTACCTGGGGATGCCAAAGATTGAACCTGGGACCTGCTGCATGCAAGAAAAATGCTGTACCACTGAGCTGCAGTCCTTTACCTAAGCTGTGGTCCTTCATGTTGCATCAATGCATTCCATCACTTTGAAAAACTTATCTGCCAAGTGAAATAAGGTGGTGGGAGGGCAAAGAGTTCGGCTCCCCTCAGCCTCATATTTTGTATTAAAATTAGACACTGCCCCTCCAATCAAGAACAGTTCAGACATGAAAGAGTCCAGTTCATGCTTGTGAAGAACTACATTGGCTGCACCTGAAATATCTAGTTGGACCATTATTCTTCTGGTCCAAAATGACACAGTAGCTGTCTCCTTCAACTCTTAAGTCACTTTCCCCAAGCCTTTATTTATGCAGCAGAAGTTTTAGGCATATCATCTGAATGGTATCCAAGGCTTCCTAACATCCTGTAAAGCAGGGTGGGAAACCTCTGGCCCATGGATGTGAAGCAGTCTCTCTGGGGCCTCACTGTTTAGACTGTGCTCCCTCTTGTGCCACTCCCTCTTCCACCCACTATGACTAGCTGCTCTGCAGGTTGGCAAGGAAGAGAGGCAGCTGGGGAGGAAGAATTGCATGAATGGACATGCATTTGAATGGATGGGTATGTGTGTGAGAGAAGGGGAGAGAGAGTGGGGTAGCTCTGGCCCCACCCACTTTTGCTTTTGGCCCCACAACACTGCTTGCACATGGTTCCTGACAGATTAAATATGACTCTTGCATAGTGGAGGTTTCTCACCTCTGCTATCAAGAATATGAAGGCACTACGTTTTCCTATGAAATCACCAAATGTCATATAAAATGTCAAATACATTTTATTAAATTTATTTATTGAATTTATATACATTTTTGCCAAGATCCTGAGTGATAGCAAACTAAGCTAGAGTAGATGCATTCATTTAAATGGGTTTTCTGATTAATGTGGCTAACAGTGGATATTATCTGGTGTATACGTATTGTAGAATCTTTTTTTCTTTTGCACAGTAAGAATATCTAGAATTGATGGTGATTATTTAAAAACATATATATCAAAGGCTATGCCTTACTTCTTTGGGAAGGGTTTGTCATTCTGTTGCATCTTAAATGTATTAGTCAAGGGGGGGATAAATCTAACCTTAGGCATCAGAAGAACATCGACAATCTGCAAATGCTGGGGCAGTCAGCTGCTAGAGTGAGAATTCAGCTTGGGAAACAATGGCTGTGGGTCTATCCTCTTAGCCACAGCTGTGGCTCTGCTGAAACATGGCATTGTCCAGGGGAAGCAGAGTGAATGAATACACACACACACACACACACACACACACACAATCTCCAACTGTTTAAAACTGGGAGCAATTTGAAAACACATTGACACTCTTAAGAGCTCTGGTAATTTTTTTGTATTGGCTTTACATGCATGACCTTTCAGAGGGTTTCATTGTGCAAAAACAATGTTACCAAAAAGCCTAAAGATCCATAATAAATAAATATGTTTCTAACTGTATATTTTGTAACTGGTACAAATGGTGACATGAGCATGAGAATATTGATGCGTATAGTTATTTTGGACCCCCCCCCCCCGAGATTAAAAAACATTAGGGTAATTTAAAGAATGGAGAGATTAGTATTCAAAAGTTTCCTAGGGCAAATGTATAGCGCCGAGTCTTCTTTAAAAAGAGAAGAAAAGAAATATATAAGCTCTGGCTGAAGCTGCCACTGGTTCAAACCCTTTGAAGCCCATTAAGTAGCAGAAATGAATAGCATCTTCTGCATCACAACAGTGCCCTTTTTTCCTTTTTCTTTTACAACAGCCACTCTCATGAATTTTTATAAGCTTTGCATTTTTCAAAAGCAGACACAATCTCAACACACTTTCCCCCACCTCATGTTTATTTTCACTATACAGTAGTGTAGATTTACATGCTGGTTTTTCTGTTTATGTTGACATAAGTGTGGTGAATCTTGTTAATAAAAAGGCCACTAATGCAAAACAGAAGAGCATATGTAAAACAATTGTGTGTGCAACAGCAGTTTGCGTGTTAGGCATGACAGATCTTCTAGTTATTTCGAATTTAAGCTTCCCTCTGGTTTGACTGTTATTAAATAGTAAGTATACTTTGCCTCACTCTTTCTGCCCTTCCCACAATATCTTTGAGCAGACCTTGGTTCAGTGGGTTTATCAAGGAAACACAGCAAAGAATTTGCCAAGCATTGCTGCTCAGCAGTTTCCATTCACTTCAATAGGGCTTGAAGGGCAGCCCAACCCCAGCCTGATTAAATAGAATGGCAGCTGTGCACTCACATTGCACTGAGCATTTAGATGGCAGTCCTATGCTATGCTCAGTTAGGCTTCAGAGGGACTGGGGCTGCCATCCCTAAGCACCAGGGACTAAGCCTCAATAAGCTTGTTGGGCTTTATTACTGAGTAACAGGCATAGGGTTGTGTTGCACTCTGTGCTTGCCAAGTGGATTCAGGATCTCATACAATACATAATGTGGATCTTATTTACTATCCTATTTACTACCATCAAAAGGGGGAATCTTTTGATGATCTTGATGTCATAGACACCACACTCTGTGAAGAATGCTTGTGGGTGGGGAAAAGACTGTTAACGACATTTCCAAACATAGATCCCAAAGTTAGACACCTACTGTAATAACATAAATAAAAGTGACCTAATTTCACTTTCTGTTTATTTGCACTGATGCTGAGCAACCATATGTACCCACTGCCAAAGCTAATTATTCCTCCTGTATTTAAGGGTTTACACCAGACCTTATTTGAGTTACTATGGGAGTCTATAAATTTGCAGCCACTTGTAGGATAGGTGTTTAAATATTACTGAGAGCATTCCCCAAGCATAACTTTCTTGATTATCACAAAATAAGTACTGTGCTAATGGAAATGACAGCTCCCTGCCCCCTTCTGTCTCACTGGTTTTTTTAAAGTGGTTTTGTTGTGCCAGGGTTCTTTACTCCACTTGTGCAAACCCAGTGCTTTTTTTTTCTTTTAAAAAAAATATTTAAGGGTACTCTCATTTTGATTCAAGAAAATCATTGTTTTATAGTTCAAATCGAGAAAAATAAATACAGGAAATGGACAGAAGTACAAAGATTCGCAAAATGTTTAGCAGTATGCGTACCCCTGAGCACCCCTAGGAAAAAGCACTGTGCAAACCTATGCGTGTGTATAGCACACACACAGAAGCAATGCTATCCTTCAGGGGCGCCAACTTAGGACCCAGGTTCTGGGTGCCTAATTGCACCCATGACGTAAGAGCGTCATGACATCATGACATAACATTACATCAACGCACTGCAGCGGCACTTCTGAGGTCTTGCACCACCTTGGAGATCACATATGAGGCCTCGCGAGACCTCCGACATGTCTTCTGGTTCGTACCGGAAGTTGCGTCCTGACGTTTCCTCAGGGGTCGCGTCTGGCCTCTGATGTGACTTCTGGTACAAACCGGAAGTCATGTAAGAGCCTGTGCTGTGGGTGCCCAGGTCCCCAGGGCCCCCTATAGTTGGCGCCTATGCTATTCTTAAAGAATTATAGGCATAGACGTGTACTTGAAAAATATCCAATAGGCAGAACTGCTTGGTTTTGCTCCTCTTTAAAAAGGCCAACAAACTGCAAATTGTTGTTGTTTAGTCGTTTAGTCGTGTCCGACTCTTCGTGACCCCATGGACCATAGCACACCAGGCATTCCTGTCTTCCACTGCCTCCCGCAGTTTGGTCAAACTCATGTTCGTAGCTTCGAGAACACTGTCCAACCATCTCGTCCTCTGTCGTCCCCTTCTCCTAGTGCCCTCCATCTTTCCCAACATCAGGGTCTTTTCCAGGGAGTCTTCTCTTCTCATGAGGTGGCCAAAGTATTGGAGCCTCAGGTTCACGATCTGTCCTTCCAGTGAGCAAACTGCAAATTGAAGGTATCTAAATCTTTGTTGGAAGCCTTTATGTGAGAACTAATCTTATTGCCGCTTTCCATCATCAGTTTTCTTTTTAAACACAGAGCTAGGTTAATAATAGAATAGTTGGTGTCCCAGGAGTCATCTTCCAGCATGTTAATGGCCTATCCACTGAGCCTGAAGACCTGCTTATAAAGGTTTTAGCTTGAGAGAGTCAGGTATATACAGATTAGATTAATAGGAATGAGTTGGTTTTTTTTTAAGGATATTCTTTTCTAGAAGAAATGTAATGTACTGTACTGTATTGCAAACTTTAGCAAAAAAATCTTAGAAAGCATAATAATTTTAATTTCAAATTTGGAAGGTTGTATGTGTGTTGGTGTAAGGCAGTGATGGCCAAACTTGGCCCTCCAGCTGTTTTGGGACTATAACTCCCCATCATCCCTAGCTAACAGGACCAGTGGTCAGGGATGATGGGAGTTGTAGTCCCAAAACAGCTGGAGGGCCAAGTCTGGCCATCACTGGTGTAAGGAAACATAGCAGCACAATAGACAAGGATATGAACTGATTTTACAGCTTTGATATATAACTCTTTTTTGCTGTTCCTGTTATTTCTGAAGAGGTAAGTTACAACTGGTATTAGTTTGCAAGATCAACATGAGCTTGATGTTGCTTGCAATATTATTTCAACAGGATTCTCCTTGTCTGCTGGACAGCAAATAGGGACTGTGCAGCAGTTGTGAGTGCTGGATTACTCCTATCATATTTTGATGTGTGTCTTGATGGGGAGGGAGCAGAATCACCTTTTTGATATCTGATAGTGTTTTGGGTCATGGCAGGATGAGCTCGATGAACTGCGGGCTGAAATGGAAGAGATGCGTGACAGCTACCTTGAAGAAGATGTTTACCAACTTCAGGAACTTCGACGAGAGCTGGACCGTGCAAACAAGAACTGTCGCATTTTGCAGTATCGTCTCAGGAAAGCAGAACAGAAAAGCTTGAAAGTTGCGCAGACGGGTCAAGTGGATGGGGAGTTAATTAGAAGCTTAGAGCAAGATCTAAAGGTGAGTGAAGGCTTTATGCATAAAGACATCAAAGTTAGTCATGGAGCTCTGCACATGCTATCTGCTATAGGCAAGTCAGAGTCCCGTGTGCAATTGGCTGCTACATTGCCTTCAATAAAATCCTTGATAAGTAATTGGTAAAAGCCTATCACATTTCACAGCTATGTCTGAGTATTTGGTGGGGGGGGGGAATGGTTTCTGTGGAAGTAATCTGGCACAGCCAGATCTAAAGACTAATGGAAGCTCTTGCTGGTCATAGAAGTCACCACTGTTCCTATGTGAAGCATAGCAGACTTTGCCCCGAAGAACCATCTGTCTCATTTCTCAGGAGCCCCACTGTCAGCCAGTAAGGACCAAGGCACTTCAGAGTGCACATAGGAGAATCACACTTGCTACAAGAAGACATACAGGAATCAGCTAGGGCGCATCCATAGGAACGTGATCAGGGTGGTGAGGGATTTTGGAAATCAAGCCCCATGTTGAATGGATGAAAGTGCTGGGTATGTTCAGCTGGAGAACAGAAGATTAAGGGGGAGAAAGAGCTGTAAAATATCTGAAGGGAAGTCACTTAGAAGGTGGAACAGACAGGTCCTCTGATCCAAAGGGCAGGACTATAACTAATGGGTGGAAATGGTTAGAAAGCAGATTTTGGCTTAAATGTCAGGATAAACTTCCTGATGGTAATAGTTGTATGACAGTGGAACAGAGACTGCCTTGGGAGGTGTTGGGTTCTCCTTCACAAGAGGTGTTTAAGCAGAGGCCACCTGTCGGTTACAAAATTTCTATGCTAAGCAGGAAATTGGATCAGATGACATTCAAGATTCCTCTCACTCTAAATCAGGGGTCAGCAAACTTTTTCAGCAGGGGGCCGGTCCACTGTCCCTCAGACCTTGTGGGGGGCCGGACTATATTTTGGAAAAAATATATGAACGAATTCCTATGCCCCACAAATAACCCAGAGATGCATTTTAAATAAAAGGACACATTCTACTCTTGTAAAAACATGCTGATTCCCGGACCGTCCACGGGCCGGATTTAGAAGGCGATTGGGCCGCATCCGGTCCCCGGGCCTTAGTTTGGGACCCCTGCTCTAAATTATATGCTTTGAATATTCTCTGCATTTGGAAACCTAGCACATTATGCAGAGGTGTAGGCTAAAAAAAACCCTCCCAATGAAGTACTAACTTTTCACCTGAAAGGAGCCTTGGCTGTTAAGGAGCAATCAAATTGGCTTCACTCACCTCATTCTGAAGTAGGGGACTGATTTAAAATGTATACACAATACTTGCATCCAAACTGAGCCATGTTTCCCACTGCCTAAACTGAAAATTCCTAATGCTCTGAATTGTGCTAATCATGTGTGCAACTTGGTTTTCAGAAGACTTTCTCTCTTCAGTATGTACACTTGATCTGTAAAAAAAGAGAGATTTATATACATATCTGTGCTGTGCTTGTTAAAAAAGAGGGGGTTGCGGCGCTCATCTTGCTTTAACGTTTGTGCGCAGACAGTATTTCTGGGTTGTGTGGCCAGCATGACTAAGCTGCTTCTGGCAAAACCAGCGCAGCGCATGGAAACGCTGTTTCCCTTCCCGCCGGAGGGGACCTATTTATCTACTTGCACTTTGACGTGCTTTCGAACCGCCGACCTTCTGATCGGCAAGCCCAAGGCTCAGTGGTTTAGACCACAGTGCCACCTGCATCCCCTAGTTAAGGATACTGATTAATTCTTTCCAGAGTGGTTAGTCCCTTGCAGCAAAAATAATAAAGATTTTTGTGGTACCTTAAAGACTAACTTTTTTATGGCATCTGATTTTGTGGAGTATAATCTACAACTTCAGGAGGCACTGAGGGGGATTGTTAATAGTGAGAGTCAGAAGATAATGA
Organism: Zootoca vivipara; assembly: GCF_963506605.1. Classification (NCBI taxonomy): domain Eukaryota; kingdom Metazoa; phylum Chordata; class Lepidosauria; order Squamata; family Lacertidae; genus Zootoca; species Zootoca vivipara. The sequence goes on from NC_083283.1 coordinate 48,176,303, forward strand.
AATGCAGAAAAGTACAGACAGTGATCATTACATTACTATTAGCAAGTGGCCTTTCACAGGAAGCCAGTTTATGTTAATAACACAGAAAATCCTGGTATTGGTAAACCAATTAACACATCTAGTGTGTTAAAAATCTATTGTGCCAATTCACTTTACAAGTGATAGCACTGAAGTTCTTGATGATGTGCTATCTGTATTACAGAATGGGCAATTTAAATGTCCTGGGTGGTTTAAATGCCCCTCCAATTGAGAGGGAGGGAGGGAGGGAGCCATTTCTGCTGTCAGGAAACCTTTTACACCTTACATTATTATGCACTTATGTTTTCAATTTTGTTAATGGGAAATGTTTTTAAAACTGCTACTGCTGTTACTACTACAAGATATGTTTGTATACTCTTTTTGGAATAGGTAGCCAAAGATGTATCCGTTAGGCTGCACCATGAACTAGAGAATGTGGAAGAGAAACGAGTTAAAGCAGAGGATGAAAATGAAATCCTTCGTCAACAAATCATTGAGATGGAAATATCGAAACAGGCACTGCACAATGAGCTGGATAGATTGAAAGAGGTAAGTAGCAACCGATGACATACCTAATGAGAGGCTTGCTGGTAAAATAAATCTGAAATATATTTGAAACAAAACTCACTAATAATATAATTCCAGCCAACAAAATACCTGTCACTTATATACCTGTGAGTGACAGCATCTCCCAACTTGATTTTTCGCTTTGTCCAATAGCATCTATATTCTAGAAATCCACTGTTTCTGACTCAGAGATCCTCTTGTGCATCAGAGGGCTACATGCCTCTTGGCTTCATGTGAGATCTTATTTCTCCCAACCACCAAGCAGATTATTGGTGCTGTTAATGCATTGTATGAATGGGTTGTCCTTACTATGTAGGAATTTGTTTCTATAACGCTTGCTTTTCTCACATTTGAAAGTTATTCGTCATATTTAATGTTCCTGTGGGAGGACTGAATACATCCGGAGGATTTAAAACAGAGATGTTAATTGAGACATGTGCAGCTAAGCTTCTGTTTAATACCTCATTGAAATCTGGGGTGGGGTGGGGGGAATGCTGTGAAGCAATAGAGAACTGGCTTTACAAGTAAGAGTTTGTATATTGGGATGCGGGTGGTGCCGTGGGTTAAACCACAGAACCTAGGGCTTGCCGATCAGAAGGTTGGCAGTTCAAATCCCTGTGATGGGGTGAGCTCCCATTGTTCGGTCCCTGCTCCTGCCAACCTAGCAGTTCGAAAGCATGTCAAAGTGCAAGTAGATAAATAGGTACCACTCTGGCAGGAAGGTAAACGGTGTTTCCGTGTGGTGCTCTGATTCACCAGAAGCGGCTTAGTCATGCTGGCCACATGACCCGGAAGCTGTACGCCAGCTCCCTCGGCCACTAAAGCAAGATGAGCACCGCAACCCCAGAGTCGTCCACGACTTGACCTAATGGTCAGGGGTCCCTTTACCTTTTTAAGAGTTCGTATTAGAGAATTATTTACATTGTACATCCAGCCATAGAGTACTTGTTCTTTTATTTGGTATCTAACCTAGCAGATGAGCGCTGCAACCCCAGAGTCGGTCAAGACTGGACCTACTGGTCAGGGGTCCCTTTACCTTTAAATAACTATTATAATTACATTAAATTGTACAAAGGGATGATTACATGACTGGATGAAAGAAAATGAAAGCCAAGCACAGTTTCTTGTCATTACATAGTCTTGTATGATGTAGCATCCGTCTTCTTGTGCCAGCACAGATCACTTTGGCAAATACAGTCTTGGGTTACTTTAAAACCAGATTGGCATGGGGCATTTAGACACACTCAAAAACTAGCCGTCACTTATTTAGTTTAATCTTTCAAACAATACTAATGAGAAGTAGCATGTTGCTGTTTTCTATTTTATAAATTGGGCAAAACATACTTAATTTCTTTGTGCATTATGGTTGTAAGAATAGCTGGGTTTTGCTGAAGCTCTTGATCAATAGACCTGAATATGCTTAGTTAGTTTATTTGAAAAAAATTCCTGCCTCTAAACTTTAACTTCCAAGGGGTGTACAACATAATTAAAACCTATATAAAAAGCCAAATAAACAAACCAATAACAGTAGAGTCAGCAGTTAAAAACAGTCAACACAATAAAGCTTTTTAAAGACATAAGAACAGCAGAACAAATAATTATAACAACAGTAAAACTTAAAATATTTATAACACTAGTAAAAAAACACTTAAAATTTTCCATAAACAGCACTGAATTCAGCTGACATTCATTAAAAATGATTATGGACAGAGAGAGGTCCATAATAATTCAGGCACCACAACAGAAAAGGCCCTGTATCCTGTCACCGCCTATGTCACATCCAAAGGTGGGGATATTCTTAACAAGGCATCTGATGAAGATCTTAATAAAGGACAGGTTCATATGAAATCCATATTGATAGCTCGGTTGGCAGAGCATGAGACTCTTAATCTCAGGGTCATGGGTTCAAGCCCCACATTGGGCAAAAGATTCCTGCATTGCAGGGGGGTGGACTAGATGACCATTGTGGTCCCTTCCAACTCTACAATTCTATGTCTTTGTCAACTGTTCACCTACTGTTCCATAGCAAGATATTTATTATTAGCCACACTTTGGGCAGCTTGTATGACAGAAAAAATATATGACCAAAACAAGAAAAAAAATTGTATTCACTTAATAATAAAACGTAAAATATTTTTTTAAACGTAAAAAGCAACATATGTGAGTCTGTAAAATGAAGCACTTATATAAAACCAGGGAAAGGAGGAACTGAAATATAGTACTTACATGTTTGATTTCCAAAGGCATTTGTCAAAGAAGGTGAGTGACGGAGTACAGAAACCAGTGTTATTCAGACTTCATTTTAGTTGTTATATTGGCATGGCACCGTTGTGCCTGCTGTGAAAGTGAAGGTTGCTCACAAAAGGTAAAAATATCTAGCGCAAAAAATGCAACAATAAAAACAATAAGGAGCATATGAAAACTAGACATATAGATGGATGAAACTATAAAAGCTTGACTGAGCAGAACAATAACAAAATAAGCAATCACATTTACATTATTATTTAGTAACTAATACAATCAAGAGAAAGCTCAGGTGAAGATGAGAGCCTTCATCTGTCATCGAATAAAATAATAAAGTCCGTGTTGGGCACATCTACCAAGGGAGGGAGTTTCACAGTTGGAGTGTAGCTGCTGAGGTAGCCCTGATTGATCACTACTTATCCTCTGAAGGTGGTGAAACGTAAAGAGAGGCTTCCCATAATTAGCTCAGCTGCTGGGCTGGTTTGTATGGGAAGAAATCAATATTCCAAATACATTTACTCTGGACTGTTCGGGGCTTTAAATGTGGTGTTTTTTTTTTTAAAAAAAATACAGTAGTAAGTTGAATTATGTCCATTGTTAAACTGGAAAACAGTGAAGCTTTCTTAATGCAATATGTTCATTGTGACATGACTGGCTGTAGTTCTACTTAGTTTCCAGATGGTAGTCTTGAAGTTGGATCCAGAAAACTGTTCATGCACAATCTGTCGGTTTCCTACAGCACAATGACTTATTGACATGGAGATATCTCTGTGGGGAGTGATGTGCAGTGAGCTGTAGAGCCGCTAGATTTAGATACAGTAAACAAGGAATTTGTATCTTATGTTTCTTGAGAATTCTTATATACCACTTTATGGTCCTCCAATTGGCTTACAAAATATTTTCATAATAAAAATCACTTTTAATTACATATGGTATCAGGAACAAAATTAACGTTGTGAACCTATTGTGTGGAGTATATTTAAGTGGCATTTCCAGCCCTCATCCTTGTTCTATATAGTACTTAGCGATTCATTGCCACGTGCTGGAGCAAAAAGTGGCCACATGAATCTGTTCCTGTGCATGGTACTGTAAACTTGTGGATAAGTAAAAAATGACTGTACGGTACTTCTTCCCACCATTGGGTGGTGGTTGTTGGAATTAGTGAGAGGGGGATTGTAAAACTTAATTTGTTCCATCTTTCAAATTCTAAATTTGTTCCATCTTTCAAAGTCACGTGTTCTGCAGAACATATAATGTACAATGTGTGATTGCATGCAAGAATGGCCTAGTTAACCCAGTGCCAAACACATCCACAATTGTAAGGGGACAGCAGCAAATGAAGGTAGTCCTGAGCCATCTCTTGGCATTAGCCAACCTACTTCTCTCAGGTTTTAGAGAGGCTGGACTTTTCACCCTCACTTTTGCAGCCAGTTCCTGACCTTTGGGTGCAGATAATCTGAAAATCAGATAAACTGTTTCCGGATAATCGGGAACTCTACTGTAATTGAAAGATACTATTTCCCTCCAGGATTATTTCAGAGATGCAGAGCTGTGAAATAACCATGTTAGGCATGCAGGGATGAAAGCTAATATTTTGTAGCCTTAGAGGGATCAGAGAAAGATTCCTTTCAAGGACTATTCAGTAATGTTTTTATAATAATAATTTAAAAACCCTTCAACTTTTGCTGTATATACAGAGGTGCTCTTGGTAGACTTGCCCAAATACTTCTTTTATAATAAAAAAGTGATTCATTCCTCTCAAAGTTATTATGTGTTTAGTCACTGATACACATCAGTATTGTAATGAAAATCAATAATTTCAATGTACATTTTTGGTGAAAACAGTTTAGAAGTTTTTATGATTAAACAGTATACAAAGTTTATTAAATAAAGAAAAAATGCATACCTACAGCAATCCTGTGATAGGTAGGATTGCGTCAACAAGAAGGGTTGCCCTTTTGCCTTCTGAAAAGGGAGGTGAGTTGTTTCCTCCCCCCCAAAAAAATATTTTTATTTGATTTTCATAATTTCACAAAGGAAGGAAAAGAAAATACAGTGTAACACCAGATAGCACACCACAGTTATTCCCCCCCCTTGCTCTCCTGCAGTTTTACCAAGTCAGTTGGAGATACTTATACTTGTTGGTTTTGTTTTGTTTGTTTTGTTCTGAACTACCCCTTCTTTCATTTGTGCCAGCGTAGATTTGGACCCTTCAATGTGCATCCAGATAAGGGATATCAAGAAACCTTGCGCAGGATTCAACAATTCCTTTTCAGTGTGCAGTGGAATTAGTTGACTGTGTAGTAAGGGAAGGAAGAAGGGCCCTTCCAAGGTTTATTCCACTAACACTAAAAGGTGATCTGAGGTCTGCTCTATTTCCAGGCTCTCTAGCTCTTCTTGGGGCCTCTTTTTGGGTGTGCTCTACACACAAGCTTCTCTGAATTCCATCTCTCAACTTTATTTCAAACAGCTCTCCTCTTGGTGCATTTTTACACATGCAGATAATCTCAGTTCTGAAATATTGCTTCTGGCTATTTCTCAGTTGCTGCCTGCATGATTGAATATTGTTGGCACATCAGGAGCTCACCAACAGATGAACGCATTCTATTCTGTGACCAGAAGGTTTATGAGAACACAAATTGGCAAGCAGGATGTCAAGTAACTGTTTGCTGATGAGAATTTGGTGATCAGAATTACTCGACATTTTGCAGTTCATTCATTTTTCTAAAAAAAAATATTGTGCAATATATACTCCATGAGCCGCATTGCATCTGATGAACCCACATGGGGGTGGAGATGCTCCTTCAGGTATACTGGACTGAGGCCATTTAGGGCTTTAAAGGTCAGCACCAACACTTTGAATTGTGCCCGGAAACGTACTGGGAGCCAATGTAGGTCTTTCAAGACCGTTGTTATGTGGTCTCGGTGACCACTCCCAGTCATCAGTCTAGCTGCCGCATTCTGTATTAGTTGTAGTTTCCAGGTCACCTTCAAAGGTAGCCCCACACAGAGCGCATTGCAGTAGTCCAAGCGAGAGATAACTAGAGCAGTGGTTCCCAACAGGTGGTCCGTGGACCCCCAGGGGTCTGCGAGCTATGCCAGAGGGGTCCGCAAGATGCTATTAGAATAAAAAATATATTAAATATATTTCATATGATAACAGATTTTTTGTTTTGGCCGCTTCCTGCATGAGCAGAGTCTAGCGCAAAACTAGAATTAGATGAGGCAGTAGTTCTGCTGTATGCCGTTAGGTGGCGCTTTACAAACACTACTGTTTTGCAAAGAGGCAGCGCGCGCATTCTACTAACGCTCACCTCCCCAAGATGCTTTGCGCGCGTCGGCTTCATTTGTGCGCTACTGCGCAGGTACCCTGTCTTCTCCATTCCCCTCCCTCCTCCCTGGACTCTTATAAAAAGACTCTTAATTTGGCTCTCACTTTTTAATTTTAGGATTAGGAATTAATGGGGGTCCTTGTCACAATAGCGGCTCGATGAGGGGTCCTCGAGAAAATTTTGTTGGGAACCCCTGAACTAGAGCATGCACCACTCTGGTGAGACAGTCCGTGGGCAGGTAGGGTCTCAGCCTGCGTACCAGATGGAGCTGGTAAACAGCTGCACTGGACACAGAATTGACCTGCACCTCCATGGACTGCAGCGAGTCCAAAATGACTCCTAGGCTGTGCAACCTGGTCCTTCAGGGGCACAGTTACCCCATTCAGGACCAGGGAGTCCTCCACACCTGCCTGCTTCCTGTCCCCCCAAAACAGTACTTCTGTCTTGTCAGGATTAAACCTTAATCTGTTAGCCACCATCCATCTTCCAACCGCCTCCAGACACTCACACAGGACTTTCACTGCCTTCATTGGTTGTGATTTGAAAGAGAGGTAGAGCTGGGTATCATCCGCATACTGATGAACACCCAGCCCAAACCCCCTGATGATCTTTCCCAGCGGTTGCATGTAGATGTTAAAAAGCATGAATAGGTGATGTAGCCCCAAACATCTGGAGAGCACCAGGTTAGAGAAGGCTGCTGTTCATTCTGGGAGTAACTGATCTCCAGAACTCAACTTATGGCTGAGAGCCATTTTAATTATTGCAAGGAAAATCCTACTCCGTGGTCCCAAATGAGCATAGCTAGGACAGTGCTTTTCAACCAGGGTTCCATAATACCTTTTACTTCCATCAGCATATTCCCCATCACCAGTAGCATCTTAAGCTTGTCTTGCGCCCTGGTGCAGGGATCCCTAGGGCACCCCCACCCCAGGGGTCCCCCCCACCCTCCCACACGCACGCCTGCCGCCTCGCCCACACTTTCCTCAGCGGCTGCCTTGGCCGGGGAAGAGCAGCACCGAAGCCTCCTGGGGAGCTCGGTGCACCTTCCCGCCAGGCCCCGACCACGCTGCCTCATCCTCCTCCGCCGCCACGTCCTCGCCGGGAGGCCTCAATGCTCCACCTCAGCTGAGCCATCGCCTCGCGGAGAGCCACAGGGCTGAGAAGGGGAGAACACGGCCTCCGGAGAGGCTTCACCACCAGCGCGCAAACACAGCGCGGGGAAAAGGTGAAGGAGGCACATTGCAGCGTGGCGGCGGGACCAGCATAGGGCTTAGTGGCTGGTTGCGCCCTGCCAGTGCCCTAGAGGCTAGTGCCCTGCCGCAGTGCGCCACTAGGCCCTATGGAAAAGATGCGTCTGCCCCTCACAGTTTACATGAAATTGTACAACTTCCCACTTCAGGCACTTGACTTTCTACTCTTTAATCAGTCAGTTGCACCCCTTCTGAGAGGGGGAGTATCCATCATAGCTGCCAAGTTATCCCTTTTTTAAAGGAATTTTCCCTTATGCTGAATAGGCTTCCTCGCGAGAAAAGGGAAAACTTGGCAGCTATGGTATCCATCAGCAACAGTCTTGTTAACATACTAATAGTTTGCAAAACAAAATTATTAAAAAAACAACTTGGCTACTAATCTGGATGGTGTATCTAAATAGAGCATATTGAATGGTAGTAACTACAACCAAGACACACCATGCCTTTGTGGGTGGGAGTGTTGCTAAAGATGCAGATCAGCTTTGGTTTGACTTACAAGAAGGAGGCATGGAGGTATTGGGGTATTGTAAAGACCCAGGTTGGTTTTTAGAGTACTGTTGGAGTTCTGGTCTGTTCCTTCATGCTCCATGTGTTCATTTGTGAAATAAAAATAAAAAGGCACCAGAAATCTCCAGGGATAGTTCATTCAAAAGAAAATGAAACTGTATAGCACTGCCTCTGAATTTCTCACTGATATGGGGAGAGGGAATGTGCAAAAGATAAATCCTATAAAAGGGAAGACTCCAGCAGAGAGAAAATAATCAGTGAACTGGGTTTTACTTTCTGGGGAGTCTATGAATGCCTGAGTTGGGATTTCCTACTCTCTAAATATCAACCCCATATGGACATACCCATTGTATAGTTTAGCTTCTCATCCATGCTCAGGGATTCTGGATTTGGATCTAACAGTTGCAACTTAAACCTGATAATGTTGGAGACAGAATATTGTTGACAAGAATCCATTCTTCAAATACTGCTGGCCAATGAAAAGTGGAAGTGGGCTATTCCTACTCGGCATTCCACAAAAGCATTGAAAATATATGGAGCTTGTTTCTGTTTCCTCAATAAAGCTGCTATATTTTTTGCAGCTGCCTAGGGTGTGTGTTGGCGTATTCTTTGTCTGGCCTGGAAACTTTGAGCCAGCAAAGAGAAAAAGGCAAACAGTGCAATGGCAGAGTTCAAGCTGCTTTGGAAAGGGTAGCCCTGTTGAAAGAGACAAAGCATGGGGAGGATTAGGAATTGGGTAGCAGCTGCAGAATGATTTGACATGAATGTTATAAAACAGTTTAGCAAGAAATGAATGAGATTGTGTAACTAGTAAGAAAGGAGGATTTATTTTATGTGCAACAGCCGTATTGAGCAGCTGATGATTCCACTTTTATGGGGGGGATATAAAAGTGTAAGGGTCAGCAGGAGAACGGCATAAAAATCTATGTGGTTAGAAACTGTTGTAAATGCTTTTATGTATAATCAAATTAGAAGTGAAATATGATGAACAGAAGCAGTGAAGTTTAATCTAAATTGTGCAGCTCACCACTCTGCACTTCATCTCACCATTAATGCACACTCACATTAAATAACTTTCCACCATGGAACTTTGTTGACTTTTCTCCTGCCCATATTAACCAAAAGAAAGAGGTGTGAACAGTCTTAAGGAAGCAGAGGTTACAGTAGAAACTCTTGTCTGCATCTCTTTCCAGCTGCAGCCCTGAGTGAGGTTTTTCCTTTTAGAACAGCAGTGCTGCAGACAGAAGGAGTGTTGTTCCCACAGAACAAACCTCTTTACTAATCAGTTTAATGAAGATGGATGTTGCCAGTGTGCAACATGGTGCCACCACTTGTTGCTTTTGTAAGCTGTCATTCTAAACAAATACAGCAGCCCTGTCTTCTATATGACGTGACTTTATATTGCGACACAAACTTAGTTTTAATATTTTTAGTAATATGTATTTGAAAATTATTTCAGAGTGTTGAAGTATATATCACATTTTTATGTTGCTTTGCTTCAGCTTGCCAGATTAAATGACCCCCCCTCCCCCTCCATGCATGTTGTTCTAAGGTTCTCCTGAACCTCCCCTAAGCCAATTTGAGGGGCAGTGGGGGGAGAATGAGGAAGTCTCATTGCACTAGCAGAAGCCCTTACATGGGCTTCTGGTAGTAGGACTAATTAGCTGAAACCAGCCCCAGGAACCTGAATAGCACGCGGACATTTCAAATTGAATATCCAAAGGGGTGTGCGGGGGGGGGGGGACAAAGGACCCAGAGGCAACAGTTCAGGAATCTGCTTTACAATGTGTTTAGCAGAGCCTTTTTTTGTTAAAGGCTTGTTCTCACAGTTAGTGAACTTTAGCAAGTGAGGGGGCGATTGCTTTTATTTCACATTTCTATACGGTTGCATCCCTGAAGCATCTGGAAAAGATTTTTCATGGGGAAAGGATTTTGATTTTGGAGTCAAAGGTGGTGAGAACTGCTACCTCTCCAATAATTAAAAAAATATTTTTATCAACTGTTTAAGCCTGATTCTGCTTTCTTGCACCTTTTTCAAATGCAGCAGAATATTGTTTCCCTCTTCTCCTTGTTACTTGAATGAAAAGCAGTAGGTCAGCACAGAGCCTTAAAAGTATGTACCAGCTATTACCTGCTTTTCTGTTACTGAAAGAATAACTTGAGGGGGAGAGTGTATGTTTTTACAAACATAAAAGTGTGTCTGCTGGAGCCCTTTATTTGGGGGGGGGTAGGCACAGTTTGCAACAAATACTTGGCATTCTTAGCTGCCGGAGTCTCTTAAGCATTTTCTACTCCCACATTATATGTTTGGATGCCAGATTTATAAAGAAATGAATACTTTATAATGGAATGGATAAAGGTGCTCATATCAAACTTCTTAGGGGTTTTTCCATACCAGATGGTTGAAAGCAAATGTAAAGTCATTCTTTTAGCACCTAGCCACCTATATTGATATTTGTTCTTGTACAAATCTAGAGTTCCCATGAGTGGAGTTCCACTCATGGAATGCTTCCACATGAGAAAAGGTTGGAGCCAATCTTCACTAAACCCTCTGTCCTCCTGCAGCCTGTTTCATTATGGGACCCTCTAGAACGCTGTGGGAGGTGGTATTGGGAAAAGGGCTACAGTGAATCAGTGGACATTGCCTGCCCCCCCCACCTTTTCCAGTAGGAGCCACCAATGGAAAGAGTAGGGATGGGGGAGAAATTTGATTCAGTTGTCACTTCCGGGCAATAACTACTTGGATTTTCTTTCCGACATTCTCCTTTTTGTATCACATGTGAAACATGTAAGTCAGTCTTGGAAAACCATTCATGTATCTTGCTAGAAATGCCAAGAGTTTAAAGGCCTAATGTCTGTGGTTCTAAAGAGTGTAAGCCCAATAGATTTCCTTTTATTTTAATGAAATGAAAATTATGTGTCAATATTACATAATGAATCATAAACATGAAGCTTAATTCAATTAGATGTGTGCATAAAAAGTCATTTTGTTACTCCATTCATTTTCATTAATTGCTTCATTGTTCACTTGTTAGAACTGCATTTGTACCATTTGTTATTGTCACTTCCATTCATTTTCATTTCCCTTTTAAATGAAGGAACCAGATGCTTTTTCTACTGGTTGTAACTTTGGTGCATGTCTGTAAGGTAGCCTTTAGTACAAAGGATTTGTATGGTGGATGAGCAAGCAAGGGACACGATTCAGAGGGGTGGCTGAGAGAACATTAATAGATGTCAGCCAAGCATAAAGGAACCCACAAAAAGTTCTAATCTGCAGAGGGGGATAAGAACATTACAGGCAACTGCCTGAAAGCAGAAAAATCTAGCAAGGCTGTTATTTTCTGTCTCCTTTCCTCAAACATTTTTCTATTTTAGCTGTAACTCCATGTCTGCAGTCTCAGGAGTACTTCTGCATTGACCCTGTGGCTTGACCTTGTTCTCCATTTCCTGTCCATATCTTATGTCTCGAAGATGTGAAGAGTTTTCTTGTGGCGCTTTGTCACATTGCCAATAACAGTTTTAATAACATTATCTTGTCCTTATTCAGGAGATGAAGAAGGATGATTTTTGTTTTCTTCTAATCTTCTGAGAAAATAGTCACTTGTGCATGACTGCCATAACTTATCTGTAAACCCTTACATAGGAAATACACTTGGGTCTGTATGTCCTGGCTGATAAGAGCAAAGACTTCTTAGCAATATGTGGACTTATTGGAGGTTCCAAGAAGTATCCCTGGAAACCACAAATTTATGAAAATCAGCAAAAATGGCACTGCCGACACGGCTTGCCATACATTCGGATTTTGCCAATTTCTTCCCAGACACTGCTTTCAGCCACAGTAGATTCCGGACATATGGCAAACCTAAACTAAGCACATGCTGTTCAAAAAGCAACCCAGAATTGAAAAAGGCAATTTCTCAAAACAATAGCAGCTCTTCTTTTCCTCCCTGTTCAATTGGGTTGTAATTTCCACATTACAAATGTTTTGGAAGTGATCTAAGCCCTCGTGACTCAGACTTTAAAGTCAGTATCTAAGCGCTCAAGCTTAAGAGGGAGTTTGCCTACAGACAAACATTATCTCATTGTGCATATTGTAATATACTGACATCCTCATCTGAAAAATATGAGGTGTGGACTGGTTATCCAATATGGTGTTTTTTATATTCCTAAACTTCATGAAGTTCTCCCTGCTACTTATTGTTTAGTGTTGAGCGTTTTACCTAGCACAGAAGTGAGACAGTTGCTGCTGTTGAAAAGCCTTTGCAATAGAAGACAGACAAGACAAAGGTGAAGAGAGGTAGATAATAACTTGCAAAGATAATAATTGAGGTAGATAATAACTTCCTCAATCTTGGGCCTCCAGATGTTTTGGCCTACAACTCCCATTATCCCTAGCTAGCAGGACCAGTGGTCAGGGATGATGGGAATTGTAGTCTCAAAACATCTGGAGAGCCGAGTTTGAGGGAGCCTGGGTTAGCGTGTTAGATTTCGACATGACCTCATAACCTCAGTTATAAACTTCACCAGGTGCATTTCAGGGGTGTTTTGTTGCTAAACTACAGCTTTGTTGCCATTGGAAGGGAGAGCAGGTTAAGGCTTTAGATCTGAGGTAGAGCACATGCTTCACTTTGTGTGCAAAAGGCCCCGTCCAATCCCTGGAATCTCTAGGTAGGGTTGCGGAAGATTCCTGTATGAAACACTAGTAAGATACTGCCAGTCTGTGCTTGATACTGAGCTTGATGGAACAACGGTCTGACTTATTATAAGGCAGCTTCTTATATTCAGATATACCACTGTTTGTTTTGCTCAGCCAAAAAGAAAAATCATCTTAAAAGTTGTCCTCCTCCTTCTGAAAAAGTAGGGATACGTTTTAAAGATAGACTCCTCAATATAACTTTAATTCAACCTTCCTCAACAAGAACATTGGAGATGCTTTGGACTAAAAATCCCATTAGCCTCAGTCAGCATTGCCAATGGTCAGGGATGATGGCAGTTGTGGTCCAAAACATCTGGAGGTGGACCAGGTGGGGAAAGTGTCTTCTAATGAAGTTAGAACCAGTTTTTTTTGTGGTATACGAAGGATTCATGGAGTTGTTCACTCCCTTTGAGGGTAATTCCACACAGGCCACATGGTAATTTTTCTATATGTTATATGCACATGTCAAAAAGCAATTCCAGGATTGGTTTCATGTAGCTTTCCCAGAGATAATCCTTTGAACACTGTCAGTTATAACACTTTTCCAACTTTACCATCAGGGCTGAGGACCCTTTTCAGACTGGCAAACAAATATATTCATCTCCACAAGCTCCCATGAGCCACGTTTGACAGATGGAGAGGATCAGCCACCTGATATCATAATGACACTGGTTCACAAGAGTGGCTTTGAAGTGCTTTTCTGAGGAAGTCAAATTAAAATATGAAAATACTGAAAAAATTATTAATTTAAAAATATTGTGGTTAGCTTTTCTAGATAAAGTAAAAGTATCTAGCAAAAACTAGCCCAGGTAAATAGGTAAATGTATTTGAAGTATTAGAAAATTATGAAGAAAGACACAATACAAAAAGGAGGAAGTATAATAGATAATACCAGCTGTCTATTTTACTATCTCTGTAAAGGCTTACCAGCCATTTGTGGCTTCGAGAGGAAATATTTTTTTCTAATCTTGGTGTTGTGTAGGAGAAATGTGATTTGTGTACATAAAGCTGTACTCATGCAGAGCCTCACACATTCATCATTGTTTGTAGGCTCAGCCTCCCTGTCCCATGTCACCCCGTAAAGCACTTAACTTGCAATAGGCTCACTAAAATAAAAGTCCCATGGCTTCCTTGGCAGCATTCCAAAGTTAATGACTTGAAAAGTGTCATCATGGGAAAGTTTGTAACCTTATGGCTTATTTTTCACTTTACAAAACTATGGGAAATAACCTTTAAAAAGACTCCATTCCTTTGAGTAGGGCCTGCTCAGAACTGTCATTAAAATGTCCTTGTGTTAATACTCATTCTCATCAGACTTGTTGGGAGCTGCAGTTGTGGCCCCAGCATGGCCATGGCTGGACTGGACTCCCTTCTTCAGCCTTTGGTGCAGTGGGACGGTGCACATCTGTCTCCTCTTACCACACCAACAGCCAGAAGACTCACTTGCAGGGCTCACCAGCCAATCACTGGTGAGCTGGAGTGTCTGGCTAGGGAGCTGTCAAGCAGTGAAAATCATACGCACTATCCCCAGAGAGAAGGTCAAAAATCATTTTGGGATTCAGGAAGGATATCCTCGGATATAGTTAGGAGACGGTTTGCTAAGATCCTTGCAAGAATTTTGTCAGCCGCAGCTAATAAAGAGATGTCTCAATAATTTCCGCAGTCCGTTCTGTCATCTTTTTTTTTTAAAAAAAAAGATGGATGATTTTGGCATCCTTGAAGTCTGCTGGGATCTCCTCTCTCTCTCAATTTTTTTTGATGAGCTTGTGAAGTTGTGTCAGTTCAATTCCACCCTCTTTAGAGACTTGGGCATGTATCCCATCAGGTCTGCTGGCTTTGTTGTCCTTCGTTTGGTTAATAGCTGTACACAACTCTCCTAGATTTGGAGATAAAGGTAAAGGGTAAAGGGACCCCTGACCATTAGGTCCAGTCGTGACTGACTCTGGGGCTGCGGCGCTCATCTCGTGTTATTGGCCAAGAGAGCCGGCGTACAGCTTCCAGGTCATGTAGCCAGCATGACAAAGCCGCTTCTGGCGAACCAGAACAGCACATGAAAACGTCGTTTACCTTCCCGCTGGAGCGGTACCTGTTTATCTACTTGCACTTTGACGTGCTTTCGAACTGCTAGGTTGGCAGGAGCTGGGACCGGGCAACAGGAGCTCACCCTGTCGCGGGGATTCGAACCGCCAACCTTCTGATTGGCAAACCCTAGGTTCTGTGGTTTAACCCACAGCACCACCCATGTCCCAAAATTTGAAGATACTACAAGCTTATTTCTAATTTGTTTTTGTGGGATTTGTGAGAGGACCTCAGCAGCTACGCGGGGAAGCTGCAGTTAAGGAGATGCTGGTAATGTTCTTTCCAGTGCAATACACTTACAGTGGTACCTCCGTTTACAAACACAATAGGTTCCGGAAGTCTGTACTTAACTTGAAGTGTACTTAACTTGAAGCAAACTTTCCCATTGAGAGTAATGGAAAGTGGATTACAGTGGTACCTCGGTTTACAAACACAATTGGTTCCGGAAGTCTGTACTTAACCTGAAGCATACTTAACCTGAAGCGAACTTTCCCATTGAAAGTAATGGAAAGTGGATTAATCTGTTCCAGACAGGTCTGCGGAGCACTTAAACTGAAAATACAGTGGAACCTCGGTTTACGAACACAATTGGTTCCAAAAGTCTGTTCATAAACCGAAGTGTTCATAAACCGAAGCGAACTTTCCCATTGAAAGTAATGGGAAGTTGATTAATCCGTTGTAGACGAGGAAAAACACCCCCTAAAGCAGCAGGGCCTTCGCTCCAATGCCTTCGCAGAGGCCGGGGAGCGCTCCCTGGCCTCCGCGAAGGCATCAGAGCAAAGGCCCTGCTGCTTTAGGGGGTGTTTTTCCTCGTCTAGAACGGATTAACCGCTTTGCGCCGATGCCTTCGTGGAGGCCAGGGAGCGTTTCCGCGACTGGGCTGCAGCCGCGAAAGTGCTCCCCGGCCTCTGGGAGGCATCAGAACGAAGTCCCGGCTCCTATGCCTTCGCGGAGGCAGGGGAGCACTTTCGCGGCTGTAGCCCAGTCGCAGAAATGCTCCCCAGCCTCTGGGAGGCATCGGAACGAAGTCCCGGCTCCGATGCCTTCCGGAGGCTGGGGCTTCACTCCGATGCCTTTGCGGAGGCTGGGGAGCATTTCCGCGACTGGGCTACAGCCACGAAAGTGCTCCCCGGCCTCTGGGAGGCATCGGAACCAAGTCCCGGCTCCGATGCCTTCCGGAGGCTGGGACTTCGCTCCGATGCCTTTGCGGAGGCTGGGGAGCATTTCCGCGACTGGGCTACAGCCGCGAAAGTGCTCCCCAGCCTCCGGGAAGCATCGGAATGAAGTCCCGGCTCCGATGCCTTCCGGAGGCTGGGGCTTCGCTCCGATGCCTTCACGGAGGCAGGGGTGCACTTTTGCGGCTGCAGCCCAGTCGCGGAAACGCTCCCCGGCCTCCGGAAGGCATCGGAACGAAGGCCCAGTCTCCCCGAAGGTATCAGACGCTCCAATGCCTTCGGGGAGGTTTGGCATTTGCTCCGATGCCTTCGGGAAGGCCCAGCCTCCCCGAAGGCATTGGACGCTCAGTAGGCCTCGGGCACCTCAGTTTACTAACTTCCGGGTTAGGATAGTTCGTAAACCGAAAGTTCGTAAACCGAGGTGTTCGTAAACCGAGGTTCCACTGTACTCGCACCGAGGTATACTTAAACTGAGGTATGACTGTACAGTGGTGCCTTGCTTAATGAATGCCCTGCTTAACGAAATTTCCGCTTAACGAAAGGATTTTTCGAGCGGAGGTTGCCTCGCTAGACGAATTCGTTTTATGAAAAATTCATCTAGCGAATCGCGGTTTCCCATAGGAATGCATTGATATTCAATTAATTTTTTCGTTGGGCAAAAAAAAATCAAAAAAATCAATGCATTCCTATGGGATTCGCTAGACGAATTTTTCGTTATACGAAAAGACCCGTGGAAGGAATTAAATTTGTCTAGCGAGGCACCACTGTAGTTTCTTTATTTTTTAGAAGTGTGGTACCGTCTGTTGAGCGCAGGAGGCTTATACCATAATTTACTGGCCCATGGATGGTATTTGTGGCTTTAAAGAAACTCTCTGCATCATGAGTATTGGCTAAGTGCTGGATCTCTTGAGCTTTTTTTTAATCCACCAGGTGTTCTTTAGTTCTCTGGTTCTTCTTTAAACCTCAGCCTTTTCTTCTTAGTGGCGCAGTTTCTATCTCTTTGCCAGATCTGAAAGGCCTTCCTTTTCTTGTCAATAATGCGTTCAATCTTACTGCCAACGTGTCTAAATTGTTTGAATTAGAAATTGAATTAAAATTCAGTGGCTGCTAGCCATGCTGGCTGTGTGCAGCCTCCAGATTCAGAGACTGTATACCTCCAAGTGCCAAATACTGGGTGAACAACAGCAGGAAAGGCCTGTTTCTGTGTCCTGTTTGTGGGCGTCATGGAGGCATCCAGTTGACTACTGTGGGAATTGGGATGCTGTACTTTTGGTTCTTGCAAACTACCATGGCATTCTATGTGGGGTGGAAAGGAAATGGTCTCTCCTACATAGAACAACTGTACGTAGCTTATTGTCAGCCCACAAGCAGGCCTAATTCTACATTTGCAGATTGGTGTATGTGGGCAATGTGTCATCCTTTTGACATTTTGAAAAAATGAGCAGGATCCATTTTCTGTTACTGATCTCATACAGGAGACGTCTTATTGCAGACATGATAAAACTGATGGGTCAATAGAAGCACTATTTCAGTGGTCATTATGTATACACATAATAAATATAGTGTGGTCCCTGTTTTCTATGTATGACAGTACATACAGGAAATTGCATGTCGAAACAGTTACAGTATCTTTCTCTCTGCTTTTAGCACGCACATTAAGAATGTGATAAGGGAACCTTTTCTTCAATACAGTAATTGCTTTCTCGTCAGGAAGCATATTCTTAAGACACTTTTCTGCTTTAGGCAAATGAAATTGAGTCTGAGATACAAAATCCATGAATTCAATTAACACACAATGTTGCGGTTCCCTGTCACACACAATTTCCCTTTTTTAGCATACTGTAATTATAAAAAGGGGAAATTGACACATTCTTTCAATGATTTAGGCTACGACCCTGTACTCAGTTACCTCAGTATGAGCTTCACAGAATAAGACATTTACAGAACTTCAGTATTCTATTAAGATTACGGATGAGTTCCTCAAAATTTGAGCTTATCTTCTTTTGGGTTATTCTATCAAGTGCCTCTGTGTAAAAATGTTGGCTTGTGCACACAATCAGACACAAAATCCTAGAACTTTACAATATCATCACTTAACGATATATTGGAGATGTAATGATAGTTGAGAAAATTGGCTCTCTCTTTTCTATAAGTGTCGCCAAGCTTCGCAATTCCTTGGCTCAAAACTCATGATGCTAAAGTATTGAAAAGCATTTGTGAAACCAACCACTTTCTATGCCACTTGGAGACCTTTTAGCATACTGTATACACAAATGAAACAAGACTGAAAGACAAGCTCATTTTCATCAGACTTGTTGGGAGCTGCAGTTGTGGCCCCAGCATGAACCAGTTGGTGAGGTCATCTGCTATACCTTCATCATTTCTTAATCCTTTTCTGTTTTTACAATCCCATCAGTACATTTTTATTTCTCTCTCCAGTATCACTAATGAAAATACGGCATTAAATAGGATCCAATATTGTTCCTTAAGGAACTTGTTCCATTTACTTCTTTCCAAGATCTTGAGATAGTATATCGTGGCTTTTTACATAGTAGTTCTATATAGTCAAAAAGGGTACGGACGGACCCAAAGTCATTCTGAGCTATTAACTATTAGATTCAATGTTAAAAACCACATCTTATGGATTTATGTAATTACAGGAAATAAAGTAACAGCCTCAATGCTAATTGAATAATTTTCAGGCAACTGCAATTATAGCTGTGCTATTTACAATATATTACATATAACATTTAATCTTCAGGTCACTTTGCATTCATTTGCTATTCACCCATCTCCTTTAAGTATTAGATAGAAAGTCTGCTGTGATGTCCATTTTATAGGTCAGGCCAAGATTATGTGCTTTTATCAGTGCTGTATAGATCATTAGTTTATTTCAGATACTGTAGTTGTTTTCAGGTAGGGCATTTGTGAATAATATTGGAGGCTCAATAAGGGGAGTAAATACACATGTGTGTACAGTATAACAAAAAATGGTAACCAAGGAAAAAGATTTGCGCTCTCTGTTACCACTATTATACTGATCATTTGAAGGTGCTAGAGTCTTAATGTGTTAGTTGCCAGCTCTCTGGCTGATAAATTTGTTACTATGAATGTGTCCAGAGGCTGAATAATGTTAACATGACGGCTGGGGATGCAGGATAATTGACTGGGACCAAACATCAGCAGTAGCAGGTGCAGGGTTTATTCTAAGCTCCCCCCCACAACTGCTCAAGCCCTCAAACTTTTAGTAAGACAAAGAAAGATAAAGGAAAGGAGGGGAGGGGGAGAAATAACAGATAAAGAGTGAAACAAGAGGCCAGGAAGGTTAGGAAACTGAGAAATAAAAAGACAAAGAACAAGAAAAATGGAGGTGTCTTGGGAAAAACAGGGGAATAAGAGAATGCTCTCCCCATATTATCTGGGGACGAGATTATCTGCCTTTCCTAATTTGAAGTTTGGGTACTGAGACTCCCATCTGATTAGAACAACTAATTATAATTGTAGTGATTGGTATTTGCTCTATATGGAAAAAATGGCTATTGTCCCTGAAAAATATATCGTTTCTGTTTACTGTTATGGTACACTAGGGGTCAACAAAAGCTCTTCACAAAAAGGATGCTCAAAAACTGCATATTTTAGTTTGTATATTATTCACTATGTTACCTGGAGTAGGGTTCAGGGTACAAAACATACGGTAATGACCTTATTCCAGTTTGTCTGGCGACCTTGTGCCTATTGACTTAATTCAGTATGTAAATGCTTCCAAGCCTGAGGGTAAATCTCCAATGTGGCTATGAGTGTCACACTGGCGACCCCTGTCCTAATACTTTGGTTTGCAGTTTTTATTTTCTTTATTAGGGATTTGGCTGCAAGGTACCTGGAACTGTATTTTCTGGCTTGTATACAGTAACTTTGCTGAACATGCAATGTGTTTGAGGCTGCTCAGCAGTTTTAGAACTCTTTTCATCATAAATAACAGGAGTAAGGAACTGTAGAGCAAACCCAGCATGGCATATCTCTTTTCTTTTTGAGTTAGTGGCTGCTACATTAGATCATATTGGACTTGCATCAATTTTCTGGGTGCCATGAACTTTTTGGGAAACAGAGGTTGTCCTAATTGGGATAGATGCAATGTGTAGGCTCTTTGTATCATATCGATGGGACTAGGAAATGTAATTTTTTAAAAAATGACAAAGAGAACCAAATATACTTTTTTGGAGGGGGCACCCATCTGTCTTAAGAAACAATGGAGTGCACCTCTGGGGTGAAGTCAAACCCCTTCATTAGCAGAACCAAAGAGACCTCTTTGGGGAACAAGCCTGAGCAGTGTGTATGGAGGTCCTGGGCTGCCCAGATGGCAATACCCCCCTCTCAGTCTTGCTGATGTGGTCCAAAGGAAAGGAAAACAATACATTTGGCTGCAGGAGTTGCTGGAAGGAGGCATACAATGCACCATCCAACCTTCTCAGGAACTCCACTCGGAATTTCTGTAGGGTTTACTCCTTAGCCTTATCTCACAAGGCAGCAGTGATTTAGAATCAGAGTTTTCCTTCTCCTAGATAGACTACCTTCCCAGCCTGAGAAGCCCCATCTGCCCCTCACTTCCCTCTACAGCACGTGCAGAAACCACCTTCTTGCCTGTAGGACCCACTATTGGCCTCATTGGGCTCAATCCACCAAAGTCTGTCTTTGCATGCAGGGGATGTCCCTAACTCAGTGAGAGCTTGAGACCCATTGGCAACCCTCACCTAGTTTAGCCCGGCCAGTTGTTGCATACTGACAACTTCTAGGAACCGTAGGGGAGAGCCGAGTGCAGGGCAGGGACCAAAAGTGGACAAACTATCCCAGAAGGAGCATGTCATGTCCCCCACCAGAGGTACTACCCCTCCCCTAACACCCCATACACCCCAAGTACAGACCATAAGGAAATAATGCTTCAAGCCTGAAAGTTGCCAGAAATCCTAGCAATATCAGCATGTGCTATAAGCATAAGAACCCGGCTAGCAGAATGTACTCACATTTTTAACCTGCAGCAACTTTTCATTAATATCATAACAGTACAAAAATATAAATAAATTTACTGCAGATAAACATACTGCAGTAAAACTGAGTAGACAAAACTGCACATGTGCAGGCAAAATATATTTCCAGAAAAGAGGTTGACTGATCCCTGCACACACACACACTTTTTAAATGTTGAAATAATCAACAGTTCACAAAACAATTGGCTTTCAATAGAAAGAATTACCTAGCACAGCACAAAAGAAATATAATGACAAATGCATTCCAGTTTATTGTTTCTGTACAGTTTAAAGAAAATGCTGCATGGTGATTTGTTGCCTTGCTGGGCAGTGTATTGTTTCCTGATAAGTAGTGTGTCATGAATAGTGATTTATATTCAACATTAACTCCTCCCCATTACTTACAAAAGAAAAGTACAGAAATTTTAGTGGTATTATTTATATTCTGGGGTTGCTTAGATCCCTTTTAAGATGTTTGTTCTGTAGCCTCCTCCACCAAAGGTACAGAGGGTGGCAACATGAGAACGGACCTTTTCTGTGGTGGCTCCCTGCTTGTGGAATGCTCAGGGACATACCTTTAGGTACCAAGCAAAAATATTCTCCTTATGCAACACACATATTTTTTAAAAAGCTTCACAATTAGCTGCCTGCTGACTGCTCCATGTGGCCAGCAGGCAGCAAAACAAAACAAACAGAGCAACAAATACGTGTATCCAAGAACTAGAAAATAAGACAGAAGCAGGGAAAGTGCACTAAAATGAAGGTAGAAACATGTCTTTAGGATCCCAGGGATTCTTGTAGCCAGGGTCCAACAACTTATGTCTCAATCACCCATTTAGTTCACCCATTGGCTAAAAACATTGGCAGCCAGTCTGACTCATTTCATAGAAATTGCTTGGGTACCTGTGTGTTTTGCTACATATATTTTTCTTAGGATGGCTAGCATATTGGGGGGCTATTTATGTGCTCCTCTACTTTCCTTTGACCCACTGTTTTTTAGAAAAAATGTCAGGAGATCCTGTCACAAATATCTCATGTCTTGCCTAATTTGGTTCTCAGGGCAACTCCTAGAGTGTTTTCATACTTGAAGCTAGAATAGTTTTTGTGCATCTCTTCCACTATTTATGTTAATGGCTCATGGAAGGTTAAACTAAAGCATAAGAGAATGTGGAGCAGAGGCATTTGTGATGCAAATGATCATTCTTGTCAACACAAGTTTTGCATTTGCATTACAAAGCAATTGAAGCAAGAGCCTCTTGTCTCTCTGCACTTTCTGTGGATACCAGCTCCAGAGTGGAGGAAGCAGCAGCAAGAAAACTGGGGTTTCCTCCCTCATCACTTAGTGCAGACTAGACATAGCATGTGATCACTTCTGGTTGTTGCTCTTTTTAACCAAAAGCAGCTTGCGGAGGCTGTGAGTTTAAGTGGAAGGTGTAGGTGTGTGTGTACACACTAAATGTTTTGTCATCTTGAGTTTCAGTCTTTTCCCGCCATGCCTGGAGGTGCTGGGGAATGAACCAGGGTCTTTTTGCATGCAAAGAATGCACTCTCTGAAACTAAGCTTTTCCCACCCCCTAAGCCTGTCTTTCTTTTGCTAGAATTTCCATAGACAATCTCTGTGTTTTAAATTTACACAAGAGTGTTCTTGTTTAAGAACATACGAAGAGCCTTTCAAGGTCAAGACCAAGGGCCACCAAGTCTAGGGTTCTTTGCAAGTACTGTACCCCCAAAACGAGCACACACTTCATCTGCTGGAAATTGATCAAATGTCTGTGTGCTGGTCCCATGGGTAATCTGAGAAGCGAAGTCCAGGTCTGGTCCACGGTCCAAAGAGTCAACATAGAGTCAGTCCGATGTAGCCAAAGCAGGGTGCAGGGCAGGAAACCAGGCAAGGTCAAGAACAGGAACACAGGCAGGAAACCAGGGCAGGAACAGGAACACAGGCAAGATCTGGCAAAGAACAATGTTGCTCCTGCAACCTGGGGTGGGGTCTGACCGCCTTTTATCTCTGACGGGTTAATGCCCGGTCCCGATCCCCCGATGACTCAACACCCTGTCTCGCCCAAAGGCAAGCACTCCTCCTGCGAGTACTCAGGTCTCTCCTTCTCTCAGACCTGAGTCTCTGCAGCTTGGGAGATGCCGGGCATCTGGAGCCAGGACAGGCTCAGGTCCCTGACTTGGCTCAGCTGGTGCTTGTTGCAGGGGAATCTGTGCATACTGAGGCTCCTCAGAATCAGGCCCCAGACTTGGTTCAGCTGATGTCCGAGGCAGAGGATCCGGTGCAGACTGAGACTCCTCTGGTTCCGAGTCCAAGCCCGAGTCCCAGGCCATCACAGTCTGTCAGTGGACCACCGTCCACCTTCTGTCAATTTCTGTGACAAGTGGAAGTAAAGCATAGGCAAGCATTATGGCTAGTAGCTGTTAACCCTATTTTAAAGCCATCCACTGCCTCCTTTTTTAAGCGAGTTCTATAGTTTAACTCTGCACTGTGTGAAGAAGTGTTTTCTTTTTTCTGTCCTGAATTTTTCGACTTTCAGCTTATTTGGATGTCCATGTGTTCTAGTGCTCTGAGAGAGGGAGAAAGCATTTTGTGTATATCCCCATGCATAAGTTTATACTATTTTATCATGTCACCTCTTAGTCACCTATTCTCTAAACTGAAAAGTCCCAAATGCTGCAGCCTTTCTTCACTCCACCCCCTTGTTCATTTTCATTGCCCTTTTCTGAACTTTTCTTAACTCTACAATATCCTTTTTCAGGTGAGGTAACCAGCACTGTGCACAATATTCCAAATGTGGTTGCACCACATATTTGTATAACAGCATTATGATATTGGCAAATGTACACTGTCCTCTGGGGTTTACTTATTGGGGTTATTTCTTAAAGTATGGGCCGACTCCAGTGGTATGTTCTTCTATCGGACCTTTGACTATCTCTGTTGGTTTCATAGCAGTGATCATGTTAACATATGGATTTTATAAATCTTGGCTGTAATCTATCTGTGTTGGAGTATGCTGGGAAAAGAGAGATGGGAAAATACAACAATCCTGAATTGTTAGACCTGCACAAATTTGTACCGTGATATGTACACTTAAAACCATGGGCTCATTTTTTAGAAGCAAGTTTGGGAGGAAGTACAGTGGTACCTCGGGTTACAGACGCTTCAGGTTACAGACACCGCTAACCCAGAAATAGTACCTCAGGTTAAGAACTTTGCTTCAGGATGAGAACAGAAAACGTGTGGCAGCGGGAGGCCCCCTTAGCTAAAGTGGTACCTCAGGTTAAGAACAGTTTCAGGTTAAGAACAGACCTCCAGAACGAATTAAGTTCTTAATCCGAGGTACCACTGTAATGCAAGTTGTATTGCTCGAAGCAGTTAAAAGATGGACTGGCAAAGCACTCAAGAATGTAATAAAATATTAAAATATAATGGTGCCAAGGAAAGATGACTGCATGTCTTTTCCACCTCTAATCTATTTCATATGTAGACTTACTTAAAGTGCACTCTACGTCTGGTGTCTTTTTGGCCTGACCAGGCATTCCTAGGTAAAAAAATTCCAGCGCATGCTTTGCCTCTGGAAGACTGAAAATTTGCGTCATTGTTTTTAAGAGGTTTTGCATATTGCTTTACTTTATTGTCTTACATATTTTTATCTTGTGACCCACCCTGGAATTGATTTCAATGTAGAACTGGTAATAAGTCACATAAATAAATAAAGCCTGCAATCTTATGTGCACTTACCTAAGTATAAGCCATTGTGGCACATTGAGACCTGCTTCGGATGCCTAGAATTTTCTTTTTCACCATTGTAGGAAATTTACTGAGCATTCCTATATGGAACTGGGAAACATCTGAAACCAGGCTGCTTGCATTGGTAGAGCTGAAACCTGTGGGCAGGTTTCCTTTGCCTTCTTTTGTCCAGTACTAGCGCCCTCTAAGGGGAGCATAGCAAGAATGGATCGAATGGCCAGCTTCTGGAACACTATTCTGTTTACTGATGGTGAGAACACTGCAGGTGGTAACTTCTCAAATTCCCATGCCTTCAGAGGGTGCAGCAGGGCCCTCCAGTAGCAGAGCTTCTCTCTCCCACTGGGAGAACGCATCAGATCCTAGCGGAGAGACGCCCCTGTCTAATCCTAACATTATAGCTTCTCTTATTGACAATTAAAGAAGTGCTGTTTACTTATGGTCAGAGATATCAAATTGCTGGTACATATTATTGTGTGATTTGTTGGAATTATTGTTTTATTTTATACAGTGGTACCTTGGGTTAAGAACTTAATTCGTTCTGGAGGTCCGTTCTTAACCTGAAACTGTTCTTAACCTGAGGTGCCACTTTAGCTAATGGGGCCTCCCGCTGCCACCACGCCACCGCTGCACGATTTCTGTTCTCATTCTGAAGCAAAGTTCTTAACCCGAGGTATTATTTTTGGGTTAGGGGAGTCTGTAACCTGAAGCATCTGCAACCCGAGGTACCACTGTACAAATTTTCAATTAAATTAATACATAGGAACAGTTTTATATCTGCTTTACAGAATATTTCTATAATTCAACACATTTCTTTATTTACATTTTTGTTCCATTTTTGTCAGAGAAAATTGACTATGGGATGCACCTCAGATAACACGCAAAAGATCTTACATTATCTTATATTATTAGGTTAATCAATATTCTTTTTTGTTTCAGTAAGATTTACTCAGAGTAAACCCACTGAAATTAATGTACATTACTAAGTTAAGTTCATTAATTTAAATAAGTCTACTCTGAGTAAAATATAGTTGAATACCGCCCACCGGTATTCAAAACCCCTTTTCTGAGATTTATTAACAATGCCATTGTAAGAAAGTTGTGACTGTTTATATTCTGATCATTTGTATTATGAGATTTGGGCAGAATAAGGAATAGGAGAGAGAGAGAGAGAATGGGAAAGACAGCAGAAGCACTATTGCAGTAAACAGTGCTTTACAACTGTAAGCAGATAGATGGGCAAGAGTAGATTATAAAGGTTATCTGGGGCATGTCCAATGCAGAGGGGATTGTGTTGCTGCCTGTTTAATCTGTCAACTCCTTAGAATTTTACCTAATACTTCATAGAAAGTAAAGGTCCTTTTGATCTT
Source organism: Zootoca vivipara (assembly GCF_963506605.1). Classification (NCBI taxonomy): domain Eukaryota; kingdom Metazoa; phylum Chordata; class Lepidosauria; order Squamata; family Lacertidae; genus Zootoca; species Zootoca vivipara. The sequence continues at coordinate 48,202,310 of NC_083283.1, forward strand.
TTTGAGCGTGAACTCAGAAGTCACATTGAATATCATATGAACAATTTGAAAATTACATCAAGAGTATAATTTTTTTAAGAAATGTTTTTCAAATCTACTAACTTTGAACTTGGAAGAGACTGCAAATTACGGTACATCATTAGAGGAATAGGCAAAGATTTTTGGCATAGCACATTAGTGTATAGAATCTCCTATTACAAGAAACTTTTGGAGGGTACTACACCTAAAAGGATTTATGAAAGTGCTGGTACAATATGTTCAGTTCTGAAATAAAAACAACTGTTGCTCTGAATTTCTTGGAAAAATATTAAATAACCAATACTGACTGGGTTTTTCTGGGTTTTATTTTTATAAGAAATTTGCATAATTGATTGTAGTCCATGTTAAAGAATGAGAATCAACAGTGGGTAAGTGCAAATAAATAGATCAGAGCAATTGGGAATACCAACAATTACACCCTATATTACAAGATTATTAGGAAGAGGGATGAAAAGTTGGATTTGCAAGGTCCTGTGCACTACAGTATGTACTGTACATCACAATGCTAGCCATTGCTCCTTTCACATTAATACATCCTGCAATCAGACTGGTTGGTGTGAACTTGCTTTTCATGTGTAAGGATTTTACATGTAGAAAGCCTTAACCATTATCAGTTTTTGCCTGGCACATGTCCGTTGTAAGCATTGAGTATACAGGATCTGGATTTCAGGCTGCTTTTGTTTTTTCTCCGCAATGAGCTTTCTGTGGGCAGACTATAAAGGATCTGTTGAAGGTCACCGGCTCCAATGATTGTCCTTTATGTAATGGTAGCTCTGCTGAGGGAGATATCAGAGTGGTAGGGGAGGAAAGGAAGTAGGCAATAGCAATGGCATTTGCATTAACTTGATAGTGCAACATACACCTCATCTTGGAATCAGGCAATTCTTTGAAAGCACTTTAAGTTCCATAATAGCCCATGGGTTTTGATTTCCTCTTTTGATGTGTGAACTTGAAGCAAAGCCACGAAACAGGAAGAAATACAGCAAGTATGCCTGTAAAGTTGGAACTGAAAGAACAGACGCTCTATAGAGAATTCACATTTTTGCATCTGCTTCATTTAAGAGATGAGCAGCACTCAGTACAACACACTTCCCATTGCACATCAATATGAGATCATGATTTTAACCAAACTGGATGGAGAAGGAAAATACCATGTCAACAATTTTGTTTCCTTCACACATTAAAGGGATATAAAATGTGGTTTGCAATGTAATTGTTGTTGTTGTTTAGTCATTTAGTCGTGTCCAACTCTTTGTGACCCTATGGACCTGAGCACGCCAGGCACTCCTGTCTTCCACTGCCTCCTGCAGTTTGGTCAGATTCATGTTGGTAGCTTTGAGAACACTGTCCAACCATCTCATCCTCTGTCATTCCCTTCTCCTTGTGCCCTCAATCTTTCCCAACATCAGGGTCTTTTCCAGGGAGTCTTCTCTTCTCATGAGGTGGCCAAAGTATTGGAGCCTCAGCTTCAGGATCTGCCCTCCCAGTGAGCACTCAGGGCTGATTTCCTTCAGAATGGATAGGTTTGATCTTCTAGCAGTCCATGGGACTCTCAAGAGTCTCCTCCAGCACCATAATTCAAAAACATCCATTCTTCAGCAATCAGCCTTCTTTATGGTCCAGCTCTCACTTCCATACATCACTACTGGGGAAACCATAGCTTTAACTATATGGACCTTTGTTGGCAAGGTGATGTCTCTGCTTTTTAAGATGCTGTCTAGGTTTGTCATTGCTTTTCTCCCAAGAAGCAGGCACCTTTTGATTTCGTGACTGCTGTCACCATCTGAGTGATCATGGAACCCAAGAAAGTAAAATCTCTCACTGCCTCCATTTCTTCCCCTTCTATTTGCCAGGAGGTAATGGGACCAGTGGCCATGATCTTAGTTTTTTTGATGTTGAGCTTCAGACCATATTTTGCGCTCTCCTCTTTCACCCTCATTAAAAGGTTCTTAAATCATTCCTCCTCACTTTCTGCCATCAAGGTTGTGTCATCAGCATATCTGAGGTTGTTGATATTTCTTCCGGCAATCTTAATTCCGTCTTGGGATTCATCCAGTCCAGCCTTTCGCATGATGAATTCTGCATATAAGTTAAATAAGGAATTTAATACAGGATATGTAATAAAATGGAATATACCTCATACCATTTGCCATATTAAGGTTTTCCATAATGATTTGAAGAGAGTCAGATGTTACAGAAATTTCAGTGAATGAAATGGAGATGTACCCAGACTGGAGATGTTCACAGACTGACTGTGCACAGTGGACTGAGTCTACATTGAACACTGAGTCTTCAATAGATGGTTGTTTTCCATCAGAGGAAGACTCCTTTGTCTTTTGAGTTGAGCGAGTTGAGCGAAGGAGGCCCACCCATTTGCTGGCTGGCATAGAGCCACTTCTTTGTTACCTAAATGGCCCAGGTCTCTCTGCTTCACCAGCCTGGGAGCTGGCATAGGGAAGGAGCACCCCCCACTTTTCCCTAGCTGGTACCAGTGTTGCAGCTGTGAATGTTCTTATGGCTGCACTACTCTACCAAGCCTTTCCAATCCCTAAATTGGGATGCACTTGGTCTCATTGTGTTGGCCTTGCTGCTAGCACATGATGACAATGGGCTTTGCGATAAATGAAAAATATGATGTGGCAGTCCATCGTTTTGATATGCATACGGTTGAAGTTTAACATTTTATTGTTAGATAATGATCTGGAAACTTCCACGAAATTCCCACCACTTTTACTTAGCCCATGGAGATTTCGGCCACCCTCTGGATTTACGATGCAATTAGAACAAATGAGGTTATGAGGCTACATTTTTCATTGTGGCTTAACAATCAATCCGTCTTCCCAGGGACTCTTGGAAATTATAGCTCTGCAAGGGCAATAGGATTTGTCTAACAAACTACATTTCCCAGGATTTTTGGGGGGATATACCACTGTTAAAGTGGTATAATAGTGTTTTAAATATATAATGCAGATGTAGCCCCATACTTCCTGTTATTACTGGGTATTGGGAACTAGATTTCAGAGAAGTCATGTTACTAAATTGGCTGCTAAATTTTCCCCCCTAAGGCCTAAATGAGAACGCTAGCATATATGAAGATTGCATTTCACATTGGCCAAAACTGTTGATTATAAATGTAGCCTAAGGTATTGGTTATATATTTAGCAAAGCTATTAATTATGGTGTAATGTATTAAAGTCTAACAATGTGTAGAGCAATGTAATCATTCAAGAGCCTAGCTGCAGAGTAGTATATAAAATAGATGAAGGACTACAAAAAAAGGCTGTTAAAATAAGGCCTATAGCAGCTAGCTTTTCTCTTACAAGTGTGCTTAAAGGTCTTGGGTGTGATTCTGGATTGTGCTTCATATTGCATCAAGCAGTTTATTTTATGGGTAAGATATATTTGTGAGTCTTTTGTGTATGGAAGCTGAGAAATATGTAATGGTCATCATAGTATAAATCCCATTTGTGACCTACTCTGAATTTTCTAGCACAATATTGCAAAACATATTATGTTTCTAAATAGTATGGTGTTCAAAAACACTTCTTCTCTTGGACAGGATTTGCAACATACAGCAATAGCAAATCACAGTAATCTTAAAAGCAGATTAACATTTTGAACATGCAAAGAATAAAAATAAATTGTAGAGTATTTTGAGCATATGCTGCTGTATATGAGTGAACTGTAAATAGCTATGATGGTCAGATCAGAACACAGGGGAAATGGGATTAATTGTAATCCACAGCATTTGAGCAGCTAAAATCATACAATAGCCAGCAATGGGATGTCAATTGATCATTTTAAAACTAATTCCAATATATTTTTGCTTTAGAAAAAGCAGACAGACAGGAAGAAAATTGCAACTATTTTATTTACAGCTAATGGCCAGACATTACAGATGTTTCTACTAATATTCACATATTTGAGTCTAAGAATATATTTACTGGCACACAAAAACAAGCCTATTTGCAGTGCAATCTTATGCCCACCTACTCAAAAGTAATTCCCATTAAATTCAATTAAATTTATTCCCAGGTAATTGGGAATGCAGCCATAGTTCAATGTATTGACCTGGTATGAACAACATGGTTAGCCAATTTATGGCTTTCTGGCACTGCACAAATGTGCAGGCTCCTAGAGACGATCTCACAAACACTTCATTCCTCCCTGGTCCTTTTTGTTGCCATGCTCCACTGAGCAAAGGTTTAGTTTAGCTTACCATCCAAATGTGGACTCCTTCTTAAGCTGTCTTCTCACTAACCATGAGTTTGGCTTCTCGTGTTGTGTGAACCAGGCATATGTCACAACTCCTGAATTCTTTAGTGGACCTGTATGATGCTTTTATTTACACACACACACACACACACACACACACACACACACACACACACACACACTATGTTTAGGGAAATTGCAAAATCCATGTAACATTGCCACTATCAGTTAGGCTCATTCAGAAGCATGTGGACTTCTGTCCGTCACCTCCCATCTCAACTCAAATCATGTTTATTATTACCACATCCACAATGTACTTATTTAAGCAAAAACACAGCGTTGTATACAATTAATTCCTACACACAGATGATCCATTGAAATTAATGGAACTAATTTAGTTGCATTTATTAATTTGATTTGATGCTTCTCTGAGAAGCACTGGATACAGGCCTTAAATTACAGCAGAGGTCACCAATCATTTTGGACCAGAGGGCAAAATTTTGAATTTTGAGAAAGTGAACAAAATAGCTACCATTGGAGGTAGAGCTGTTGTATTCTGTTGTATTCTGCTCATTATGAGTTTGAATTGAAAACATAACACAAAATTAGAGTCATAGTTATTGCTGTTTCCCTATCCCATGGGACAATGCCTGCCATGTGACATTAGCTACCTCATGCTGGTCCTGACTGTGGAGCTCAAACAAGTGATTTCTCCTACATGCACACCTATAACAACAGGGAGCATTATCCAGTACCAGGAAAAATATACAAAATGGCTACACCACACTCACTTTTTTGCATACAAGATACATACAGAGCACAGACACACATGCATCTCTCCCTCTCTTTCATAGACCACACATTCATACATTTCCCCCTTAAACACCACATGTCCATATCTCCTTCTCTTATATATATATATGGGTGTCTGCAGTAAAAAAAAAATTGGGTGGGTGTGTTAAATGTTGAAAGGTTGGAGCAGACTAGCAGGGGAAGCTCCTGCTAGTGCAACTGTTTAGTTGAACCTGACATCAACTTTTTTAAAAATGAAAGCTGGGAATCTGGGGGTTAGGGTTTACTCCAGGGGCAGCACAGAAGGCTTCACAAGTGCCAAGGTGCCCGCATGTGCTGGGTTGGCAATCCCTGGTACAATGTTTAAACTCCTTGTTAATGTCAAAAGCTTGCGAGGGAGAAAGAGAGAGAAAAAGCTTCTCAGGCTTCAGGGGTTAAAATAAAATGTCATGACTGTACTAGAGAACTTAATGCTGATCCACTGCATTGATTCACTTTGATGACCTCTCCTTAAAACTTTGTGTTATTAATTAGGTCTCAATTGTGTGTTTCTTAGAGCTCCCTGAAGAGAAGAGGCAGCAGGGATATTCACAAAGAAAAGAAGGCATTTGCTCAGGTACCTGTTTCCAACCATGTATATGTTTTACAACGTCCACATGAAGATTCACTGGGCAAATGAATGCTGTTGGTATGTGTGCCCAGGCGCAGTGAGCCTGCCACCTCTAAAGCCTGGGGAAATGAGAAGCAAAGTAGCCACAGTACAAGGATCTGGCATCAAACAGGCCACAACTTTTATTTATTACAGGTGTAAGTAGGCTCAGGCTTTGGCACTGAGGACACTGAATCACCCAATCCATCTGCTGGCTGGTTACCATTTGGGGTTGATACTGAGTTAGGATTGACCTATGTCATACATCAAATAGGAACAACCCATCAGGATTGCCACCCTAGGGAGTGCTGTGGCCCTCAGCCCCCATCTGGGCATTTGGACAGAATCCATTCAGTGTGATACCCTGCTAGCTTGGAGTAGGGAGAGGCTAAGACTTCTGACTCCCCCCCCCCCCGCCCGACCTCCCCCCCCCCCGCTTGATTAAGGATCCCACCCAATGCTTTATCCGCCAAAAGTTGTGACGGCTGCTGTGAAGTAATCAAAAAACCCAGACAGGTCCAATTTGCTTGAAGGAAAAATCCCTCATCTTGCATAGCAACGTGTTCCCATGGACCCACCTGAAACTCTGCCGAAAAAGGGAGAGAGGGTGGGAGATCACAATTCAATTGAGCTGCGCACAAAAAAGAGACAAATTCATTTTATGTCCAAGGAATGGACCTGAGTGAAGACCGCGCCCTCCCCCCCCCCCCGGAGACCCCAGTTGGGTCTGCCCCACTCCCAAGGACATGCTGCCAAGGATATGGCCAGATTCACAGGCAGGCTAAATTTAAATCCCACGGTTAGTGGGAAAGGACGGGACGGGACATCTCCTGCCAGTTGTTAAGGAACCAGAGAAGAGGTGTCATGCCATGCTACACCTGACACCTCACAGGGGAAAGGTAAGCAGGATTTACAATTTTTTGAAATGCTAAAGTTGTCAGAACCTCCTTAAAATCAACTTGCAATTCAGAATTGCTCATAGTTTTTGTATACAGTAATAAGCACCTTTGATTCCCCCTCCCCCTGCTTCTATCATGTCTATAGACAAAAGCTGAAACTTTTCTTATGGAAAATAAAGCACCTTGTCTCAAAGTATTTGGAGCAAAGAGAGCTCAGGGACATTCACTAAATTTATCCTTGGTGCCAAGGTTTTTGTGCTAATGAGCATCTTGGCACATCACACATTAAAACAACACATAGTGTGTTATTCTCTCAGAGTTTGAGGCATTGTTTTTTTCATGAGAGCTGAACAGCATGTGATAGCAAGATATCAGTTTCTTTCCACCGGATTAAAATAGAAAAGTTAAAGCCATACACTTGCCTCGCTTGGATTCGATTTTTATTAAATTCATAAAGAGTGGATTTCCTCAGTACTCTTGGTTTAGAATTCTACTCCTATCCTGTAAAGAAACCCCACCCCCAGTTTTTAGAATTGGTTGTTATATAGATTGGGCACATGCATTAGATTTCCACTCAGTGGTTGTGTTTCAACTAACATATCTCAAATTAATAAACCTCTGTATGCACAAGTTTCATGCACCTGTATGATTAATCTGACTGTTGCCAATGGAAGCTGAAGACAATGATGGGCAGGTAAAGATGCTGTGAGTCTCCATGTTACTGCTCACTGTAGAGTGTATCTGGACTATATTTTCCACCTACATTTGCCCTTTTCCAAATACAATAAAGTTACTTTCAAACAACTGAGAGCCAGCCATACAACAGAGCTGTTGAACAAACAGAGGCCAGAAAAAAACAATTTAATATGCCTAGACGAATAAAGATGTCTTAACTTGGAGCCTCAAAGCTTGTGGTGTCAATGAAGTTTTCTTTCCTCCTTGAAAGATTGACAATCAGTCATCCAGAACCTGCCTACATGTTCCCCATTATCTGACCAGCTGGGGGGAAAGTGGCATTTCTGTTCCATGTATACTTGTCTGGATCTTAGTTCCTAAGTGTTTTTGTCACTTACATTAAGGTACTGAAATTTTTGGATCAAATATTAGAAACACAGGTTTAAAAAATCCAATGACGTGAAAACAAAGAGAGTGTTAGCTATACTTCTCTGCATTTAGTTTTATTGAAAAAAAAAGTTTCTGTTCAGCAGAGCTGCAGAATGGAGCTTCTTGGAAAGTGCCAGGCAGCAGTCAGGACACAAAGAAAACTGTTTCTTCAGCGCAAGGTAGGATTATTGGCACCAGCCCAATTTCCTGGGCACCAGCTATGCTGCCATCTCATCCAGCTTACAGCCCAGTAAGTGCATAGCCATATTCTGCCTGGCAAAGACCATTGAGGAGGTGACAGGAGTTGGAAGATTTGATTTTCATCCCTTTCTCTTCAGGTCTACCTACTGGTCAAAGATACAGATATATATTTATATACATTTTGTAATACAAGCAATCCCTCAATTTCATCACAGCTTCTGCGCTGCAATCCTAATTTGTTCATGTTCCTCTTTCTGCCCCCCCCCTTTCATTTCTGCATCTGGTATATATTGCAAGCTCTTTGGCAGCTAATGTATCTGTATGTAGAACTCTCTTCAAAATGCAGAGTACACATTGTGTAAACTTAGCTGACATGCCTATACCCTGTATGTGCCCAGATTCTGTGAAAAAGACCTCATCAACATACAGAGGTTGGATGAGGAGGCGGTAATGGGCATGTTATGAGCTTCTCATGGATGCACTGACTGAACCTTGCATGAACAGTTCTAGAGTTGGGGCCGATATAAGGAGCAAAACAATGCAAACACACCTTATGCCTGGTGGATGGGGTTGGATTATGTAGATGTACCCCCAGCTCAACCAGCCTCCCACTGTTCATCCTTCTGCAGGCCAAATGGAGCCGAGTGAGCAGTATTCCTTCTGGTGGTATTCCCACCAGCAGGGGCCAATGAAACTCCAAAACAGGGCATTATAGTGGCAAGGAAGGGATGGTGTTGATCACAGATAAGACAATAGAACAGCTTTTCCTCGTTCATTGCACTGGGGGTGATGGGAGTTGTAGTTCAAAACATCTACAGGTCATCAAGTTGGAGAAGGCTGATGTAGATGGTTTCTAAGAGAAACTGGATCCCACAACCAGTGGGAGTTCATATCTGATAAACGAGACTGTCTAATAGATCAGGGCAGCTAATCTGTCACTTTAAGATTGGTTCACATTACATTTATCTGGTAACAAATGAGCTAACTTCAATTTCTAATGTAGCCAATGCATGGAACTTTTATTTGCATATTCTGTGCTATAATCCTGTTATTTTCCTGCTGCTTAATAGCTCTGCCTTGCTACCAGAGATGGTCCTTAATTAGCATGCTGTTGGTAATGAGCATATGCTTACTTAATATTTCTTTATATATTTCTCAAAATATTTAAGGCTCTGTGCATGAAAAAAGGAAAATGGAAAATGCTAAATTAACCTCACCCAGATTTAACATAAGATGTCAACAAACAATCCTAATCGTTCTAATTGAAATAAGATATATGTTGTTGAACATTTTGATATTGTTAACTAATGTTGCCATATGTTTTTCCTCTCTGCACACATGCATACATAACACACACACACACACACACACACACACACACACACACACACACTTACATTGATCCTAATTGGTTATTTTTTCACTAATTGGGATATACCATTTGAGAAGTTTTAGTTAAGGAAGTTAACCTCAGACTGCAATTCTGTACACTTACCTAGAAGTCTCACTGAACTTAACAAGGCTTACTTTTTAATAGACATGTATGTGTAGGTTTAGGGACCCAGGTGGAGCTGTGGTTAAACCACTGAGCCTAGGGCTTGCTGATCAGAAGGTCGGCGGTTCGAATCCCTGTGACGGGGTGAGCTCCCATTGCTTGGTCCCAGCTCCTGCCAACCTAGCAGTTCGAAAGCACGTCAAAATGCAAGTAGATAAATAGGAACCGCTACAGCGGGAAGGTAAACGGCGTTTCCATGTGCTGCTCTGGTTTGCCAGAAGCGGCTTTGTCATGCTGGCCACATGACCTGGAAGCTATACGCCGGCTCCCTCGGCCAATAATGCGAGATGAGCGCGCAACCCCAGAGTCAGTCACGACTGGACCTAATGGTCAGGGGTCCCTTTACCTTATGTGTAGGTTTATACTATTAAGGTACAATAATTTCTAACATGGATAGGGAATCAAATCTACGTTCTTTGGAGATCACTTGTGGCTGAGTAAGATGGTCTTCCATCAACACAATCTTAACAGTGTGTTCGTAAGTGACTATGGAGGCCAATTCTGGATCCACATGTCCTTCCACAGTTGGGACATAGGTTTCTGGGCAGACGTTGATCACTATGAGTCTAAGTACCTTACATTTGTCTGCCTTAAATTACTATATGCTTATAGAAATTATTATTATTTTATTATTATTATTATTTATTATTTATACCCCACCCATCTGGCTGGGTTTCCCCCACCATTCTGGGTGGCTTCCAACAAAGATTAAAATACATTAATCTTGAACTCCCTCTGCCAATACACTCTTTAATAGAGCAGACATTACTAGGAGATGCATGGGAGCTACATTGCTCCCATAAATGTAATGTACAAACAGGGACTCTATCACTAAAGGTAGAAGCAAATGTCAGCTCTGCCCATAGGCACCATTTTTTCCACGTGTGTGACATCTCTCATTTTATGGTTAATAGTTTATTTTATTAGTTTGGATCAAACAGAAGCTGCAATCGTACATGTCACTACAGACCTTCTAAAGCAGGTGTGCCGAACCTCTGGCATGTGGGACATATTGGGATTTGCTATAAGATACTTTATATTGGATTTTGTAGCAGCTGATTTTCAATTATAAGTGGCAATAATACTGGACTCCTATAAAATCAACAAAACTTTTATACTTATTAAGTATCACACAGTGGTGTGATGATTTATTGTACCATTTCCTACACTGGAAAACAGCCATGTACACTTCAGTGTGCGTGACGGATAAAAGCCTAACATAGTGAGGGTTATGCAGCTCACAGAAAAAGTGTGTGCAGAATTACACTGTTGCTTGCAAACTTTGGGCCTTCTTTTGGGTGGCATGTACAATTTTTCATGGAAGGGCTTCTAAACTTAGAAACTAATAATTTATTCATTTTTCAGAAGCTGAAGGTAAAAAATTTCTAAACATGCAATTAAACATGTGCAATCTCTGAAACATTTGTATTTGTAGCTGTTATTTTTCTGAGAATCTATAAGGTGGCAATTTTGCCACACTTAACCAGCTATGCATTCATTGAATGTGTGTGTGTGTGTGTGTGTGTGTGAGAGAGAGAGAGAGAGAGAGAGAGATGTTGAGCTACAACTCACATCTTCCCTACACGTGCTGTATGGAGTTACAGCCATTGTGTTTGTATTTTAAACAATTTCCTCTTTCTCTCTTCATTTTTGGGATATTTTTCTTGGCAGGAAGACAGTGCTGACTTAAAGTGCCAGCTTCAGTTTGCCAAAGAAGAAACAGCATTGATGCGTAAGAAGATGGCCAAACTAGGCAGGGAGAAAGATGAACTGGAACAAGAACTTCAAAAGTACAAGTCTATCTATGGAGATGTGGAAAGTCCACTCCCTATTGGGGAAGCCGGAGGACCACCCAGCACAAGAGAAGCTGAACTTAAGCTTCGTCTGAAACTAGTAGAAGAGGAAGCTAACATTCTGGGGAGAAAATTAGTGGAGCTGGAGGTAGAAAACAGAGGTATTAAGGCTGAGATGGAGGATATGAGATGCCAGTATGAGAGAGCATGTTTAAACCAGGAGCATGTTTCAAGCATTCCTACCTCACCTTATGGTGACTCTCTGGAGTCAGCAGCAGAGCTTCGCCGTCATTTGCAGTTTGTAGAAGAAGAGGCAGAACTGCTGAGGAGATCGATCTCTGAAATTGAAGATCACAATAAGCAGTTAACAAATGAATTAAATAAATTCAAATTTGAGCCTGGACAAGAGTCTGGCTGGCTTGATGAAAATGCTTCCAAGTGCAGTGGATCCTTACAAGAAGAGTTGAAATCTGCCCGAATTCAAATCAATGAACTGAGTGGGAAAGTGATGAAACTCCAATATGAGAATCGTGTATTGATATCCAACGTACAGCGCTATGATCTTGCCTCACATCTAGGCCTGAGGACTTCAAGCTCTAGGGACAGTGATGCTGAGAGTGATGCAGGGAAGAAAGAGTGTGACAATGAAGAGGGCCATCTACCTCAACCAAAGAGAGAGGGACCCATTGGGGGTGAAAGTGACTCAGAAGATGTATATGAAAAGACATCAGGTTTTGGGAGTGGGAAGCCATCAGAAGTTAGTGATCTTTGTTCCACTGAACTAACAAGGGCCAAAGAGGATACAGAGTCTTTGATCAGCATCAGGCGTGAGGCTGAAAGGCTCGAAAGAGCTGTTGACCGTCTCATCATTGACACAGATAGTTTAATATATGAATCAAAAGTGCACATAACCAGCAGTAGTTCCTCTGAGCAAGGTTTGGGAAAAGATGAAGAAAAACCAGAGAGCAAGAATGAGCCGGAACTTTTGGATAATATTAATTCAAGAATGAAAAATTTCCAGAAAGAACTGCAAACTTTCCTAGAGAAGGTTGACAGTATTGGGGAAGGCCTCAAAGACCAAATGGAAGACCTTTCCCCTCTCCCTCATCTTACAGAATCCTCTAGTTTTCTCTCCACAATGACCTCTCTATCCCGAGACTCACCCATTGGTAACCAGGGAAAGGAGCTAATTTCAGATTATCAGGTAGGTGGACTTCTTGTTTGTCACCTCACCTTTTTTTTAATTCTTTCCTGCTACACTGGTGCTATTTTTACTCATGGCTGCTTTGTTATGATTTTGAAGTATAAATGATAAAACTTTTTTTTAGGTTTTTATCTCTGCAACTTTGCTACAGAGGCTGTTCCTCATGGCAAAAAAAAGCTAACAGAAGCTAAAGGCATCTGAATCTTTTCATTTCCTCCGTCCTTGATCTGCTATATTCATGGCCGTTTTGTTCTGATGTCAAACTTTTAAAAAAAGTTACTGAGAGGCACCATCATAATACATTTTCTTTTCATACTCCATTAGCAGCTTTGCTAATGAATGTGTAAATTACCTTTCCCCCCTCCTATTATTCTGATTCCTTAAATGAAATGTGTTCTCAAAAGGTCTTGCAAAACATAAAAATCCAAAATTAAATAAGATATTCTTGCAAAGCCTGCTTGCAGCTCTCTCACATAACCGAGGGGTGAGCAAAGAAGCACTGTAGCCAGCGAAGGACTACCTTTCGTAACCCGTTTCCCTTGGGCTCATGTCTATACTGCCACAGCTGCCACACTGGATATGGCTTTTCTGCACAGCACAAGTAAGGATGGAAGAGCCTTGTGTCCCCATATCCTCCATAACTTGTATGCTTGCTGTTGGTTTGACTCATGCATCCTCATTGCATGCGCCTCATAACCAGTGTGCATTCTTTCCCCTCTCTTTCTCTTTTTTGCTTTTCAGATATTTCAGCCCATTATTTTGCTCATCCTCATTTTAGTTCTGTTCTCTTCACTTTCTTATGCCACTGCATTTAAGTTGGTTTTTCTGTTCATGCTTTTCTTTGTCTTGTAGTTTTTTCAGTCGTCTACCTTACCCATTTTTGTTTCTTTTATTTCCTCCTGTCCTTTGTTTTTTTGTGTGTTATCAACCCCACCCATGCACCTAACAGTCCAAACTGAGGGATCAGATGGAGTGGCAGCGCAGCCAAGACCATGGAGACGAGAGAGAGAGTCATCATCAACGAGGCACCACCGAACCACACTGCAGAGCTGATGGAGAATTTAAACTCTACAGGCCAGGAAACAAGGGTTGTTTCAGTCTAGAGGTTAGCACAGCCTATTAAAAAGCTCCTGCTGCCCTCAAAGGGATCAATAAGTGTTTGTCACAGAAGCTAAGGCAAAGTGGTGGGAAATAATTCATATGGGCTATTATGACTTGAATTTGAGCTAAAAACCAACAACAGCAACCCACAATGTTTGCTTAAAACCTCTGCACCCTTAGACTTCTGTGATCCTAATGGCCACCACTGATATACCTGTAACTGACCTGGAAAGGAACAGATAGCCAGAATGCCATGTGTGAAATGTGGGTGGTGGTTGTCTTGTTCACCTTGATGGCTTTGAAAAATCATTGGAAGTTAAATTATATATCTCAACACTATAGCAAGCAATAGCCACTACAAGGCTGCAGTGTAGTATGTTCCTTGTATTTCTCACCAAAAAAACTTTCAGAAAGCCCGTGTAATTCCCCCCCCCCATGCTTGATAGCATATAAATAGTTGTGATTTTATGGACATTCTCCAAAATCCCCCACACAGAAGGGCTTCCTTTTTTTCTTCTTCTGTGAAGAACATCTTTCCAAATGTATAGAACTATTTCTTGTTGTATACATCAACCACTTTCATTCTATAGAACAACAATAAGCTTGCATGCATAAGCATCATCAGTAGGATGACTTGTACATTTATCCATAGATGATACATTATGAGCTGTCACTGCTTATGGTTGCAAAAGCATTAGTTTCCATCATAGTCCATCTGGCTGTGTCCTGGAACCAGCCATATTTGAATTCTTAATCGTGGGTATGTTATGTACAGATGTTGAGTGGTGATCTCTGTAGAATAGCAGTCACTACGTTTTGTTTAGATGTATGACTTTTATCCTGGATTGAGTTGACAGGAAACTGTTCCCAGTCCTAACTGGCTGAAAATCAGTGATGCCACTAACCCAATTCTTCACCTTCTTACAAAAGCAGTTTTACAGTGTTTAAAACCTTTTAAAGAGGGTATGAATGTATATTTGATTCCTTAAATGCAGCATTTTAAAATTACAAAAGCCTGATTGCATGGAGGAAGTAGCAAGATAGACAATTAAATCAGCATTTGATTCACAATCCAGCAAGTCTGTCAGATGCATTGCCTAGATTGGAAGGTGGGGAGGCAGATTTGAAATGTAGAGGAGAGAATAATGCAACAAGCCTCCATTTGCATGTATGTTTGTGCACAACATGTATTAACTTTTGTTGTGGTTCAGCCAGGCACAGAATGAATTGGCATAATCAGAATTAGGGAAATGAAGGAGGGCAATGATAAATAAACAGAGTTTGGAAGCATGTTGGTATTATGCTAAATAGTTTGTTCTAATGGCCTGTGTTGAACAGACATATTATTTTACAGTCTGTTTAGGGCCCAGGCTTGCCAGCTCTGTACTAGATTCCTTCTTTTAATGGATGAGCAAACACGCAGATGGGCATAGAGACATTAGATATTATAAATAAATTTGGTCAGTGTATTTTTTAAATATATATATATATATATACAGTATATATTATCCCAGAGAATAGGAATATGAAGTAAATGTTAGCCATTTATTTCAGACATGTATATGACACAATATTGCAAGATGTCATAAAATTTTTTGTTACAGGGTAGTGCTTTACAGGTAATAAAACCTGTACTTTAATCCATGAGTCAAAAGTGTACAAAACACACCTGTTTGCCTGAGATAAGAGTTTTGAAGACCCAGTAACTCCAGCTCCAAATTTCTATATCCCTATCAAACATTTGGGGGGGGTGTTTGCAATCAGTTCTATGTTTTGTCAAACTAAGGCCACGTCAACAATTGATCAAACTTTATATTGTATTAAAATAGTAGGCTGACATTAAATTTATATACAATGGCACAAAGTTTGGAGATCTCAGGAATAGCATTTTTTGCCACTTTTTTGCCATTATAGAACAGGGAAACCAAGATTATTTGCATGTGGTGAAATTACTTTTGAGTGTTGATTTTAGATTTTGTGTTAACATAGTTTGGTTCACAACTATGGGCAATAAGCTATGAGGGCATTAACACTTCAATAGTTGCCCCTTAATACAGTTAACGAACTCCATTGTTTATAGAGTCAGAAGGGAAAGCACTGGAGTTTTTCTAGCCATATAAAGTGTTTTTAAAGCATGGAATGGTGATTGTCATCTGTGACTGTGGGAAAAATAGTCCACTTGCATTTGACAAGAATAAAAGACGTGGATTAACAGAAGACTGTGAAAATGTTCCCATAAACCACCCCGATTATGTGAATAAAAGAGTGGCTTCGAGATGTTAAAGTTTAACTAATCTGCATTAAGTGCTCCTTCAGAACTTTCCCTGAACGGTGAATCAGTTATTCCAACCTGCATTTGTGACTATGAGAACAGACCCATGAGCTTATTTATTCTAGATTCATTCATCCTACTTCTTCTCCTTCATTGGCAGGGATATAGGGATATCCCACCTCACAGTAATTTGCCAATTGGTTGATACAAAATACTGTATATTTTAACTGAGCAAAATTATATACATTGGAGATAGAAAATGGGAAGTCAGCTGTTAAAGAATGATGTTGAAGATAGCACTATTTTGTTATCTTCCCCAAGTTGGTGTGCCATTGATGCTTTCCCAGATCAAAATGGCAAAAGGGAACTTTTTAGCTGCTTTGCTCTGGGAATAAATGTATTTGCATTGGCCACTTAGGAAATCTGTAGATTTTTCGTCTTGTTGGACAGGCATTATAAATAACGGATAGGGGGAAGTGAACCTCAGTTTAGTTTAAACTGCTTTTTGAGTATAATTAAATTATTGATTTTATTTTATTTTTTCTTAATATTGATGATACATATTTCTTTTTGCTAATAAAATAAAAATAGATGGAAGATTTAAAAAAAATAAAACGTCCCCCCCCCATTTCTAAGTCTGTTTTCCCACTGCAGATTATTTTATACATAGTGTTGTGGTAGATTAATTGTTAGATGACAGACAGTGTAAGTCTATTGTCTTTAATTTGGAACCACCCTCTAGTCTTAAGTTACTTTAAATTGCTACCATTATTTGTACTGCACCAGTTGTTATTAACATATAGTATTATTAGTAGGTAAACTATTGGGTTAAGTATATGCTTTGAAACTTGTCTTTTTTTAAAAAAAGCCTTAAGAGCAGACTTCTTGTTTTCTTCATTAAAGCTAGTTATTCAACTAGTTCAGCACAGGGGAGGAGACAGACGCCTACTGAAACATTTCAACTCATTACTCACAGATAGAATAGAGCCCTGCTATTGTGCGAGAGAGAACTATATTTCTAAATCTTTAATAGGAGCAAACTATTGGCTCCAAGGAACTGTAAGCAGAAGGAAAATAGCTAGTAGCACTGACTTACAATACCTTGGGCAAGTGCTAGAGTAGGAGTTCTTTATTGAATTTATATACACTGTGCTGTACGATGTGGATTCTGTAATAATTCTCATGTTTTTCCTTGCAGAAGATTACATTTGGGGTTCATTTACAACACTCTAGTGCAGGAGTAGGGTAACTGGGCTTAGCTGGCAGGCCAGGTCCCAACTCCCCACCCCCAGAGTGGCTCACAGGCCACTTTGACAGGTCAGTGGGTCTACCTACCTGTCAGTTACCTGATGTCAAATGTCAAGTGTTTCCCTAGGAAACATGTTTCTTGCCCATGTGACTTGATTTCAAGCTACATGGGCAAAGGAGGCATTTCCAGCAAGTGCTGATAAGCTAATTGCCAATCACAGCAATCCCCCACTTTGGGCAGGGAACTCCATAGTCCTGTCAACTCCAGCAGGGCTTGCTGCCAGCTGATTGGCACTAAAAGCAACCCTTGCTTCCAAACAACAATTGGGAGTGTATTTTAAGGTTCCTGATTATACCTTTGAAGCTGCAGCTTTATCTGCCCCATACCTGGTGTCATATATGACATTAGGTATGGGGCAGGTGGATGAGGTTGGGGGATGGCCCCCAGTGCTCTAGTACAAGGTGTAAACCAGCCCATTTGTAAACAAGAGAAGCCTTTAACAACTTGGGATACAACTCATGGAAGATAAATTCAAAGTGTTAGAAATGTGACAAAGATAAGTAAAGGTAAAGGTACCCCTGACCATTAGGTCCAGTCGCGGATGACTCTGGGGTTGCGGCGCTCATCTCGCTCTATATGCCGAGGGAGCTGGTGTTTGTCCACAGACAGCTTCTGGGTCATGTGGCCAGCATGACTAAGCCGCTTCTGGCAAACCAGAGCAGCACACGGAAATGCCGTTTACCTTCCCACCGGAGCGGTACCTATTTATCTACTTGCACTTTTGAACTGCTAGGTTGGCAGGAGTAGGGACCAAACAATGGGAGCTCACCCCGTCGCGGGGATTTGAATCGTCGACCTTCTGATTAGCAAGCCCTAGGCTTTATATGCCAAGGTGAATAGTCCTTAATCTAGTCAAATGCTAACTTTGAATGAAGTGCAGGTCCAACTGTTCTGAATTTCTTCACTTAATACTTCCCATCTCCAGGTACCAAATATGACCACAGGAACCACTTTTGGATCCATAGCCAGTCATCTCACTTCACAAATTGTCCTTTCACCGCCTTGTTTTTTCCTCTTTCTTTGTGTCTTTTGAATTGTGAACCTCCTGTCTCAGAAAATACTTTAATTTATGGGGCAGAACTAACTATTATTATAACTTTGTTCATTAATGTGGAACAAGCATGTTGCTTGTCCCACAAGCCCTAAGATGTTTGGAATTCCTAAACAAGCCCTCTGCCATCCTGCATGACAAATTACTTTTGAAACTGAAGGGAGTTTCACATAAACAGTTTTGTGAAATGGCAACAGCAAGAAAAATAGCATAGAATCTAAGAACAGGGCTACTTGGTTCTGTTTGTGTGCCTTGGGGTGCTATTTTCTCAAACAGAGATTTCCTCACACTGCACAGGAATAAAATTGGGCAGCTTGTGGTTTTTAGCTTTAGAAAAAGGGACCAGAGAAGTTGGGGTTAAGCAGCCTTTCCCCTCACCTTTTGCTTAGATAGAGCCTGTCCCAGGTGGCTTTGGGTTTCTTAAAATAAGAAATGGAGTAAAAGTTTTGCTCTACTGTTGTAAGAGTACCTACAGATTTTGAACAGAAATCCTCCTGTTCAGAACTATAATACTTTAATTTAGTATCCTGTTTCTTCTAATGGTTTTGCCAATAAATATCTGATAGACTTGCGACCAAGGGGAATATCTTGCTATTCATGGTTCCACCTTTCATCATTATACAGTGCTTTCAATTTCTGTCTCTCAGGTGCAGCTTGGACAGGGCAAGGATGAATTTTGTTGAAGCTTAATGGTTGGCCTTCACACATTAGATTCAATTCAGCCCGGTGGGCTGAAACAGCATGTAGCATGTTGTGGACCAGGCATCCCCAAACTGCGGCCCTCCAGATGTTTTGGCCTACAACTCCCATGATCCCCAGCTAACAGGACCAGTGGTCAGGGATGATGGGAATTGTAGTCCAAAACATCTGGAGGGCCGAAGTTTGGGGATGCCTGTTGTGGACCAAGCAAGTGCAGTGAAATGAGAAACTCTGTTCCCTTTCCCTACCTTAGTGGTAGCAAAAAAAAGCACAAATGCCTTTTATCTAACTAAATGGGTTCATTTACAACACTCTAGTGCAGGAGTAGGGTAACTGGGCTTAGCTGGCAGGCCAGGTCCCAACTCCCCACCCCCAGAGTGGCTCACAGGCCACTTTGACAGGTCAGTGGGTCTACCTACCTGTCAGTTACCTGATGTCAAATGTCAAGTGTTTCCCTAGGAAACATGTTTCTTGCCCATGTGACTTGATTTCAAGCTACATGGGCAAAGGAGGCATTTCCAGCAAGTGCTGATAAGCTAATTGCCAATCACAGCAATCCCCCACTTTGGGCAGGGAACTCCATAGTCCTGTCAACTCCAGCAGGGCTTGCTGCCAGCTGATTGGCACTAAAAGCAACCCTTGCTTCCAAACAACAATTGGGAGTGTATTTTAAGGTTCCTGATTATACCTTTGAAGCTGCAGCTTTATCTGCCCCATACCTGGTGTCATATATGACATTAGGTATGGGGCAGGTGGATGAGGTTGGGGGATGGCCCCCAGTGCTCTAGTACAAGGTGTAAACCAGCCCATTTGTAAACAAGAGAAGCCTTTAACAACTTGGGATACAACTCATGGAAGATAAATTCAAAGTGTTAGAAATGTGACAAAGATAAGTAAAGGTAAAGGTACCCCTGACCATTAGGTCCAGTCGCGGATGACTCTGGGGTTGCGGCGCTCATCTCGCTCTATATGCCGAGGGAGCTGGTGTTTGTCCACAGACAGCTTCTGGGTCATGTGGCCAGCATGACTAAGCCGCTTCTGGCAAACCAGAGCAGCACACGGAAATGCCGTTTACCTTCCCACCGGAGCGGTACCTATTTATCTACTTGCACTTTTGAACTGCTAGGTTGGCAGGAGTAGGGACCAAACAATGGGAGCTCACCCCGTCGCGGGGATTTGAATCGTCGACCTTCTGATTAGCAAGCCCTAGGCTTTATATGCCAAGGTGAATAGTCCTTAATCTAGTCAAATGCTAACTTTGAATGAAGTGCAGGTCCAACTGTTCTGAATTTCTTCACTTAATACTTCCCATCTCCAGGTACCAAATATGACCACAGGAACCACTTTTGGATCCATAGCCAGTCATCTCACTTCACAAATTGTCCTTTCACCGCCTTGTTTTTTCCTCTTTCTTTGTGTCTTTTGAATTGTGAACCTCCTGTCTCAGAAAATACTTTAATTTATGGGGCAGAACTAACTATTATTATAACTTTGTTCATTAATGTGGAACAAGCATGTTGCTTGTCCCACAAGCCCTAAGATGTTTGGAATTCCTAAACAAGCCCTCTGCCATCCTGCATGACAAATTACTTTTGAAACTGAAGGGAGTTTCACATAAACAGTTTTGTGAAATGGCAACAGCAAGAAAAATAGCATAGAATCTAAGAACAGGGCTACTTGGTTCTGTTTGTGTGCCTTGGGGTGCTATTTTCTCAAACAGAGATTTCCTCACACTGCACAGGAATAAAATTGGGCAGCTTGTGGTTTTTAGCTTTAGAAAAAGGGACCAGAGAAGTTGGGGTTAAGCAGCCTTTCCCCTCACCTTTTGCTTAGATAGAGCCTGTCCCAGGTGGCTTTGGGTTTCTTAAAATAAGAAATGGAGTAAAAGTTTTGCTCTACTGTTGTAAGAGTACCTACAGATTTTGAACAGAAATCCTCCTGTTCAGAACTATAATACTTTAATTTAGTATCCTGTTTCTTCTAATGGTTTTGCCAATAAATATCTGATAGACTTGCGACCAAGGGGAATATCTTGCTATTCATGGTTCCACCTTTCATCATTATACAGTGCTTTCAATTTCTGTCTCTCAGGTGCAGCTTGGACAGGGCAAGGATGAATTTTGTTGAAGCTTAATGGTTGGCCTTCACACATTAGATTCAATTCAGCCCGGTGGGCTGAAACAGCATGTAGCATGTTGTGGACCAGGCATCCCCAAACTGCGGCCCTCCAGATGTTTTGGCCTACAACTCCCATGATCCCCAGCTAACAGGACCAGTGGTCAGGGATGATGGGAATTGTAGTCCAAAACATCTGGAGGGCCGAAGTTTGGGGATGCCTGTTGTGGACCAAGCAAGTGCAGTGAAATGAGAAACTCTGTTCCCTTTCCCTACCTTAGTGGTAGCAAAAAAAAGCACAAATGCCTTTTATCTAACTAAATGGATGAAATATAAATATATAAATATAAATGAAATATAAATAAATAGATGAATATACTGTTTTGTTATTTACTATGCTCGTATTGTAAGTAACAGTCTAGAACATAAGTATCTGTAAATCAAAGTTGTTGTTTTGTTAACTTTGTTAACTTTCATTTTGTATCTGCAGGGAATTCTCTGTATAACAGATCACATTGGACTGAGTTGAAACCATTTTTTTAATGGTTTCAACTTTCATAAAATGTATTATATGAATATATGTTTTATTTCCTATGGCATATTTCATTAGACATTCCATAGCCTTTTCATTGTTGCACAACCATCAGCAAATCTGTGTAGATGTTCCCTTCTTGTGTTACATTGTGTGTGTGTGTGTGTGTGTGTGTGTGTGTGTGTGTGTGTGATTTGTATGTTTTCACTAATTAAATGGGTACATGTGGATCTTGTAAATTCACTTTCAAGATAAGCTTGAAACATTTATGCAATTATTAGTAAAAACCCAAACAGCAAGAACAAATACTTTACATATGAGCCAGAGTGTGCATGAAGCTGACAAAATAATAGTCTTGGAATACCCATTATAAAATCATTTTTGATACCCAAACTCTAAACACATTCAGAAAATGGTGCATAATATTGCTCAACATCCCCAGTCTCATTTTAGCAAAAGTTTCAGGTATAGACATATATTTCATATTACTATATTTCATAAAGTGGAATGTTCTAAATTAGAGTTAGAATCTGGACTTTATTTTTAACTAAATGAAATATAGTTTATGTATAATACTTGGATATAGGAAGTAATATTGAATGGTAACATGAATTCATATCAATTTTAGATGTGATTACTCTTAAGTATGTTCTGTCCTGTTTTCACATTGATAGTGTTTTTTATTTTAAAAAATTATGTGTGAAAATTTATACTCAGATATGTATTTTGTGCATTTCTGAACATACTTTATCTTAAAATGCACATTTTAATTCATTTTGATACTTTTTAAAGGCTAAAACTTTATCACATTAATATAAAATAAGAGCATGGTATGCAGTACAATGTCAGTGAAAGCATAATATGTTTACTTATTTATATTTTCAAACAGGGATTGGAACTGCTCGTCTCTTTTTCTTTCCCCCAATACTTACTTAGCTTTTCTTTTTTATTATTTAATGCATGTTTGAAATTGAATCAATGAAATATAATTCTCAAAATAGTTGCACATGGGCTAAAAATATGGATGTCATCCCCCCCAACCCAAAATGGCAACACTCTTCAACATTAATTTGTGAGTCCAAGTGACCTTCCACCGGTTTCTTGTCTCTCTCTCTCTCTTGATTTTATGTATATCTCTTTTGATTTTCACTGTGCAGCAAATTTACAAAATTCTATAGCTTTTGAAGAATAAGAAACATATCAAAGTTTTCTTGTTATTCTGTAATAAGAAAGCGTTGGGAAAAGACTTTTCAGCAGTGAAAACATGGAAACCAATCCCTCTTCCTTGTTAACTGTCCTAGTTAGAGGACTGTCTTAAGTTTTAGTTACAGGTAGGTAGCCGTGTTGGTCTGAGTCGAAGCAAAATAAAAAAATTCCTTCAGTAGCACCTTAAAGACCAACTAAGTTTTTATTTTGGTATGAGCTTTCGTGTGCACTTCTTCATGGTATCTGAAGAAGTGTGCATGCACACGAAAGCTCATACCAAAATAAAAACTTAGTTGGTCTTTAAGGTGCTACTGAAGGAATTTTTTTATTTGTCTTAAGTTTGTTATGGATTTAGAAGGTGGGAGGACTTTTTATTTTAGTAAGCAACCTTTGAAATTAAACAACAAATACAAAAAGAAATATTTGTAAATTAATGTTGAGTTTTCTAAAATGAATCTATAGCACTCAATGCATTAGAACCTAATCTAGGAACTATAAGTGCAGGCTTCCCCAAACTAAGGCCAACAAGGCTCATTTATGCGGCCCCCGGCAGCCCCCACTGCCTGCTGCTGCCACCCACTCTCACTGGTGCGGCACGGCATGGCGTGGCTGCCCACTTCCAGGTCACCGGAGCGTCAGAAATAGCTTATGTGCATGTGCAAGTGTCATTTCCGGCACATTCCGGGCCAGAGGAGGCTCATGTGCATGTGCACAAGCTATTTCCGGTGTTCCGGCGATCCGGAAGTGTGCCGAAAATTGTGTGTGTGCACGCGTATGGGCATGTGCTCCCGCGCACTCCGGCCCACAGCGCGATCGGTGCTGGCGACAGCGGCCCTCGGCGAGGTAAGTTTGGGGACCCCTGTATAAGTGCAACAGCATTCCCATTTGGCTGATTGGGACTAGAGAGTAGAAACCTCTTGCTGTGCTGGTATGTTGTTAGGTGGATTGAGAGCAGGCAGTAGTGTAGTGTGGCCAGACTTAGGTCAGTTTTTTCCTATTTTCTTATCCCCCTACTCCCCGCCCATATCTTCCCAATAATGGATTGGTGCTGTGGATGTGGTGGGAGATGTAAAAATATTGATTCCAGTAAAAGTAACAGCAATTTCCCTGGACTGGGATGCCTGTGAGTTGTGTTATTCCGCATTTGCATTATGTTCAATAGTTCTGTGTTACTATCCAATAGTCTGCATTGTTTGAGTTTATTTTTCTGTGTCTATGACTCCCCCCCGCCGCCCCCGCCGCCCCTTTTCTCTATGATGTAAGTAGGTCATAATGATGAATGTTGCCTCACCTGCATCAAATATATAATTAGTCAAAAGAGAGAAAGTGAATAATAGGAGTGAATAGAGTTATAAGACTGTATCGTTGCTTCAACAATTCAGCTTTCCTGACAAATCAGGAAACATACCTTATATTGGTGTGAAATTCCAGGGATCCCTTAGAAGACTCTGTCCTCTGATGGTTAGGGGGTCAATCACTCAGCTGCTTTGTTAAGTCTGGAGTCAAGGCTTAGAAAGTCTTCACCTGCCAGTGAAAGGACAAGGAGGGAGCAAGTCTAAATTCTCCAGGAAGGGAGCTCCAAAGTCTGAGAGCAGCCACTCAGAAGGCCTTCTCCCATTTACCTGAATACATCCAGACAAAACAATATGGGGTGAGAAATACTAACCTTAGTATCCACCCAGGCCAGAACACATAATTAAAATGTAAACATATATTTAACTGGGGAACATAGCATCTGGAACAAGTAATATTAAGAGTGCTAATACAGTAGCCTAAACTAACATACCGTTACAGTTATCCTAGGTCTTTATACTTTCATTTTTACTGCCATCTCATTCCCTCTCCTCTCTGTCCCTACAGAACTATCCCAACTCTTCACCTGCCATTCTCAGCCATCATTTCCAACCTCACACCTACTGTGACTCACACTCTCTTCCAGTCCAACATTCTCTAAATGAAACTCCACCCATGGAAGTATAGATTCTATTCATGTTGTATATACAACATGAGAGAGCCAGTGTGGTGTAGTGGTTAAGAGCGGCAGACTCGTAAACTGGGGAACCGGGTTCGCGTCTCCGCTCCTCCACATGCAGCTGCTGAGTGACCTTGGGCTAGTCACACTTCTTTGAAGTATCTCAGCCCCACTCACCTCACAGAGTGTTTGTTGTGGGGGAGGAAGGAAAAGGAGATTGTGAGCCGCTTTGAGACTCCTTTGGGTAGTGATAAAGCAGGATATCAAGTCCAAACTCTTCTCTTCTTCTTCTACAATGCACTGTAAACACCACAAATATTAGACTCACTGATGCTGAGACTTGCCAGTAGAAGGATTGTTTCCTCCAATTATTGTTGCTAATATCTAATAGTGTGTTATATATTTATTTAGAAGATTTTTTAAAACTGCCTTTCACTATATAGTTATAGGGTAAGTTACTTCAATAGAAAACGCAATCATAAAACAAATAAAATCATTACAATTATAAAATACACAAAAGCTATTCCAAATGAGCAGAGCAATATAAATTCAGCAAAATACTTTAATTAATTAATTAATTAGCTAGCTAGCTCTTCATTGTTTATTGGGAGACTGGTATGCATGTTTCCCCTTCTGCTTAAAGGGCGCTTGAGGATCAGGCTCTCTAGAAATCTTTAGAGACGGGAATTACTAATTAAAAGATTTTAGTCATGTACTTTGTGTCTATTAAAGCTGAAGCTAACACTTCATTTAAAATGCAATAAACCTATGCATAAGCAGTTCACAGATTAGCCTCATTACTTGAAACTTTTACATTTTGCTGACATGGAACTCTCATGATAGGAGTCATTTGCATAGGGTAGCGCAGTACACCTTATGTTATCTCCATCAAAGTCTTAACATGTTGCCGTAGCATAGCTTTATGTGCTTCAATTACTTTTAGTGAGCAGTGTTCATGTGTTGTGAGTATAGCATGCTCCTTTATTCATGTAGTTTGACTTCTGCTATCTAGATTTTCGATATATCCTTTGGACGAAAGACATTGTTTTCAGTGGAGCTTGCCTCCATGTAAGCATGCTTAAGTCAGATGTTCAGCTGGAGATAGGCAATACTTTTAAAGAAATGTAAAAGTAGTTTCACTTCTCACAGTTGTGCATACATGTTTGTCCTCATCACCTGTATAGTCAAACAGTCTTTTGGGGGGGAAATATAAAACCTGTAGACCAAAGCCAATGTAGAATGAGTGTACACACCACTAGCAGACATCCTAATTTCAAACCATATTCAGCTATCTGAAAAATACAACAATCTAGTTTTAACATGAGTTTAAGAGAACTCTGATTTTTGTTTTTTGGAATATTTTTTTCCTTTTCCTTTAGAGCCAAATCTTAAGTCATTGTACAGTGAAACTTCTTTTTCCTTTCCTCCCTCCCTCAAAATCTGCTACAGAGGGTCCCCCTCCCTCCAAAGCCAATTTTGAGGGAATGCAGTGGCCTAGAGGGGACAGGAGAGGAAGCAGAAGTTCTGTTACATGCACAGAAGTCCTTTGCACCAGCAGAGGTGCACTAGATATGGCCCACTAGTATCATCTGATTATTATTTTTTTACAAGTTGGCTGTATGTAGCTTTTACCCCTTTGACATTTTACAAAATCAGAATACAACAATCAATCTGCTCAAGCAACACAGAAATGCTAGAAAACAAGAAATGTGGAGGGGGTTGCATTTTCTGGATCTCCTCCTGACACATCTGAAACAGCCAAGGATCCAGGCTGAGAACAGATTTTGCCCAAGGCTGCCAGGATCCTTACTTTAAATATACAGTCATACCTCGGGTTGCAAACACTGCGGGTTGCACATTTTCGGGTTGCGCTCCGCGCCAAACCCAAAAGTACCGGAATGGGTTACTTCTGGGTTTTGGCGCTCGCACATGCGCAGAAACACAAAATGACATAATGCACAGAAGTGCTGAATTGTGTCACGCGCATGCGCAGGCGCGGTGCTGCGGGTTGCGAATGTGCCTCCCGCACGGATCATGTTCACAACCTGAGGTATGACTGTATACTTGATTTAACATATTAAATTAATTATACTTTTACATTTGTTGCTGGAACATGATGTTGGCCTGTGATTGATGACACATAGAAATTTGGCTATTTGAAGTTCTGCAAATTCAAATTTGGCTATTTGAAATTCTGCGAATTAAAAATTAGATGTAAGGATAATCTTGTTTTTTATCACATTGGACATTTTACTATCAAATAGAATAGAGCCCCTAAAAACATAAATAACTTTTTGATGATCTCCATAACCTTCAAGTGACACACAGACTAGTAAATACATAGTCTCTGATCCAGATGCAGTTTTTCACAACATGTACACAGTCTGAGATGTGCATGTTACTATCGACAGTGCAAATGAGAAAAGGCCTGAAAGCCCCCTGTCTTAATGTGTATCCTAATATAGACACAGGCCACAGGTCTACATGTGCAGTTCCTGATCCAGCAATGGAATCTGTGTGCAGATTTTTCATTCATTTGGAATTAGATCTCACTGAATATGAACACAATGCATATTTGAAGTGTCTTTTCACTGTGTAGTTGTGTGTCTCAGTGATGTCTGTCCTGTAGTTCTGTCAGACATGTTAGAACCTTACTCCTTTGTCCTGCTGATCAGCTCAGGAACTGCCATGTTTTACCTGTACAGAATATATCGATTCAGGAGCTTCAGGCTCAACTTGAGCAAGAGGTGAAACTTCGCCAAGAGGAGCAAGAAACGTTTACAGAAAAGATAATTCAGGTAAATGCATAATGCAGTTGTTGGAAGAGACCTTTGTCTGTTTTTCTGACTATCAGAAACTCCTTAGTTTGTGGTAAGAATTTAGAAGTTTCTTAAATGAGTTTCAGTGCTGTTTCATAGATAGTTTTGTTGTGGATTGGCAGACTTGTGGAAATACAATTAAGAGAAAATTAATTCTGGCTTTCAGTCATATTGCCAAGATGATAAATCTCAAAGTTACAAGGATCTTTCTAGATCCAGAGATATTGTATGCTGTAAGGCTCTGCAGTTTTCCTACTCTCTGTAGCCCAATTTCACCTCTTGAAAATGTTGTAAAACTCCCATAGCTCAGGAATCTAATGAAAGGAATGGCCTCTGAAAACAGTATTATTATTTTTGTAGGGTATGTTGTAGAACTATTTTTGTGCATTAAATTTATCTAGTCCGTTATTGGGTCTAAATCAGTTGACATGGAGATTTGGCCTCTGTTACATTTTTGCCCATTGTTACAGCCAACTAAAATGTACATGTTTTTGTCAATCAATATTTGTTAAAAGTAAACCCTTCAGGATCAAAAGTCAGGATAGGACTTAAATAACCTTTTTTTCCAAACAGAAACTTACCACAAAGTAGTTTTCTTTCCTTTCTTTTCATTGCTTCATTGGTAATATTTGGCAGAGATAAAACAGATGTAAAAGTAGTAGACGTGACTGGGTAGCAAGTGTGCTTTCTCACTGAAGCATAAGTATTCTAAAACTATGGCAACTCTGAGATTGTGGACTGTTTTATTTCTTTATTTGCTGGTTAAATAGCCTGGGTCATCCCAGGCTATTTATTGGAATGTATGCAGATAGCATATAATAGTAGCCATATTCTCCATCAATAGGATTTCTTATTGTTTTAGCAGCATTGGTCCTGGAAGGCAAATAGCTCTCTCTCCTTAAGGCAGAGAAAGTACTATTTCAGAAAGGAGAAAGGGAGAGGAATGAGCTATAATTACTGAAGCTCTGGGTGTTTTATAGTGACTAGTCAAAAATAAATTTAGCAAAGACAATTCACATACAGCAGTAGCAGGGTCTGGGTCATATGGTGAGCATATTGAAAGGATGCAATGAAGAGAACATAGAGCATAAAAATGTTTATGTTACACAAGTCTGATGCAGCTTGTTAAAGTAAATGAGCTGTGTATTTCCTCAGTAGATTATTCACATACGGTTAATTAAATTAAGGCTACAGCCTGTGTTCTTCAGGTTCCTCAAAAATCAGATCCATTGCCAAACACAGTTAGCTGATGATAATTAGAATGAGCAACCTTGGTTCATCTTGCCCAGATTTTAAAAACACACACAAGAATGAACCCTTAAGGGCGATACCCTGTTGATGTTGTGCATGGTTGTTCTGTTCAAAGCTGGAAGAGGACCATCTGCAGAGCCTACGGAGGAAAGACTTGGAGATGCAAAGCTTAACTTTGCAGAACAAATTGGAAGAGAAGACCTGGAGTCAGGAGAAAAACCTGATGCATGAAGAACTCAGGCATTTCAAGCAGAACACCTTTCTCCTCTATGCCAAACTGAAAGGGTTGCTGAAACAGTGGCGACAGGGCAAGGAATTGGAGGAGCAAGGAGAGGATGTTCTTAAGGTAACTGTCCCATGTCATTTAATGGAGTGAAACTACAAGGAAAAGTGATGTGGATAGTTCTGCTGGGAACAAAATAGATTTTAAGAGATAACCTTGCTTCAAGTTCAGGTGTCAGAGCAAGCTGAACTGTAGTATTGGAATCAGTGTCACATTGATTATAAAGCAGAAAAAATGCTGAAGTGTAATCTGAAGCTACCTGTCTCTGGTATTTTTTTGAAAGAGGTTTGCAGTGTGGGCCTAGCTGTACAGCTATTCTCAATTACCTGTTACTTATCTCTACATCAATCCTGTCTGACACAAATCTGTGAAGCAAATCAATAGCCTTATAGGCCATTCTCCCTCACCCAACACCCAGGGTGCCAAGAAGCTAGCACTGAACTGAAAAGATTTACAATAATCAGTCTATTAATAGTTTCAGATCAGTTTGGGGGTCATAGCAATATTGTGCATTTTAGGTAAAATGTTCTCTGAATAATGAAAATATGCTTTGTTTGAAAACTAGCAGAAGAGCCCTAAAGCAGCATTTTGTGAGGAAGTAGAAGTGGTTGTCATTCATTCTGTTTTCCACCCTCAAAATATTTGGCTCTATCATGAGCGAACTGTTTTCTTATGCAGCTCCTAAATAATGCATTATAGAAAATAGGAAGGAAGAGAAAAGCATATCGCTCTTTGAGACTACTCTACCAAACCACCTCAGGAGGGGGGAAATTACCTTTTGAATCCAAATCATTCAGTCTTGTACGTAGCTAACATGTTCATCATGCCTGCTATGTTCGTTCACATTTGTTGGCTTTGTACTAAACTAGATATCTACATTATCAAAAGTGAGAAGAATATGTTACCTTTTGAATGAGACAAGAATTTGAGCTGTGGAATTTTTCATTTTTTAAGCTTCCATATATGCTATAAAATTT
Organism: Zootoca vivipara; assembly: GCF_963506605.1. NCBI lineage: Eukaryota > Metazoa > Chordata > Lepidosauria > Squamata > Lacertidae > Zootoca > Zootoca vivipara. Next base: position 48,232,348 of record NC_083283.1, read on the forward strand.
CCATCACTAATGTAGTGGCCATGTCACAAATAATGATGATTTATAATGCCTATTGTATGCATATTGGCCCTAATGGAATTAGTCTGCACTTTGTGTCACCATGCCAAAGCAAAATCTCTTCAAGATTTTAGACACTGTTTAATATTATTACAATTAAACAAATTGCATGTTTAAAATAGGTAATGATCCTCTTCCTTGAATCTTAAATATATATTCACAAAGCCTTCTTCCCATCCCAACTTTATCTTCTAAGGAATGAAGAATTCCTTATGAAATAAAGTCATGGAAGGGAATGAGGAAACCCTGTGCATGCAGTGTAACACATGCTTGTTGGAACTTTTGGATCCAAACGTTCAGACAGAAATGTTATCTTTGATTTTATTCACTTGCTATTTTAGTTGGAACACCTTGAGTCCCTGCCAGAATTCAGCTTTCAGTCTGAACAAAAGCATGATGAACGGGACGAAGAGGAAGAGGAGGAAGTGTTTGGACTGGCAGACTACTCCCAACATTCCACCATGGAGATAATGGACCATGGGCCACCACTGCAGACTGCAGAATTGTTGCAGCATCAAAAGCAGGTACCAAGGCAGGTGCTTACTGTGTCAGATAATTACTTTCCTGGATTGTATTCAACATTAATCTTACTCAGTGTAGACCCACTCAGGTTAATGGACACTGCTCACTTAGGTTCATTAATTTCAATGGGTTTTCTCTGAGTAGAACTTGGTTGGTTATAACCCCTCATGTTCTGCAATATGTAAAACTCATTTAATCACAGCATGCCAGTGATCCTAATTACATAGTGATGTTAATGTGTTTCACTTATCGTGTTTATATTAATCAGGAGAAAAAGGAATGATATGATTGCTGCTGCCTTTCTGACTGATACTTTAAATGAAATATTCCATTTCCTATCATGGCTTATTGCCCAGAAACATATATATTTGTCTGATGGTTTGCAATATCTATAGGCTCACCACCTAAACATCATAGCAATGTACCATCTACAGTAACCATTTGTGTGTGGGGCTTTTTATTTCATATAAATAATTAAAGAAGAAGGCATATATGCTTTAATTTATTTAATGAAAGATAGCAATGGTGCAAGAAAACCCTTTTACTGCAATGGGTGCTTTTAAAACAAGCTACTTAATGTTAATATCTTCTCCCCCACCCCAAGTGCATTGAGAGGTTTACCTATTTTGAGCCTGACCTAGATTCATATGCAGCATTTAGGCCTCAGGAAATACCAATAGATATATTAAATCAGCAGTGTGGTTTCCAAAATAGCAGCAGTGGCTTGGGGTGCAATGCAGAGCCTTTAAAAATCATTGGCAGTTTATCCAATGCTCTTTGATATAAAGCATAGCTGCCAAGTTTTCCCTTTTCTCGCGAGGAAGCCTATTCAGCATAAGGGAAAATCCCTGTAAAAAAGGGATAACTTGGCAGCTATGATATAAAGTCTTTGAAAACGCTCTATTTCAGGATGAATATACAAGTCAGAATTATGTATTTAGAGGAGAAGTAACTCACTGTTTAATAAGATATTCCAAAGGCAGTAAAAAAAACACCAATACAATCAATACAATGACACTAACAAAATTCAATAAAACACTCAAATAAAAACAAGCAATAATGACAATCAAATAACAATTTTAGATAGCAGGGAGAAGCAGCAATTACAGCACTGATATATTTAGCAAGAAAAAGCTAATTTGGAAAAAAGTTAAAAATAAAAAGCCTGCTTTAAACAGATCATATTTCCAGAACTGGTGGATTTCTTGTGGGAGATGGTCTGCAATTTTGTGACTGTAATGAAAAAGGCCTTCTCAGGCATCCTAACGAGTATTCACCATTCCCCATCCTCGGACTGCTTTAGGTGTAACATCATTTTTAGTAAAATTGGCGGCTGTTGCTTTATTTACCCAGGATGCACTTCATTAAGCACCTACTAATGCAATTTTTAATTATGGAAATAAAATTGGGCAATGACTCTTTGTCTCTAGAACCTCTGCCTATAAAAAGGATGTCCTGACAGTAGTAATCCAGCGACTATTAAGACACAGAATAGCATTTATGAACAAATGGACTACAGTTACGATATTTCTTTGAAAGCAGGTCAAAAACAAGAAAGGAAGTAACTGCCACTCTAGAGTAGCCCATGTGTTGTCGTTTTTTGTAGGCTGTCTGACACTTTCAACATCTGCAGAAACTTCTCTTCTTCTGGCCCACAAAGGGCATTTTCTTTAGAATAAATTTGAGAAAGGGAGAGATGGGGAGCAACAGTGGTTGCCCAGACACGTTAAGTTTTGACTCATCAGGACTTGAAATAAGCCATATCATTTGACCTCAGGAAGAAACTACCACCACTTCTATTGGTGGAAATGTAATAACCAGAAGAAACTTCAAGCTATATAGTCCTGCACAGTGCAGGGTAGTCCTGGCTTCCATGTGAACTGTTGCTGTTTATTCATTCACATACCCCTACAGTGCTGAATGTTTCATTGTGAATGGAAAGGATAAACAACAAAAGTAGAAAAACATAGACATGGATGCTAGCCTTGGTGTATTTTCACTCTGCCTATCTTGTAGAGCAGGCGTTGGCAAGGTTATCCAGCCATGGGCCCACGGACAATTCCCACAGACAATTCCCACGGACATTGTCTGTGGGCCAGACGGGCGCAGCAGGACGCTGTAAATGGCATCTGCGCATGTCCGCAGCACCGGAAATCGCTTCTGTGGCTGCGCAGATGCCAGAAATCGTGCCTGTGCAGAAGTGATTTTCGGCATCTGGGCATGCACACACATGATTTCCGGTGTCTGCGCAGGCACAGGCGCCATTTCTGGCACCGCTCAGCGAGTCCCCGCGCCGCACTGCACCGGTTTAGCGCAGCACACGGGGGACTCACCGAGCGGGTGGCTCGGATCACGGGCGGCCCATGGGCCGGATAAACGGCCTTTGTGGGCCGCATCCAGCCCATGGGCCGGAGGTTGCCGACCTCTGTTGTAGAGCGTCACCGCAATACAAAGCACCAGGGCACATATCCTTGTTTTTCCTCAGAGTTGTCTTTGCCTTCAGGGAAATGTATTCTTGCAGTGATCACTGGATAACTCAGTTGTTTAGAGCATTGTGCTGATAAATACCAACTTCAATCCTCACATGGGACAGCAGCATATTCCTGCACTGCAGGGGGTTGAGCCAAAAGATCCTCAGGATCCCTTCTAACTCTACAGTTATCATTCTGTGACTCTGTAGAGGCAAGATCTAGCAATAGCCCTGCTTCATGAGAGAAGTGAAACAAAGGTCCTATTTGACTTTTGAACTAAGAACCTGGATTTTTGAGCACACTGAGAATTGCCTCTCAGTCATCATAATACTGTTACACACAATGATAGACTCTTATTTGGTGGCTTTTCATAGAAATGTACTTTCTTCCATAACATTTTTTCATAGGCATAGGAGTTAAGCAGCATCCTTCAGGGAATAACATTGGCCCTTTTATGCTTTCTTTTCATCTCTCTTCTGAGCTTTGGCACAGGCTTCCTTTAATCCAGGGGTCAGCAACCTGTTTGAACCAGCAGGCATATTTTGAATTTCGAGAGAATGCCGTGGGCCTCAATACAAAATGACTGTCATGGAGACTTGCCATAACACAACATGACTGCTATGGTGGGCAGTGGTGGCGGCATAATACAAAATTAGAGGCGCTAGTGTCATTGCTGCTCCCCCACCCCTGCCCCAGACAACCTCAAATCAGCTACATCTTGCAGGTCCTGATAGTGGAGATCACAGTGTTGATTTTACACACACACACACACACACTGCACATATACGGATCACAGACACACATGCATCTCTCATTCACTTATACAGTGGTACCCTGGGTTAAGAACTTAATTCGTTCCAGAGGTCCATTCTTAACCTGAAACTGTTCTTAAACTGAAGCACCACTCTAGCTAATGGGGCCTCCTGCTGCCGCCGCGCAGCCGGAGCACAATTTCTGTTCTCATCCTGAAGCAAAGTTCTTAACCCGAGGTACTATGTCTGGGTTAGCAGGGTCTGTAACCTGAAGCGTCTGTAACCCGAGGTATCACTGTACACATACACTGTATATAAACATTTCTCTCCCCACGCACACATTCTCTCTATCCAAGTGTGTCTCTCCTTCTCACACTGACTTAATACAGTACAGCAGGGTAATTTCTCATTTTAGGTGCTGGATTCACAATCACTGGGTTAGGCATTCTAGAGAAGATGGGGAAAGGTTTTGAAAACATAGTAATAGGGGTACGGGTTCCCACTCTGGATGTACCAGGCACCAATACACTTTGGATGCAGCTGAGTTTGATATTATGGGCATATTTGACTTGGTATCTTAAAATTGTGGGCTGAATCATTTTGTTTTATTTTATAAACCAGGAAATCACACTATAGACAAGCCAGCCTTCTGAGACTTTTTTCCTTTTTCTTTGGAAGGATGCTAGCATTTGGGGTTTTTTTCATGACAAGAACGTAGAAAACTAACCCCTTATTTATCCCAAGATGTTTGAAAAGACGGTAATGGGTTTAATGTTTTGAAATTACAGATAGCTTTTGTTTCTGCAGGCACGAGAAAACCGCAGGCTTCTACATGCCCTAAAAATACTGTTGGATGACTTCCGATCTGAGCTCCGGGATGATGAACGAGAACGTCATGGCCTCCAGCAGCAGTATGCCACTGACAAAGCTACTTGGGAAGTGGAATGGACTAAACTGAAGTGTCAGCTGGAGCAGGTACAGTTCCCATTGGGGAAGGGGAGTAGCTCAGCAGCACACGATCTGCTCTGCATGCAGAAGGCCCCTAGGTCCAATATTTGGCATTTCCAGGTAGGGCAGGGAGTGGCCGTATTTTCAAATCCTGGAGACCTGCTGCCAATGGGTGTAGACCACAGAGTTAGATGGACCAGCTGTCTAACATAAATAAGGTAGCTTCAATTTTGCCTGAAACAATCAGGGCCGTCTTAAGTATATTTGGCGCCCTGGCGCCGTGGTGCGACGGATCCCTCCGGCGCCCCCCCCGCCCCGTTTCCCAGTGCGACAGGCGGGCAGACGCAGCGCACAGTGCGGCTGCTGGGGCACAGCTCTGTGGCGGGCGAGCGCAGCTCCGCGGAGAGCGGCCGGGCGCCCTGGTGCCCTGCGCCACCCAGCCTGGCCGTAAGGCTGGCCCTGGAAACAACAACTTTGAGTGAACCACCAGCTCTTATTATTGTTTAATCAAATTGTAGGATGGATTCAGGTGCACTTACTCAAATAACTAGTGCCTCATTCTCTAGGTGGTTTCCCTGATGTGATGCTGTTTGGAATACTGTTTGGACAGTATTAACATTTTGCTTTTATTTAATCTTATTAAGTCCTAGAATCTTATTAAGTCCTAGAAATTGTGGTTTTGTGTCTCCCTGTTGTAAGTAGTTTTGATTTTTTATTTAATGTAATAATTTTATGTTTGAGTAATTTATTAATTGTGCTTTATTGCATTTATTAAGTAAAGTATTGTAAATTAGAGCAGATGTTGTGGCAGGCTTATTCTAAGTCATGACAAATGTATTATTTGATGCTATTATTTTACATCAGTCATAGGTGGTGAGAGCAAAAATGACAAGAGCCCTAAAAAAAATTGTTTGGTAGCATTACCTAATTTCAGTGAGGATAAAAGTCAGAAAGCTACTGGATGTAATGAATGATAAATGAAGTGGGGTGGGTGTGTGAATAGCAATCTTGTAGCTTAGGTAGAAAAGTAGTTGTGTCTGCAACTGGTGACAGCCAGTGAATGGGGCTCTTCATTCTTTCCCTACACGAGTTCTTCACCATAGACACCAAGAATAGGGAGACTGTGTAAGATCTCCATCAAGCTATTCATGACACATGCCTAGAACAGGAGACAGAGATGACTGCTTCACAGCTTTGTTGCATAGATACAGACAGATCACGTATTTGAAACTGCTCCAGAGTCATGGTATTGGTTCAATTGGAAGATATTTTAGCTGAATGTAATCCTAATTATTGATAATGAACACGGAAACTCCCAGGATGTGTTTATAGCGTTGGGAAGATCTGCATACCATTCTGTGATTTCAATATGGCATCTTTGCAAGGAACAGGGCATTGGATACAGAAATAGGAGAACACCCCCACCCCCTTCACAGACTTACTCTGATTCATAATACTGTACAGCTATCCTCCAGCTCAGATAATAGCTTGAACTGCAAGAAAAGCTGTGGATTGTAATACTTGCCTTAGATTGAACAAATATGAGTTGCTGAGGTTTGAATTCAGAGCCAAAGAATTACAAATTTCGGTGACATGTCTAATTGGATTTTCAGCCTTAATCTAGCAATTAGGCAAGTATGGAGTCCTTGTATGACTATTATACTATAGTTGCCTCTTTTAGAGAAAAGCTGTGCTTCAGAATGTTAAGGCATGTATGTAGGAATCCCCCTGTCAACTGGGTAGCAAAGCCCAGCCTTTAAATCTGCCATCAAAAGAGATGTTGACACTAACAACCTTTGTTTCATTTATAGCTGGAAGGGAAGAGCGAAAAAGCACAGAGTGAGACTGGTCTTGAAGCAAAAGCAGCTTTCAAGAGAGAGAGGGAGGAGCACAAGAAGCTCCTGGCTGACAGTCACCGATTAGTTATGGACTTGCAGTGGCAGATCCAGCACAGTGAGAAGAACTGGAATAAAGAAAAGGTAGAGCTTCTGGAGCAGCTCAGCAAGGACCGGCAGGAGTGGGAGAGGCAAAAGAAGGAACTGCTGAGAAGGCTAGAGCAGGTAATTCAGATGTCAGGTCATGATGGAATGTGTCTGCACAACTATCTTGCAAAAATTAAAAAGAAACTATACAGCTTTCTTTATATAAAAAACAAAGAACTGCACAAACAGGATGAACACTCTTTGTTTCATTGTTTCTCATAACAGATAATTACAGAAGCCCAAGGGACCTAAGGAAGAATGCTTCCAAAACTAATTTTAGAAGCCTCACTAGTATATAGGAAATTAGTTAAAGGTTAAAGGCTATTTCCTGTCATTTCACTTCTCCCACAAAGGCAGAGTCACTCTGACCTTTATAATGCAAAGCTTTCTTGTTCTCAGACCACAAAATGATATTCCTTTTCCTTCTTAAAAAATTAAGATCTACACATTGTATCCTACTCATTTTTAATCCTGTGGTTTCCTCTCACAAGAATGATTTCCTAGTGTGTAGTTGTTGTGATGTGTGAGCCATAGCCCTCTAACCAATCACAAGGCTGTCTCTGAAAACTCTACATCTCATTGAAACTTAGTTATAGTCCAAATGAAATATCCTTCCTCAGGTTGATCTTTTGGATACTATTGAATCATATAAAAGCTGAATTCTACTGTCAGCTGTTATAACAGAAAACCTCACAAGACAGATACTCACCTTTTTAGTAACCGTATCAGCCTAGCTGTTTCATGACAGGCTACCAACTGGGGGGAAACCTGTACATTGTATCTCCTGGGCTTCAATAAAGCAAACTTCAGTTCACTGAGGAAGGGAAAATGACTATTTACAAACCAAACAATTTATAAACAGAACAAAGTTCTTGCATTTAAATTCATTTTCATAATGTTAATTCCTAGGCAGCAGCACTCCTCTTTAACCTAGGAAACTTTCAGAAAATTGTACATCTTTGGATCACTATAGCTTCTTAGCAGTTAGCCAGATGGTACTTTCTGTGGAAGCAATTAACTTATCTCTGGTATTTTGCATGGCACTCTGTGTGTTTGGAGACAACACAGCAACATATACGTAAAACAAGAAGGTAAATAATCTGAAGCATTTAAAAACAGAAAAAGAGGATTGCGGCATAATCAATATGTATTCACCATAATCACTGACCATTTTTCTTTCTGTTTACTTAAACCATAATGTAGGAAAGCAAAACATCCCCAGATTTATGAAGCATGAAATAGATCATTTGGGATAATTGTGGAAATAGAAGCATGCTGACCTACATTTCTCAAGGCTTCCAAATATTCTCTTTCAAGTTTATATTGCTACAGTGTTATCTCTTGAGACACAACATCAAGCCTAATTTTATACTGATGGCGACTGCACACTTTTCGGTTTTCATATTAATTATTTCACAGCTCATTTTTTTGCTGTTTAATTATGAAGAGGAACATTTTTGCTGTTCTAGTATATTTATGTACACACAGACAGTTCATTGCCAAATCCTTGAACATGTCCATATATTGGAGACTAGTGATGGACTTCAAATGCAATTCAGTATATGCCACCCCTGCAAGTCTTCCTGTGTCTGTGTTGACCACAGATTCACCCCATGCACACCAAACAGGGGAAGTTCACAGCTTCAAGTGCTGATAGCATGGTCTACAGGTGGAAAGATGCTAAAATCCCACTTAATGTTGTGCCTGTGTCCCCAACAGCTTTCTACTCTTCCCAGCATGAGCTAAATAATTATGCCTGACACCGATAATGCACACAGGCACTGCACTAGTTGTTGCACTGATCTGTGTTAGTCCAAATAAAATTATTAGGGTGAGAACAGATGGTACAGACAAGTTGGAACCTTTTCTGGTATTTCCTTCTCCTCTAGCTGGAGGATACTGCCATTTGAATGCAGCCTAACAGGGCAGCCCTGTGCATGTTTACATGAAAGCAAATCCCGTTTTGTCCTATTAAATGTATTTAGGATTGAAGCCTAAGGCATTGAACAAGAAGTTTCCATGTAAGTGTGCTCTTGCCATCAGAAACACAAACTAGGAACTGCCTTTTCCTGAAGCATCTGAGTTGAAACGATTTTATGGAAATGATCAATCTTTCTACCTTTTTTAATAAAAAAAATCAATACAATATTTAAGTCAGTATCGTCTATACCATATCTATATCTATATATCTATAGTGGTATAAGATGAAATAAGCAGACAACTACTGTGAAAGCTACTCTGTATTCAGTTGATGTTCATGTATGATTAATTTCTTTCTCAGCTTCAGAAAGTAAATCCGCAAAGAGGAGACAACATTCTTTGTGACTCAAAAGAAACTAGCCTTCATTCATTTTCAAATCAAGTGCCTCACCCAATGGGGTCAAGATCCTACTCTGATTCAGACACCATGCAATTTGAAGATCGATCACTGTCGAAATTGAAGGAAAGTGACAGGTGCACTGCCACAGAAAACCTCTTTCTGGAAACACTGTCCCTTGATTCTCCGGATGATTCTGATGAACAGCAGCCTCAGAAACTGGAGCGAGAAAGATTCTTAACTTGTGCAAATGAGGTGCGTCCATTGTTCTTTGTATTGTCAGCTCAGTTGTAATCCCATATCCCTGCTATTTTGTCAAAGAATGCTTTCCACTGCTGTTTATAATGGGCCTTCTGTGAATCAGGTCATACTGGGAGTTGACTCCATGATTTAGCCAGATGCACATTGGATCTTTCTTGCAGTGACTCTATTCAAACATTATGCTGCATATAGCCAGGGCCAACGCACCCATGAGGCAAGTTGAGGCAACTACCTCAGGAAGCAGGACCTACCGGGGCAGCAGATGCTGGTGTTGATCTTTCTCCCCACCCCCCTTATTTCTGATGTATATCTTCTCTCACCCGCTTCTTCCCTGGCACCATTTTGGGGTCCACCTCAGGTGCCAGAATGTCTTTGGCCAGCTTTACATATATTGTGATATAGATACCACAATCTCACATCCCTACCATAGATAAAGAGAAGTTTGGTGGGGGACTGTGTTCCCTGATCTAGGCTATTAAAATTAGAATTGGTTATGGAGCGCTTCCATTTTTTTGCCACTGTTTATCATTTGTGTCTTTTTAATAGGGCTCTAAACAGTTATCTTTTTAAATTGTAGAACAAGCTCTTTCCATAAAATAGATGTTTTTAAAAGCTGGGCATAAAAATTATGACTAAGGGAAGGTTGTTCTTACACCGCATGTTGTGTGGAATCGTTATGGCATTCCCCATATGATTAACGTAATGGTCTGCCTGTTGGGATATCACCATTGGGAGGTCCAGCCGGCAGCCCCCTCTTCTCCTCAGTCCCGGTGATTCCCATGGAACACGACTCAGGGTCTCAGCAACCTGAGCACGCAATCAGCAGAGATGCCCACGCAGTTTCAGCAGAGATGATAAGGCAGCAGAGAGGCATTTTAAAGCGGTTTATTTACAGCGTCTCTGAAGAGAGAGCCAAACGATGCTTTCTCTCTTCCATCAGTTCAAACAGTACAGTAAAGAAAAAGTACAAACGGAAATGCCTAGACATGTGACATACATCAGCAGCAACATGCCTAAGCCTTAAGGTGGAACTGAATCTCCTGACAAAACTCCCCCATTCTGTGAAACCTTAAGCTCAGTAGTTCCAAACTGTAGCTTTTGCATATAACTGTGCAACTGTTCTTTATTTACAACCTTGGACAACATATCAGCCGGAATTTCATTACCTGGCATGTAGGATATTTGGACTAGTCCTTTCTTTATGCATTCCCTTGCACGATGTAATTTTATCTGCAGATATTTGGTCCTTTGCTTGCAACTCTTGGATGGTATAATGAGTTTCAGTTGATACTAATTATCAATATCTAGTAAATTTATAATGAAATAATGTCAAAAAGTAGATTTTATCTGATCTCGGAACTGCAAGGTCACTGATATCAAAGAGAGTAGCACAGAAAAGCAGCTTCAGACATGCATATATAATATGAGATATGTACTAGTTGCCTTTATAATAATTAGAACTAAAAAAAAGTTGTGCTCTATTGAGAGATAATTAATCTGTGTGTCTGGTCTTAGCAATGTGAGGGTTATTTGTTTATACTAGTCAATTCAACTGGGAATACTTTACACAGATGCATATAAAGAAAAAAAATTCCTGCTTAATTATCCAATATTGGAAGCATGGGGGAGGTCAGATATGCTCTTCAAAGGGTTTTCAAGAATTTGATATATTGAATAAAGTTAATGCAAATACAGCCCACAGGCACCCAATATAGGCATATGTGCAAGGTCAAAATTAACAGTTATTTTTACTTACAGGAAGAAGAAATGCACAAGGGAAATCTTCAAAGGTGAGTAAAGTGGGGTGAAACATAGAACAAAATGAATTACATGAATTATATTAACACACTTACCCTAAATTGGTTTCAAGTTCTTAAAACTAGATACCAGAGGTTCAATTCTAGAAATTTACTGTGAAAAAAATCTCCCCACTATTCTGTAACATAATATTATGGAGAGGTATCACACATGTGACTTCCCATTAGTGATGACTTCTTATTTTTTGAATACCTTTGTTAATATATTGCATGCCATTTAGTTTCTTCCTCAGTTTGCCCATCAATAGCTGTGGTTAAGTGTAGGACAAAATAGCACAAAGATTCAAATATAAAGTGAAAACAAAGTAGATTGCATTTTGCTTAAAATAGTGATATTGGCAGGTGGTGATGCTTATGTGTAATGGTTACTTAAACTAGATGGTTAACTTCACTTTGTTAAAGTTGCTTTAAATAAGAATGTTTACACTATATGGTTACTACTACCCTAAATGATACAACAAATTCAATACAGGCTTCCTGACAATTTTGTTAATTTGATATGTGCTTCCTTCTTCAGGGCAATGTCTGTCTCCTCTATGTCAGAGTTCAAGCGTTTGATGGACATTTCTCCTTTTCTTCCCGAAAAGACTCTGCCTTCTTCCAGCAGCAAGGAGGAGATAACCCCTCCTCTGTCTCCTGATGATCTGAAATACATTGAGGAATTCAACAAAACCTTGGATTACAACACTACCAGAAAAAATGGTGGAGCTGTAGAAAGACCTGGAGATACTTGGGCAGAGAGGACAGAGATTGGGAAGGCAGTCAATAATTCAATTCCAGATCCATTCCAACCACCTTCATGGTACCTCACCACCAGTGTTACTATGACAACTAATACCATGACCAGCCCTGAGCACTGCCAGAAACAACCACTGAGGAGTCATGTTGTTGCAGAAAAAATGGGAGTTAAGGTCTTTCACAGTCCCCCAGTTGTTCGCAGGTTTGAAACCTCAGTGGTAGCTAGCAATGAAGGGAAAAGCCAGCCAGAACCAGACTTTTTGTTCCCTATGACCAAAGCTAAGGGAAATGGGGGCGAGACAAAAGGTGCTTCTTCAGAAGTGTTTGGGCGATGGTCTTCTGACCTCTCCAGACACCATAACGATTTCCTGGAAAGTGGTATTCATCCTATTGAACGTCCTATTTGCACTACTTTGGGTTTTGCGTCCTCCTTGCACAGCCTGGAGATGTCCAAAAACATGAGTGATGACATGAAAGAGGTAGCTTATTCTGTCAGAAATGCAATACGTTCAAATTCGACAGAGCTTCAGTTCAAAGACACAGCTTGTCAGACTAATGGGTTGAGAACTACGGGCACACAGACCACTCAAACTATCAGTGTGGGCTTACAGACAGAAACTTTGCGTAGTATCACAAGCAGTCCACACAGGTGTCTGACACCAAAGGGGGGTACTACACCTGTCTCATCACCATCAAGAAGCTTAAGGAGCAGGCAGGTGGCACCTGCTATTGAAAAGGTCCAGGCCAAATTTGAACGCACATGTTGTTCTCCCAAATATGGTTCCCCAAAATTACAGAAGAAAGCCTTTTCCAAATCAGATCAGCCAAATAACAGGACATTACCAAGCACACCTCAGAAAGGGTTCAGTGAATCTGCTTGGGCCAGATCAACCACCACAAGGGAGAGTCCAGTTCATACTACTATCAATGATGGCCTCTCCAGTTTATTCAATATCATTGACCATACCCCTGTGGTTCATGACACCCTCCAAAAATGTTCCAGGTCCAGCAGCCGATCAAGGTCAGCAGAACCCAGGTCAGAACTGGGTGCTATGCAAGACATCTGCACAAGTATCCGTGGTAGGTCACCCAGTCCCCTCCGTTTCACAGAGCTACAAAAGGATGAAGAAGCTGAAACGACAAGTATCAGGCAGGACTTATCAGCTCCTCCGGGATATACTCTTACAGAAAATGCTGCCAGAATTCTCAACAAGAAACTTATGGAGCATGCCTTAAAGGAGGAGAAAAGGCTAGCTTCATACAGCCCTCCCAGTCTTAGTAATGAGAACAGCACAGGAGAAATAAACAAAGTTGAACCAGGGTACATTGAGGTAATGAGTTTTATCCTTGTATAGTAAACCTTTTTAGATGATGAATGTTATATGTGAATGTTGATTAAAATATAAATGTGCAAACATTTTTAAGCAAAAGGAAATTGACTGTATAATGTATGCTTCTTTGAGACTGCATTTTGGAAGAACTTTAATGCAACACTTTTCTATGCTTCACACACATTTGGGGTGGGGGGTGGGGGGTGGCATTTGTATATAATAGAGATATAAGTAGCAATGGGTCTTTAAATGAATGCATCATGATGATGGATCAAGCCATGAGATGATCATATCGAGGGGTGTTTCATTGTAATATATTTGAAAGATAACACAGCAGTTTTCATACGCAGTATAATTTAAAATATTAATTAACTTGTATTTCATACAGTACCACCATGACAATTTTAAATGTATGTCAGTACAATCTTAAGCAAGTTTATTTATTAAAAGTAAGATCTGCTGAATGTGGTAGAATCATAGAGTTGGAAGAGACCACAAGGGCCATCCAGTGCAACCCCCTGCCAAGCAGGAAACACCATCAAAGAATTCCTGACAGATGGCTGTCAAGCCTCCGCTTAAAGACCTCCAAAGAAGGAGACTCCACCAAACTCCTTGGCACCAAATTCCACTGTCAAACAGCTCTTACTGTCAGGAAGTTCTTCCTAATGTTTAGGTGGAGTCTTCTTTCTTGTAGCTTGAATCCATTGCTCTGTGTCCGCTTCTCAGGAGCAGCAGAAAACAACCTTTCACCCTCTTCTATATGACATCCTTTTATATATTTGAACATGCCTACCATATCACCCCTTAACCTTCTCTTCTCCAGGCTAAACATACCCAGCTCCCTAAGCCGTTCCTCATAAGGCATTGTTTCCAGGCCTTTGACCATTTTGGTTGCCCTCTTCTGGACACGTTCCAGCTTGTCAGTATCCTTCTTGAACTGTGGTGCCCAGAACTGGACACAGTATTCCAGGTGAGGTCTGACCAGAGCGGAGAACATAGCAAGTTTGTTTTAGGAATTGGAGATTTCATATACACAAAAGGCACTCTTTGCCACACTCGAGTATCCATGCAATTGCTTCAAAACTAGCTAGTTTTGTGATCCAAAGCCTCCTGAGACAAATAGGTTTTCAGACCCTTTCTGAAAGTCTGGAAGGTGGTAGCACTCTGGAGGTCAGCTAGCAATGAATTCCAGACACAGCTTTGGGAGCTACTGACTACAACATTATCTGCTAGAACAAATTTGCCCACAAATTTACTTTTTGGATGGAGGAAACTTTCAGCAGGGCCTCTTTCTTTGGTCTTAGAAGATTTACGGAAGGATACACTGTCCATAATGCATCCCAGCAAATATCTGCCTACAGTACTACATATTTGAACCCCTAGGTTTTCTATAATCTTCATAAGTATCCTGCAACATTGTTGTACTGCTCTTTGAGTCCAGATGTTAATATTTTTCTGGATAGTTCACCTGTGCCATCATATCTGAAAACTATGTGAGGCTTGTGCCTTGGATTCCAGGTATTTGAAAGCAGAGTAGCACAATAGACATGTGATTTTCACCCAAGGTTGTACGGTTTTTCTCCTATGTGAAAATTATGTATAAAGATGATTAGGAAAGGTTTATTGCTGATCAAGTATGGTCTTATGGATAGAAGTTGGCGTGGGTCTAGGTTTAAATTCCAGCTCAGCAATGAATTCACTTAGGGGCATGCCACGGTAACTCTTGTTATTCTTGAATAAGTGCAGTATTTGCATTTGCATTCTAAATATTTTATATTCTTTTTTAAAAAAAAATATGTGCGAATATGCTATTTAAACGGATCTTCATTATAATGACCATTTGAAATTGGTTCACTGTGCCAGTTGTGGCGTTAAGACTGCAATCCTGTACCTACTTACTTGGGAATAAGCTCCAATGAACTCTAAGTAGGCATGTGTAGAATTGCTCTGCAATTTCCAAAAGTAGTTACTGAAGTTAACCTTGAATACAGTATACACATTTTATAATCTCTTAACATAAAGTAATAATTAAGAAGTGTTACATAAAGGCAAACATGTTCTGTGGGCAACTTTTATAACCAAATGTCACATACAGGGAAAAAGAAATACTGCCAGTTGTGTGGTGTGTTACTACTCTTGTTATATCATCTTTAAGCAGATCTTTTCACAATGGCAATTGCTTCAGTTGCTTGGGTGTTGTTTGAACTCACTTCCATAGTTCCACAAAAAGATACAAGTCTCACTGAGGGTGCTTCCAGACAGGTCTTAATATTGTAAATGTGTTGTAAACAATTTAAAGAAAAAAAACTTACTGGATTTTCCTCAAAAAGGGTGAATCCAAATTAATTTAGGGAGTGAGGATACAGGCTGGCATTTTTATGGCAGTGACATTGTGGGGACACGGCAAAAATGTTGTATGCAGGAAGAGAACCACTCTCACAGCAAATGCTTTTCTAGAAGCACCCTGAGTAATGCTCCACAAATATGTGGGATGGTGAACTTTGAAAGGCTCAAGTCCAAAGGATGGACATTTAAAATGTGATAACACGATGAAAAGTTTATGGAATAATCACTTAGAGCAAGTCAGTTTAGGAAGTTACTTGCTAATGGCTTCTATTCAGATTACCAAATGCATTTTTGCTCATTTGGTGGCTGGGCTGAACTTAAAATGGCATGCCATGTGAATAAAGCATCCTGTCAGTATTGTTCCTTTCTTGATTCTGGCAGTGGGAGTGCCTTACGTATCTATTCCAAATTAGCCAATCTGCTCATTCTGAAAGAATAATTTATTTCTGCTCTGCAGGAATAATGCATCACTGATTTTTGAATACCCATATGGAATGCCAGTTAGAAGCTTGTTGCTATTTCATTTGTGCTTCTTACAATTGTTTTCTTCAATTTTTCCATTTAGGATACTTTCTGTGATACTTGCTAAAATGCAGAATATTTGTGTGCATACACATGCATATGTGTATTATGTATACAAATGTTAAATACACACTGGTGATTTTTTTCATATATATGTGTGTGTGTGTATTTATATTGCTCTGTCCCAGGGCAATATGATAAGTTTTGTATCTTCAAAATGCAATTTTCAAAATGCCCTCTACATCCGCCCTGACCCTACCAAACGTCTATCTGATTAGTTAGTCATGGAATCTATATACATGAAACTCCTTCAGGTCACACAAAAAACAAAATGTCTGGTTTTTCCTTGAGCTGCCAAGAACTTTGCACACATCCACCATAGTTGTGTTATTCAAGAAGCTGGGAAAGAGAAGAGCTCCTGAAGAAAGTCCAGCAGGCTACATTATTTGGCAAGAGAGCTACTGTAGCTGCTGTGCTGTGTCATGCTTCATATTCTGTTCCTAATTATGTGGCCCTTACTGCATATTGCCCTCTCTGCTGACAACCGTTTCCAGCGCTAGAACAGATGGCATCAGAATGCTTTTTTTTTTTTTGCTTCTGCTTTTTCTCCCCTTCCTTAAAGGCAAAGACAAAACAGCAAATTCATATCCACTAGATGTGATTTGTCACCCAGTCTTTCCGATTCTTGCTATATGAACCCATTCCTTGCCTTTAAAAAAAATAATAGACAGAAGCTTTCTAATTTCAAAACTTATTCGGCCTTTGGAATACATTTGGTGGAACAAGTGGAATACATTCTTACCAATCAGATATAGCCTTTAATACCAAACCCTCATGTAAGACAATGATAAAAATTGGGGGTGTCTCCCATTTGCTTTCTCAGTGTGATGTTAGCAGTTTACTGCATCTTTCACATAGCCTCTCCAATTATGGCTGTGGCACAATAAATGTTAGCAGTGAAATATGGAGAGCTCTTCAATGCTGACTACATTTCTCTGGTTTAAATATTCTTTCCAACCTACTTCCTCTCTTTTTTCCCTCTGTCTGTCTATGTCCAGAACCAAACTGTCTTACTAACTGCCCCCTGGGGACCCTAACCCTGCCTGCCTCACTGCTGTAAGTCCTTTCTACCTTTGTTTCCAAAATTCTTTACTTAAAACAACAACAACTTTTGCTTGGTGTAGAAGTGTAAACCGGGGGAACAGCAGCATTCCCTGTAACTGGCATGAGCTGACAGTGGATTCCAAATAGAGAATGAAGCTTTTGATTCATATAGCTATGTCTTCTAAAACATTTCCCACCAAAATATTATCCATTAGTCACTGTCATGAACACTTTCAAACCAGCATGTTTCCTCTTAAACCAGGTCCATTCCATGGAACTAAGTTGAACCAAATTAGTTTTAACGCAGCTTTGCTAGCTATAGGGTTCTGCCCACAATGGCCACAGTGCAGTTTTGAAGGTATTTTTACTTGTTGTTCTGACGTTCCCCATCATTTATTGCACCTGTTAATATAATTCTTCAGTTTCTAGATAAATAGGGCAGAGCCAGCTAGGGTCATGCTTTAGATCAGGCATAGGCAACCTTGGCTCTCCAGATGTTTTGGAACTACAACTCCCATGATCCCTGACCACTGGTCCTGTTAGCTAGGGATCATGGGAGTTGTAGTTCCAAAACATCTGGAGAGCCAAGGTTGCCTATGCCTGCTTTAGATGCAGCAACATGCTTCATTGCTTGTGCTGTGGCAACTGAAGACCAATCCACAGGACAAGGTCAGTAAAAGCCCCACAGAAGGCTGGGAGTAAAATGGAAAGAATCTCTACATACCTAGTTTCGAGACTAATGGTGCATTCAGACGTTCATAAATGTGGAATTTGCCATTGCAGCATGATAGCCTTGTCATTGCAAAGGTTTTCATTGCATGGTGAGTCATTCCTTTTCTCTCAGATGGAAAGGAAATGGGAAGAAAGCTTGGCAAGGTGAAATGGTTGCCTCACTGAACGAGTCTGTCCTACAGATGTATTTGAACATACATAGTTTGAGAGGCAGGGCTCCTGGCGGTGCACATTCATTACATGTTCAAGACATGCAAACTCTTCCGCAGGCACAAGCACATGAAAAACCATTCTCTGTGTTTGCAGCAAAAGTTGGTTGTGCACAGTACTGATTGGCTAGAAGGGATGATGGCATGAGTTTTTCCCCTCACAGCTTTTCATCTGTTTTAAAATGGGTCCTGCTTTTAAAAAAGAAAAAAGAGGCACAAATTGAGTATCAGCACAATCCTATGCATTTTTATATCTCACTTGAGTTCATCATCTCATTAACTTCAGTGGGAGTTTTACCCTAGTAAAGACATTTAGCATTGGGACCTAAATAAGCATGCAACACTTCAAAATAATAAAGCATATAGGAAGAGCAAGATAGATTACTGGGTCAGTTCAAGCCACTTGTTATTATGCCTGCCAAATGCATAGCAACTGTGGGAGAAAGGTGGGCTTCCCCTGTGGCATGAAATGTGTTGTGAAAGAAGTAAAAGGAAATGGGACAAATGCTGAAATGTTGTTGCTTGCGTAAATTACATTGCTTTGACCAAGCAACAACAAAAAGCCTGGTTAGTTCAGATTAGCTTTGCACAGCAACAAACAACTAGAGAGGGGCCAAGCAGTTGTGATCTCCACTCTGAGAGTCTGCCCATTTGCTTGTTCACACTGAGGCATATTTGTGTTTAGGATTATGTGTGAACCAGGCCAGTGCTGTCCATTACTAGTAAACTGGTTGCACTGAAGCATCTCATTTATCCTGTCTCATATTATAGACACTCTAAGCAGCAGGCTTAAACATAACCATGTATGGCAAAACAAAACCTGCCAGCCCTTTATGCACTGAAAGCAGCTATAAATGGTGTGTACTACATACTGGAGTGCAGAAATAAATGTGGGCCTAATTCTGCCTATCTCTTAAAGCTGTGATAGAAAGTTGTCTGAAATAGGAGTAACATCATTGAAATAAATTAATAAATGTGGCCATGTATTTAGCAAGAATATGTTAGGGTAACCAACTGAGCTGCGCATATAATTACATCTACAAAAATATAGTCTCGGGCCATCTTTTCTTACAGTAGACGCTGGGCTGGGCATGATTTTAGTATACCATATTTTAACAAGATGGAGACTTATAATTTCTTTCCAATGGGCATGAGTGTATTCTTCACCTTATTATTGGATGTTTCATGATAGCTTTACAGTACAAAAGCTCTATTCCTGATTTATAATGCTAAGAATTCTCAATTTAATGGGATCTTGAAGGGTAGCATTTTGTCTCTAGCGCTGTAGCTAAAGAAATTCGGCACTTGCTAGAGGCCTGATACATATAGAATATGTATCCATTGTACGCCATCTCTTTATTCAGTTTCCAGGCACTCTCCCCCATAAAGTGCTGTGGTCCTTTTCTCTCCATAGGGAAAGGGCTTTTTCAAGGGTAGCTTGAAGACAATAACACGAGTGCCACCTCTCTTCATTCCATGAATTTGCGTTTTGTGCATCCTGTTTCAGTCTGTTTCTGTCTCTTCTGCCCTTGCTTCTCTGAAGCAACCATCCTGTGCACAATTACCTGAGAATAAGTCCCCCTGAATTCTGCGGGACTTACTTCTGAGTTACATGGTTAGGGATTGTGGAGCAAAATACTTAACTGTCAATGTCTGCTTTATATCATGTAACCAAGCTCAGCATCCTCCTGTCTTTTGCTGCCTTTGTTCCATTTTTATAGCATGGTGTGCTAAATCTCTCACTCCATTTAACATGTGTCTTTGGCTCTTATTCAGTAACTTATTCCATAACTCTTACTATGTGGTATATAACTTCCAGCTTTGTATACTGCCAGGGCACATTTTGATTTGGATTTTTGTATAGCTTGCATATCACTCTCTCACCTGTTTAGTGATTTACACCCTCATTGTGGACCTTTTTCTTCTATGTGTTGATACCGTAATCTTAGAACTTTTTGCTTTTAGATTCTTAAAGGTACACAGTGGAAACCTGATTATGTGCTTTGGCAAGTTTACACCTCTGTACAAATTGTACGCAAAATTCTCCATTCTATAGGAAAGTCTGTAATTACTAGCTGTCATCATCAGTCCTAAAATATAAATAAACTCTCAGTGTGAAACATCACAGTTAAAGGCTGTGTACTCCAAATGCAATCAGGCCTTGCATTGTTTACTTTACCAGTCTTTAACTTTTCTCCTTCAGTAGTCCTGGGTTGCAGATTGATTTGGGCTGTTGCCAAGGCTGACAAGGCCTTGAAGCAACCTGAAGTAGTACCTCATGTGACTGATTTCTAAAAGTGGCACTCTTTCCTTCCACTTGTATTGATCGATCTCTTTGTACAATTACAAAAGGAGGAGGGGGTGCTCCAGTTAAGAACTGCGAAGCCAGAGGTTGGGGGATGATTTTCATTTTTTTACTTCAAGTAAATAGATATCAATGACTGGTGTTAGCTGGAGCTGCTTGTCTGTTTTACTACTTTCAGTTGGGTTATAAAGGTCAGTTTAGGTCAGTTTTAAGTCAGTAATATTGCTTAGCAATTGCCTACCATTGCTCTTTGGTCCAAATTATTTTTAAATCCAAGTACACTGAGAGGACATCATGCTTTCTATTCTGAGTGTTCTTCAGTTGATAATTATATCATAATTTTATAGAGAATGTTACCTGAACAAACCTGACCAATTGTCCTCTCACAAGCAAATGCAACATCCAGCATCATTGAAAACATATTAAAGATATTTGGGGGCACTTCACACGATGGAACTGCCTCACATCAAGTATTTTAGTTATGCCTACAGCCAGTGTTTATAATTATGAACATATTTAAACAGTATACTACTCCTGAATGTGAACATTTTGAGCCAGACTGCATGTGACAGCAAGAGAATTTTGTGTAGAATGAGGTCCAAATCTCTCCAACTCATTGGAAAGGTGCAGTTTGAATAGCAGCATGAGTAGACAAGACGAAGCGTTAGAATTCTCCCCTATTCAACCAGTCTTCTTCCTGGGTGCACTTTGTTGTTGTTAAGTAACCTCTGAGGTGACTCCAAGACCAGAAGTAAACCTCACTGGGATAAAAAACTGGTATTAAAAATGGGGTGGGTTGGAAATTCCCCTCTCCCTCCCCCCCCCCCCAGGAGACTGGCAGGATTCTGTTTGGGCCTCCTCTAGTTGCCATCTCCGTTATTTTCTTCCAAAATCCTAGTAAGTGAATGTTGGTCAGAGACATCAGTTCACTTAAACTGCTTGCCTCATCCTTTCATATTTTGCTTCATTGGTTACAGGCAAAAGTCAAGAATTTAAGAGCTGTCTACAAAAATGTGTTTTTTGCTGCTTTGGTTTCCTTGCCAAATTACATATGCTTAGATTTTGGATTTAGCTTTCTTTCATTGTGTGATATATAAATTGGTAATTTTCTTCCTCTCCATTTTTTCACAAAAAAGGAACTACCGTGTTCCGCACTTGCTCCATCCTTAGAATCCTGCTTCTCCCGACCAGAGAGACCAGCGAATCGACGCCCACCTTCCCGATGGGCCTCACATTCCCCTACTGCCTCACTATCTCAGTTAACTGGGGAGGAATATGGAAGCATGGAACTGCCGTTGGAGAACCCAAACCAGTGATGCAAGCCTGCATGAATTATCACAGAATAATTCACTGTCTTTTGCATAGTAGCACCATTGCCATGGCCAGTCTCTGTCAGTGAGGAGAGCTCAAGTTGCAGAGGTTCAAGAATGTTCTAGAATGCAGCTGCTTTGCGTACCTGAGAAACAGATGTCTCTAGAATAAAACAGTTAACGTGCCTGTAATAACTTATTTTTTTCATAGCTCAGAAAACTATTTTTGCCTCCATCTTTTCTACACACAATATATTATCTAAAAGGATCTAAAAGATATGCAGATAAAGGTTTTAAATAAAACATGAATTATGTTTCATGGGAAACTGAATGTGTTCTCTCTTTCCCTCTCTCTGACTACTGACTGCCTTCTGTTATATTTGCACCGTTAAGGTTTGGGTTTTGTTCTTTAAAAAAAAAGAATTTTAAGTTAATTATATTGGTTACCAGTTTGAAAAAGAAAATTCATAGAGGTGCTTTAGCATGTCTGAAGCGGTAACTTTTAAGTAGTGAAAAAGCCATTGAACTAGTTGACTAGAGTTGTCTTAAATAAACTAGAGGGGACTGCAGGGAATATGGAATGAAATGTTTAGAAAAGGGCGGGGGGAGCCTCAGACAGTCTTAATGAAGTGAGCTGTACGATACATACACAGACAAAAGATTTGCATGTCATTAGGTCCCTAGCACTTTAGTGCATGTACACACTGCTACTGTACTCCACTGTCACATCCATGTCTCAATTTCTTTCCCTGTTATATTGTTGTGAATTTATCTGTACTGTACTTTTAATGTTGGTATTCTTGCATTGATTGTACAAAAAAAATGATTTCTAAATAATTGTTCAAACAGTTCAACTGGCTATGTACAGTGTTTATTGAAAACTTCCCTTGTTTGAGGGAAAGCACTGAGAACTCTGGGCATACTAAATTGTAACTGGCCTTGTTTTAAGAGTCTGTTTGAGACCATGTGGTGTGGAAATAAATTCCTCAGTATTTACAAAATGCTGGAGTTTGTTTGAAGCTTGATATTCCTAAACCTGTTTCCCATCTATTACATGAATGCTAGCAAACATCCTTAACAAGATAGAAGAATTTGAATATGAACAAATGGACATGTATACACACACACACACACACACACACACACACAAAAGCTGAACTTGTAGAGTATGATGAACTATGTTGGGAGTGTTCTTTGCTGTTTGCAAAAGAAAGAAAGAAATCTAGTTCACTAGGGTGGCAGTTTCTTTTTTTATGTTTCCTTTGATATTTGGTGTTTGATCATGAGCATATGCTGATACCATCTATCAAAACAGATAAAATTTAAAAGCCAGACTTAAAAGCCAGATTTAACACATTCTTGTATCGTACCAGGTAAGAATTGGCAGACGTTTGCTTTTCTTACAAGTATATTTGCTCTGAAAGCATTTATGGGCAGTTAGGGCAACGCAAGGATGACTAGTGCTGTGTGATCTTGAGCCATTTTTCAACTGTGCCTCCTATTGCATTCCCAGAGGCCACATCAGAACTTCTGAGCACTTAAAAGGGGCCTCCTGGGCACCTGCCCTTCAGTGCCTCTTGGCACCCTAGTCAAGTATTCCACATATTTTAATTGTCAGGGACAGTGTGGCTGCAACATAAAGAGGAAGATGATAGGAGCTGAAAGAGAAAGGGAAAATGTGGTGTATAGAAGCATAGGCACACATATAATTCTTTAATTGTGATACCAACATTTCTTTTAATTTTTTAAGCTCAAGGGATAATGTTGTACATTATGTTCCCAATCAGCAATACAGTAGTATCTCAATGTGTACTGGAAAACTTTGTTAATCTTACAGCCAGAAATGTCTCCAATGGTTTGATAAGTGAGAAAGGATCGATTCCATTAGATATTTCCAGTCTTTTCAAACTCAAATCGCAAAAGAAATGGGTTGATTCAGCTGATGAATTTCAGTAGTAATTTGATCATTCTGCCTCAGATGAGTATTATTAAATAAGCACCTTGTATAGTGCAGTCCTTTTGATAGATATTGTTATCTGCTGGAGGTTTTGATACAATTGAGGAGTATACATTTTGTTAAATAAATAAATAGGCAATCAGATTAAAGAGAAAGAACTAGTTGCAGTGGTGTAATCACTCCTCCCCAATTAACTCCAGTGCATTGGCCAGGAGATGTAATTTCATTTCTTTGTTTCCTCAGGTTAAAAAAAGATGAAGCTGATACCCCAGAAACATAGGCTCTCTTTTCCTATATAGAAAGATACAAATGGGAAAACCGATTATAAGGAGTGCAGCCTAGGGCTTTTTTGAATATTCATAATCACTCTTCCTTAAGAGAGAAAAAGAGAGAAAGAGTCACACATAACTAGGCACACATAACTAGTTAATGACTCCCAGAAGCGATGTTTGCTCTCTGAAATCAGTGCACACAGCCAAGCCATCGGATTAGTCCTTAGCCATCCTGAAATAGTAAGGTGTGTCAGGATAAGCAGCTTGCCATGGTTTGTCAAGTAAACTGCTTACATAACTGCAGGAATGACTGATACAAGAGGCCGGCTGAACCCAAGGAGCCAGAAAAGAAAAGAAGAGAAGAGAAGAGAAGAGAGGGAAATAAGGAAAGCGCTTCAAAAGATCTGAAACCCACATTAATGTAACATTATGTTCCCTGCGGTCAAATCCTTGAGCACAACAGTATCAAATATGTCGCCCAAGCTCTTTAAAAGCATGTGGGCTTTCACGTTTTAATTGTGACAGCGTTATTTTTCTGTTTTAACAAATATATTTTCTTTGTTAATATGATTTATATGTTCTGCAACATTGATATGTTCTGCAAAAGATTTAAGGTAACTTTTGTCTCAGCTTTATGAAAGCTTGATGTCCACTGGGTGCAATTGTGCTGGTGAATTACAAACTGAAGGACAGAACAGAAGCTTAGATAGAAATAAATAAACAGGCTGGTGTAGGTTTTCAGTATGATAATTCCCTTTGCATTTTTTTACATCATTTCTCACCTCCAATAAGTTTTATTGTTATTGTTAATTTCTCTTTACAAACCTGATTTAGATAATAGTTAAATGTTGTTGGGTTGTTGTAGCTGTGTGTGATGTGTATGAAGATTGAGCATTTTCACATACAACTGAAGTTTTGCAAATAATAATCGTTTTGGGCTGCTGCTCCAACTGGAAATCTCTTGTATAGGCTATGATCTCCCAACAAACCCTAAATAACTCTCCTTTTGATACTTCATTCAGAAGTCATTAATACTGATTTATGCCTGGTTACTACACTGCTAACAACAGTGAGACAAGTGTATTGCACAAAAATGGAAAAATAAAGATCCTACCATAACTGGCTGGCTAAGGAAATCTTGCCAAACTATCAATGATAAAGCTTACCTATGAAAGGAATGCAATACATAATAATCAAGAAAAGAAATTCATTGAGAGGTGGGCCTAGTTTTTACAGTTCTGGACCGACTGTGTAAATAATGTTATTTCTCATTTTAATTTATTCATAGTACTATAGAGTTTCTGTTATGTTATCACTCC
Organism: Zootoca vivipara; assembly: GCF_963506605.1. Lineage (NCBI taxonomy): Eukaryota > Metazoa > Chordata > Lepidosauria > Squamata > Lacertidae > Zootoca > Zootoca vivipara. The sequence continues at coordinate 48,257,620 of NC_083283.1, forward strand.
ACCCTCTTCATATGTAAGTTTCTTGTCTTTTTTGTTTTTGTTTCATTTGTTTACTTTTTTCTGGATGAGAAGCAAGGTTGCCTGATTATAGTGGTTTTTGTTTCATGTTGTTGTAATTTGTTGTTGTTGTTGTTTAAAAAGTGGTATGATGCTGCTTTAAATGTATAGTGCAGTGTGATTCAAAATGCCAGGAGCTGGCAGGCCTTTCTTTGATCACAGCTGTTGAAGAAAATGCAGTTGTGACCTCAGATATTGTTGCCAACTTGCCACATGTACAGCCTGATTTTCTGAATTCTTGGTGTGAAGAACTGACCCACCAGCTGTTGCCATCTCAAAGGTCAAAGTTATTAGCTTGTAATAGAAAAAATAATGTGACATTATTCCTGAATTATTAAGCTTAAGGCCAAGGAAGCAAAAACGCATTATTTATTCACATAGACTGCAGCTTTCCACTATGGCATGTCAGCATTAATCACCCAGGCACTTATGTAGCTTATCTTTTAAGCAGCAAATAATTAGAGCTTCTTTCATAGGCTGAACTAAATAATTTAGCAGAATCATTTCTTCTAATCAGAAAAGTCTTGAGAAAGGGGCAGCAAGTAAAATGATGAGCAGGTTCCCTAAGCATTAAAAAGACTGTTCACTATAGCAGTGTGGTATGAATATACATGTTATATAGCTCTGATTTTTAACACTTTACATTTCCCACAAAAGAGAGGAGATGGACCCACCCACCCCACTCACACATGAAAACAAAGACCATCATAGCCAATCACCAATGAACAACCGCACCCTTGGCCAACCCCACTCTCTCTCACCATAAAAAGAACACAAGCGAATAAAGGAGTACCAACACAAACAAAGCTGACATCAAGCCCTACATATATTAAGCAAAACAGAAACATTGTTACGGTACCTACTCTCACCCCCATCCACCCTCCCATCCCCTATCTACCTCGTTTTCCCTTTCTTCTTAGTGTCTTAACAAAAGAAACTGATTTGCAAAAATGATACAAATATTTGAGAGACACTGCACACACCTTTGTAATTCAAGAAATCTTTAATAAAAATATTTATTAAAAAAAAGAAGAGGAGGAGGAGATGGACTTGAGTTGGAACAACAAAGTAGCCAAGGAAACCCCTTTAACTCCAAACCCTATGGGAGCTATTATAAATGTTGCCTAAATTCATTTTGACCTAGCTGTGATAGTAAATTAAGTTGCTAAACATCTGCTGTCATTACAGTGAGATCCTTTTGAAAAAGCTTGCAATATTCAACTGTGCACACATCTGACAGTGTCCTGTGACATTTTCTTAACATTGATATTCATTCTCTCAGACTTCCAATGAGTTTATTACTTCATAGAAGTGACAGAAAATTCTAGCAGAGAAGGTTATTAGACCTGGTGCATATAGAAATGCTGCTGGTGTGATCACAACCTAGAAGCAGATATTTTAATGGAGAGTAATGCATTTTGCACAGAAATTTCTTTGGCTGCTGAGTGAGAAATACCCCTTAGGCTGCTTTACAATGGATCTTTAAGAAGATTTTCCAACATGATATAAATTCTAAGTGCTAAAACAGGGATGGGGAAACCTGTGGTCTTCCAAATGTTGTCAGCAAGTCCAATGGTCAGGAATGGTAGCGCCACCACAGCAAGATCTCAGGTTTCCCAGCCTTGGAAGACAGCAGAAGCTGAAATATATGCAGCAAAAAGGGGGAGAGGTGTGTGTGTCACTTAAAATTGGGACTTGATCTTCACTGTTCGGCCTGTCTTTACTGTTTATGATTCCCATGTGTAGTTTCTGAGGTAAACAAAATAATTGTTCTGGAATGAGATGAAAGGCAGTAAGTAGATCAAGGTCACCTAGTGAGTTTCATGACTCAATGGGGATTTGTGTTGTGGTCTTCCAGGCCCCAGTACAACACTATAATCATATACTACACTCAGTACTTTTCTTCCAGAAAAAAGGTGCCAGTACACAACATGAAGTTGTTACAGTGTGTGCCACACTTTTAACCAGTGCTTTTCTTCTAGAAAAAAAGGTGCTGGTACTGTATATCCTTCAATACCTGCAACAGAAGGTATTGAAATGGGGTTAAAAAAAACAGCTAAAAGGTTAAATAAACCTTGAGATGTAATAGATCCTTTGAACACCTTGACAGTAAAAGCGGCAATACAACTAAATAAAGCTATCACTTTACAATTACAAAAGAATCAAACTAATAAATTATGAAGATTGCATCACCTAATTTTGTGAGATGGAGAAATAAGAGAAACTGGAAAATAACATCTGGAAATAAACTTTCAGAAGAAGATTTGCCAACCGTATGGGATGCAGCTAAAGCATATATGAGGGTAGTCCTCATATCGAATACAATCAAACAACAAAGAAAATCTAAACAGAGAAAGAAAGCTCTTACTGTATATTGGATATCATAAGGAAAGAACATAAACTAACCCATAATCCAGAAATTCTGAATCTCTAAGATCATTACATCAACAAATACAAAGAGGAACTAGAGAAATATACAAACAGTATGAAACAAAATGGTATGGATATGGCAATAAATAAACTGTCTAGATTGCTACTTGCCTTTTTGAAGGATAAACAAGTGAGAACTTTGGATACTGGTAAAGGGTATTTGCAATAAAAGCTTCTCAGCTCAGGAAAGCCCAAGAGTCCTGTCTTGCACCCTCAGTTTTCCACCCTTTCCTGCCATTTTTATATATCTGTGATGTGCATTATAATGTTCCCATAATAGATTTTGGAGAGCTGTCTGTTTTTTGTTTGTTTGTTTTTGGCTATAACCTGTATTTTGTTGACCAATGAAATATGATGGTGATGGTGATGATGGTGGTGATGACGACAACAACAACAACAACAACAACAACAACAACAACAACTATACTAGTAGCATTATCACTAAAGCATAAAGAAAAAATAGCCACAAGTTCAAAGGTTATTATAGGTTACTTTCAACAATTCTACCAGGAGCTATACTACTCATGAACAGCTTTCCCCTCCCTACTTCACCAGAGAAGCATCATAGATTTCTGCCTCTGGTTTGAAAGAGTCATGGCCAATCATAATTCATCATGATTATTATTCCACTTTTTGTGTAAAAATCAGAATTGAACGTCTTCCACATTGTCCTTTGTATGCTGACATATGGTGATCACAGTGTGAAAGAAAGTGAAGCTGGGGGTGGGGGGCTGCTATTCGTCTTTCATGTCTGGTGTTGCAACAAGGAGGTCTTCAAAGCAATTCCTGGAAATTGGTTCCTTCAGTATCTCTGATGCCTTAGGAAAATATGTTAATGTAGCAGCAAAACCGTAGATAGAATCTAAGCTTTGATGCCTTTTAACAAGCTATGCCCTGTGATTGCAGTCACTCTTTATGCAGTGTTTCTTCTGCTGACAAAGAATTCTTAAACAATAATAATACAGGGATGCTGTAATACAATTTGGAAAATTAGTAAGTTTCTTTACATTGCAAAACTTACTACAAGCATTGGCTTTATACACAGTCTTGTTCAGTTGTTGCAGAGAGCTGACATTCTGATGATAGCTCAAAGTAATTGTGCCTATATGCCAGTTTCATCCAGAGACCAGCAAAAAAAATAATGAAGACTGACAAAAAAGACATAAACTTTCCTTTTTCCCCTTTAGTAACTTGCTCCTCTGCTCCCGTTATATGTAGAAGTCTGTCAGGGAATGGGCAGAGAAGGAATGGTGGAGACCTCCTCCCCATCCTGACTCTTCCAGGGAGGAGGAAGAGGAAGACAGTATAGATTTACAACAGGTGTTTGCAGGAGGTCACAGCTCAGAGGCAGATGAGGGGGAAAGCTGGGAAATAATGGGACACAAGGAGGCAGCAGAGCGAAAGCTGACTGACTGGACTACTGCAATTCGCTCTACATGGGGCTACCTTTGAAGGTGACCCGGAAACTGCAATTAATCCAGAATGCGGCAGCTAGACTGGTGACTGGGAGGGGCCGCTGAGACCACATAACACCGGTCCTAAGAGACCTACATTGGCTCCCAGTATGTTTCCGAGCACAATTCAAAGTGTTGGTGCTGACCTTTAAAGCCCTAAACGGCCTTGGTCCTGTATACCTGAAGGAGCGTCTCCACCCCCATCGTTTAGCCCGGACACTGAGATCCAGCGCCGAGGGCCGTCTGGCGGTTCCCTCACTGCGAGAAGCAAAGCTACAGGGAACAAGGCAGAGGGCCTTTTCAGTAGTGGCGCCTGCCCTGTGGAGCGCCCTCCCATCAGAGGTCAAGGAGATAAACAACTACCTGACATTTAGAAAACACCTAAAGGCAGCCCTGTTTAGGGAAGTTTTTAATCTGTGATATTTTAATGTACTTTAATCTTTGTTGGAAGCCGCCCAGAGTGGTGGGGGAAACCCAGCCAGATGGGCGGGGTATAAATAAAGGGCCCCTGACCATCAGGTCCAGTCGTGTCCGACTCTGGGGTTGCGGCACTCATCTCGCTCTATAGGCCGAGGGAGCCGGCGTTTGTCCGCAGTAAATAATAATAATAATAATAACATGGTGCCATTGGAATGCATTCCATTATCCTCCATCTCTCAGAACCCAGCAAGCCTTGAAAGTAGGAGAGCAAAGAGCTCAAAGACGGAGGGCACGTAGCAGCACCCGTAGAAGTGACGAATGAGGGAGTGGGAGAGACAGAGGGTGGAGATTCACTCAAGACAACACCATTTTCCAAGAGGCTAGGTTCTATAGCCTCTCTCTGTAAATATTGAATTAAAAAGGACAGTAAGAAACCTTTCCTTGTCTGTATACTTTCCTGGGCAACAGGCCAGGAACCGCTGACAGCATCCTGACCAAGTCCAACAGAACACTGATTTGAGAAGAGGGAGTTTGAAGGATGTGAATGCATGACCTTGCTTATATCATGTGTAACATGCAAGCTATAAGAATCAAGTCTCATTGAACTGAGTGGGGCTGAATTCCGAGTAGACTTATGTAGGAGCACATTGTGAAGTTCGCAAAAGATGCTTACAAAAAGCACTGCACTATTTCCCTATTCAGCATAAAAGAAAAAAGATTTTTAAATGACATTTAAGACCCTATCAATTAAATATATTCTAAGAAATAAAATAATGATTGGTTGCTCTCTCATCACCACTAGCATTGTCTCAAATAAAAATATTTTTGAAACCACACAAACACCTGAAAGAGGAAGAAGAGGAATGAGCCATTATCAATATGTTTAAAAAACCACTTCCTGGCCAGACTTTCTTTTAGGAACCCAATATGGAATTGACAGATTGTCCATCTTTGGAGGAGGTGGGTTAATAGGATCCTGCATCTGTTGCACTGGCCAGACTCCAAACACTCTCCTTTTCCTGCTATCATATCACAGTCAAGGTTAAAGAGAGCATAAGCAAGTAAGTACTTCAAAACAGAATAATCATCACCACTTACCAGTGGTAACCACACAGTGATATTACTGTAGGGTTACTAAGCCAATGCTTTTCTTTCTGGTGAACGAAGAATTGTAAGAAAGCTTGAGGCCCTTGCCTTTGTTGAATGGTAAAGGAAATAAGCCCATCAGACAGAGAGGAGACACAGAAGTGCTCTGAAGCTGCCTTAAGAAGAACATTTCAGACAGGCATTGACATGTTTCAAAGATAATGTGAAAAAGGACTACTGAATTTTTGCTCAGTGCATTTGCCCTCGTCAGTAAACTGTGTGGAGACAAACCCAGCAGAATTTTTGTCACTTTCTAAACCAGGTTTTAACACAACTGGTCCTATTTCAGAAACTCTACCTACATAATGAGCAAAGCAGACATGGACCTTTTTTGCAGCGGCACCCAACATCTGGAGCACTCTCCCCATTCAATCCTAGAAGTGTCAACTATGATGTGTTTTAGATATCATTTATTTAGGTATTTAGGTATTTATTTAGACATTTATAATGTGCTCTTTCATAAAATATAACAAGGTGGCTTACAACATACGAAATACAATATAATCAATCCATAAATATGTATAAAAACATAATTTAAAACATCAGTAAGACATCAGTAAATATTTGGTGGTTTGAAGAAAAAATCATATAATGATGGCATGTCAAAGCAGGGCTTCTTAAAGATTGCACTGTTCAGTATTTTGATTCCAGATTTTTATTCCTAATATGCATGGCTGCCAGGTTATCCCCTTTTTTAAGGGATTTTCCCTTATGCTGAATAGGCTTCCTCGCGAGAAAAGGGAAAACTTGGCAGCTATGCCTAATATGTGTTTCTTTACTTTCTAAACCGCTTAGAGATTGTTATTTTTATATTCAGTGGTCAATTCTAAATCGCCTGATGGATCTCACCCTGTAGATCCCCATAGATGTTGACTAGCATGGGGAGAGGAATGGAATCCTGAAATATGCTATGGATCATGGAGTCGTCAAGCAGAAGTCCTCTAACGCCACCCTTCTGAACCAGCCTTGTAGGTAGGAGCAGAATCACTGCAATATTGTACCCCCTCCACCCATTCTTAACCGACAGAACTGGTAAAATACTGTGCTGGTGGTATCAAAAGCTTCTGTCTCCCAGAGGAGTGCATAAAGCATTGCGACCAAGTCTGTTTTGGTCCCAATCTGGGGCCTGAGGTGAGCCTCTGCCATGAATGCCTGAAGCTGACCAGGCATCACTCCCTTGAGCACCTTGCCCAAAATGGGAAGTTTTGCAGCTGGCCCATAGTTATCAAGTAGCAGTGCATCCAGAGAAGGCTTTTTAAAGAGTGGCTACCAATTAATCTCTTTCAAGATGGTGACACAATGACTCATTAACTACCTCTAGGATCCAGCCAGTCAATTTTCCACTACCTTTCATCTGCAAACATTTAAACTGATTCCATGACCAAACGGTGCTCTGAACACCATCTAACAAGAAGGACAAAATGTAAAATTTTAAAATAAAGAAATAAATACATATAATATTAGAACTAGTGTCTGGCTCATCCACCTGTCCACACCCTATCTCCCTCAGACTCATGGCCCCTTCCTGGTTAATACCTCTTCAAAAGTAGGAAGGGTTCTGCTATCACCCAGGTCTATTAATCAGTCAAAGTAGGGAAGTACATAACTAGTGATGGGGAAGAAAATGTCTCTTCTGCTTTTTTGATCAGTCAAGAGAGATACAAAGTCTTGAAGAAAGGCTGGTTCCCTGAGCAAATACTCATGCTTCCGTAGGGAGTCTTACCTCACATGCTCAGATGTCTAGATTTGCTTTTGGCAGATAATGTAATTTAATTATCTTAGGAGACAGCACTGTGCATTCCCACAGCCAGCAAGAATGGAAGATTTACCAACATCACACACAAAAAAAGCCCCAATATTGTTCCCTGGTAGCAAATATTGTTCAATGTAATTTAAATTTAGATTTCCTTTCTCTCTCTCTTCAAACTTACATGAAGAGGTTAGCAAGTGTGTATGATGTATGTATTAATAATCCATTTTAAACTGTACTCCAAAGGCATCGCTATAAATGCATCTCTGGCACATTAGGAAGTGTTCTAGCAAATTATCTATCGGTAATAAATAATGCAGAATGCATTTTGCTGGCAGGGTAAGCACATCCATTAAGTTTGAGCTCTCATATGCACACTTCTGTGGCAGCAGAAAGCACTGTATTGATTCTTCTCCCCCTGCTCAGGTAGTAACATGGATGCTATGAGTCACGTTGCTCACTTACAGAGAAATAGAATTTGCTGGTGTGATCATTGCTCTCTATAGAGAGAGTAAACTAATGGAAAAATCACAGGGTATGTGGCATAGTTATCAATGAAGAAAACTAAAGGATATTCTTCTCTTATTTGCACTGCCAATTCAGGAATGAAGCCTCCTTGCTTAAGATTTCAACTTGCTCATGTATCATTTATTTATCAAAACCATCCATTTCAGTTCCTTGTTCTCTTCCTATCTGTAGCACGGAGTCAAGCTGGGTGGTGAGTTTAAATCTTTTGGTTCACATACACAGAGACGCCAAAGTTGTTAGGGAGGAATCCATTTGTTAGAGCCTTTAAAAATATGCTGTAAAAGGATTTTCTTTGCTCTGTTTTTCTATCACCCAGCAACCCTCTATTCCATTTATTATTTATTGGCACAAGATATTCCTGCCAATATTTCTCCTGTGCTGTACTCAAGGTTACTATGGTTTGGGCAATATAATCTGAACTTACTTACACAGTATATCCTGAAATGACAGCTGCTTCTACTTTAAAACTGCTACAGGATCTAGCTGCTATATTTTATATTTCTTCACTTCTGACAATAGAATTTGGAGACCATGTCGAAATCACAGTCACAGTTGGCGTATAGCTTTTGCTGAATCCATTCCATTTTTGTATGCTTATTTAATATACATTTTCTAGACAGTCCTACACCATGCTCATAACTTTTTTCTTGGGTGGGGTAATGTTTTGGACATGTATAGAAACCTATGGCATTGGAGTACACAATAATATCTGGATAAATGGTTATCACAATAAGCATTACATTGGAATGCCAATTCCATGTAAATACCACAACATCAACTAACCCAGGCATGAAGGTAAAGAATTATGAATTGCAAATTGTCAGTCCTGTTTAATCTATTTCTCTGCATTTCTCTTATTTCTAGCAGCTTAAGTCATGGAAGAGGCGTGATGCTTGAAACTAATATTGGATTTTGTTTTGAATAGTCATTACTTTAGTGCCGGTCTAATGTAAACACTGTCTGTTTAAGAGAAACAGGTGCAAGCGTTTCTCTTAATTGCTCACAGGCGTGGGCTCTGTTTTTTGTATATAAGGCTCTGCCAGAAAGCCTTCTTCATCTTTTTGCTAGATCTTGCAGTTTGATACATCTCGTTATGTATGTATCACTCTCTGTTTGTTCTTAGTTTAAGAGATCCCTTTAGTTAAACCTTAGTATAATTACTTTGTTTGCTGATAGTTCTCGGGTAGTTTAATGAGAGTTTTGTGGGAGGTTATGTGGGAGGTTTTGGATGTGGGAGAAAGTATTTATCTTTAGTTTAAAGCCTTTAGAGTCAGTTTGTTTTTCCGTTGAAGAAACCCAACAGTTTGTTTTTCATCTGTATGCTTTGACAAGCAAACAGCCAGTAAGGGGTTTCACACAAGGCAGATTATACCTACACTCTTGGTGGTGTTTTGCTTAGCCAGGTCAACTTCTAACTGCGCATACTCTGTGTGAAGCATACTTTAAGGGGCCACTGGTAACTGGGTGATTTGTGTTTAGTACCCAGTCATTCCCAATATTATTTTTACTTTATATATTACATTCCAACAACTAATGCATTGAATGAATTAGAAGATTCTCAGTCTCCTCCATTCTGTCAACTGACAATTTGTTGGAAATGAAGGAATAGACTGACATGAACCTGTGCTAAATGTTTCGAATCAGCACTGAAAACATCTCAACCCGGTGCTTCTTTTATCAGTAGCTGTGTGATGGCTGTCACTTCCTCTAGGTGACTGCTACACAGGTTCAAAGGCTTACAGTGAAATCCAAACCCTGCTTTCCCAAGCATTCAGCAGGCAGAACAGGGATTTTCATGTCAATGGAGTCAGTGTCTCAGCAGTCTACAGAGGCTGGCAGTGCTAAGCAGAGAGACACCTCCACCCAGTTTAACCCCCTGCCAGCCCAGCACAAAGGGTAGGGGGTTGGGTTGCAATGCCCCTCAGCAATATGGGAAGTGCTGGCATTTGGTGCATTACATTAAAGCTTCTGGCTTCATATTCTAGAACAATTTTAACACTAATTCATTGAACAATTACTACATTGTAGGTCTGTGACTTGACAGAGAGCCTTTTTATCAAGATCACCTTAGTTATGGAACACCCACCCAGACCCGAAGTCTACCTGGCATCAACTGTAACCCTGCCTTATCCTTCTGGCTTTTGAATTTTAAGAGACTAGCTTGTGCAGCAATACTAACAGATGTTTAGTCTAAGGTATTGAATTTAACTGTTAAAACTACAGTATTATTGTCTTTTAATGCTTATTGTTTCATGTGCTTTATTGCAGAAACCTGCAATAGGGTTCAATGGTGAAGGGCCAGAGAAATAAATAAATAAATAAATAAATAAATAAATAAATAAATAAATAAATGTTGAAGATGGAGCTTGAAAAACAAATATCTCCCAGGCTTGGTTGCCTTGTATGGCTGGGCATGGATTTGCAGAACTACCGTATGTTCTTGGGTGACATCCACCAGCTCTCAGGCAGTAAGATCCTCTTACATTTTAAGAAAAAGATGGCTATTACCTCTTGGTAAGATTTTAAAAAGATCTGACTGCAATCCTCTGGTATGACAGTTATGATTAGGCTAGTGTTTAAGTAGAAGCCACCCCAGACAGAGATGTGCTCCACAGTACTCAGCTATCACCTCATCTTAGGTTTCAGACAGACAAAGGAAATTATACTTGGCATGAGGTTCTCACTGGAAGAAAAGACTTATAGACAAAGTGGTGGTGGAGAAATGATGTATAAGTGTATATCACTTTTACAAGTAGACCAGACTGGTATGTTTGCTTGTCACAGCCAAGGTGACATTCTGTACCTGGCACAGAAGACTGAACTGATTGGGAGCCATAATTATCATGCCCATGTGCAGTGTATAGCTTTAAGCCGCAGTATCTTTCAATGCCTGGGCCTACATAATGTCAGATGAATCTATTTTACTAGTCCATGTAGAAAATGTTCAGACAGCGATGCCTGCAAAGGGATGGCAAAGAACATGAGCAAAAGTTTAGTCCATGCTATATTAGACCTTAATACATTTTGATTAAAATCTGGGGGAAACAAACGGGGCACTGTGGAATATTTTAGGAGAGTGGCTGCTGTCACTCACCACCCCTTGGATTCATGACCAAGATAAGAAAATGAGGCTTCCTTCCAGAGCAACTTGTGTCCTGCCACTTTCCTCTCAGAAATTACCTCAGAATTGCCTCAGGATCCATGGACTTTGTGGACACATACCATTTTCACCATTGGGATAGATAAGCACAAGTTATTTAATGTTATGGTTTGTTGGTAAATGTGTTTCAACATAAGCACTACTGATGTATTTATTTTGAGGGCATTTGAGGGTCTTCCCCTTGTCTTATGACTCTGTATTTCTGTTCAGCGTTCATCCATCACAACACTGACCTCACTCATCAGCTCAAAAAACTGAAAGGTCATAGATCACAAAGCTATTGCTCCAAATGATGCCTGCACATTCTGCTTCATAACTTAGAATCAGAGTAATAGAACTGTGGAGTTGGCAGGCAGCATGAGGGTTGTTTTACAAGGGATAGAAGAGACTTGAGCTCTTATTTTTAAAAAAGCAAAAGCTCATAGCCTGAGCCTCCAGCTAACTCTGAGGCCCATTATAGCTGCACCCCCTGCATCTCTCCCCTTTGATGGCCCTGAGCAATTAATTTAAGCTAGCCTTCCCCAACCTGATAGCCTCCAGATGTTTTGGATCTCGATTCTCATCAGCCCCAGCTGACATGGCCAAGTGGACAAAGTGGAGATGATCCCCAGGTTGGACCAATTGGGATCATCATCACTATGGAAGATGAAATTCCTGGTGTGGGAGCATAGAAGCTGATGTGTCCACAAGAGACTGTAGATTGCATTGCTGATAAGAAAGTTGTGTACAAATAAGTGTTTGTGTCAAGCTGAGCAACTCAGACACTTAAGCTGTAGGTGGATCTGTAAGGCATTGGCACTGACAGCTCCTTAGTTGCTAAAGATGACCTTGAACCTACCAGACCACATTTCCCCTGCTAAAGATAAAGTACATTACCATGATTACATTACTGCTGTTTCATTGCACTCCTTTTCATTGTATGAGTGCTACCAGATCTTATTTGCCATGTCTTATCCAGTTAAACCTACTTTAGGCATTCTGATTTATTCAAATCCCTTCGGTATGCAGCACTTTATCAAAACCCCATATTGAGAATTGAAAATGTATATGTCGTGCATGAAACACCCTCATATATGAATGGGTTGTTTCAAAATGCAGAAGTAAGCATGTGTGTTCCAGAGAAAGGAGCTGCACTTGAATTTGAAACATGAAAATTCAACTCCTGGCTGATATTTCATCCCATTATTATATTAACAATGGCAAATGTTGAAATAGTTTTTTAAAGGGTTTTTCTGCATAACCAGTCATGAATTGTGCCTTGATACAATACAACTGAACTGATATCCTCTCAGCGGGATATATCCCTGCTTGGAAGAGGAGAGAGTAGCTATACTTTTAAATACAAGTAATGTTTCCATTTTCTGTTGGGCAGGGCCAGCCCAAGACAGTTTGGCACCTGAGGCAAACCACAAAATTGTGCCTCCCCCATCAGCGAAGAAGGAGTGAGTGAAGACCTACATCAACAAGGGGGAATAAAGATATACACTGATAGCAATGGGAGAAAAAGATTGACATTGGGAACGGGGGGGGGGGGCGTTAAATCTACCTGTTCTCTAGAATAGTCCTTTTAGTATGGTGAAGAGTGCTGTCACCTAGTTGGTCAGCAGCACTCAGAAGAGCAACATGAGGTTTTCTTATAAACCAAGCCACAAGACCAATGGAAAGAATGATCTAAGAATTGGCAGGCATAAAGCAATCCCAGCAAAATCTTTATGAAGCTAGTCAACTAGGACTTTCCCTCTTAATGCTAAACTGGTCTTATGCATATCTATAATCTACTTGAATTGTCCTTAATATTTGAATCCTTTCTCATTAGATTCCCCCCCCCCCTTACATGAAATCCTGCTTCTTGTTGCTTCTTGTTTTTTAAACTTAGAATCCTGGACCTTTCATCAAGTAAATGTTCTTTTTGGGATCAGCTGCTGTGACCTTAGCATTCAGCTGAACATTAATCAGTCTCAGGATAATGTTATATTACATAAGTAATTGCAAATAATGCAGTTGCTAAACATGGAAAATAAAATCCCCCCTGCATCTGTTCTGTAACACTTTTTTTTACAACACTTTACTCTTTAAAAAAAGAGGGGGGAAATGTCTGATTTAAACTAAGAAAGGATCTTGAGAACATAATGTAACACTAGTTCATCCAACTTGCCTCTTGCTTGTATTGCTGTTTATAATTGATTCTGTGTGTTTTCCAGCAAGCTGATCATATGCCATAAATTTCAATTCTCTTTAAAGTGTGTCTCTTTATTAGGGAAATCCTGGAAAACAGATTCTCATCCCATTAAATCCGTGCTTCTCAGAATGTCAATTGGCTTTTAGTAGAATTGGCACTGAGCATCTTTAGAAAATCTAGATACAGCAGGATGTGTCAATAATATCATAGTAATACAAATATACAACTCTGTAAGTGAAATAATGCCCTTTAATAGTATTTGTATTCTCTCTTACAACTCAAAGTTGGGCTCCTTCCATTTTAATGTAATGCCAAAACCTAAAGCAAATAAACTGCAAGAGCTGATAAGAAAGAATGTGCAATACACATGCAGTGTATTCTGTAAAGTACGCCTATCCCTGAAGGGAAAATATATAGTTTTCAGGAATATATACATTCTTTTCTGAAATAATTTATTGCTCTTTTTCTAATTAACTTGTTTTGAGTTTTGCAAAGAGGGCATTAAAAAGCTATGCAGCTCTTCAAGATACGGGCCTTTTTGCACAATATAATTGGCAAATCTAATTCATCCTCTCTCAGACACTATTTTATCCCAGCAATCTGATGCCTATTTAATTCATCTGTCCATGTTTATTCTTAAGTACCATCTGCCTGCACTGCCCTGTCCGTCCCACACATGTTTTGATCTAGTGCACCTCAAAGTGACAAATGAGCAGTCAAGCTAATTTCAAAGACATAGGAGTATAATAGCCAGATGGACACCCTCGAAAGAATCAGGATCTTTGGTATAAAAGAAGGGATTGTTTGCAGGAAGAATCACCATAACAACAGCAAGTCCCATTCCAATTTAGTTCCATTGTGGCACTAATGATTATGGTACCTTTTGCCTTTTCCATACGCATATCCAGGACAATGGACAGTCTAGCAGATGCCACCTTATTGTTCCTTTCTAAAAGAGTAGTAGATGATAGGATTAATAACTTGTATTATATATTAAATGTGACGATAAAGGGGGCAATTATTTCCATCGTTGGGGTTGTAGGAAAATCTCTAAATTTTGGGGAGAAATATATGAAGAAATGAAGAAAATGTTGAAAATTACTTTTGGGGGGAAAACCGGAATATTTTTTATTAAGTATAATGCCAGAAAACATGCCCGCAAATAGGAAAAGTATCTTTTTGTATGCGTGCGCGGCAGCAAGATTACTGATCGCTCAAAAATGGAGAAAAACTGAGGTGCCCACAATCCAAGATTGGCAAATAAAATTAATAGAATTTATGAATTTGGAAAGAATGACCGCTGCAATCAGGAATACTTCTAAACAAAAATCCAAACTGGAATGGGGGGTAGTGGAGGAGTATTTTAAGAAAAAGGATATAAAAACGGAGTTGATGATCTGTCTAAATTAAGTTGTAATGGGGATACTTGTAAAAAGGATGGGGAAATGGAAAGTAAAATAATAAGGGATTGAATAAATTCAATCAGAGATGTAACGTAATGGTTAGGAACGCAAACTAAAGAGAATTTAGAAGTGAAGTGATGTGTGGTGATTGGGAAGTTAATCTTTATTTCTTTTTAACAAATATATGTTTAAATGATGCATTTTTTCTTTGTATTGTATTTTAATGATTTAAATAAAGGTTATTAAAAAAATTAAAAATTTGTTTCAGAATCGAAGGAAGGCAGCAGGGGTGGCGGCGGCAGCGGATTAAGGAAGGCGTGAAGAAGTTTGGGGAAGGGAAGTGGAAAGCCATTTCCCAGGCATTCCCCTTTAAGAACCGGACTGCTGAGGGGATCAAGGACAGATGGCGGACAATGAAATGGGACTTGTGAACTTGGGGAATGACCTGGAGGCAAGCGACTGAGCTTCAATGCTAAGTGGACATAGGGTGACCAGAGGTACTTTTGCAGTATATTGCATTGGACCAGCAGGCTGATGACTGCAATCTCTTGGCATCCCTGGAGGCTTCTCCCTCTATATTTTATTAGTTTTCAGTACTGTATAAAATCCCACCACATACTGTATAAAATACCACCACACTGCACCAAAATCCAAGGTTAACCTTGTGTTAATTTAAATGTGATTTTTACTGAAATTGCACTGTTGCACACATTTTTATACCACAATTGTATAGTTATCAAAATATTTCCAGTACAGTATTGGACAATGGACCGCCTTGCTACAGTTGGTAAAAAAGTGATGAGTTCTTTAGATACTACATTTTTATCTGTACCTTGGAATATTGTTAAAATAAAAAGATCTGGAGTGAAAAAAGAAAAAAAAGAGATTGATAAACTAAAAGGAGTAAGTGGGATAGTTACTCTGCTTCTCCATTTTTAACAAAACAGTAGAAAGAACAAGTGGCATCTGAAACAATATGCTGGATTGTGATGTGCTGCTTTTCATTGTTCCAGCTAGCCATAGGAGCCAAGTCCTTGGGGTCGAGGTCCCTTCGACCCCCCAATAAAATATTTGAGGTGACGAGAGTCCTCCCGAAGTTGATGAGCATTGCCATTCAAATGGTGTATGTGTGCTGTGTCATGGGATCAATTATGGGAGGCAGGGCTTACCTGACCCTCCCCCCATATTTTATTCAAGTTGACACCCCTGCAGCCAGCCATGCCTTCTCCCTGGGCTTTGGCTACTTAAACAATCTATGACTTTTTAATTGGGGGAGGTATTGATTTAGTTTGTTACTAAGTTATGCATCTTAGTGCTTTTGCAGTATATTGTAAGTCGCCCTGTGATCATCGGATGAATGGCAGTATAGAAATTTAATTAATTTTTTAGGGGTCCTTCTGTAAACATTGCGGGCTCCCCAAGCATGATAATACTCCACAAGGGATGATAAATCCCCAAGCTCTTGCGTTGCGGTATGTGTGCACTTTTGATGACATAAGCAACAGTACCCATAGCCCAAACACTGGAAATGGATTGTTAAGCCATGCCACTGTCCTCTTGTGCTTTGTACATTTTGCTTGCTGCCTTTGATTGCAATAGGTAGGAGCCCTTGCACTATCCCGAGGTCAGCAAGGGCATACAGCCTTGCATGTAAAAAGTTTCAGTCTCTGGCATCTCCAGTTAGAAAGGTTCAGGTCGCAGAAATGTGACAGGCATGTACTGTACCTGAGACCCCAGAGAGTTGTTGCCAGGCAGAGTATTCAGCCCTGAGCTGAATGGACAGACCTGCTATAAGGCAGGTTCACATAGCTCTTTCTTAGTCTTCTCAAAGACCCCACAGAAGTATTACTTAAATAGTGAAATCCATATTTTTATTTTATGACTTGCATTCTGAAATCTGCATGCCTTTTCAGATCTTGCAATGCAGAATGGCATGTAAACATCTCCATAATGGCTGGGTTTCAGCCCCTGATTATGTGAATGCATGAAAGCAAACAAGTAGACAATCACAATACCTGGGAGTTTGGTGGTTTATGGGTGACAAGAGGAAAGCTATCACCCTATGTAGAGCAATCCTGTGAACCTGTCCTGCTATAGCAACAATGGGTGTGCTACATACCTAGCATCTATGATTCATCTACTCTATTCTAATGTATTTTTTTTCAGTGAAGTTGCTAATATATTTTTAAGTCTAGAAAGGAACTGTGGCATGATGATAGAAAGTTTTCTTCCTCTTTTATGTATAAGATCCCTGGTTTTTATATGTTCTCCGGAAAGATTAAGGATCTTGAAAGATTTTAAATTGTATTTTAAAAAGTATGCTAAAGTAATATTTTAGATTAGAAATTAAGTGGTAAATAAAACTGTGGAATATTGGAATAGGTTATTTAGAAGGAAAAAAAGAGATGTATTTTAAAAGGTGATTATTTGGATGTAGAATTTGCTATTTAGGAAAGTAAATAAGAACCACAGGGACGGGAACCCGAGGAGGTCCCAACTTACACTGTGAGGAAGATAAGTTGCAATGAATTATATATATATATTTGTTTTTCTTTTCTATTTTTGTATTCTGTATTTTTGTACTTTGTATTTTTGTTTTTGTTTTTCTTCTTCTATATTGTGTTAAAAATTCTTTGTTAATTTTTTGGTCAAAAATTAATAAAATATTTATATGTAAAAAAGGATCTTGAGTAGATGGGCTGCAAAAGAGTTTGATGCTCTTCAAGATGCAGTTTCTGGTGGCAAGAAAAATCTTTTGACTTGGGACTAATCTGAGCCATTCTACATGTTGTCCCCTTGGTGGGAGAGGCCCCTATGGTGGCTCTTATCACTCCAGGGATCTTATACATATGGAGCTTTTCTTAATCTAGTACTGTATTAGATATCTTCCAGAAATACCTATGTTGGTGGCATAGACATTTTCTGTCACCGTCTAATCCAAAAGATTCACATGGACACCACAATAAAGAGAAATGGCATGTAGAAACTGCCGGTCACAATAATACAACAATATTAACTATCCCTCAATATACAGAATCTTATTACAGATTTATATGAAACAAATTTATGTGTTTCTACGTGTGCTCTCTTTCTCTCTCAGGACCTGGATGTTCAGTGCTTTAAAACTAATATGATCTCACTAAAGTTCATTCTGTCCTCTTTGAGAAAGTTTCCATCCTGGAGATATTGCTACCCCATGTGCACTTGTCCCACAAAAACCACAGCAGTTATTGCCTTGCTGAAAGTGAAAATGTTTTTTTAGAAAGTCCACCCTTTCCCTCTAAACTCCATCACTTTGAAAGGGCTGTGTAACTCCCATCTCTTGAATGTAATGAATGTAATGAGTGGCAGTTAGTGCATGAGGGTTTTGTTTATTAACAGTTAACAGATCAGCGGGTGCAATCTGGCCTGCAATCTGCAACTGAATTTTCCTGTATGCTCTAATTCATCGGTAGGCAAACTAAGGCCCGGGGGTCGGATCTGGCCCAATCGTCTTCTAAATCCAGCCCGTGGACGGTCCAGGAATTAGCGTGTTTTTACATGAGTAGAATGTGTCCTTTTATTTAAAATGCATCTCTGGGTTATTTGTGGGAAATGGGAATTCGTTATTATTTTCCAAAATATAGTCCGGCCCCCCACAAGGTCTAAGGGACAGTGGACCCTGTTGAAAAAGTTTGCTGACCCCTGCTAGTTTCTCTTTCATACAATTGAATCCATTTTAGAATTGTTTCATTCCACGTTATCTGCTTTGTACTTTAAAAGAAACAATGTACCTATCCTTACTTCTTTCTTGTTCAGAGCTTAGATGTCTGTGTATTTGTGCACCATTTCCTGCTTCATTTTAGTACAATATAAATACATTACAAAACTGTGTGTGTGTGTGTGTGTGTGTGAGATCATTTTGCTGTATTTCATTTCAGTTTGTAATCTTTTCATTGTTTGCTTACATAGAGCACAGGTTATACCAAACCACATATATCCCTCTTCTCCCCAACTTTCATGTGTTGAATATGAAGATCCTCAGGGAGATTCTTGAAATGGGGAGAATCTTTCCCACAATTTGTAACTCTGCATAGTTAAGATTCCTGATCTAAGGAGGGATTCTAACTATGTTTAGATGAACATAGTTAGAACCTCCCTGGAGACCTTTCTGCTCAAGCAAGTACTTTAGAAGCAGTTGGATAAACATTGAACTTACATTAGTGATCTAATTGACTATGGCTACAAACCCTATGTACACTTATTTTAGAGTAAGCTCCACTGAACACAGTGGGACTTTCTTACAAGAAAACATGCACAGAGTTGTAGGAATAAAAGATCCCACCTTAGAACCTGTTCCAGCACCAATACGACCAGTGCCAGATTTAGGTACAAGCTAAACAAGCTATAGCTTACAGCCCCACTCTCTTGGGGGCCCCAAAAAAATTTAAAGGGAAAAAAACTGTACAGTATGTACATTTCCAAATCATAAGATAAAAAACAAATAAAATAAAACCTACATACAGCAACAGTGTTTTGTGTTGTTTAGGCTCCTATGATGTAAGTCAGGCATCCCCAAACTGCGGCCCTCCAGATGTTTTGGCCTACAACTCCCATGATCCCTAGCTAGCAGGATCAATGGTCAGGAAAGATGGGAATTGTAGTCCAAACATCTGGAGGGCCGAAGTTTGGGGATGCCTGGTGTAAGTAATGGGCCTACCAGCCTGCTCCCTAAAATATCACTGGTTTGCTCATTTCTATATATAGTGTGCCTACATTCTGCATGTGAAATGGCTTTAGATACCTATTAGGTCCATAAATTACCATATAACATATTTTCAACACAAAAAACAGCGACAATTTGTTGTTGACAAAGGACAGCTAGACATATAAAAGGCCCCATTACATTCAGTAGCTTAGGGCCTCATCAAACCTAAATCTGGCCCTGAATACAACCCAATGAAGTACGACTCTGGGAAGCAGCACATTTAAATCCCTTGTTTTGGTTGGCCTGAGTGTCATAAATAGAAGGAAAGATGGGAAACTCAATATCAGTAGCAGCATAGTGGAAAAAATGAGCCTCATATTCAGTTCAAAAGTTTTCTCCTGCCAGAGGCCGGCTTCTTTCAAGTAAGTAATTAGGTATATGCCTATTTATGCTGGTAAATTAAGGTCTTGAGAAAGTAAGATACTCCCTCCCAACTGATTATCATTTTCTCAAATAAATTTCTAGAACTATTGTCTGAGCTTACTACAGGAGGCATTTTGCTTCTGAATGCATCTAGGGGACTTTTGCACTGAGCCAATATATTTCACTGCCTGCTGCTTAATTTCATTCTATTTTGAGACTGAGTCAGCATCATTAATCCAGTATCCTGGGAGGGTTTTCTTTAGTTCCTGTAGCATTTTCTTCGCATTAATCTCTGCATTCACATAAACACATTTGGCAAAATACAGCCCTGGAATATTTCCAGTGAGTCAAACCTAGTGATCCCAGGGAGGTATTCAGCTGCCTGAGTCATTGGCTTACTATTAGCCAGTTCCACTGTTTACCCATATTTTATCCTATTATAACTGGTCTGTGCCTTGCCTCATTCATCACGCATATATTTTTGCAGGTCTCTTTTGTGAAGCACAGATTGGAGTTGGGGAGTTGGGAACTGTGTCATTTTCAACCTGAAAATGCTGTTAAATTTGATGTGCTTCAATGATTTAAAAATCTTTCCTTTTTTCTCATTTCATGAAATATCCACGGTTTTTATTGAAAAAGATATTTTGTGGTTGCTGTCATCCCAGATCTGCAGTGAACCATGCTGGTTATCTAACAGCTACTGAGTGAGCCAAATAATTCATATTCTAGCAACAACATTATTTACTTGCTCTTTCTAAGAAAGTAGCACTTGTTTTCTTGTGGCCATCTCTCATTCCGACTGTGTGAGAACTATGGCAATGTAACTGTTGTGACTGGTAAGAGTGCGTGTGCACATGTGCATGTGCGCGTACAGACCTGCATGTTCAAAATGGGGTGAAATACAATCTCACTTCTTTTCAACAGATGTCATAGAAGTCTGGTTTAATTTGAAATGAATCCATCCTACATCCTTTTTATTCCTATGTATTGGTATATACATAAGTGCTTACTGTCAATTTTGATTTATCTTTACTTTTCATTTTTCTAGTCTAAAGTGCACTTTGCTGACTTTCCACATTAGACTGTGGGGGGAAACACTGAAAGTCGGCAAGGAAATACATGTGCATTTCTGCACACATTTCCCCTAATGAATGCATTTTAAAACAACATTCCCAAAGATATGCATTTTTGCGAATAATGTCCCTAGTGTAAGGCATTTTTGCACAGTTTTCATGAATATATGCATTTTTGTGTGGATTTTCCTGTAATATACATATTTTTGTATGCATTTTTAAATTGGAGAAATGCACTGAAAAATTCAGATAAGCACATCTTTTGAATGAGGGCTGCATTTTAAATCATGTATTGGTTCAAGAGATGCAAATTAGGGCAAGCAAAAGAAAACCGGACACCCCCACAGTTCCTGTTTGGAAGCATTTTTAATGAGTTTTTTTAAATAATAATAATAAAAAACAAAGCCTGCAGTTACAGAAGGATTTGCACACATCCCTTGTACCCAAGTTGTTTTATTTTTGTAATTATTTTCTACATGCCTATTCAATTATTCAATTAAGTAATTATTATACTTGCACAGTATCCCACTCTTTCTTTAGGAAGCTCAGGGTAGCTTCCAAGGGGCTTCCAAAGAGGGTTTCATGCTGAGGGTTTCATACTTTAACAGGCGTGACGGCCCTTTTTTCCCTGGCACCGTTAGGCCTGTCCTCTCACTTAAATATAGTGCACCCAGCTCACAGAACACCAATCCCACAGATTCCCAGAGTACCTCAGATTATCTTGTAGGGGTCTTGCATGAGGTAAAACTTAGTAATTAGGAGTCTTAGGCAGGATTTGTTCAAATAAACAGTTTTATTTAACAAGGAAGTTTATGACACAAGTGGATAAAACTTAGGATACTTCAGTTTACAATGTTATTTCACTTCAAGGTTTTCTCAGTTGTTTCACACTGGTTCTTAACAAGGTGGTACTGTCAGTTACACACCCCTGAGACAACCCTACTCCAAGTAATAGGCCCAAGATTTCACTGGTTTGGGAGTCTTCTCTTACTAGAAGAATCTCTCCCCTCCTGACTGGAATGAGAACTAAGTAGACTGTCTCCTTACAGCTTTTACTTCTCCTGTCTCAGCCTCCCAGTTAATTCTGGTCTAATTACTCTTACAGGACACCACACACTATGCTTCACACTAATCTCAGAGACTCCTTTCTCTAGCTTGTGATGTTTTCCTCAGAGTGGATGCTTCTACCCAGAGCCAACTCTCATTCCCTCTCTTCCTACCTATTCCTCCCAACCTCAATCCCAACCTACTCCCAAACCTCCTCCCAACACCCTCCAAAACTCACTAACTGTCTCTCCAAACCCTCTCCTTTTCAACTCCCCCTCCTGGAACCTCAGCCAATCAGAGGCTGCCATACATTGACCCTTTTCTGTCATGGGGAAAAGAAAAAGAAAATACTTGGGGACCCAACCTGCCCCAGCAAAAACAAACTTTTCTGTCATAGTAGCGACAGTTCCCTCCCTTAGACTACCATAAAAACATGGGACCAGTTCTGAGATGTGAAGTGTGTGGATGAGGCCGGCATTTATCTTCTGTCAAATTCACAAGCTTACATCCACCACCACCCCCTCCAGAACTCCTATTCCATCATGTCCTCACACATAACAAAACACATGACCTTCCTTCCCAAACCATAAGGGGTTTTCTGGCTGACTACTGTTTCCTTTTGCCTAAGCCAGGGATGGGGGGAGAAATTCTATTTGGGTTGCATTTAAAGACAAATTTACCTAATTCTCACTTTTCTAAACAATATGTTAAGCATAACACACCTTATCCTTTGAAATTCACACTTCTCTGAGTTTTGCAGTGCAGTTTTACAGTCAAGTAATGTGCGCAAAAATGTATGTGCTGAGGTAAAGTTTGCATATGAATGCTTCAAAATGCACATATTAGAGAAAATAACATACAAAAATGCATTGGCGCTACCCTGTCTTTAAAGGCTGGTGAAGGAAGAGAAGTCTGCTCTGGCAAAGGTTTTATGTTGAAGCATTTCCTTCAGGCAAGGGGCATCTCTCATCAGCCTGAATTACATATCCATGATTAATACCTCCAGTGAGTTCGAAAGATCATTCTGAGCTGTCTGCCTCTGTTCATCCAGAATTCAGTCGATTGCTTCCTGTCATCATTGCCTCTATGGAGATGACACATATACTTTCCAAGCATTTTGAAAGACGGTCTAAGTTTCCGGGCAAGCAGAAATGTAGAAACAAGTTCAAATGGGAAAATATATCATTTCCACCATGTGTAGTTCAGCAGACTTAGTTGCAAGGTGTGTCTTCAGGTATAAGATCAGCCAATACCTCTTGCTGTTGTTCTCACATTCTTATGTGAATCCTTTTAATAGGCTTTGTGTAAAACCAAACAAACATGGTAGTTTCTCATTAGGAAGAAATAGTGCCATCTGGTGGTAATGAAGCTTGCAATAGTATAGAATGCAAAAGCAAATTAGCAGAGTTACCAAGGGAGATCGGGGACTACCATTCCTTGTTCACACATATTTTCAAGGGTAATCAAATAAATAAATAAATAAATAAATAAATAAATAATAATAATTTATTTATACCTGCCCATCTGGCTGGGTTTCCCCAGCCAATCTGGGCAGCTTCCAACAAAAAAATTACATACAATACAATAATCTATTAAACATTAAAAGCTTCCCTAAACAGGGCTTCCTTCAGATGTCTCCTAAAAATAATGGTGTTATCAAATCATTGACTTGCTATGTTTCCCCTACATTTATTCTGTGCCTTTTTTAGACTCCAGAAAGTCTGACTTAAAAAAGAAAAATCTCCACATGTGTAGGCAACTTAGAGCCACATTTCTGACTTTTCAAAGAATCATAGTTCAGCAGTGTGTGATTTACTAGGAAGGTGACCCAATCACCACCTTGCATTTGGTTTGAAAGAAAACATTTAATATCAAGGTCTGGCACAACACTGTCATTTAGCTATATCAACCTGTTGCTTCATTTGGCCGGAGTGAGCATCATTGTTAACAGCATCCCCTACAAAACAAAGCAACTATGAAATACTGAAATCATGACAAAAGTATTATATTTAAAAAAGAGAGACTGTTGTATGAACTGCAACAAGTTGTGAGGTAATTTCCTACAATTATCATGTGGAGATGTTGAGAGAACAGGTCTTCTGAACCAGGTTGTTGAAATCTGGATGTGAAATCTGGATACAGCAATTTGTGGAAATAGGTGTTTTTAGTATAGTATTGCAGCGCTGCCAGAAATAAAATGGATAGGTTGTGCTCAGGTGTGGAGCAAACTGAGATAGGTTGTGATAATAGAGATCATCCACCAAAATGTCACCTCAGAAATGACAAACCACCCACAAAAAAATAAATGCACTAAAGAGGCCCCACCCTAGTGGTGACTATGGGTGTATAATGTGTTGCTTTTACTTATTTAGTATTTTGCTGTAAGGAGAAATCCAGATTAAATGTAAAAAAAAGTATGGTCTGACATTTTGATGAAAATTATGTTATGTGGGTGCTACAAAAAATTGCTTGCATGTAATGGTAAAGGTACACCTGACCATTAGATCCAGTCGCAGACGACTCTGGGGTTGCGGCGCTCATCTCACTCAATAGGCCAAGGGAGCTGGCGTTTGTCTGCAGACAGCTTCTGGGTCATGTGGCCAGCATGACTAAGCCGCTTCTGGTGAACCAGAGCAGCGCACGGAACCACCGTTTACCTTCCCGCTGGAGCGGTATCTATTTATCTACTTGCACTTTGATGTGCTTTCGAACTGCTAGGTTGGCAGCTGACCTTCTGATCAGCAAGCCCTAGTCTCTGTGGTTTAGACCTGGGCAGTCCACAATTCCACAATAAACTCCCATCTGGAAGCACCCAGAAATAACAAGCTAGAAAAGGAAAACTTTGGTTAGTCAAGGCTGCACTTGTGGATTTGTACCTACCTGTTCCTGGTCCAGGCAGGAATGGTGCCACAGCAGGAGAACAAAAAGAAGCGGCATGATGACTGGGAGAAAGAGGCATAACAGGCAAGGAAAACAGGAGGTGGGTCTTTCTGTGTTTAGTTCCCAGATCAACTTTACAAGGCTGCTATAGGTCAAGTCACACATTCATCAATTGTCCTTTACCATCCCACAGTCTTGAAGCTCTCTGTCATCAACATCCACATCAAAGCAATATTTAAATACTGTAGTATTTAAAACACACACACACACACAAATCAATTACTGATGTATACTGCAACATCTGTTTTTCCTTACTTAATTACCGTATATCTTTAAATGTCTGTCAGGAGAAAGAGCTCCAGTCTTGGCCCATTGGGGGATGGGATATTAATTGCAGCATTTGGCAGAAGAAAATTTGCTCTTAATGGTGAACAGATGTGCTCTTTCTCTGTCTCTCAAACCTCCAAATTCATATTTTCTAACTCTGAACTTCTTCATTCTAAAGATGAGAGTCAGCTGCTTGTCATTGCTGGTAAGTAAAATTACTAATAACTACTAGTGGATGGGGTTTTCATAATTCTAAATAAGCCAGATATTTAGTTTTCTGGCTTTCCTTCCCTCAAGTGGAATACTGTAGAGCAGGCACTACCAATATGGTGCTCACAGGCACACATGTACCCGAAGAGACTTTTCCTAGCACCTGCAACTGCTCCCCCGCCCAAAAAAAAAATAGGCTTCATTGTTGTTGATAGAAAAGTAATGGTGTGTCCTTTGCAGTGGTGTCCACAATGGTTGTCTCTGCCCACAGTCCCCCAAAGATTGCTTCCCTGCCTCCCCCCACCCCGAGTGATTGTCATATCAAAGATTGCTTCCCTGCCTCCCCCCCACCCCGAGTGATTGTCATATATAATCCAAATTATATCTACGGCAGACATATGTGGGTGAACCAAAATACTGTATGAAGGTGACAACAGAACCAAACTGGTATCATGTTAAAAGGTAAATGGCATCACTGAGAACATATCTGCAAGTTTATGCACTAGTTTTTGCACCTGTCTTAGAGTTGTAGCAGCTTTTAGCCCAACAAAGTTCAAATGGCTCTTTGCCAGCTGGCAATAAATCACCTTTGTAGGAGTTTATCCATCTGGATTAATACAGGATGTTAATAGCTGCTTCCTTGGCAGCAGAAGGTCAACATTTGATCTCACCCTAATTATAGGGTAGTGCTGGTACGAGATCAGGAGATTCCCACCTTTTCTTACCAGCAGTGGTAAAGTCTGCATGGAGCAGAATGCCTGACCAACTCCTCTTCATGTGAGGAGCTGTTTGTGTGCAGTAGTCCCAATGTTTAAATCAGTGAAAAACTGGATTTTCTCTTATTATACATGCTTCTTTTTTTCCACAATTAAAAATATAATAATTTTATTTAGCAATAAATGTACAGGTGTGGCATTGTTGTTGTGGAATAGCCAAATGTTGCAGGAATTTACATTTTACTACCATAGCTACTGTGATAACCCCCTTCTCCCACTTAATATGTGTGTTGTTATTGGAATGTTGCGTCGTTGGAACATGTTGGCTAATGCCCAGGCCACCCCTTATTTGTGACATTTTGTTTTTTCCCTTTAAAAAACACATTTTTTATCTTTTGATGCAGAATTTGGTTTAGTGGCTGTGCACTTCATACTGTACCATTCCGGTACACAAGTGATCACATACCAGTAGTCTCAGATAGACATATGATAGGCAGGCAGGCAGGCAGGCATGCATGCAGGTAGACATGCACTACCTAGGCTTTATCATCCTTTGCAGAAATCCCCCAGCATTTTGTAAATATTTTTGTTTCTTTTTGCACTTCACTCCTTGAGACGGTGCCCTTCCCCCATCTCCCCACTTTTAGCAAGACAGTCTGCCAATCAGTTACATGGGAAGAGGATATGGTGCTAATTGTGGTGGATTGGAATAGTGCCAGAAGAGGTCTAGAAATAAGCAGGAGAGATATTTCATCTGAAGCTCACTCTCTTCCACCACTGCTGTATATTGGGATGAAGTGAACTTGCACTTGACTCTTGTAGATCATTGCTTGGTCCACAGTCTGAAACTGAATTGTGGAATGGTGAATTTGGTAACCTGTAAAACAGAGGGCAGGGGTGGGTGATGTGCTTGAAAGGTATGGTGTGTACACAGTCCGTATCTTTAATAGAGATTTTCCATCTTCTGAAGGATAAGAGGAAGGCATAGCTGCCAAGTTTTCGCTTTTCTCGCGAGGAAGCCTATTCAGCATAAGGGAAAATCCCTGTAAAAAAGGGATAACTTGGCAGCTATGGAGGAAGGATTCTTTTATGGTAGAATTTCCATGCAACATTTCCCAAAAACATGTCACATCAGCAGAAGAGTCACCTTGCTAGTGTACTCCTTTAAGTCAGGCACAGAATCAACAAGTAGGTGTTTTCTTGAAGAGAGCAGCGTATTGTGGTGTGTGCTGTTAGGCATATCAAGAATGCCAGTGACAGGCACTATATCATGCCAAGCAGGCAAAGCAAAAAAAATTCAAAATATGCATTTGTTTAAATGTGCCTCTTTTTAGCTTTACAGCTGCCACAGAACAGAGGGAGAAATTATATCTATTTCACAGGCTATCACTTTAAACTGACGGAAAAGATGTAGCTATGATTTAAAGGTTCACGGCAAAGCAAAATATCAGAGCAGTGCCCCAAATCTGACAAGCTGTGAAAAACGGGAGGACTGACTAGCTGCTGAAAATATGTATCACTATGCTGTCTTCTTGTCTTCTTGTTATGATATCCTTGTGCACCTTAGTGCCCTGGATTAGTCTTGTGTTGTGCAGAGAGTGAAAAGGAATTAAAAGGATGAAGATATATACAAGCAAGATAGAATCACATATGAGGACAGCAGTATGAACTGTGCACCTGAATACAGGAGATTAGACTTACTGTAGGAGAGAAAAATATGGGGAGAATAATAGCTCTCTTTATTCTTCAAACTCTGGTCTCTGGAAAGCAGAGGCAAATTTTGTCCTCCCCAAAGCCCAGCACCACATTAAAGAGGAAGATGGGGGGCTGGGGGACCTGCTCCAGCCCATGGGCACACCTCTATATGATAGACAGATCTGAAGTTATTGTTACCATTCACCATATTTATATCATGGCTCCCTCCTTTTCTAAGTCAGTACTGATGACAACTCAAGCCTGCCGAGTCCTTGAGCATTAAGAGGCTTCATGTCTAATGGTCCAAAGGAAACCATCCAAGTGCTGACAATCGAATTGGAAATGTCGCTACCTGCCATAATAGCCAGCTTTGAAGGGATCTGAACTGCTGTGCCAGCAGTTTAGACAAGATAATTGGCAATTATTCTAATCTTGGAGATACCCTTTCAGCGGAGCAGAGGAAAGACCCATAAGTACTTGTTTTAAACGGTGTCTTTTAAACTCACAGATCTCCTTGGTATACTGTGCCAGTTTATTCATTTAAAACCTGGGGAGAAAGTGATGCTTCCTAAAGAATCTGTTGGACATGGCTATCTCCTAGCAATCTAGTTACAGGTAGGTAGCTGTGTTGGTCTGCCATAGTCGAAACAAACAAACAAAAATCCTTCCAGTAGCACCTTAGAGACAACTAAGTTTGTCATTGGTATGAGCTTTTGTGTGCATGCACACTCAAACTAGAGAGCCACAGGAAGTAGGCAAGTGCAAGAGAACCTGGGAAATAATTAGAAAAGCATGCAGTATTTGTTTGTTTGTTTGTTTGTTTGTTTGTTTGTTTGTTTGTTTTATACCTCTTCATTGCCAAAATGGCTTCTTACAGGTTTACAAGTATAGAACCAATTACAACAAATTTAAATACACTTAATTAAAATATCACAATAAAACAATTTCATCAAAACATCAAAACAAGCACCCACAATTGAAATGTGCAATAAAATAAGCCCATTAAAACAGCCCAACAATTAAGACAGTTTAAAAAACACGATTTAAACAGGAGGTCCAGGTCAGGAGATCAGAGGAAGGCTTGTCTGAACAGCTGTGCTTCAAGAGCCAGCGGAATGCCAGTGCTGATGGAGCCTCTCCTATTTCAGCAAGGAGAGCATTCCACAACACTGGCTCCACTAGTGGAAAAAGCTGCTTCTACATACCACAAGTTGGAAATCACCAGGCTATGGCAAAACTAACCAGACTGCATTCATGTCCTTATTGCATAGTGGAGAGGAGTCTTTCAGATCAGCTGGTTCAGAGTTTATGGTTTGGATGTAAGTAGCAGGACCTTAAAACCGATTCAGTGGTTAGGAGGCAGCCAGTGCAGATCCCTTCACACTGGCATTATATGTGCCCAATGACAGGCACCACTCACCATTGGGGCTGCAGCAATCTGCACCTGTTGCAGCTTCTCCTCCAAACTAGCCACGAGGGAAGCCCCACATAGAGCACATTACAATTTTCCAGACATGAGGTTACCAGTTCATGTGATCCCTGCTCAGAAAGGGGGGCAGCTGATGCCCCAGCCAAATCTGGTAATAGGTGCTCTTCACCATGGAGGCCATTTTGGGCTTCAGTAGACAAAGTTGATTCCTTTAACACCCCTAAACTGTGTACCTGTTTTTTCAGTGGAAGTGTAACTATGTCTAAAACAGGCAAGTCCACAATTCTAAGATTTCGGAGCCACTCACCCATATTCTCTTCGTCTTAGCAGGATTCAGCCCACCACTCTATCCAGACACTGATTCAGTTTGTGCACAGCTTTTCCTGACTCAAATTTAATGGAGAAATAGAAATGGGTGCCCCAGCCCACTTGATGACTGAGGCGACGTCTTCATGTGTGTGCTAAACAGCACTGGCAACAAAATAGTGCCTTGTACACACTTCAACTAAGTTGCCAGATTGTAGACACATGGTCCCACAATGGTATTCTCTGAGACTGGCCATGCAGGTAAGACCAGAAGCGCCATGAAATGGTACTTCAAATTCCCAACATATGGAAATAGTCCAGGAGGATACCATGGTGAATGGCACCCAAAACATGGAGAGCTGCAACAGGAGCAACAGTGTTGCACTCCCCTTGCCTTTCTGCTGGAGGTCACTAATCAGGGCAACCAGAGCTGATTCTGTGCCAAACCAAGCCTGACCCCTGAAATAGGTCCAGATAATCTGTTTCCTCCAAAAGTGCCTGTGGTTGAACCATCACCACCCTCTTGAGAACCTTGCTTAAAAAGAGGTGTCAGCAACAGGACAATAGCTGTCAATTCCTGAGGGCCCAGGGAGTCTTTTCTTTTCCAGGAGCAGGTACACTGTCTCCTTCAAGTTGGTGTGGACCACTCCCTCATGCAAGGATGCATTAGCCACTTAGCCTTACCCAGTCAGCCCATTCCCTGTGTGACTCGCATGAACAAGCCAGGATGAGCAGGCGTTGAAAGGACAAGTTGTGGAACACACTGCCAAAAAAAGAGTTGAACTTGCAGTCCAGAAGCTTTGATTAAAGGTGCAGGTGCCTTGAAGATCCTCAATAGATCTCTGCTATTGGTCCACAATACCCTGCAGTCCATCAGGCACAATGTGCTTTAAACCTTTTTTTAAAAGGCCACATGAAAAACATGAGATGACAGCACAGGATGGCTATTCCAGATAAAAGAGCTAATATGGGAGCAGCTACCAGCACTAGGTCTCAAAAGCGTCAAGATCCATATCTGTAAACTGGAAACTGTAGATGTTTTATATCAGACCTTCATTCTAAGCCTTTTCCCTTGACTTTTGCTACACCATTTGGTATTTTATACTTGGAACTTGAAGCTCATGCCGCAACTTCTGATTTTAAAACCAGCCATTAAAAAAGGAATTTTAAAAATGTGTGCAATTATATATTTGACATTTTTAGATGAGGCAGTATTTCCACTGTTCTCAAGTAGCTAAATTCATTTTCAGGAGCTGGAATTATCCCCTTATGAATGCCTAGTAGGAACTATTGCATTTTAAGTAGTGGGCCCTATTTCTGGAAATGTATTTCATACATGGATTTCAAGAGGATGAAATGGCTTCATCCAGAGATGTATCTGGGGTTGTTGAAACCAGCCCCTGCCAGAGACACAAAAATCACCTGTCAGAATATGGAGTGTATGGTGTTTGTGGGTGTGGCAATGCACCACTGCTGTCATGGTGAGATCAAACATGTGAGAAGCTTCCTGTCCTTCTCGCACCATGGCACAAAGGCATAAAGTGATTTTTTTCCTGGGTGGGTGGTGATACAGCTCCTTGCCAAGGGCACAAGGGGCCCTAGGTATGTCTCTGGCCTCATCACAGTGGAACCATTTAAAATCAAGAACTTGCAGGTTTGGTTATTTCCACTGAAAAATTAACAACCACCTGGCAATTTGGGAAGAAATGTGTTTATTTCTTATGTGTGGAAACATTTATATACCGTCTTTTGAACCCCATAAGTTTCATAGTTATGCTTATAAGGTATAAGGCAGGATGTTAATAGGAAAGATTTTCCGTTTGCTGGTCCTTATATTTCAGGCATATTCACTTTTCACACACTTCTAGAGCAAAGGGGAATCCTTCTATTGCTGTTTCATAAAAGGAAGGGAAAAGAAAAGATTTTTCAACATCACTTTGCTTTTCTCAATATTAACTTACGTCTTATTATCGGGGGGGGGGGGGGTTCAGACTGCAGTACCATAAACTCTTCACTGCAGCATATTAAGGCAGTGCTTGATTTAATTGGCTATTCAGCCGGCAACATGCTTTTTCACTCCTGCGTCAAACTGCAGCAGGTGTGTTTCCCATCTCCTGGGCTACATGTAGAAAATACTGTAAATGTGAATGCAAATTTGCTGGCAAAATTCAAAAGATTAATACACTCCCTGAAAAGAGAATGCATACACAAGATAAACAAGTATTTCATAGGTGGGTTCTTGAAAACGTTTTAGAACATCTAATGGGCAATCCTATACATATCTATTCAGGTGTATGTTCAGTGAGTAGTATTCAATTATGTTTTGCCCAGAGCCCACCCACTGAAAATAACTGGCCTCACTTAGTTATGGCCATTCATTTCTATGGATCTACTCTGAGTAGCTGAATACCATGCAAATGAGTCTTCTGCCAGGTAAGTCTTGCTGTGTAAGCATAACCATGTCTACTCAGAAGTAAAGCCTACTGAATTCAGCATGACTTAATTGCAGCTCAGTGAGGTTACCTGAGAGTAAGTCTGGTTACATTGTGCTATTTCAGCAAATAAATGAACTAATAAGTATTTGGGTCATCCCGCAGTAGGAGACGTATGAGAGCATTGACGAAAAATGTAGCTGCTTTGAATATTGATGTTTCTTTTTTAAAGTTCATTTTAATTATTTTCGTTTCCGACAATAAAGGAACAAACAGAAAGACTACACATGTGAATATTTAGAGGAAAATAAAACAGGCAACTGGCCTGACAAGGAGTGGCTCTCCAGAGAGGGACAATAGCAGGAGAGGGCTATTGCTTGTGGGTTTCCCATAGACAACTGGTGTGCTTGTAGCTGATAATACTATAGAAAATCATCCTTCTGTGAAGGATGAATCAGCTCTTTAGTAACTAATTCAATGATAATTTGTGGTACTCAGCCTAGCTGTCATAGAATGTTTAAGCAGTATCATTTTCTGATATGATTTCAAAAGATTTTATAACTTGCTATTGGAAGATTTCTAGCATCGTGCAGACATCTCTATGTAAATATTTAAAAGTCTTCCTCCAATTATACACATGCTATTCTCCCATAATGTAATAGATGTAAACAGGGACAGAATCTGGCTCAAAGGCATTGGCTAACGCAACAAAATATGTTATCATTATCTTCGATGAATGATAGATCTGACAAAGATAAATAATTTGGTTGTTGTTTATTCAACATTCCTAGAGAAACAGACTAAAGTGCAACTGTAGATTGAAACCAACAACAACAATCTTTATTACGGTCCATAGACCCATCAATTCGTTACCAAGCGATACACAGCTGGGACACCCCGCCCTCAAACCACTCAGACATCTTACTCAAATTCGGAATAGGAAACATTAGTTCTTGTGACCACCGATAAAAACTTTGCCACTGCTAGTGTTCTGGCATTTGACCGGTCTTCCAATAGGAACCTGATATAGAAATCCTCTGATTTTCCTGGGAGCAAGGCTAGCAGGGGTGAAATCACTTCAGCCCTAGCTTGCTCAAACTTCCCACAGTGCAGCACAATGTGTTTTATAGAATCTACATCATGGGTGCACGAGCACAGTCTTTCCTGGTAGGGTACTCCTCTCATCCTGCCCTCCAGCACTGCAGAGGGGAATACATTCAGTCTTGCTTTTGTGAACAGCCTTCGGTAGTTTGGCACTGTCAAGTTTTTAATATAGGCTGCTGGCTTAAAGACATGCCCATATTGTACTCCTACTGCCAATGGACTGCAGATCGCAAGTGATTGATGTCGTAGATCACTGTGTGAATTATCCCAAAGTCTTTGCTTTAAGGTCTTTAGGGCACCTTCATATCCCAGGCAATAGAGTTGGGTGGGTGACAGACCTAAAGCAGTGGCTTTTCTCGCCATGGTTTTCTGCCATTGGCTGATGTATTCCTCATTGTTCAGGTATTTATACAGTCCCTCCCCAAGTTCAAATGCTACAATCTTGAGCCAATGTTTTAGTGCAGCCCACCATGCCTTTGTTGAAATTGGGCATTCACCCGTTTCTAGCAGGAGTATGGAATTTCGCACACAATTGGGCACCTGAAGCAAGGATCGAATAAATTGTGCTTGGAAGCCATCTAGCTTAGGCAGGTCCCCATTCTGCCAGACATTTGCTGCATACAGGATTTGGGGGACAGTTTTTGCATTGAATACTTTTAGAGCTGCCGGTACATACTTGCCGCCCTTTGTATGGAAGAATCGGAGTATGGCTAGTTTTGTAATCTCCGCCTTTTGAAGGGAGGTTTGCCAGTGGTACTTCCATGATCTTGTATGGTGGAATGTTAGTCCTAAATAGCTGAAATGTTTAATCTGTTCAAGTTCATGGCCATCCAGCGACCAGTTTAACCGGGAAAAGCTTCTTTCAAATACTAAGATTTTTGATTTTTCATAATTTATTGTTAAGCCATTTCCAAGACAATATTCAGAAAATTTCATCAACAGGTGTTTCAAACCCGGTCTGGTGCGTGAAATTATGGCCGCGTCATCAGCATAAAGCAGCAAGGGGGTCCTTCTTATACCTATTTTTGGAAGGTGACCATCTGCGTCCATTAGGCACTCTTCTAGATCATTTAGGAATAAGCAAAACAATGTTGGGGCCAGGACACAACCCTGTCGAACCCCCCTACTCATTTCGATATTATTTGATAGCTGTCCCTGCTGACCGCATCGGACCTGCAGTTTGGTTCCGTTATATAGGGCTTTTATAAGAAAGAGGAGACGCTTGTCCTGTATTATCTGATCTAACTTGGTCCACAAATGGGATCTGGGGACAGAATCGAATGCTGACTTCAGATCCATAAATGCCACAAAGAGCTTGCCCTGAAGCGGCCTGGTATATTTTTCGGCTAGGAAAGACAGCATTAGGCAGTGGTCTGTGGTTGAGTGATTCTCTCGATAGGCTGCCTGGGCTTCAGATAGGATGTTATATTCATTAAGAAAAGTTGTCAGTTTATTACTTAGGAAGCAGGCATACAACTTCCCAATTACTGATAGCAGGCTAATTGGCCTGTAATTTGAGGGTTCTTTAGGGTCACCTTTCTTGAATATTGGGACGACTATAGCATGCTTCCAGCTTTGTGGTACTTTGCCTGAGCTGTTTACCACTGTGAAAAGGGCCGCCAAAAGCGGAGCCCACCAGAGCTGGTTGGATGTTATAAGTTCCGCTGGTATAAAGTCTTTTCCCGGGGCCTTGCCATTCTTCAGTTTCTCCATTAATGTATAAATTTCCTCCACTGTAACTGGTCTCCAAAGAGGTAACAGTGCCAGTTCTGCACTGTCAGCTTCCTGAGAACCGATGGTAAGGTTTGAATTTTCCATAAATATATTTCTGAAGTGATTCTCCCAGACCTTGGCTGGAATGGCGCAGCTGGGAGTTGAAAGGCTAGTTTTCATTGAGTCAGAGACCAGTTGCCAAAAAATTTTAGTTTCATTATTTAGTGAAGCGTTCAATAACAAGGACCAGGAGTTTCGCTCAGCTTGCCTTTTCTTTGAGACCAAGAGGGCTTTATACTCTTTTTCAATTTAAAGTAGGATGGAGGTAAGAGATTTTGTCGAGCATTTCTATAGTCCATGTACGCATTCCTTAAAGCTTCCTTCTTCATACGGCACTCTTTGTCAAACCAATGGCACCCTTTGTTAGTGTGGGACTTGCGGTCTGAGTTTGTATTTACAGTGACCACATCCTGCAATGACTCAATGAGATTTTCATAGGCAGTCAGGGAGGAATCTATGGAAGAGTTGTTTAATATAGTTGTTCTTAATCTAATTGCAGTTTGTGAGTTCAGTCTATTCTCAGCTGCAGTTGCTGTCTCTGGTGTCCATTTTTTCCTGCGCAATTCAGATTCATTTGCTTTATCTGATTCTATGTATTCTGTGCCAGAACGTGGGTTTGAGTTTTTACCAATTATGGACATGATTAGAGGTAGGTGATCGCTTTCAGTCCTATTATCTATATAGAATTCTGTAATTAATTCAAAAGCCTCCCTCGTTGTG
This sequence comes from Zootoca vivipara, assembly GCF_963506605.1. Lineage (NCBI taxonomy): Eukaryota > Metazoa > Chordata > Lepidosauria > Squamata > Lacertidae > Zootoca > Zootoca vivipara. The sequence continues at coordinate 48,292,969 of NC_083283.1, forward strand.
AGACAGTAATCAACTGTGCTGGCTCCATTTGAATTTAAAAATGTGTACTCTCCTTCTCTATCCCCGGAATGCGTTCCGTTTACAATGATAAAATCTAGACTGATGAGTAGCAGAGCCATACAGAAGCCTGCAAAATTGATTTGACAGTCTTTCGACAATCTTTCCGGGGGAGGGTTTAATGAAAAGGCGCTATTTTCCCTTAGGTCTTCTAGTATTGGGAATTTTCTTTCCAGTCCGTCCTCGTTTGAGCCTATTCTGGCGTTCATATCTCCCATTGTGTAGAATAGTGCACCGGGATACTTAGTTTGGCAGGAATGCAGGAAACTGTGTAATTTACGCCATGTGCTCTCAATCTGTGTTTGCACTGTATGCGGTGGCATATAGACTGAGACAAAAATGATGCTCTTGGGTTTTAGCTTCAATATAATTCCCAGCGCCAGTTGCTCGTAGACCAAAAATTCAGACACCTGTGGAACCAAATGGGTAGCCACCAGAATTACTAAGCCCCCGCTTGGTCGTCCCCTTCCAAGCGGTTTGGATGCCTTGATTTCGTATGCCTGATAACCATCCAAAAATATGTTGGCAGTTACCCAGGTTTCCTGAAGCATAATTATATCGTATCGCATTATATATTCACGAAATGCCTCATCCCCTAATTTATTGGTCCAGCCCGCGATGTTCCATGAAATAATTTTAAGGCTGTTCGTTTCATAAATGGCTTGGCTTCATTGTGGTGGAGAAATTGTTATCAGATCTTCCACTGATTCGGTAATAACACAGCCATTCTTGGGGTATATTGAGTGTTGATTTCCTTGGGGCGGAATTTCGGTGATTTCTGGATTTACCATCAACAGTGATTTTAGCTGGGTTGCTGCGGTCATCAGAGGGGCTTTGTCTTTTCCTTCATCGAAGACAATTAGGTCTAACTCAGGTTTTTTAGGTGTCCCGTTTCCCTTGTGAGGAGCATCACTTAGCGTTGCCTGGGCGGATTTTATCCGAGATGGAGATGAGGTGTTGCTGCGGGGGTTACTGCATGTATCCATCTTTGGTAACCTTTCCGAGTGACCCTCTGCACTGTATTGGGTGCCCTTCGGCAAGGAGGGCACTGGTTGCTTGGGATCGGTTCGTCTACGTGACAGGTTTGGCATTAGTTGTTTACATTCTGTGTCTTTAAAAACACGTCTCACATCTATATTGTAATTCAGCAGATGGGCTCTATATTTCAGGAGCTCTTTAGGTGTAGTTGAATCAGAAAATGTCAGCATAATCCTGGTATGCTGGGAATCCATACAGAGCAGATTTATCATATTCAAATTTTCACATTGGATGTTAAGCAGACATTTAAGGTTTCTCTTTACACTGTCAATTGATTTCCAATAGGGAAGTTTGCCGTAGTAAGGATAAATATCAAGGGCTACTTGAGTATTTTGTAGGATCAGACCCCTACTATCACTTTTGTTGTTTTTATTGCTTGTGGTTCCTCGCTTATCCAGTCCAGGTTGGTCACACCGCTGTGCACAATGTTCTTGGGGGTGAGCAACACTGTGGTCAGGCTCTTTAGGATTAAGGGGGCTGTTTCTGTTTCTGTCCACCAGGAGAACCAACTCTGTCATAAGAGACGTTATCCTTTCTAGTTTAGTATTAATCTCCTCAACTGTCCTAGCAGTCAACAAGCAGTGGTCAGCCAGTATTTCCACAAAGGGCGGTGTCCCCTCGGATATTGTTTCCTGGAATATTTCCTGGATGCTCACGTCAACATTTTCCTTTGGGTGATTTTCACCCATTAAAGGGTCTTCTATCTGAGAAGGTGCTGTATTTGGTGAGGTAGGTTTTGCCGGTTCGGGAACTTGTGTTCTTATGAAGACGTCCAATTTGCTTTGTTTGCATTTTTGCTGTGGGCTCGTTTGTGGAGATGCAGCTGGTCGCTTCTTTTTCCTGGACATTTCTTAGATATTAGCCGCTTCTAAGTTCTGTTGTGTCAATGAGCTCGGCGTCCTCCCAGAAGGGAGTGATGTTGTTTTCCCCTTCTGCTGATAAGCAGCTTCTGCTAATGAGCAGCTTTGTGGGTATAGTAATTTGGGCAGACTGCCGAAAAACTCATTTAGATTAAAATACTAAAGGTTTGTAAAACATTGAAACTGGTAAAACTACCGAGAATTAGTTTAAAAGATTAAAACCGCATTACTTACACAGAGATCAAAACAGTGCTACCACTAACGACGCCATCTTAAAAAATTCCCTCGACTCCCAAGCCGAGCCTCCAGCCTGTAGATTGAAACCACTCATCATATTAAATGTCCACAGGGAAGAAAGGGAAATATGCCTCCTCCAAGTGATTTCTCTTTGATCTTGAAAGCAGATCTATGAAGTGAAAGGAAAAGGAAAAACTCGGCATTATTGTTGCAGTTAAGTAATTTCAGCTATACCAATAACTTGCTCCTCAACTGCCACCATGTGACTTTCAGATAAAAAGTATCTCCTACCTCACCTGTGCAACATCCCAAACCATGCAATTGCACCAGCATTGCAGTGGCAATCCACTGATGTTGTGGGCAGAGGATAGCAAATGATGCAGCCACTTGGCTGAAACTACGCAGGTGCATGTCTGGTCAGTGCTAGTCTCTGTGTTGTTGTTTTTTAATATGCTGATGTCATGTATCTTTGGGAAGCTTTGCTACTATTTTTAATACAATCAATTATAAACAGTATGAATAAGAAGAATGAGTAAATATTTGGAAAGGTAAGCTGTACAAGATAACCCTCAGCTACCTGTTTTCTCTCTTTGGCAATCTCAAATAAACAGGACTTTGTCTTAAGCAAAATAACAGATTAAATGAAAACAACATTTCTTGAAAGGATAATGTCAGAGACTGGACAGAGAGAGAATGGTGGAGACTGCCTCCCCAGCCTGGAAGAAGAAGATAGTATAGATTTACAACAGTGGTTTGCGCATAGCTGCCAAGTCTCCCTCTGAAAAATGCGGGATCAGCAGCGGCTCAGCACCGGAAGTTGCTTCTACGCATGTCCAAACATGTGTAGAAGCGACTTCCGGTGACGCTCTGCCCGATTTCCGGTGCCCAGACATGGGCAGAGCAGCACCCAAAATGGAGCCTCTGGCAGGTAGGAAATCCAGGGGATTTCCGGGATTTTTTTTCATTCGGGAGAACAGCAGGAAGCGGATTAAAATCCGGGGGTTTCCCGCGAAAAACGGGAGACTTGGCAGCTATGGGTTTGCGGGAGGTCATAGCTCAGAGGCAGATGAGGGGCAAAGTTGGGAAATAGTGGGAGCGGAGGAGGAGGAGGAGGCAGATCCAGAGCAGCTGGCTTACATGTTATCACTAGAAAGCATTCCAGAATCCTTCTCCCAGAACCCAGTGAGCATTGAAAGTAGGAGAGCAAAGGGCTCAGAGACAAATGGTTCTAAATGGCCACCATAGATGGTGCTGTTGACAAATGAGGAGAGAAGGGGGGTGGAGATTACTCAAAGCAACACCATTACTCTAAGAGGCTGCATTTCCAAGCCTCTCTCTGTGAATATTGTTCTCAGAGCTGCCTGTTGTGCATCCTTCATACTGTTGGCAGCATGTTAATAATGAATAATAGTGAGTTTAAGTGCCTCTCATCCACTTCAAAAGCACTCATTTAGGGGTGTTTTTTTTTTATTCCAACATATCAGCAAGCAAGACACAGATGATGTTGGAACATTTCCAAGGTCATCTAGTGCTTATTAATAAGGAATGAATTCAGAATTCATTCAGGCTATAAACAGGGTTTCTATCAATCTTCCCATTGTCAAAACAAAGGAAATGGAAAGTAAGAATTTCTTCACTTGAGATCAATGAAGTTGGTGCCACTAATGCACCTTCTAGGCAGAAATGGCTTATTTAAAATAGATGCACTTAATGGATAGAGAATGGCATAATGGTACACAGGGGATCCTTGCAATAACGTAAGAATTATCTAGTTACAGGTAGGTAGCCGTGTTGGTCTGAGTCGAAGCAAAATAAAAAAATTCCTTCAGTAGCACCTTAAAGACCAACTAAGTTTATATTTTGGTATGAGCTTTCGTGTGCATGCACACTTCTTCAGATACCAAGAATTATCTGTTTGGCATATTATGAATATATTAGATACGTACCTATACAAGTTCTTCTTATACCAGGTGAGAAACACAATACTGTATAGAAGTGGTGGCCAAACCTGGCCCTCCAGATGTTTTGGAACTTCAATTCCCATCATCCCTGACCACTGGTTCTGTTAGCTAGGGGTGATGGGAGTTGTAGTCCCAAAACATCTGGAGGGCCGAGTTTAGCCACCACTGCTGTATAGGAACCAAGTTGATTTTTGGAACTGCAAAAAGGTTCTGTGAGCCAGGAAAGAATAACAAGGCAGCTAGTTATAGTCGTCCTTTTATCTTTTCCTTTTCCTTTTTTGCAGAATAAGCTTTCCCTTATCTTATGCTGGTGTACTGAATGCTGTCCTTCATTTGAGACGTTCATTTGAATGTTTGCCACCGATGAGTGCAACATCAAGTCGTCACTTGCATGTGTGAAACAGAGTCACAGATAAGACCCTGCCAGAGCCTTCCTATCACCTGACATAATTTCAAACACAATAGTTTTCCACAGAGCACATCCCAATACAACATGAGCAATACCATGGTATTTGATTTCAATATGTTTCGCTCCTTTATTTGTTTATTTTTTAAATTTCTGTTCCATCTAATAGGGCTTTGCATAGCCCCCAAAGTGGCTCACAACATAATTTAATAATGAATACAAAACAACACCGAACTCAAATTAAAATCTAAATTTCAACTTGAAATCTTCTAATTGGAGAACAACAATAACATATTTTACATGCCAGGCTGACCTGCCATTAGGCAGAGTAAGTCAATCGTCTCAGGCAGCAAATGCTGGCAGAATGGGCTCATAAGGATCTGTGCTGATCTCACACAGGCAGAAGGGATGATAAATTAATGCACAACATATGCCTGTATTGCCTGAAACTAGTGACTGAAGTTTCTTCCCAACATTAGGCAATCATCTACTCTTTTCCTCCACACCATTAGGAGTGGATTGGACAAGCTGTTTCCCCCATGGCCGTTTCCCCCAACTTTCAGAACTAAAAAGCCTGTTTTTTCTTACAGAAATGTGTTAGCTGGTTAGTGCAAGTATACCTGAAGCCTGAGTGAACCACTTATGCAGAAATCCTTTCAAAGCCTCACAAGCACTTTTACAAGTATGTGTGAAATTGCATTTCTGTGCAGTTTTTTGGTTTTGTTTATTTAACCTGGAGTTTTGTAGCTGGAGGTGCGCAGCTTTGGAGGCGCGGGGGGGCGGCGATACCCCACTATGTAACACGCATGCACAGCGGGAGGCTGGAGGCTCGGCTTGGGAGTCGAGGCTCGGCTTGGGAGTCGGAGGTGGGGGCACCAAATGGCACCCCCTGAGTGGAATCCGGGGTGTACCGCCCCCCACCGCCCCCCATTGCTACGCCCCTGCACCTCTGAACCATTCAGGAAAAATAAGATGTGTATTTATGCAAATGTAACAGACAGGCTCTTCATTTGTACTGCTCAGCTCTGCATATGCTCCAGTGCCTAATGAATCTCCCTAGCCATGTGTGCAAGTGAACTTACCAATTAAATTAAAAATTATTATGTCTCAGCTGAATGGTTAACCCCTGATCTAATTAATTTTGCTAGTGGACCAGTGTTTCAGTAGAATGTGCACCTGGAATCTGTCTGCAATCCCTTGGCGTTGCTAATCATCCCTGTTTCTATTGTTTCCCTGCCTACATAAAAAAGCAGCAATATGAAATGCAGGCTTTCTGTAGGTCACCAATCCAGATTCAGAACATTATGAATAAAGGCTCACCATTCTACTGCTCTCTGTGATAGTTTAACACCGAATTAATACCACACATTCAACCCTGAGCAGAGAGTTGTTTGTTCCTTTGTTGCAAAAATAAGGCACTGCTCTAAAGATGAAGGAGAGGCAGTAGCACTGGTCCTTACCCAAAGGGTGAGGAAGGGGGCAAAAGGTGGATCTTGAGGCATGGCTGCACATAGCTAGCCACTGCAGTTGCTGAGACAGTTATTTCCATGTGACGCCTTGGTATGAGGCAAATGAATGAACCTATGAACTACCTTGAAAAAATGAAAACCGTGCAAATCCGTGTGGTGCATCTGGAGTTGCTCTGGAAGACTTGAGGCATGCACACCCTAGATGGATGCCACAGAAAGATATGTAGCATCTGTGTAGAAAAAAGAACCACTAACTACACTTAGCAAAAGGAAGTAGGTAGTTTAGTGCATTACTGTCCTATAAAAGGAGATACAGGCTGCTATCCTCATACACACTTAGGAGTAAGTTCTGACTGAACTCGGTGGGGTGTACTCCTGAGAACTGAGGAGTGCTCCGCCAGTCACTTTTTAAAAAAGTTTTGAAGTAAACCAACGCAAATTTACAAGCACAAACCAACTAATTTAGGGCACAGCCCACAAGCCTGCACATTCATATTTATTGATGCACTTAACAGCAGTTCTGATTTCCCATCACCAAGGGATGTGTTTGCCTAGTACGAGTTTCAAGAAAATATTGCTTTCATATTAGGCAACTTTCATAAACCCTCTTCTGATTGCAGGGAAGGTTGAAGGGGAAAGATGATATTTAGGTTTCTTTAGCAAGTGGCTACAACACTACCACCTACTGGTACTGACTAGGATGCAGTGAAACATGAACAGAGTTCTGAAGAATAGTGATGTATGCCTGCCTTTTTCACTGTGTGCACTGCACACAGCCATATGTGCCCCTGGTATAGATGATTTATAGCACAATCCTATGCACCCAGGTGCTGCTATATGAGCCTAATCCTTTACTGAAAAACAGTTTGTAAGGCAAGTGTTCGTATAGCAATCTGAACAATTATTGTGGGGAAAATTTCCAGTGTATTCCTGACTCAGAACATGCTCACCCCAACTGTTGTTGTGTTTAAAAAAAACAAACCTATAAACATTATCCTAATGCTACTTTGCAATATATTTACCAGAAAAGATGACAAATATAAAAATTATGTTGTGTTGTGTAAAAGACAGTGTGTGTCTGTGTGTGTATTTGCAACACAATTTCCATCTCTACTGGGAAAATTCCACTGCATTAGCTTGAAATAATAAAATGATCGACATCATTACACTACATAATAAACAAACAAGCCAAAGAAGCATGAAAAACAAGTCAAACCAGGTTGTGCGGCACAAAGAATTGATGAAGTACAGTAGTAGGGGGGGATTTGGAAGTCAATTTTATGGTGAAGGCAATAAGCTGTGAAGGGCAAGATGAACTCAAGTCAACAAAAGACGGTGAGTCTGCAGGTTCAATTTTCATTTCTTCAACATTATCCATTATGACTGCAGTCTCTTTCCCAACAGCAACTGCCTTTCTAGGAGGAACATAACCAGATGGGAAGGCAAGCATTCCAGTTCAGAGGTGCTGGGGGAAATCATGGCTCATTGACTGTTTTGCTTTCCTCCACTTTTTTCATAGAGAAATTTACAAGGCTCTATTAGTTTATTGATCATCATTTAGTATTTATTGAGCATTTAGTGGCATATTCCTCAAGCACACTGGCGGAGGAAGAGGAATGTGGGGGGAACGCACCGTTCCTCCCATCGCAGCTGCCCCAGGATGCGCGCCGCCCCCGCCCCGCCTGCTCTCCGCTCCGCTCCCCAGTGCTAGAGCATGAAACTGCCACTGCTCAATCATAGACAATAAACCATCTTGCAGTTCAAACATTTAATTTAGAATTGTCATGTCCAAAATTTTCTGTTCAATTTTCTTACACCCATCTTGAAAATGGTTCAGAAGCTTCAGTGAGTGCGGACTGCTGATCCGCAACTGTTGGCAAGTTTCAGGTGAACACCAATTCTGGTACAACTACATTGGCTGTCTGCGTGCTTCTGGACCCAATTCAAAGTGCTGTTTTTGACCTATAAAGATCGCAGTGCAGTTCACAAAACAAAAATACAAAATAAGAATACAAAATACATAATAAACAAACAAAAAACCCCACAAACCAATAACCCCCCCTTCCACAAACACATTTAGAAAGCCATAGAATGTTAATCAGTCAAAGGGGCCTGGTTATAGTAGTAGTAGTAGTAGTAGTAGTAGTAGTAATAATAATAATAATAATAATAATAATAATAATAATAATAATAATAATTTATTATTTATACCCCGCCCATCTGGCTGGGTTTTCCCCAGCCACTCTGGGCGGCTTCCAACAGAAATATTAAAATACAATAATTTATTAAACATTAAAAGCTTCCCTAAACAGGGCTGCCTTCAGATGTCCTCTAAAAGTCTGGTAGTTGTTTTTCTCTTTGACATCTGGTGGGAGGACGTTCCACAAGGCGGGTGCCACTACCGAGAAGGCCCTCTGCCTGGTTCCCTTGTAACATGGCTTCTCGCAGCGAGGAAACCGCCAGAAGGCTCTCGGCACTGGACCTCAGTGTCTGGGCAGAATGATGGAGGTGGAGACGCTCCTTCGGGTATACTGGACCGAAGCCGTTTAGGGTTATAGAAAAACGTTTTTGCCTGCCACTTAAAGATATGCAATGAAGGTGCCCAGGCAAACCTCCCAGGGGAGAGCATTCCACAAGTGGGGAGTCACTACAAAAAAGGCCCATTCTTGTGTTGCCCCCCCTCCAGGGGAAGGCACACAAAGAAGGGTCTCATATGATGATCGCCGTGTCCTGGTTGGTTCATATTGTTTTCAAGCAATATATGAAGTTAACGGAAATAAAGTGTGTAGCTCTTTTTTTGTACTCAGAGATGCCAGTGTTATGCCTTAGTAGAAGATTCAAAATAAAGAACTTAGTATCACATGGGTTTTAAACCTGATGATAAAACCTGTTCACTTGGGATGGAGTATAATGGTCATCTCCTTTCAAAAATATTTGGTTGCATGGCTATTTTAACTTGGGAGAGATGTTGGAACAAAATGTTTAAAATCGGAATATGATTGGTCCTTAATAATAACAAATATAAAATAGACATACAGTAGTTGGGTGTTAATGTTCAGCTGAACAGGATTCTTCTTCCCAACTCAAGCCAAATTCTAAAATGGTTTTAAACAGATTTTTTTGCAACATACAACATATACCAGTAGGTAAAGGGCTGAACAATACACAGCTAGAATGAACTTTAACTGATAATCAAAGGGTGCACACATCAAAAACAAGCTTGCTAAATCCCTCCTGCTAGGCTGTCATGTCCGCCTTGTAAGCATTTAAAGGTCAATGAACATTGGGAAGATCCATACAATCATTTGAAATGTCTTCACTGTCCTTCGTATAGCTATTCCAGATGAACAATGTTGGCCTTTATAAGTGCAAACTGTGTTTTCTTCCAGTACATCTTAAAGGACTCGACACTCCTTTGTGATATACAGGCTTTGCTTGTAGCCCTGGTGATGACGTGCAGGGAGATGGAAAAGAAAATTGCACCCATTTGATACTATTATTAGCAATTTGAACAGTGTTTAATACTGTTGGTCACAGGCATAGGTAAAAGCAACTGTGGATCCATTTTGCTCATACCTGGCAAGATAGTGAAATATATTTTGTGTGTCTTTAAGAAGTCACTCAAAATGTCCTCCACTATCTTGCCAGGTATTGGATCTTCCCTATGGATGTCAATGAGTTCATTGGCATATTAGTAGAGAAAAGAATGTTTTGCATTTAGCATGTTAAAAATAGATGAAAGCCTCTTAAAGAGTACCTTCCCAAAGTTCTTAATAACGGCATCTCTGTAGCCTTTTTGAATGTAGAGAGGCATTCCCTGTGCCTGCCCCTAAAATATAATCTCTTTCCCCTTAGAGTCAGTACCAAAATATTAGCACTGAGACTCTTCTGTAATGGGACATCACTTGGCAGCTAGGTGTTACACTATTAGGAGATGATTTTTATTAAAGATTTGTGCATTTTATCTCTCCCTAATTTGTGATTGCCATCTAGTTTTTAGGACATTACCCTCCATGGACTGTGCACACAAACTTAAACAAATATCTGAATATGTGATCAAAATTTATACAGATATATGAGTGAGTATTTGAATCTCTGATGCTTAAGGGCTTATTGTCAGAATTCTATGCACAGGACTGTCTGGAGAATTAATTGAGCTTCATGTAAGAGAAATATTTTATACATCCAGGAGGTGGCAGCAAGTAACAGCACTATTTTGGCTGTTTTCCTGACCTAGAACAATGCACCCCTCCTCCATCAGAAACTACCAAACCATTTTAATCTTCTATTAGAGGATACATGATGCTGCTGGAATTTTTCTTATTTATTCATGAAGGGACAGGGGGAAACTCAGTTTTAGTTAATTCCCACAAAAACGCTGATATACTTGATCAGTTACTTGGGTCACAGAGGAGCTTTGTTTGTTATTCTTGTAAGTGGATCTACAACCTGTATGTCACACCTCTTAATGCCTTTGCCTCTGTCATTCCAATGTCACTGTCTTTTTCAGCAATGGGGAAATCATGTGATCTAAATTTTGGTCTCTATGGGCTACACTTTTTCTAAATTAAAAAGTAGAAACATATATCCATGCCAGTAACTGTCAAAGTACACCCTGCTGGAGCCAGCTGAGTGACAAGGCCCCTCTAACTGCTGTAAAGGTTTTTGGAATTCATGTGGTTTTCATGTGGTTTTCAGAGGAAACAGAGAAAAAACAGGTCGAATAGCAATGGATTTAAATTCCAGAAACAGGAGATATGTATACAAGCACCTTTTAACAGCAACAACTGATAATGGTGGTAAGCACCACATTTTATACTGTACATGGCACATGATGAGATGGTTCTTTGCTACAAGTAACAGCCACCCACATTAAAAATTATGGTGCCAGAGCATGGTGTGGGAATTATGGAATAGGGACAGGAGATAAATTGCATGTTGGATGACCAGATGAAAAGAAAGACAGAACTCCTATTCATTACCACACCCAAAACTAACAGCTCTAGTTGAGACCTTGAACTGAGTCAACCTTATCTTGGAGAGGACAGAGATACAATGAGCTTTTCAGCAATATAGTACAATACATCCTCTTTGGGCACTACTTTGAAGGCAAGCCATTATTAATTTTAGGGCTGGCCCACCCATGAGGCAAGGTGAGGCAACCGCCGCAGGTGGCAGGATCAGATCCACAGGGGGAGCAGATCTGGTCTCCAAGGAATGCATCACCTGCTTTCTGCTGCTGCCACAGTGGCACCAACAGCTGTGATGTGCTCCTTGGAGGCACAGCATACAATATATACAATATTGTATCTGACATGGTGACAATATATACAATATATCTGACATGGTGACATCTATCCATAGCTGCCAAGTTTTCCCTTTTCTCGCGAGGAAGCCTATTCAGCATAAGGGAAAATCCCTTTAAAAAAGGGATAACTTGGCAGCTATGCATCTATCATGAAAACTAAGAACCATCAGGTTCGAAAGACCTGGACAAATAAATACATTTACACTTGTGGTTTAAATATAGCTAGTTTTGAAGTTTGACACACAGGTTTTTCCATTAGCATTCCATAACGCGATCGGGGTGCCTTTCGAAACCCATCGCCTATCCATTCTCCTCTTCCTCCTCTTCTGGACGCGCGTCCACAATATCCGGCAGGCGGCGGGGTCGCGCCCGCATGCGCAGATCAGCCTGCGGCTCGCACTGCGGCTGCGTGCGCGGCGCCGAGCGCGTAGCAGCAGCAGCAGCAGCGTCTCCTCGAGAAGGAGTAGTTTTCCATTTGTCTGCCGGCAGCGGCAGCGGCGGCGGGAGGCCGCGGCTGAGTGCCGCCATGTTGCTGTCCGTTCCTTTTCGGGCTGCCTTCGCGCGTTCGGTAAGGAGGGCGGTGGGGTGAGGGAAATGCGCGCTGGTCGGGCGTCCCCGGCAATGTCGGTGGAGGGCAGTAGCGGCCAAGGGCATGGAGGCGGCCCTCGCCTTCCTCGGGTGGAAGGGGAAAGGGAGGAGCTTGATTCGGTTTCTACCCCGCTCCCGACGAGCCTAGCAGCTTCTGCGGCGGCGACGCGGAGATTGCGCGAGGGGTGGACAAGGGCTGGGCGGAGGATTTGGTCGGGAGCGGGGTTGTTTACGGTTACCGCTTTGGGGTCCATGCTTTCCTGGGAATTAGCCTTACAAAAGAAAAATAAACCATACGAGGAGAGGGAATGGGCTGCGGGGGGGCGGGGAGGCAGGTAGATGGGAAAGGACGAATGCCGTCGTCGTCTTATTCACCTCCTGAACGTCACCCTCTTTTTTCGGAATGGCTATTCTGCAGCAGGAGCGACCGTAAGGGTTGCATTTTTCGCGTGTAACGCGAAGTTAGGTCTTGGGAACGTTCAAACTACTACAAGTGACAGCGTTTCACCAAACTCCTGATCCTGTCAAATCTTGATAAATTGGGTGAGCATATGAGCTCTTTCTTCTGCTGGGCCTTTGCTTCTGCTGGGCCTTTGCATCTGGTTTTGGAGCCTCACAGTGGTGAGGTCCTAGGAAGCACTTTAAATCGATTCCGGCTTTAGATAGATTCCCTGGCAGGCCCCATTTAAATATGTAGGTCTATATCTGTCATGCCTGTTTCAACGGCACTACCCTCCTTTGTTGTCAGTTTACTTGCCCAGACCTTGTGCTGCACTACTTTATCCTTGTTTTTCCCCTCTGACCACAAAGGCTGCCAAACAGACCAGCAACACAAGCCCTGGGTGAGCCAAATGATGACAGGAGTCCTGTGTTATACCTAACAGTTAGCTAGTGAATAGGAAGCACAGAGACTGGAATTGGTATTCCATAGCAGGGCTACTGCTGAGATGAACAGCATAAAATCTGAGATAACTTGGACTGTTTTGTCACTTTGGTTTTTAAGTAAATACATGTTTTTGACAGGTGGGTGATGAGAGAAGAGTACGATGTGTATTTCTTAGCATGGAAAATGAGTTCCCTAATTGCAGACAAAAAGGGATCAAAAACAGTTATAGAAATTACCACAAGAGCACTGAGGCAGTTGCAGGATTGATGAATTTCCAGTGCATTTTGAATATATATTTTTATCAAAGGAACAGTCTCATTCCTTTTTAAAGAGTTGTTTTAAAAGTAGAGTTTGCATAGTTTTCTTGAGATATTTTCATGAAGCATATTAATATTTGTATGTGCACAAATTTCTGTATATAAATTAATAAAATAGCTCAGTCAGTAGAACATGAAACTCTTAATTCCAGGGTTATGGGTTTGAGCCCCACATTGGGTGAAATATTCCTGCATTGCACGTTGGACTAGATGACCCCCATGGACCCTTCCAACACTACAATTCTATGATTCTATGATCAGATCAAAGGTTTGTCTGGTTCAGCATCCTTTTCCCCACAATGGACAGCCAAATGCCTATGGAAAGCAGGACACCAAGGCAATAGCCCTCCCTAACAAGTATTCAGAGGCATATTGTCTCTGAACTTGGCATATAGCTATCATAACTAGTAGCCATTTATAGTCTTATCTCAGTCATTTGTCTAATTCCCTTTTAAAGTAATTAAATTGGAGTTAACATGTCACTACATCATGTGGTAGTGAATACCATAGTTTGAACTACGTGCTGTTTGAATAATTAATCTCTGCACAAACAGTAGTTTTTTTAGATGAGCAACAGATTCTGGTGCCCCTGTAGAAATAAATTTGATTGCCTAAGTATTTGTTTCTAAACACTTGTGGGTTTTTACCTCCTGCAACTACAATTTGTGGGAGGCAGGGTTGGAATACGGATGTGACTATTTTTAATCCATGTTTATCATCCCTTCTCTAAAGTTAGGCAGCAGTTTAGGGAAGTGTTCTGATGCTATCTCACAGTGATGCACCATGCTGTTCAAATGCATACAGCTGCTGTTCCTTCTCTTTTGTAAACTTGAAAAGGTACAGTACAGTATATCAACACACTTCTGAATTCTTGCAGCAGTGTGCTACCAGACTATTTCTCAAGATAACCACCAGGAGAGAGTATATAGTGGCAAATACTGTAGGTATTCCAAGATAAATTCAGGTTCATTTTCGTTGCTTAGCCAGAAATCTGTAGATAGCTTCTCATTAAGTTGTGTGTTTTGGCAATAGCTATAATGGGCATTGATAATCTGTTTGTTCATATTAGTTATTGTACACTTGCTTCATTATCTTTGCATAGTAAAAGTGCCTCTTGCCCAAGACCTGCCCAAGCATATACTTATTTTCCTGTTTCCTTCTCTATGACCTCTTAGCACATTGATTTGCAATGTTTTCCTGCCACTGCAATTTATTTGGGTACTGTTTATAGCATTTTCAGTGATTCAAGTAATGTGCCTTCTTTAGTGCTGCAGCACACATTGGTAGTTTTCTATGAAGCAGACCACTTAGTTGTTAGATAAGCATGCTGTTAGATCAGAATTACTGGAGGATTCCAATCAAGCATATTGGTGTGAGACAGTGGATTAATGTGATCAAGCTTTGAAAACTGATGCACAAGCAAACTTTACTGTGGCTTTGTAGTTCCTGTGGAAAAGTAGTATTTGAGGCGGTTCTCATAGGAGGGTCACAGGCAGGCTAAAGTCATGCCCACCATCATCTTTTGCTCTGAGCTTCTAGTTGGTACTGCCATCATGAATTAAATAAGTTGTTTAGGAGCAGAAGGGATGGACAGACACAAAACTTTTTTCAGGTCAGTTAAATACTGCTTTCTCTGGTATTCCCTGCTTTTTTTCTTTTATGTGGTACTGTATATGTAAGATGTAACTTTAAAACAGATGCTTACCTTCTATAAAATGTGCTTTGTAGGTGGCACAGATTCGCTCTCTTCATGCAACAGCTGCACGCAATGGTGGTGGAGGAGCTTTGTTTGTGGTAAGCAATTTGTATGTACAACTAAAGCAGATGTAACTGAAAATTGAGAAATGTGGTTTTTATTGTCTTTTTATTATTTGTCCTCCACCGTAATATCACAAACCATTTTTCTCAGCAAATGTAGGACTACATTGATAATATTTCCTCTTTTTATATTTATGAAGATGAGAGTGTATTGAGAGAGTAACTCCATATGAGTTCAAAAGCTTTAATTATTTCTGTTTATTTGGGCGTTGGAGTAATACCTCGGCCAATAACACGAGATGAGCGCTACAACCCCAGAGTCTGTCACAACTGGACCTAATGGTCAGAGGCCCCTTTACGTTTACATAACTATTAAGGTATAGGTAGGTAGCCGTGTTGGTCTGGGTCAAAGTAAAATAAAAAAATTCCTTCAGTAGCACCTTAAAGACCAACTAAGTTTTTATTTTGGTATGAGCTTTCGTGTGCATGCACACGAAATGTTATCTGAAGAAGTGTGCATGCACACGAAAGCTCATACCAAAATAAAAACTTAGTTGGTCTTTAAGGTGCTACTGAAGGAATTTTTTTATTTTATTAAGGTATAGTCTTATTTTTGCTGCATCTGACATGTGTTCTAAATATGTGTAATTGTTTCATTATTTTGTTTGTACAGCACAGAGATACTCCTGAAAACAACCCAAATACTCAATTTGATTTCACACCTGAAAACTGTAAGGTATGTCATGATACTTTATAGGCTGTACCTTTACAGAAAGCTGATTCCCCCCCCCCCTTTCTATTGTAATGTTTATTTTCTTTAACAGCGAATAGAGGCAATAGTAAGCAACTATCCAGAGGGACACAAATCTGGAGCAGTGATGGCAGTCCTGGATCTAGCCCAAAGACAGCATGGATGGCTACCTATATCAGCGATGAATAAGGTACTTCATTATTTCAGGAGGCAGACACTCCATGGTTTAGATATTTTCAAACACATTCTTAGATATAATGATCAACAAAAAGATATGGCAGAGTTTGAGAAGCTTTTATTGGAAGTTTGTCAATTATTGTTAAATTATGATATAGAGGAGGAGCAGGTCAAGAAATACATTCTCAAGTGGGCTCAGAATATTGGTGAAAATATTCTGATGGAAGTGTAGGAAAAGCTTTGAATATTGGTTTGTGAGTTTTTGTTTTAATTGTGGAGCACTTTTGATTTGCAATGTTCCATATACATGATAAATAAACAGCAGCAGTGGGTATAAACCCATTGAAGAAAACTGGTGTTCCCAACCCTCCTCCTGGGAACATTGATTCCCTTTGACTTCCTGCTCAGGCTGGGCTAAACAGGGAAAAACCCGTTTCCCGTCTCGATTCTCCAAGCTGCTCCTTGGTTTCCCCTTGTGACAAATTGAAGCACTTTTAAAATGTTTATTTCTGCCCGGCTGGCAAAGAGTTAACCCACCTCCAGCCTGACTGGCATAGAACTCTGATGGGGGCGGGACTGTGCCCGGTTTGAAAGGAGGGAGAGTCGGTTTGGTCAGTTAGGAGGGAGAGGGAGGAAGGTGTGGTGTGATGTTATGTGGTGGCTTATATGAAGACAGTTAAGAGGCTAGGAAAACTTAAAGTTAAATGTTTGACTGAGTTTATTTTGTACAACTGGAACAAAGCTAATTAATAAATGACACGTTAAAGAATCACTTATGTTTTTAACACAATAAAACTTCATCTCTGTTTTTGCCAACAAGAGGTCCGTTTGTATTTTTCCAGCGAGGTACCAGGACTCACAGCCGTGGTGACTCAAGAGAGGGCCAAACTCACCTCAGGCAGGGAGGTGGTGGTTTGTGTCCTGAAGTTACACGGAGGAGGCTTAGAAGGGTAACCTGAGGTGCCAAGAAGTTGCCAGAGTGCCTAGGGCAAACTTCTACAGTGGGGGAATCCAACTGAGGGAGACCCTTTACAGGAGGCAAGAGGTTATTCCTGGGGGACAGCCTAGAGTTTCTTAAGGTACCAGGCCACGTAGGCTGGAAGGCTCTCCTTACTTAGAAACCCATTAGGAAAAGGGGTTTATTTTTGAGGCGGCAGGAGAAGAGGGTGGGTGTTTTCCCCTCTGGATTCCTGTGTCGCAGTGATAGTAAGGTAGAGTGGGGACACGGGTCGTCACATTTTTGGTGGCAGCGTCGTGATCGAAATTCAAAGCTCACGCGCCTAGTTTGGTTTGAGTCTGTCAGGATTTTCCTGTGAGGAAAATGACTCACGTAAGAAAACCCAGAGAGGCAAAAGGAGATGAAAGAACGGAAGGGGCTGAGGGAAGCCCAGGTTCTGAGGTAGAACTGATGAAACTACGAATTGAGATGGCCCGAATTGAAGCTGAGAGGGAAAAGATAGCAGCTGAAAGTGAGAGGGAAAAAGCCAGAATTGAAAGTGAGAGAGAGAGAGCTAGGATTGAAGCTGAAAGTGAGAGGGAAAAAGCTCGAATTGAAAGTGAGAGAGAAAGAGCTAGGATTGAAGCTGAAAGTGAGAGGGAAAAAGCTAGAATGGAAGCTGAGGAGAGAATGCAGTCCGAGAGGTTAAGGGTTCAATTAGAACAGGACAGAATGAAGCTTGAAGAGATACGTTTGCGATCAGAATTAACTAGTAGCCCAGTTAACAATGATAGTACCGCAATTAATTTAAAAAGGTTCCCCAAATTTGGAAAAGACGATAATGTCGAATCGTTTCTATTTACCTTCGAACGCGTTTGTGTGGAATTTCAAATACCTGAGGAGAACTGGATGCTTTATTTAAGACCTCAAATTTGTGGGATACTAAGTGAAATTTATGCTGACCTGAGGGAAGAAGAGCTGTCATGTTACCAAGTATTTAAGCAAAGGGTCAGGGTTCGATGTGGGCTCACGGCTGAACAAAGCAGAAAGGCTTTTCGTGAGGCAAAAAAGGAACATAAAGAGACTTATGCCCAACTAGCTAGCCGCTTAGATAAATTACTTGACAGATGGATTCAAGGGAGTGGAGTGAAGGACTTTGATGAGTTAAAACAATTAATTTGTTTAGAACAATTTTTTAAGCAAATCCCTAGCAATTTACGTTGGTTCTTGAGGGATAAAAAACTGAAAACTGTGGCACAGGTTGCCGAGGTCTTAGACGAACTACAAGGTGATTTCAATGAAATAGCATTCCCAAAACACTCACAGAAGGGTAATCCATGGAGAAACAGAGAAAATAAAGACAGGCAAGAAAATTTTCCTGTCAGGGAATCAGTTTCTGACAAGACAGGGTCTAAGAAAATCACTTGTTTTTTCTGTAATCGTGAGGGCCATGTACGTGCCAGGTGCCCCCTGCTGGTTAAGTCGCAAACTACACCTTCTGCAGCTAAACAAGTAAAACTGGTAATGCAGTCACAGGAAAATAGCTCGCCTCAGACAGAAGGCTCAGAGAAAGCAGACAGTTCAGCTGAGACTACTTCTAAGGTCTTACAGGTCTGGAGGGCTGAGCAGGAGTGCAACCAAGATTACATGGAGCCAATTGAATTAAATGGTCAGTCTTTTTTTGGTTTGAGGGACACAGGAGCAGAAGTCTCACTTGTTAAATCCCAATTTGTTCCAAAGGAGCAGTACCTCAAGGGTCAGTCCTATAGTTTAAAAGGCATATGGGGCCCACATTTTGAAGTACCATTAGCTGAAGTTGATATTACCTACAAAGGATTTTGTGGCAAGTGGAGAGTAGGAATCCTAAATGAATTGGAAGTACCCTTTTTAATAGGGAATGACCTAGCTAGTCAGAAGCACCGTATTCAAGTGATAACTAGGTCACAGTCTCAAGTCACTGAGAGTAATCCTCCTGCAGTTATAGAGTCACCCATAGAGCCTGGTGAGGATGAAGGGCTGATTAGCGTGCCAGTGATCCAGGAGCACGGTGCCCAATTCTTGAGTGATCAAAAAGAGGATGAAACTATAAAAGAGCTGTGGGGTAAAGCACAAAGTCCTACTGCAGAAGTAACTGTGGAGAACCCCTGCTTATTTACCACCATTGAGGGAAGACTGTATAGAATTTCTAGGAGGAGGAAAACTGCTGCGGTTTGGGAAAGGAAGAAACAGTTAGTGTTGCCAAGAGCTTACCGGTTGCAAGTGCTACAAATGGCACACGACGCACCCTCAGCAGCGCATCTAGGCATTAGAAAGACTAGTGATAGAATCCAAGCAAGATTTTACTGGCCTGGGATGGGCAAGGACATCAAAGAGTATTGCAAGTCCTGTGTGATCTGCCAAAAAGCAGGCAAAAGAGCGGACAAAACGCGAGGCTTGTTACAGTCTATTCCCGTAATTACTGAGCCCTTTTCCAGAGTAGGAGTGGACATCCTCGGGCCTATCTCCAGAGTTACAAAAAGGGGGAATAAGTTTATTTTATGCCTCGTGGATTATGCTACGCGCTATCCAGAAGCAATACCTCTAAAGGACATTGACTCAAAGACTGTAGCAAAAGCCCTCATGTCGGTGTTCCTAAGGCTGGGATTCCCCAAAGAAATTATAACAGATTTAGGGACATCCTTCACGTCCAAGACCATGGAAGAGCTTTTAACTCTTTGTGGGATTAAGCATGTTAAAACTACGGCTTATCATCCACAGTCGAATGGCTTGACGGAGAAATTTAACTCAACACTGAGCCGGATGCTAAAAACCTATTCCATCAATCATCCTAACAACTGGGATGAGAGGCTGCAACACTTCCTATTTGGTTATCGCGAAGTGCCGCAGGAGAGCACAGGGTTCAGTCCTTTTGAACTCCTATTTGGACGACAGCCACGAGGACCCCTAGACTTGATGAAAGCAGCGTGGTCAGGGGAGGAGCAGATCGACAGCCCTGATGTTGTGACGTATCTACAGGAGCTGCAGAGCGACCTTCAAGAGCTACGGGAGCAAGCTGCTCACAACTTGCAGCAGGCACAGCGTCGACAGAAGCAGTGGTATGATGCACACGCAAGAGACAGATCTTTCCAGCCCGGTGACAGTGTGCTCGTGTTAAGAACAAGACGTCGAAAGAAGTTGGAGATGTCGTGGGACGGTCCCTTCAAAGTGGTCGAGAGGATATCGGCGGTGAACTATTTGGTAGAGTTAGATGGGGAAGGGAACCGATGTAAGAATTTTCATGTAAATTTACTTAAGCCTTATTTTGACAGAAATAAGTTGGTGTTGCAAGTAAAGGGGAAGGTAACCCAAGGAATTCATTTAACTGGATGGGGAGAGCTAAGTAAGGGCACAACTCTAGCAGAGGTGTCATTCGATGAAAGTCTGACCCCAGAGCAAAAGGAGCAGTTAAAATTAGTCCTTGCTCAGTTTGCTCAGATCTTCTCAAACATCCCAGGGAGGACCAGCCTAGCAACTCATAAAATAGATACGGGGGAAGCAAGACCCATAGCTACCCCTCCTTACAGAGTGACGGGGGAGCACGCCGACTTGGTCTCTTCAGAGATCAGGGAGATGCTTGCACTGGGATTGATTGAGCCCTCTTACAGCCCCTGGTCATCGCCCCTGCTCTTGGTCAGGAAGCCAGACAATACCTTTCGTCCCTGTGTAGACTTCAGAAAGTTGAACCAGGTGACCGTGCCGGACGTTTACCCCATGCCACGGGTGGACGACTTGGTTGAGACCATAGGAAAAGCGAATTATATATCTACACTTGACTTAACAAAAGGGTACTGGCAAGTGGAAATGGATCCCTTAGACAAGCCCAAAACCGCTTTCATCACTAGAGATGGGTTGTTTGAATTTAAAGTGTTGCCTTTTGGATTAAAGAACGCGGCAGCCACGTTCCAGCGACTCATCGATAGGATGCTAAGGGGTCTGCAAACGTTCGCCCTTGCTTACATTGACGACATAGCGGTATTTAGCCCATCGTGGAGAGATCACTTACAACACCTAAGTGTGGTTTTCCAGAGGATAAAAGCGGCAGGTTTAACAGTAAAAGCGGCTAAGTGTCAGATGGGGAAAAGACAGGTTAAATACTTAGGCCATGTTCTCGGAGGGGGAGTGATCAGGCCAGATACTAACAAAGTGGAAGCCATCAGAAGCTGGCCGGCTCCCAAAACTAAGAAGCAGGTGCGTGCCTTTATAGGAGCTATAGGTTATTATAGGCGTTTTATCCCCCAGTTCAGCACTCACGCGGCTGTGTTGAGTGACTGCACGAAGAAAAGCCGCCCGGATAAGATTATCTGGACCACACAGTGTCAACAAGCTTTTGAACTTTTAAAGGCTGCTCTGATGACAGAGCCCATTTTAAAAGCACCTGATTTCTTTTGCCCTTTTAATTTAATGACGGATGCTTCAGGTGTTGGTTTAGGTGCAGTGCTGGCACAGGAGGGAGAAGGAGGTTTTTTACACCCAGTGTTATATATCAGCCGGAAGCTGTTAGAGAGGGAAAAGCACCTCTCTACCATAGAACTCGAATGCCTAGCGATTTTGTGGTCCGTAGGTAAACTGAAGCCTTACCTGTGGGGCCGAAAGTTTACCCTATATACCGATCACTCACCACTGAAATGGTTAAACCAAATGAAGGGTAACAACAGTAAGTTAGTCAGGTGGAGCATGCAGTTACAGGATTACACTTTTGATGTCAAACACATAAGTGGGAAGGAAAACATCATAGCGGACGCCTTATCCAGGTATTTTTGAGAGGTATAGGATGGTGCAAATTATTATATGAAACGGTAATAACCCTAGCAGAACATTTGTGCTTAGGCATTATAGTCTGACACATGCCAAACATGGTTTATCTGTGTACAAGTTTATGAGATGTTAATTTAGTTGACTTTGTAATATGAATGTTATAGAATGCATTGAAGTATTTTTAACCCCAAGCCCATTGCTTTGGCATTGCTCTCGTTAGTTAAGAGCAAGCCGACGCAATGTCTTTGTGGTGGGGGAGATATGTGACAAATTGAAGCACTTTTAAAATGTTTATTTCTGCCCGGCTGGCAAAGAGTTAACCCACCTCCAGCCTGACTGGCATAGAACTCTGATGGGGGCGGGACTGTGCCCGGTTTGAAAGGAGGGAGAGTCGGTTTGGTCAGTTAGGAGGGAGAGGGAGGAAGGTGTGGTGTGATGTTATGTGGTGGCTTATATGAAGACAGTTAAGAGGCTAGGAAAACTTAAAGTTAAATGTTTGACTGAGTTTATTTTGTACAACTGGAACAAAGCTAATTAATAAATGACACGTTAAAGAATCACTTATGTTTTTAACACAATAAAACTTCATCTCTGTTTTTGCCAACAAGAGGTCCGTTTGTATTTTTCCAGCGAGGTACCAGGACTCACAGCCGTGGTGACTCAAGAGAGGGCCAAACTCACCTCAGGCAGGGAGGTGGTGGTTTGTGTCCTGAAGTTACACGGAGGAGGCTTAGAAGGGTAACCTGAGGTGCCAAGAAGTTGCCAGAGTGCCTAGGGCAAACTTCTACAGTGGGGGAATCCAACTGAGGGAGACCCTTTACAGGAGGCAAGAGGTTATTCCTGGGGGACAGCCTAGAGTTTCTTAAGGTACCAGGCCACGTAGGCTGGAAGGCTCTCCTTACTTAGAAACCCATTAGGAAAAGGGGTTTATTTTTGAGGCGGCAGGAGAAGAGGGTGGGTGTTTTCCCCTCTGGATTCCTGTGTCGCAGTGATAGTAAGGTAGAGTGGGATCAGGGTCGTCACACCCCTCCAAACCCTTTCAGGCAAAAATCGACATTTTGTGGGCATGCTTGTTTCCTACTACAGTAGGAGCAACACAACATGACTTTATGCTAGCATGTACCCTGGCCTTACCTTTTGCATTTTTGTGATGACTGCAATGGCTTTTTTTCCAGAAAAATTATTCATTTTATAATAACAGCAAACAAATAAAAACATAATACAACACAAAAACAAAAACACTACCACATAAACAATACAATAAAAGAACAAATCTAAAAAGCTCTCCTAGCTGGGGCTGATGGTAACTGTAGTCCGGGTCACGTGTTCTGAAAACCTTGTTAATAATCAATCTTGGAAGAACAAATGGTTGAAAAAATGCACATTTATTATCACATTTTGTGAAAAAAAATGTTGGTTAAGAAATACAAGGATTCATATCATCGTTGGGATTATAATTGCTTTTCAAAATGTTGGTGTTAGTTGAAACTGCTCGTTTTATGTCCTAAAAAAATAAAATACTCTTATTTTATTGTTACAGATTGCTGAGATTCTAGATATACCTCCCATGAGAGTTTATGAAGTAGCAACCTTTTATACAATGTATAATCGTAAACCCGTTGGAAAATACCATATTCAGATCTGCACCACTACGCCCTGCATGCTGTGTGACTCGGATAGCATATTAGAAGCCATTCAGAAGAAGCTTGGTAGGATATATAGCTCACTTCTCTTATGTGGGGTTCTTCATTTACATTGTACTACCTTTTATAGAGGATTTGGTAAGGCTTCTGAACATTTTTAAATGTATAGTCATTTTCTCTGCTATTACACATTTTTCTTCCTGGAAAGTAAAGAAAGTGTTTGGAATCAAACTAAAATGTGAAAACCTCATCACTTCAAATAATAGTGTTTAAAACTGATACTGAAAACACTTTTAAATAAGAGCATAGGAGCCAGCCTGCTTAAGAGCAGTGATACTTATCTGCATAACCGTAGGCCCACAATAGAACTAGAATATATGCCCTTCTCTTCTGGGGACTTAAATCTGTTCTGAATAACAGGTTATACAGTATATACAGTGAGGGGGGAAAGTATTTGATCCCCTGCTAAATTTGCCTGTTTGCCCTCTGACGAAGAAATGACCAGTCCATAATTTTAATGGTAGGTTTATTGTAGCTGTAAGAGACAGAATAACAACAGGAAAACCCCCATGAGCCCAAAAGACAAAAGTCAGAGATTGATGTGCATTATGATGAGTGAAATAAGTATTTGATCCCTTTGCAAAAGATGACTTAGTAGTTGGTGGCAAAACCCTTGTTGGCAATTACAGAGGTCAGATGTTTCTTGTAGGTGGCCACCAGGCTTGCACACATCTCAGGAGGTATTTTGTCCCACTCCTCTTTGCAGATCCTCTCCAAGTCAGTAAGATTTCGAAGCTGATGTGTAGCTACTCGAACCTTCAGCTCCCTCCACAGATTTCTGATGGGATTAAGGTTTAGAGACTTGGCTAGGCCACTCCAGGACCTTAATGTGCTTCTTCCTGAGCCACTCCTTTGTTGCCTTGGCCGTGTGTTTTGGGTCATTGTCATGCTGGAATACCCATCCTTGACCCATTTTCAATGCCCTGGCTGAGGGAAGGAGGTGCTCACCTAAGATTTGACGATACATGGTCCTGGCCATCGTCCCTTCGATGCAGTGAAGGTGTCCTGGCCCCTTCGCATAAAAACACACACACCCCAAGCATAATATGTCCCCCTCCATGTTTGACAGTGGGGATTGTGTTCTTGGGGTCGTAAGCAGCATTCCTCCTCCTCCAAACATGGCGAGTTGAGTTGATGACAAAGAGCTCGATTTTGGTCTCATCTGACCACAGCACTTTCACCCAGTTTTCCTCTGGGTCATTCAGATGTGCATTGGCAAACTGCAGACATGTGCTGTCTTGAGCAAGGGGACCTTGAGGGCTCTACAAGATCTCAGTCCTTCACGGCGTAGTGTGTTACCAACTGTTTTCATAGTGACTATGGTCCCAGCTGCCCTGAGATCATTGACAAAGTTCCCCCCGTGTAGTTCTGGGCTGCTTCATCACCGTTCTCATTATCATTGCAGCTCCACGAGATGAGATCTTGCATGGAGCCCCAGACCAAGGGAGGTTGACAGTTATTTTGTGTTTCTCCCATTTGTGAATTATTGCACCAGCTGTTGTCACCTTCTCACCAAACTGCTTGGCAATAGTATTGTAGCCCAGTCCAGCCTTGTGCAGGTCTACAATCTTGTCCCTGACATCCTTGGACAGCTCTTTGGTCTTGGTCATGGTGGCTACTTTGGAATCTGCTGGATTGATTGCTTCTGTTGACAGGGGTCTTTTGTAAGGTACTGTAACAAGATGGGATTACAGGTAAGACCTCTCCCTTACAGCAGGTGCTTCTAATCTCAGCTTGTTACATACAGTGAAGATACCAGGTAGCCTGCCATCTTGCTGGTTGATAGGGGATCAAATACTTATTTCACTCATTATAATGCACATCAATCTCTGACTTTTGTCTTTTGGGTTTCCGGGGGTTTTCCTGTTGTTATTCTGTCTCTCACAGCTGCAATAAACCTACCATTAAAATTATGGACTGGTCATTTCTTCGTCAGAGGGCAAATGGGCAAATTTAGCAGGGGATCAAATACTTTTTCCCCTCACTGTACACCTTTAAGTTTCAGGAAATGCTGAAAAAAAGGAAGTAAACATAAAAATGAAGGGAGCCTAATGTTTTCAACATCCCCTCTAATTTGCTTTAAAATGGCTGTGGCTATTTTAATGCTATAGTTTCTAAAGCTTGGATCTTTGTCCGGGTCTGGCCAGATATCATCTCTCATTCTACCACACCTTGGTCAGTAACCATTTGAATGTTATGAGACAAGTACAACCTTTATAGATCTGTTCAACAGCATAGAGAAACATTAAGTTTTCACATCCTGACACTTCGCTAAATACCTGTTACAGTGGTGGGGGGTGTAGCTGTCATCCTGGCAGGATGTCATTGCCACATAGGCATTCATATAATGCAGCCAACTGCTTTCAGTTTTGTAATGTCTAAAACAGCTATAATTTTAAATATTAGTCTTTATTCAACAGTGCATGCACTATAAAACTAGATTCTCCAGCCTGCTCTAACAGCCAGATCTTTATACTCCTGTAAGTTTTAATGCAATCCCTGCTGCTAGATCAGGCTGGGAATCACACAGAGCACCTGTTTGCACACGATTCCCAACTCAACTAAATAGACACAATCCATGCATTTTGTCCTTGTTTATATTTAAGGAAATCACTGAAAATTTACTGTTTGAGATTACATGCATACATACATACATAATTTTATTTGTATTCTGCCTTTCCATAGTTCAAACCCTGCTCAAGGCAGCTTTCAACATGAACAAATACATTAATTACAAACAACAAAAGCAGTAATAAACAATAAACAAAAATTAAACCATTTCCACATAAATCATAAGATCTAAAACAAAGATAATTTAAAAAATGTATAAATAACAGTAACAACCTTCCCCTAAACAGTACCCCAGCCCAAGAGTCTGTTCAGCAGCCTCAGGTTTTGTAGCTGGAGTCAGTCAGGGCCCCAGTCTCCCAGGGCTAGTGGGAAAAGGCCTGCAAGGTTCTAATGCTGCTTTGTTTTATGTTTTGTGTCCCTAGGTATAAAAGTTGGAGAAACAACTCCTGATAAACTCTTCACTCTGATTGAAGTGGAATGTTTGGGGGCTTGCGTAAATGCACCAATGGTACAAATAAATGATAACTATTATGTAAGTACAAATGGGTCCTTTCAACAAAATGTTTCAGTGTATCCATGGGGTTCATTTGTTGTCTGATCTTGTGGTTGAGGGGAGATGAATACACAAACACTAGCATCAAAAAAGTAGTCTCTTCCTTGACTTGAGTCCAACCTTAATATAAAGTGCAGGGTTGTCATAAGGCCCTCTCTCTTAGCCACAACTTATTCTGTCCTGCAATACTGGGACACCTAACTACGTTTGCTTTGGAATTTGCACAGCAAAATAGCCCCCAAAATTGTAGCAAAATGTTTGCAATAAAATAACTAGGGAGCTCCTGTTCTGATATGCTGGAAGAGAACAATGCTGGCAGGCTAACATTTCATTCCCCCTCCCTACCCAAATGCGCACTTTTGTTTTCCTCAACTGATATTGAGTGTGCTCAGTCCTCAATGGGATATTAGAAGAGGGGTTGTCCTGTAGCCCCCTTTAAAGTGTACTTCTGCAATACCTCTTGGTGCTTACCATCTGAGCTTACTATTCAGAGTAACCAAATATAACCCAATGTAATCAAACTATGTTTATCCAGTTTAACTTCTCCTGTTTTTTCTTTATTTTAATAGTACTAAAAGATGTTTCCTCACTTAAATAATTAAGTGGATTGTTATTTTTTATTGGAAATCAGCTAGATTTGAACCAGTTTGTATTCCATGTTTGCTGTATGACAGTACAGTAGTGTATTGCTGTGAGCATTTGTTCCCATAACCATATTGACAAATTGTAGGATCTACTAGACAGCAGGAAACCTGCCCCACTTAAAAGCTATAATTATGCCTACATTTTTTCAAGTGTTAATAGAATTACCACAGGGTGACTGACTATAGGATACTTTTAGACCAAAAAACATGGTGGTATACTTTTTTAAATTCTGAAAATGTTTACATTTTCCTTATTTCACATTTCAGGAAGATCTGACAACAAAAGACATAGAAGACATAATTGATGAACTAAAAGCTGGAAAAGTTCCAAAACCTGGACCAAGGTATTTTATTTGTACCATATAATAAATACTAAGGAAAATTGGGAACAGTAACATCGTATGTAATTAGCATTACATATTCTTTCCACATCAAGTTGCAAACATATCTATAGATATGGGAAACCAAATATAAACCTTTATTCCAATGATGCTTCAAGTTTATACACTTTAAGGGTCTGTGTCCTAGTTGCCAAGAAATAAATACTGTAAGAACCTCAGATATGCAGATGACACAACCTTGATGGCAGAAAGTGAGGAGGAATTAAAGAACCTTTTAATAAGGGTGAAAGAGGAGAGCGCAAAATAATGGTCTGAAGCTCAACATCAAAAAAACCAAGATCATGGCCACTGGTCCCATCACCTGGCAAATAGAAGGGGAAGAAATGGAGGCAGTGAGAGATTTTACTTTCTTGGGCTCCTTGATCACTGCAGATGGTGACAGCAGTCACGAAATTAAAAGACTCCTGCTTCTTGGGAGAAAAGCAATGACAAACCTAGACAGCATCTTAAAAAGCAGAGACATCACCTTGCCGACAAAGGTCTGTATAGTTAAAGCTATGGTTTTCCCAGTAGTGATGTATGGAAGTGAGAGCTGGACCATCAAGAAGGCTGATCGCCGAAGAATTGATGCTTTTGAATTATGGTGCTGGAAGAGACTCTTGAGAGTCCCATGGACTGCAAGAAGATCAAACCTATCCATTCTGAAGGAAATCAGCCCTGAGTGCTCACTGGAAGGACAGATCCTGAAGCTGAGGCTCCAATACTTTGGCCACCTCATGAGAAGAGAAGACTCCCTGGAAAATACCCTGATGTTGGGAAAGATTGAGGGCACTAGGAGAAGGGGACGACAGAGGACGAGATGGTTGGACAGTGTTCTCGAAGCTACGAACATGAGTTTGACCAAACTGCGGGAGGCAGTGCAAGACAGGAGTGCCTGGCGTGCTGTGGTCCATGGGGTCACGAAGAGTCGGACATGACTAAACAACAACAAATAATACTGTAAATATAAATAAATATTTCGTTGAAATAGCTGAATTCACAGCAATATTGAGTCTTGACCAAACTTCAGAGAGATGTGATTGCTTCTAAATTTAATTGTGTGTTTATTCAAGTGTTTATTTGACAGGCTTACATCCGCACTTCTTTACATTTCTTATGCCCAGTTAGGATGCTCAAGCTAGTTTTACACTGCATAGATTTCAGTGCAAGTGCCTTTAGTGGCTATACAGCACTCTAAATAAATCAGATTCACTGATTTGTGGCAGTCATTTTGCAAGTTATAGTCAAATGGTGATGCTCTCAGACACGAAAATATTAATTTTTATCTTTGAGAAACAGTATTTGCCGCATCACTTTCTTTTGTAATTTGATTGTATGTTTGCTACAGAGGAAGAATGTTATGCTAGCAAGGTACAGTGCTAGACTAAGACCAGAGAGAACTGGATTCAAATCTGTGCTCAGCCATGTTGCTCACAGGAAGACTGGGCTGGTCCCATATATGCTTAACCTATTTCAGTGGGATGCTGTGAGATTAATATGGGGGTCCTAAGAAAAAGGACAGGATAAAAATGTAATAAACACACAGTAATATACGTAACAACTGAGGTTTTTTCCCCTAACTTTCAGCTTGTAAAATTCAACCTACGTCTTTGGTTTACAAGACACAGCCTGATCCTATACTCAGATTTAAGCTCCAGTTACTTCAGTGGAGCTATAAAGTTGAGCATGCAAGAACTACAACTGTGCTTAGAAAGTGGCATGCATACATTGGCTTTTAAACTTGCAACTAGGTTCATGTTTTCACAAATATCCAGAACTAAAGGTTTGAAGAGAATGAGTCTGACTTCTGTTTACCCTTGAAGGTGAGTAGTGCAATGGAAGTAATGCATAAGTTAATTGCTCTCTCTTTTTGCAGGAGTGGGCGCTTCTCTTGTGAGCCAGCTGGTGGTCTCACTTCTCTGACAGAACCACCCAAGGGACCTGGTTTTGGAGTTCGGCCAGACCTTTAAGTCTATTGTTCTAGCTGTAAGGAACTGCTTCAGAAAATAAAATTGAACTGCATACAGATGAAACATGAGTTCAGTTGCTAACAGTCTGGTATAATTTTACTTTAGTATAGTTACTCACCTGAGATTAAAATTCAAGTTTTATTATTGTTTATATTTATTCATTTTGTTATAGGCAAATGGAAAATGGAAGAGTCATCCCCAAACCCGGGCTATTCTAACCCAAATAACAACACTTTATATCAATTTTACACAAATTTGAAATTAAAATAAGAACAAAATAAAGTATCTTTAAAAAGCTTTTATTTAATATATATATGTTTAGGTACATAAATTATATAAATCTAACAAGCAGCCACAAAGAAATTGAGTAGTAGAAAGGGGGATGGGAAAAATACGATATTAACAGAGATCAAACTGCTGTGCAAGTGGAATGTCTGTGTAGCTAACCTGTGGCCCTCCAGGTATTGTTGGAACTTCTACTCTCATCAGCCACAGCCAGCAAAAGCCAGTGTCAGGGATAATAGGAGTTGTAACTCAGCAGCATCCAGAGGGCCACAATTACCCATCCCTGGCTTTAATAGTCAAAGATAGTTGCACCAGATAGAAGTTTCAGGTAGCCACACACTGTAGGTGATTTTGAAGATATGATTTATAAGATATGATTTATCCACTGTGTACACTGAAGGGATAGATGTTTTCAATGCCATATAATTAATCTCAGGGCTACTAATGCAAAGACCTGTGAATTTAAGACAGAATACTGGGTGTGTGCTTTACAATGTCCTAAAATAATCTGAATGCAAATTGTAATGAAACAAGGGCAAGATTAAGCCTAGTTTCTATTTATTGCAAACTGTAATTTTGGGATATCCTCGTAACGTATGAACAGCACTAATGTGTTTGACCGCACTAACATTCATATAATTCACTATTTCCAATTTGGCAGAATTTAGCAAGATACCAATGTAAATGCAGTTTATTCTATTGAATAAGCATTAAATATTGGTTTTGTGTCGCTGATCTAACAAAAAACTTAAGTTTGATATAAGAACTTACAAATTCTTAAACTCCATAAAGACAGAACTGAGCCCTAAGCCCGAGTTTGCATATTTTCACTTTTATAGTATACAAATTGGGAATCTTTCTAATCCCTGTAGATTAGACTCCTCAGATTCCTTGCTACTCTTCACTTTAAGTTACTTGAACCTGTTCAGGATCTATTGCAGGCACCCCCAAACTGCAGCCCTCCAGATGTTTTGGCCTACAACTCCTATGATCCCTTGCTAACAGGACCAGTGGTCGGGGAAGATGGGAATTGTAGTCCAAAACATCTGGAGGGCCTGATCTATTGTTTAGGACGATACAGTATTCATAACACCTCTCTACTTGTGGTACACTACGGTAATTAGATGGCTTAACATGATGTGCAGACCACTCCGTCTCAGCGTAGAAGGTAGATTTTATCTTGTTAGTTCCTAGTCTTTGATTACATTAAGAGTGTTTTGCTAAGAACTATATTTTAGAACAGTGAACTGTGAGTTATCAGGCTGTCAACGGGGGATGTTTAATGTACGATACCAAAACTAAGATAGTGGAATATACTGCATAGTCTGAAGCAGACTTTACTGTACACTCCTCAAAGTAAAATATTTTGAAATGACTACATTACCATTCCACCTTTCCTCCCCAAACTTCATTCATGAAGTTCACTTACATGAATGTTCGCTTCGGCAGCACATATACTAAAATTGGAACGATACAGAGAAGATTAGCATGGCCCCTACATGTAGTGAAAAAACAAAACAAACAGCAAGTTTTAACTTTAAATGTGTATGTTAAGCAGCAACTAAACCTACTTAAATTACTAGATACACAGTGTACTCTTGAACTAGAATTGCAATCTACAGAGAGAAGTTAGGAGATTATCTTTAGATTCATGATTGCTTCTGCACAATCCTCCCAAAATTTATTTTTAAAGCATCTAAAAGCTGGTCTTGGGAGGTTAGACAGATGTTTCTATTCCTTACAGCAACTGTATTTAATCATGTTTTAGCAGTGGCTGTCACTAACTTGATTGGGGGGGGGGGAGTCCAGGACTTAAAACTCTGGTATTTGGCATGCGTGGATGGAAAAGCTATAACCAGTTAATTGCCTTTCCAACAAAGTATCACCTTTAATAAACTCTTAATTTAGAACTTTAATATGTTTTAATTTCTGATTTTCACAAATCAGATGCAAATTGTAAATTGCACCTACTATGAACTGCAGAATGTCGATCCCAGAATTTTACGCTTCTGGACATGTTCCTTATTGTTGGTGCCTTTTATGGGTTTATTGCAGTATTAAAGGTCTGTGAAACCGGGCCTGTGCTTATGACAACATCTGTATGTTTGCAAATAGTAGCCTTCTGGTATCCTGACAACAATACACAGTATCCAGTTTGTTTTATAAAACTTCTTATGGCAAATCTCCTAGCCTGGTTCAAATGAACTTGAATATATGAATGTTAAACCAAAGCATAAAGTCTCAAAAAGCTAAATCCAATTCTCATGGTCAATTAACCAGACCCACTCTGCTTTGTAAATATTGCAAAATTTATTTTTTAAAATCATAAGAATATAAGACCGTTGCATCAGGCTAAAGCCCCATGTAGCCCAACTCTCTGTTCACATATTGTTGCCACAAGCAGAACCTGAGTGCTACAGCTTGCTCCTCACAAGTCCCAGCAAATGCCTACTAAAATGCATGCTGCCTTTTGACAGTGATGGTACTGTTTCCCCCCGCAAATAAGACACTGTCTTATATTTATTTTTCCTCAATAAGACACACTATGGCTTATTTTCGGGGGATGTCTTATTTTTATTATGCGTCCAGCCTTACCTCTTCCTTGGCGCCCTCCAGAACTGCGCCTATCACTATGTCTTATTTTTGGGGTATGGCTTATATCGCACAAATGCTTAGAAATCCTGCTATGGCTTATTTTATTGGTATGTCTTATTTTCGGGAAAACAGGGTAGTACATAGCCCAGGCATCCCCAAACTGTGGCCCTCCAGGTGTTTTGGCCTACAACTCCCATGATCCCCAGCTAACAGGACCAGTGGTCAGGGAAGATGGGAATTGTAGTCCAAAACATCTGGAGGGCCGAAGTTTGGGGATGCCTGACATAGCCATTGTACCTAGTCCAGGCATCCCCAAACTTCGGCCCTCCAGATGTTTTGGACTACAATTCCCATCCTCCCCGACCACTGGTCCTGTTAGCTGGGGATCATGGGAGTTGTAGGCCAAAACACCTGGAGGGCCACAGTTTGGGGATGCCTGACCTAGTCCTTGATAGCTTCATCACCCATGAATTTATCCAGATCTGTTAACTCCCATCAGGGTGTGAGCTAAAGCTAACAAACCCCAATGTGAGTCTACTACATAGAACACAAAGTCTAGTACTATGCATGACAGCTTTTGCAGATTAATGATATAACCTTACATCATTATAACAAGCCTTGAGCAACAAACTCTTATGAAAAGCCACTTTCTAAAGAAATAAACTCATTTGTCCAGCTGCTTGGCAGTAGTTCTGTGGAGAAGACATCTTGACGAGATCAGGCTCTTGTCACACGAGTTTCTAGGTATCTGTCTGCATGTAGGACCTGAAGGGGACTACTCCAGAACGCTATGTATCATATTTAAAGAGTTGAGCCAGTATTTTATGAAGTTTGTGCCTCAAGTGGGTATAATTGTACCACTAGTTCACGTTCCCAGCTATTTTCCCTAGTCAGAACCAGTGACGTGAATAGTACTACTACCGGTAGTACTAAGGTACGCGCCACCTTGTTATACGGTAATCGGCTAGTGCCAACTATCCACTCTCAACCAGTTTTCGTTTCAAACGCGAAGCTACCTCGTCATATCGCTTACTAAGACCACACACCACAAAAAAGGTCACAGCGGCTGCACGATCTGCAGTGGTGAGGAGACCAATTCAGTCCTCGTGCAACGTGAACCGGTGCTCGGTTGTCTCTGCAGAAGCCCTTGTTCCCCACGCGTTAGCCCCGTGAAACTCTAGTCCTCACAGGGAGGCAAAGACCTGCGTCCCGCTGCGCCCCCCCCCCTTGCAACCTCCGCGCTTTTATTAGGATGCGGCGGAGCAACACATACCAGCCGCGCATGCGCGTTCGGTGTTTATGAAAACTCACTGCGCCACCGCCGCCGGAAAGCCCTTCCCTGGGGAAGGGAGTGACCTGTAGGAGTGGCTCCGGGGCGAAGATGCCTCCGTTCGCATTCGGCTCAAGCGATGAAGCCTAGCCCGCGCGTTCCTTCTCTTACCCGTAGCCTGCCTCTTCGGACCACCGCCGCTGGTATTTCCAGAAAGTTCCAGCAGCGCAAGCCGAGAAGGAAAAACTAGACGACGGGTGCGCATGCGCACCAGGCACTCACTTTCAGTCTCCGCCCCCTAACCGTCTCAAGGCCCGTTATTCCTTTTTTTGTCCCTTACATCTGTGTGGTACACTAAGGAGAAAGTAGCATTTTTATCTGGAATGCCGAGGAATTCTGACAGAGGGTGATTATGACGTTGGCTCTTCCTCTCGTGCCCTCTAAATCCTCCCTCCCCTCTCTCTCTCTCTCTCTTTAACGCTCACGGCGGCGGCGCGTGCCTACCAGTTTCTGGTGCCCTTCTGCAGGTCACGTGATCGGCGCTTCAGCCAATCCGAGTGGAAAGTCACAAACCGACATTCTGACGGGCTTCAAAAGCGGAGGGGGGAGTAGCGAGCGAGAGGGGCGAGGGAAAGGGGAGCGACTGAGCTGAGGGGAGGGGGCGAGAGAAGAGAAGGGGTGTCGTCAAAACCTGACTCTTGCCGTGGCTTTCGGAGCGGGGTTGAGACTCCAGGCGCCGCTGACCGGCAGGGGGTGGCTGCGGAATTCGGATCTTCTTTAAAGGACGGCGCTTCTTGTAAAGAGCCGCCTCCCTTCCGCTGAGAGAAGGTAAGGAGAGGAAACCACCAGTATCTCCACCGCAGACTCCGCAGGGGGGGGAGACGGGGAGGGAAGGAGCAACGGCAGTTACGCGAGTGACACCCCCTTTTTAGGAGACCCCCCTTGTAAGTCACCCCCTTTACAGGTGAGGGTGGCAAGGAGACACTAAGGAAGAAAACAGCTGCTCTAGAAATGGCTTGGCGGCGGTCTGAAATCCCCCCTCTTCCTTTCCTTGTGTCATATGTACGTGCGTGTCTGTCAAAACTCCCTCCTTTCTACAAATGGGGCTCTCTTTATGCAGCCTTTTCTGTGGCGGAGGTGAGTGTATAGAATATATATGTACCCCTTTCAGTGGGTGTGGGTGGGTGGGTGTGCGCGCAGGCGCGCACACGAGCCCAAGGCAGCCCCCCTAGTCTGTAGCCCCCCCCCTGAACCTCCCCTGTGAGGCGGGAGGGAGCCGTGGTTCGTATAGAAGTGAGGTGGGCTTCTTTTTGCTGCTGCCTGCTTGCTTTGGGTGTGCATTTAAAAAGCAGAGAGAGAGAACACTCCCCTTTTCTTGCGCTGCCTTTCCTCGTAATGGAGGTACTGCAACCTCTTTGCCTACATGGAACACGCACGAGCCCTTTCTGAGGAGATCTCCGGACACACCTTCCTTCGGTGCGTCGTCGTTTCTTCCTCCCTCGCCGCCGCCCCCCCCCCCTCACCCGCTTCTGATACTGTGCACGAGGACTGTCAGCCCGAAGAAGGGGCTCTTTCCATCAAGCAGCCCTTTGGCTCCCTCGATCCCAGCCTGTCACTGTTGTTGCTGCAGCTGGAGCCATGGCTGCCGCTGCTGTCACTGCTTCTCCCTCCTTGTGGGGCTGTTTCTCTGATACGTGTTTCTCTCGTATTCCCCGCCCCGCGCTGAGGCTTATATTTTTGTGAGTGAGGGCAGGATAATCGCGTTCAGTAATAATAATAATAATGCTGATAGGACTGAGTTCTTTTGGTCTGCAGCATTGTCAGCCCTTTCTAAAGGGAAGAGGCAGTGGTGAGCGTGTATGTGTGTGTGCGTGTGTGTGTGTGTGTGTGAGCGCGCGCCAGCGTTTGCGTGTGTTTCGACAGGCTGCTGGGGGAGAGAAAGCAAAAACGAATGTGCAGTAAGTAATTTCTTTTTTAAAAAAATGGTGCTTCTGGAGCGTAAAGGAAATGCTATTGCCAGTATCATTCTGGTGGCTCATGTTTAAAATTCGTAGAGCAGATGACAGACCTTTTTTTTTAAAAAAAAAAAGGTTAGGCTAGTGCAACACGTGTGTAATTCGCTGGGATCATTGAACTTTATGCTTTAAGTCTAAGATACAGCCTTCTGTGCTGAAGATTTTTAGTGCGGTGTCTTTGTTAACTTTTGTCTCTGCTATTCCTGCTTCAGTGTTTGAAAGTGAATAGCATAAAAGCCACAGTAGAATTAGTATGTGTATTGTATTGAGAGCTTGAAGAGTTTGACTTGGGTGCTGTGTGGCCTTGGACAATCCCTTACCCTAGTAGGTACAGTACTCAGTACTAGAGATGAGTGTCTGGTCCAGCTTCTTCCTGTCCGCATACCACACATTCAATTATTACTGGATGCCACATGCAGAAAATAGGTGTAGGTGTGTGCAGCTAATGTTTCATAATTTAAATGGCAATTTAGTATTTTATTTTATTTTAAGCATAGGCCTCATGCAAGTGAACCAGGGCAAATGCTACAAGGGGAGAGCTACCATCGGTAACCTCCCATGTTTCCTAGCTTTCCAAGCTTGGGCAATATTTTTTCTGTAGTCAAATGCAGCAAGCAGGTAGTTCCTGAGCATGAAGCAGAATACACTCACTTCTCTGGGGGATGGAGAAGGGGGGTTCCTTGTGTGTAGATCTATGTCACTTCGAACCACCAATTATGGTAACCTCTGGTGATCATAAAGGAGGCAGAACTGCCCAGATATAAAGTCTTGGCTCAAAGTCTATTCAAAAATATACAGACCATTACTTTCTGGTCACCATTCTGAACTCATTGAAAACATTAACCGTTAGTTGCATCCATAATTAGAATTGACTTAAATTTCCCCTCGTGTTTTATTAGCCTTATTGAATCTAGCTATAGAAAATATTCAGATTCCTTCTCAAGACACCTTGTTTCTATCTGACCCAGCTCTCTTAACCTTTCCTAACATGGTTGGTTGCCTGTCCTGTGATGTGCTGTGCTGTTGCTCTTCTTTGAACCTGTTCAAATAAGCCTTACCCCAATGAGTGACCAAAGTTGAATACAGTTCAAAATTATGGCTCCCTGACACCATATAATGTGGCATTAATATTCTGAAGTTCTTCCTAAAAACAAAGACCTACACATGTAATATGTCCAGTCATTTAATTTCCTTTGTTTATGGATGCACTGTATCTATTGCTCATCTGAAGCCTTGTTCACTTACTGACTTTTTTCTTTGAACCTTTTGAGAATTTCATATTCTGGATGATTGATGAAACCTATAGAAGCTAGCATGTAAAAAGTAGAAATTTAAGTTCTAGAATTGGCTTCCAATTAAAATTAGACAAGTGTTTCACATTCTTGCTTTTAGCCAGCTGCTGAAAATGTCTTTTTTAAATAGGGCATTCCCCCCAAAGTGTGACTCAGCCATTTTATAATGGAAACTGAATTTGTGGAATTTGATGTTTTTAAGATTTGTTTTTACATTGCTGTGTGTACTATATGTTCTTTTTTATACCTTTATTGTAGAGTGCTTAAGAAACATTTGTTGGGAAGTGGTTTATAAATTCTTAAAGTAAGCAAATAAAAAAATAAGTCTGAGGAGAATTATACTGTGAGAAAAACTTTTTTGTATTTTTAAAAAAAATAACTTGGCCATTTAAAAAATCATTATCTTAAATAGTCGTAACATATAAATATTATTTGTGTATTTTTATATTCAGTTAAAGGAGTGTGTGTGTGTGTGTGAGAGAGAGAGAGAGAGAGAGATGGAAATGATTGCACGCCCACTTTTTCTGGATCAGTCACAAGACTGGACCAGTTTTTGGAATGAACTTCTATATCTGGATCTAGAAATTCCATTATCTTGGAATTCTGTAAAGCTACACCAGCTTCCTAGTAATTACCTCATCCCCAGTGTGATATAAATCACCAAGAAAAAGTCTTACTCAATCTCTCATTTAAATAAAATACCCCCTTTGGAAATTTAGATACTTTCTCCATGCCTGTAACTCATTGCTATGATAATCAGACCTCTGACATTCTAGGGGTATAATCTGGAACTTCTGATTAAGCAATTAATTCATGTGCACTGTGTAAAGAAAATATTTAGATCCCTGTGTGGTTCTCTCTCTATGCCTACATGGATATTAAGCAAGATTGTTCACTTTTTCAGGATGGACAAAAAAATATTTTTAAAAATGATACTGCTAAATATATTTATTTATTTAAGACATTTATATACTGCTTAATCATTAATATCTCTAAGTGGTGTACATAAAAACAAATTATGCATACATTTTACATATTTTGGTTGGTGTTAGATACCATCTGTAAAACATCTTTATCAAATTTTATTTTATTGCCTCGCAAATAAATGCTTCCATACCAGGCGCAAGTCTAGCCCCACATTGAACACGTTGCAATAGTCTAGTCTTAAGCTTTCCAATGCATGAATCACTACAGCCAGGCTATCCTTGTCCAATAATGGGCATAGTTGCTGTACCAGCTGCAGCTGGTAAACGGCACTCATTATAGCCAATGTTACCTGAGCCTTGAGTGACAAAGATGGATCTAGGAGAACTCCCAGACCATGCACCCATTTTTCCAGACAGAGAGTCACCCCATCCAGAGCAGGCAGATGACCATTCTCCCAGACACTGAAACCACCCACCCATTTGCTTCCTGTAATTTTAATCTGAATATATGATTCTTTTAAAAAATGGAGTTTATTTTATTGCTAAACCTTTGTGTGGTTTACAAAAATAAACAAAACTATCAACAAATGGCAGTTTTAAAACAGTTATTTAGAAACATTAAAAATAATTGAAATCAACAGTGAACAAAACTATTAAAACACATATCAGCTTTCTACATGTCTGGATGAAGGTACCCCTGACCGTTAGGTCCAGTCGCAGACGACTCTGGGGTTGCGGCGCTCATCTCGCTCTATAGGCCGAGGGAGCCGGCGTTTGTCCGCAGACAGCAGACAGCATGACTAAGCCGCTTCTGGCAAATCAGAGCAGCACACGGGATACTTGTCTGGATAGGTTTGCCTAAACTAAGCAAGCGCCAAAAAGAAGTACAAGTAAACAGAGAGTTCCAGAATGTATATTCCGCCACCCTAAAATACTGATTTCTTACAAGTGTAGAATGAGTGTTATGTGGTACCTGTAACGGTGTCAGTTCCACAGATCAAAGTGGTTGAGTGGATATATTTCACAAGTAAACTGGTCTCAAGCTGTTAACAGCTTTAATACTAACAGTAACACTTTGAATTTGACCAGGTGACAAATCAGATTGCACACTAGAGCTGTTATAAGTTGTCAAGGCCTCATTCCCGTCAGCAACCTTGCTGCAGCATTCTGAACACTAATTGCAGTTTCCAAATCATGCACAAGGGAACTTCATGTAGAGTGTGTTACAGTAATCCAACCTTGAAGTTGCTAGTGCCTGAACTACCATGGTCAGGTTCTCCCTGCTCAGAAATTGATGTAGCTGTTGTACTAGCCACAAGCAGCTGGAGTAGGAGAGGACAGCGGGTGAAGAAAGAGCTGTGAGTGGAAGGGGGCCCTTTTCCTATTTGGGAAACTCAGCAAACCTGCTGCACCTGGGTGTGGAGAGTGCAGTTGAATGGGACGCAGCTGTGGGCAGCTTCAGGAAGTACAATCCACCTTGGGCCTGCCCTTAAAATGCAAGTCTAGAGATGATGTCTAGAGGGATAACCACTGTTTCCAGGATCTTGTCTCACTGTGAGACACTTGTGGGTGAGCTGAGAGTTTGTGCCAGAAGGAAAATAAATATATTTGTATTAATGTAACTTTTTATATGTAACTGTATTTCTGTAATATTTTGTTAAAGTTATCTGTAGTTGTTTCATTTTTTTGTACACTGTTTAGAGATCCATCTAGCAATTTACCAATTTCATAGACACAGGAACAATTCATCCATGGTGCCTTCATCTTGCTAGGATTCATGTTCATCTCATTTTTCTTCATCCCACCACTGTGTCCAGGCACTGGACCACATGTCCTCTCCTGATATTATAATAATAATAATAATAATAATAATAATAATAATAATATATTATTATTATTATTATTATTATTATTTATACCCCGCCCATCTGGCTGGGTTTCCCCAGCCACTCTGGGCGGCTTCCAACAGAAAAATAAAATAAAATAATCTATCAAACATCAAACGTCTCCCTAAACAGGGCTGCCTTCAGATGTCTTCTAAAAATCTGGTAGCTGTTTTCAGATTGTATGGAGAAAGAGAGGCAAGGTGTTATGAGTGTACTAATGATATCATGCCCCCCAAATCATCAGGGTGACCGGATGGTAATCTGTCAGGTTAAAGGTTGCATTCATGTGTAAGTAAAGAAGCATATCTTTTTCTAAGTCAAAAATTGTCAACTTGCCAGGGTCTGACAAGTTGACATAGGCACTGGAATTCAGCTCCTGGAGGTAGAGAATTATCCACAAGTAGGATATAGGATGACAGTCACTGTGTCAGTATAAGTCCCATTTCTTTGTTCATAATATACTGTACTTCAGCTCTACATGTATAATGAGCGAAGGCAGTTATTAAATAAGCAAAGTACCATTTCATCCTATAAAATGAGAAAAATATTTAAAATTATAAGTATTTTCTATTTTGTTTTGAATTAGCATGTTGCTAAGACTTAAAACAGAGACAATGAATGGAAAATCTTTCAATTTAAAAAAAACCAATAGTAAATAAACAGCAGCATAAAGAGTAGCAATTAAAACTGTTCCAGCACAGGTTAAAATGTAAAGGCACTACAGTGTGAATGCTTTTACAGTCTGGATAATGGTCACAGATGCAGATTATGAAGGTACTGTAGTATAAAAATTTGGTACTCTGTTCCAGAGTAAGCTTATTAATGCTGTAAAGATTGCCCTAACTTCAGTGGGGTGAGGGGGAAAGTGCGAAACAATTTAATGCATAATGAAAAACTTACTGAGAATCACCTGTATGAAGCATTTGGCCTGATTTTGGGATTGGTGGTGGGAACTATGTGACTCTAAGCTTTTGCAAGTGTTTAATAAACAGCGACCAAAATCAGGTAATTTTGCACTAAACTGTTTTCCCTTGTTTAGTATTCAGAGAGACAACACTTATGTTACCACCCATATTTGCTGCATGAACAATCTGTTGTAAAACATTCTGGCATTTTTCAGTGTGGCAGTATTGATATGCATCTGCCAAAAATATTATTAAATATAACTAAAATCCTAAATTAATAGTATACAGAAACAACTGTTATAATAAAATCAAGCTTTTTTATTTCCAAATAATTTAAAATCATGTTTTAAAAACATTTTATGATCTAAAATGCATGAACCAATTTTTAAAGCATTTGTTTTAAACCCAAGTAGCACAAGCACAACTATATAATTTTGTGACCATGTTTAGGGTAAAATAAAAATGTCAATCAAATAATGGTTAATAATAATATAATTATTTATACCCCACCTGTCTGGCTGGGTTTCGCCAGCCACTCTGGGTGGCTCCCAACTGAATAGTTCCCATTTAGGAAGGCAAGAATGAATATAAAGAAAATATGAATGCTGACTTACAATTTTTAAAAATCTGCACCTTTCCTCATCAGTGTTTCATACTAATGTGAACTCTCAGGCTATTAGCTGACCAGTTAGCTGTATGTTGTACAGTTCAATCTTTAAGCATGTTAACTTTTAAAAAAGGAGCACTTTGTTCAATAGGGACTACTCCCAAGGAAGTATGTGTAAGATTGCAACTCAAAATTCACGTTACTGATTCACCATAAGGACATCAACTATCTCAGGCTATACAGTTGGAAGGGGAGGATTTGTTGATAGTATAGCTGTTGGATGCTCCCTGGCTGGTGTTGATCTATGACAGGGTCTTTCGGTTAATGGGCTCCCATTTACAGACTGTTCTTCCTGATTAAGTGTATCTTTCCCCTTATTATTAATGTTTAGGTGGAATTTAAGGACATTTCTGTTTACTCAGGCATTTGGTGGTTGACAGATTGTTTCTGGCAACCATGAAATTATTAAGTATGAGGGTATTAGAGTTTTTTTAAAACATTTTTGTACAGTGGTACCTCGGGTTGCGGACCTGATCCATCTGGGGTGCTGTTCACACCTCAGAAAGTCCACAGCCTGAGCGGCGCTTTTGAGCAAGTGTGATAGAGCGCTTCTGTGCATGTGTGTGCGGCGATACCTGGAAGTAAACACTTCCGGGTCTGCTGCGTTTGTAACCGGGGAAAATGCAACCCGCAGCGGACGCAACATGAGGTATGACTGTATTGTTTTATTGGTTGTTTCCCAAGCCTCCTTTTTCTCCAGTGTGAAACATGACGAGTAAAGCAAGTAATGTTTGCTCTTATGCATAGGAAAAGGTAACAGGAGGGCTTGGGAGGAATGATTAGGGGAAGGAGCAAAGAAGCACTACTAACTGGATGTACTTCATCAAGCTCTGTCCACTGGTGTGGACAGCAAGCAGCAGAATAGTAATTAATATAATGACTTAAAAATGAGAGTGTACAGGTACTTATGTGCCAATCACACACACAGAAGAATGAAGCTTGGAAATGCCATTGTTGCTCAAATGCAGTCTGTGGTATGATTGATAACCACTTTGTTTGATTACACTATTTGTGGCCTTTAATGGACAACCAGAAGCTTGCCATGGTTGCCCATTAGTCATAACAAAATTGATAAACCTTCACTTTCAAATTCGTTTCATGTTTCTGGATGTTCATAATGTTATTTTTGACCCATAAAGCTTTTACCAACATATGCAAGGGTATCTGAAGGAATAAAAGTTGCTCTCTGTTGTATAAATCTGCTCATGCATGGATATGATCATCTGACGTCCTGCTCTGGAGGTCCTGTGCTTCTCTGTTCATCGGTTTGCTGGCAATCCCAGGGGCAGTGGAGTATGGTGAAATTTTTCATAGGGGAACAGTTAGTGCCAGAGGTGCCAGCTTGCGAGGTTGATGTCGTGCATATGACATCAAGACGTCCAAACATTTCACACGTGAGCATTGCACTTCTCTCTCTAGGCTGGGCAGAAGTCTCTTGTACTTTGGGAAGGAGGCCAGGCCTTAGGCAGGATGCTGGAGTCCTCCTGCCTCCTTCCCAAAGCCCAAAGTTGTGGGAGGGTTCTTGGACCCATTGGAGCATTGTTCCTCCTTCCCTAAGCCAGGC
Source organism: Zootoca vivipara (assembly GCF_963506605.1). Classification (NCBI taxonomy): domain Eukaryota; kingdom Metazoa; phylum Chordata; class Lepidosauria; order Squamata; family Lacertidae; genus Zootoca; species Zootoca vivipara. The sequence continues at coordinate 48,335,739 of NC_083283.1, forward strand.
AGAAGCTTCCTGGGCTTTGGGAAGGAGACACCAGGAGAACATTTAAGGGATTTGCCTAGACCCCCTAGTCCACTGACTGAACATCACTTACCAGGAGGGGAGGGTCCTCTTGTGCTTGGTAACTGCTTTCAGGTTTCCCTCAGGCATCTGATTAACCACTGTGAGAACATGATGCCGGACTAGAGATGGGCCATGGACCTTATCCAGCAAGCTCCTCTTATGTTTGTTATGGAGTCCTGATTAGACATACATCTAGTGTTTATTCTATTATCTTCTGGACACCAGTTGAAAATGTTTCTATTACCAAACTTTAAGCAGTATTTAATTTAAGTCTTCTGGTTTTATTGCTGTTGCTATCGGTTTTCAATTTAATTTTAGATGTAATTTTTAAAAACTGTTAATTGTTTTATTCTGTTTGTAATGTTTAATTTTGTTTGTAAGTTGCCTTAGAAGATAAAATTCTTAACTTTTCACATTGTACTCTTTAGTATATTAAAATTTAAAAGTATAAATGCCACTGGTTGATTTAATTAAAGATATACTGTAACTAGTATTAGAGATGAAGCTACAAACTGCTGCATCCTAAATTATTTAAATTAGAGCTTTCACCTTGTTTAAGAAACTTTAGCTAATCATCAAATGTGTTAATCAATTAATACACATAAACTTACATGCAAAAAATCATTTTCAAGGGAATAGTATAATTTGTTTCTTTTAGATAGTGTGCCTATATATTGCTAAATGCACCAGCTTATAAGAAAAGCCTTTTGAAAGTAAAGGGAATATGTCTCTGCTAAAATGGTGGCTGCCATCTGCAGTTTTTATATATATTTAACATTGATCAAAATGTGTTGCATAGTTAATCAGGCATATCATTTAGTTGATTAGAAAGAACTTTAACTGATTAAAAGTTTCACTGTAGATTTGGAAAACTTTCTATCAGCTGGTGTACTGGGAATCCACTTCATGGATATAGCTATGGTGTATAACTTGTAGGACTGACAGGGTACAGATCTCAACTACGGTATACATGACAAATGTATCAAATTTATGAGGAACTCTGGTCTCCCATAAATTCCTGAAAGTGGTTATACTACAGGAGTCTTGGGGGTATGCAGTGGGATTCCTCTTTGACCCTTCCCCCTGCAGTCACCAATCTGCTCCTGAGTGTTCCCCACCCCAGTATAAAAGATTGTTGGGGAAGGAGGGGAGAGAAAGTCCCGTTTTCACAAGTGGAAGCCAGTTGTGCAAATTGAACACCACAATTAAATATTACCCTTGAATTGGATATGTAATACAAACAGACACCTCTATGTAAACCTAACTCTTACAAGTGTATTTTCAATAGTGCTTAGTATCTTGCCATTTTATGTGGTTTTAAAGAAGAAAACTGAACTGAGTGATCTTAAATCCATCATAAATTTGCTATCAGTTTGCTACAGCATGGTTCTGTCTCATGTTCCCCTGCTTCGAGGTTGTGAGGGCTAGATCAAGCACATTGAGTTCATGTGCAATGTACCTTCAGTGCTGGGAAAAACATGATTCCCCACCTAGAAAACTTAAAAGATGTGTATAATATAATAAACTAGATACTTTGAAAGGCAATTCTTTCCCAATTTCTGTAAACCAGACTAGATGCCATGGGTATTTATTACCAGTTTCTGGTAACCAGAGGAGAATAGTGTTCTTGCACTTGGATTCTGCTTGCAGACTTCCTAGAGATATCTGGTTAGGCACTGTAAGAACAAGATGTTAGACTAGAAGGGCCATTGGCCTGATCCAGCAGGCTCTTCTTATGTTCTTAATGTGCTTCTTGAGATATTTTAAGGAATGCATTCATTGTTCAGTCATTCTCTTCCCCTTACCCTGGCCTGATAAAAAAGATTTTGTACTAAGATAATATTTGTGCCTATATCTGTATGAAAGCCCTTGTTGCTAAGTGATGCAAAATTTTGTATCATCATGTAGTCATCATGGGTTGTCTAGTTGTCTAGTTCTGAGCCCCAGAACACTGTCTGGGAAAGAGTGGCCTGCAAGGATTCAGAAGTTGGTCATCCCTGTCTTACACAGGGCAGCAGGAGGAGCATATTGAAGCACCTTGTTGCTAAGTGATGCAAAATTTTGTATCATCATGTAGTCATCATGAGTTGTCTAGTTCTGAGCCCCAGAACACTGTCTGGGAAAGAGTGGCCTGCAAGGATTCAAAAGTTGGTCATCCCTGTCTTACACAGGAGGAGCATATTGAAGCACCCATGCTGTTGTTTTTCCCCAAGCACCAGAATAGCATTGGAGCACTAAGCCCAAAGTGGCAAGAATGATTGCAGTAGCATAGGCAAGGTGCTATAGAGAGAAACCTCACACTTTTAGTGTGTTTTGCTCTTTTTCTTCTGGTTCTTAGAACCATACTGCCACAGGCGGTGAATTCTTACCATATGTGCTAAATGATGCTGAACATAGTTTTTGGAAAAGTCTGTAAATCAAAAGTTGGAAAATAGGTAGCAGACTTACAGCAATAATACTGCTTTGTGTGTAATCACAATTTTAACAATAGCACCCTTCATTTTGTTTTGTCATAATTTCTGTATGAGAAATCCTAAAAAATACTTTATTATTATTAATTTCATTTTTATACTGCTTTATATTTTTAATTAAAAATATTGCAGCGGTTTACAACGTACATTAAAACGTCAAATAAAACAATCCAGAATAGAACATTACTGAAGAAAGTGAAGTATGCATTCAAAGCAACATAATTAACAATCGAATGCTAGCAAATTCAGATTACCTACTTTAAATTAATTTGCAGCTCTTGTGCAGCAAACTCACACCAAAATATTGGACATTTTTTATAAGGAAAATGATGGGATTCAATTGCTGGAATAGCCAGGCCACCCTGGTAATTGTGAATTTTTGTCAAAAGGTGACCAGGTGTGCAGCGTTGACTACATTAAAAAAAAAACAACACTTATCTCTAGACAGGATAAAACATGCCTTTAATCCTTACTAAGTGTAATAAAAAGTAAGGAATTCCCAGTTACTGCCTGAACTCTTGATCTCTTCAAAATGTGGGCGTATACTGTTCAACATTGTCCTGCTCATCAAACATGAATTAGACACCAATAAAATGATCTGTGGATGCTTTAATATACAGTACTTGTTGTTAGCATCCCAATCAGTATCTCCTATCAGCACATATTAACAGCAATTATAGCAATTTCAGAAGCCTACATTTCACGCTTTATTTTGTTTCACTTTTCTTGTCCTGCACAATCTGATCTGCTGTGCTCATCTGAAAATTAATCATTAGAATAACCATCCAATTCTTTCTCAGCTATATGTCCACCATTCTCTGAACTTAATACCCAGTTTCAATACTGTTTGGAGTTCGAACATGTTTGAGCATGTGAGCCTGTTTGCCAAGCAAACATGTCTGGGCAGTTCAGATGACTTGGTGCAATTGCACACTTGTAGGTAAAGCATGGCTTTGGGTGTTGGCAGACCATCCAGTATATGGTATATGGGTGTATGATTTCAGGTGGCCCAAAGCTTAATTTGGGGTACACACTCCCAGTTCCTTATTCATTTCCATGTACATTGAATATTACTAGCCATTTGTGGCACCCAAATGAAGCATTGGACCAGATGTGATGCTATAGTGTTTCATAGAAGATGCTCTTCCTTGAGGTAAGGGTGTATGTTTTGAGGTTGCCAGAAGCTTAGTTTGGGTACATAAACACACAATTTCTTTATCATATGTGCATACATTGGATACCATGGGTTAGATTTATGTAAGTTGTTGTTGCACACAAAACCACATGATTGCTGCAGCTCTATCACCTATATTCGATCTCTTGGGTAGCACAGCTGTGCGGCGGGACTGGCCAGGTTTTTTGCCCCAGGTGAAGCCTCCAGAGGGGCGCCATTGAAGCTCCAGGCTGTGTGTATGTGTACGCAAATGTGTGGGCAGGGGGTGTCAAACTGGGTAAAATAAAGCCTAGTTTCCCCCCTGCATCATGTATGGTAAGAATTTCAGTCCTGGTTCATGGACTATATAGAAAACTTGGCAAATAACTGCAACTGCAGTTTAATCGCTGTCTCCCCTTCCTCCTGCAGATGGCAGCAAGGACTCAGTTTCTTTTGATAGCAGTAACTAAACCTTTCCAACTGTGACCCCCTCAGAATGCTAGTTTCTTTCCTCTAGTATCTCCCTCCCCCAATCCCTGGGTCTGGTTGGCCCAGCTGTCCAATCATGTAGTGACCGTTCATCTTCCTCTGTTTTGGTGGAGCCATTTTAGTTACCTATATCTCATCACTTTTCCATTTTTGATTTGCTGTAATTCTTCTGCAGTTGTAAGCAGCATAATGGACCATTAATTAAATGAGAAATAGAACCCAAAGGTGCTTCGAACCTTCACAGTCTTGTCCAGATGAGGCAGAGCCATGGGTGATACCCACTGGGGCAAATTAAGAATCTCAAGACCCAAGAAGCTAAAATTTGTTTGGAAATACTTATTTTAAATGCATCAGCAGAAGACCAGTGAATACATTTCACCTCATGAAAGTTATTAGCATGGAAAGTCTAGGGCTTGCTGGACCAAGGTAGCGGCTTGATTTGAGAGTTCCTTATTCTAGTAGCTCAAATTACCCAATATGAAGCATAAAAAGTGATAAAACACAGCTAAAAATAGAAGGAAGATTTGAAAGATGTCTCAAGGTTCTGACTGCTAAAGAAAAATATGGTTTAAAATGCTTCAAAGTGAAACCTCTCGGTGAGGCTTCAGGGTGCTCAGCAAATCTGCATGTAAGTGAAACTGACATGGCAGAAGGCAGGAAAGTGACAGCTCATGAAGGCGATAGATTTGAAGCTGAGCTACAGCAAATATTAGATAAGCATACACGGTGGATGAAGAGTGCATTGATAGAGGGTCGGAAAGCAGTGGTGCAATCCTGGGGAGAAAAGGTAGAATTTATTTCAGCACAAGTGGAGTCAGTGACAGGAAAGACAGACAAAGCACTGAATTTGAGTTTTAAGAAGAAAGAGAAAATAAAAGACATGAAAAAAGCAGAACGAGACATTACACTTCAAGTTTCAGGACCCTGAAGATCAGGGCCACATTTTTTTTATTTGCCTTTCTATTTTTAAGTTCGGAATAGAGTAGTTGCTTTGGAAGACGATCATCAGGCATCCGCACAACATGACCAGTCCAATGAAGTTGATCTTGAAGAATCATTGCTTCAACACTGGTGATCTTTGCTTCTTCCAGTACACTGATATTAGTTCGCCTGTCTTCCCAAGTGATGTGTAAAAAATTTTGGAGACACCGTTGATGGAATCTTTCGAGGAGTTGGAGATGGCGTTTATAAGTGGTCCATGTTTCACAAGCATATAGTAAAGTTGGTAGTACAATAGCTTTGTAAACAAGCATTTTGATTTCCCTGCGAGTGTCCCAGTCCTCAAACTCTATGCTTTCAGCCTGCTCAAATTGAAGAGCTTTCCGTCTGTTCAATATATGATTTCTACTCCGATGGGGAGTTTCCCTTCAACACAGTGTAGGATCAAAATACAGGGGTTGGTTTTGCTCTCTGCATTTTTCTTGAAGCTGTCGAGTGGTGAAAATCAGGTCCATTGTCCGCCTAGAAGGCTGAAAACCATTTTGGGATTCAGGAAGGGTCACCTCAGATATTGTTACCAGACAGTTTGCTAAGATCCTTGCAAGAATAGAGGTGCCTTGATAGTTTCTGCAATCAGTTCTGTTACCTTTTTTAAAGAGATTGATAATTTTGGCATCCCTAAAGTCTGCTGGGATCTCTTCTCTTTCCCAGATTTTTTGATGAGCTTGTGAAGTTGTTGTGTAAGTTCAATTCCGCCCACTTTGAAGTTTTCGGCAGGTATCCCATCGAGTCAACTGGGCTTTGTTGTTTTTCATTTGGTTAATAGCTGTACACAACTTTCCCAGATTTGGAGATACTGCAAGCTCATCTCTTACTTGTTTTTGCGGAATTTGTGAGAGGACCTCAGCAGCTATGGGGGAGTTGTGATTAAGGAGATGTTGGTAATGTTCTTTCCAGCACAGTGCAATAGCTTTTTTATCTTTTAGAAGTGTGATACCGTCTGCTGAGCATAGGGGGCATATGCCATGATTTTTTGGCCCATAGATGGTCTTTGTAGCTTTAAAGAAACTCTGTGCATCATGAGTGTTGGCCAAGTGCTGGATCTTTTGAGCTTTTTTTATCCACCAGGTGTTTTTTTAGTTCTCTGGTTCTTCTTTGAACCTCAGCCTTAGCGTTGGCATAGGTTTTTTTCTTAGTGGCACAGTTTCTGTCTCTTTGCCAGATCTGAAAGGCCTTCCTTTTCTTGTCAATCGTGTTCAATCTCACTGTCATTCTCATCAAACCAGTCCTGGTGTTTCTTGGTTTAGTATCCAATAGTTTGTTCACAGACTGCAATAATGGATGTTTTTAGCTTAGCCCAGTGTTCCTCGATGAGGGAATTCTGAAAGCAGATGGTCCTTAAGAGTTGTTTGGAAGCAATCCCGCTTAATGGGATCTTGAAGGGCTTGAGTGTTCATTTTGCGCCTTGGTTTCCTTCCTTGAAGCCTGCGTTGAGGTATAATCTTGATAGCCATCGTGGAGCATATTAGTCGGTGATCTGTCCAGCAGTTGTCGGAGCTCGTCATAGCTCTGGTAAGGAGCACATCACGGCGATCTTCAGCATGGACAATAACATAGTCTGAGAGGTGCCAGTGGTTTGACCGAGGATGCCTCCATGAAGTTTTAAATTTATTTTTCTGTCAAAAGAGTGTGTTGGTAATAACAGGGTTGTGCGCTGCACATATAATCAAAAGTAAGATTCCGTTCTGGTTGCTGTTGCCAATTCCTTCTTTCCCAATAGTCCCAGGCCACAGATCGAAATCTCGGCTAACTCTTGCATTAAAATCACCCAGGAGGATAATTTTATCTTCCTTAGGCGTCTCTGTTAGGACAGTATCCAGCTGAGAGCAAAAACAATTCTTTAATGTCTTCATCGGCATCCAGTGTTGGTGCATAAGCGCTTATAACAGTAGCCTGTTGGTTTTTGGTGAGCTTTATTTGAAGGGTTGAGAGTAGCTCATTAATGCCAGTAGGGACTTCTGACAGGAGCTTCACAAGGTCATTTTTTTATAGCGAAGCCTACCCCATGTATTTGATGTTTTTGTTCAGATAGACCTTTCCAGAAGAATGTGTAGCCTTCTTTTTCTTCCTTCAGTTGTCCCTCGCCTGCTCTTCGAATCTCTTGAAGTACTGCAATATCTCAGTGTTAAAACATTGCAGCTCTCTTGCAATGATGGCAGTTCTGCGTTCAGGACGCTTGCTGTCTGTGTTATCTGACAAAGTCCATATATTCCATGTTCCAAAGTTCAGTTGTCTTTTACGACCGCTAGGTGGTGACCCCACTGGGCGCGGTAGTCCAGTCAGGGGGAAAGGGAGGCAGACTATGTTTAGGGCACCTTTTCTAGCCCCTCCCCCTTTTCGGGGTGAGCAGAGTGGATCCTAAAAAGGGCTGCTCAGTCATGGATACAGCTGCCGAGCTGCTCAACTGCCTTGATTCCTTGAGTCAGATCGACTGAATCTGTATCCACCGCCCATGTGCCGGTTCATAACTAGGGGCTTTCAGATTTCACGATCCTGCCCCCATTACCATTTGCTGATCGCCATGGGACTTTTGTGGTTTGGGTTGCTTTATTGGAAGATGCCTGTGCGTGAATTTGTTTTATGTGTGTAGATCAGTGCACGCTGACCAACGCACAGTCTTCACAGTAGGGCTCTGTTCCGATGGCATGAAGTAGTCACGACAAACCAGTAGATTCCTATCTGCTGCAGCCTTCATCTGCCTTCACAGCCGTTGTAACATACTGCTTGTTATCATCCGCCTGTTCTGCCGTTGAGGACTTCTTGGATCATTCTTTGTCTAGCTCCTTCCCTTTGACTTTACCGCCTTGGGTGACCCTGCTGGGAGTATGAGATTCCCGACGACTTCGCTCACAAGGGTCAAAGGAACATGCAAGCCCACTCACCATGACAAGGTGATGATCCAGTGAGTGGGGGGTGGTGGATTGCACCCTGCACCTTGCAGAGTCAGGCTCAGGCTGCCACCAGGCCTAGCACTGGTGGCAGCAACAAGCAGCTCCGGCTCTCCCAGCCCTACCCATTGCCACTCCACCGCCACACTTACCTGACTTGGGGGTTCTGGATCGTGGGCTCTACTGGTCAAAACAGGAGTCTCAGTGATCACCCTCTTCCCACCGAAAACAAACCAGGACTGCGCCAAGAAAACACACATGGCAAAAAGGAGTGCTAGGCCCTGGTAGGCTGCCCCATTATCCGCTTGTGATTGGCCAAGCAGATAGCCAGCCAATCAGGATTTTCCCCCATCACATCTCACTTCCCTCTGTGGCCCCCTAGCCTTGTGCTGTGCCCCCCCCCCATTTATGCATTTTTCAACTGTGGCCCCAGTTGGGAAACACTGATATAATCCACTGGCATTACTGAACCAGTACTCAAAGACTGCTGTTCTTAAATGAAGTCAATTTTTAGCAGGTACAACCACATAGATTAGGTGGGCTTAATTCCTGGGAGGTACAGGGGTGAATGGGACGCAGGTGGCGCTGTGGGTTAAACCACAGAGCCTAGGGCTTGCTGATCAGAAGGTTGGTGGTTCAAATCCCTGTGACGGGGTGAGCTCCCACTGCTCGGTCCCAGCTCCTGCCAACCTAGCAGTTCGAAAGCACATCAAAGTGCAAGTAGATAAATAGGTACCGCTCTAAGCGGGAAGGTAAATGGTGTTTCCGTGTGCTGCTCTGGTTCGCCAGAAGCGGCTTTGTCATGCTGGCCACATGACCTGGAAGCTGTACACCGGCTCCCTCGGCCAATAATGCGAGATGAGCACCACAACCCCAGAGTCGGTCACGACTGGACCTAATGGTCAGGGGTCCCTTTACCTTTACATGGGTGAATAGTAGGAAAATACTGGAGATTATATGTTTTGGTTTGATCTGATATTTGTATTCTGCTTTTCTAACAACAAAGTGACTCACAATAATCTCAATAGCATTAAAACAACAACAAACATTGCACTCTCTCTCTCTCTCTCTCTCTATATATATATATATAATATTTTGATATAATATCAAACAACAAGCAAACAACAACAAATTAATCAAAACAAGTAGTATAATTCAATAAATATCAGAAAGATATACACCATTGTAAAATTAGTAAGAAACTCATAACAATTGTATTTTTGGGTGCCTAGAGGCCTTTGATTATCTGGAGTTACTTTTTATGTTCTGGCTGGTGCCGCAGTTCATACAAGCACTCCAGACTACTGTTTCTCATGTAATGTGGTGGGCTAGCATTTCCCCCGCAATGTGCTAGGAACTGGTACCATATTCCCTGAAGCATGCCATCCAACCTAGGCTGTGATGGATTTGACATGGACCAGCAGCTGATGATTCATGGATTGGCCCCGGTCTGTGAACTACCACTTTGAGTAGCAATGCTGAACTGGCTCTCTGTTGTGAAGTATGAGTTGATGTGTTCAGTTATAGAACATTCAGTATATATGGGCAGGTGTTGGAAAAGGTGTATTAATTGTCATTGCACTTAAGCAAATCATACATGAGTGTTTGATGTGCTAGAATGATGGGGTTATTAATTACAACAGTGCATTAAAGAATACTATGTGAATTATTGGTATATGCTAGAATGTTAAGTGTAAGATAATACAAGTGCTTTTAGACAAATTGAACCTCTTAAAGTGTTTGTAGATATTTAACTCATAGTTCTCTAGCATGCCTACTTAAAAAAAATCCTAGTTTTATCCCAAGCCAAATCTCCCTGTCTAGATAGAGTTCTGACTAGAACTACATCACAGACATAAAGTTTTCAGTTATTGCAAAATTGTAATTGGGTTCACAGAATCATTGCAATTATCTAATCTTGCCTGCTCTCCAGCCTTCACTGTAGGCAGCTTGAAATTATTATCGGCTCTTTTCTGCTGAAGTTGCAGTGGTGTGCATCTGTAGAGAGTGAATATTAGAACTCAGGGTTATATCCAGTGGTGTTGCTTTGTCCACACAAGAACTTTCATGTGTGCAGTGGACATTCCCCTCCCTCTGCCAACCCCCTAAATCTGTTCTGGGGTTTCACCAATCCAGTGCTTTCTAAATATTTAGAATACAACCTCCATAAGCCCCATCTAACATAGCCAAAAGTCAGGGATGGTAGAAGTTGTCCAAACACTTGGAGGGTACCAAGCTGGAGTTGGCTGATTAGTAGATGATACCTGTGATGACTTGTTGTCCCTGAGCTCAGTATCAAGCCATAAAATAAGACAATACACATTGTGCTATATGATGACCACTGAACATATTATTTGCATAATTATTTCCCTGAACAAGCTGCTTTTCATAAAGCAGTCATAAGTTCATTTTCAATACATGTGTCCTTTAAAGTTAAAATTGAATTTTAAAGCACATTATTTTAAGCTTTTTCCTGTTTGTGTCTTGCTGCAGATAAAATAATGGGTTTGTTCTTCCATTGCCATGTGTTGAGTGGTGCGTCCTGTGCATTAATAATTTGGGGTCATTCTCTATGTACCGTTGATGAGGCGGGTGGGTGCAAGAATGCAGTGAGAATGTTGGTATTGCTGTTATTTCTTGTTTGCACTGCTATTACTTTGCTTTCTTCTCTTCTGTCGTGAGTTCATAGGATTCCAGCCAAGTTATGCTGATGTAATCCTACTGTAACTGGTATCAAGGACCCTAGCATAATGGAACTAGGCTGCATTATATGCATACTCAGAGATTCTGCGTGGTTTATTGACTGGCTTAAGGCTGGTTCACAAATGCATATTCCTCATCTAATTACTGCAGCAAGCAGTGGGGACTATATGTATGAATGAGCCATCACAAATCAAAGAGTACGTATGAATAGAACTTTCATGTTATCTCACATCATCGCTCCACAGTTTTTTTCAATGCAGTATTTTATACATTCATATGCAAGTCATCAGGCATTGAATATGTAACACATGAAAAATGTTAATTGAAAAATAACATGGCTAACATTATCATTGCTGCTTTCTGAGTGGAACCACACTGAGAGTATTTGTTAAGCAATATTTTATTTTCAATTACACAATAATATAGCTAGAAGGATTTAGGAAACAAAGTTAAGATTTATTAGAGCATTTGTTTACCATATTTGTATTTTGAGAAAATGGTTGGCTACAAGTCTTAATTATCTTATTTACTTTAGTAATTGTAATAATTTCTATTTAGATCTGCTTTGGCTATTTCATACTAGCTACAATAAGCTGACCTCAAGGTTGACTAGTGCTGGCAGTCTGGAACTAACAACTGTGATTCCACTTTAGGTAATCTCCTTTTGTTTGTTACCTCACTTGTCATAGCTTGTTTTGTTTTGTTTTGTTTTTTGAAAAATTGAAATCCATGACTTCTTATTGTGAACCTTTCACTTTCTGAAATTAAAAAAGGAATGTTTGTGCAGATTGAAGCAACATTTCAGTATTTGGAGGTACAATCCATCAGATCAGATACAATATTTCATTTCTAATCCAACAATTAAGTAAAAGCCTCTTAGACATTTGGTGCCATTTAAAAAACTAGTTGTAGAAGCTAAGGATGGCTACAGAAGCTTAGTCTCCAAAATTTACATTTTAATTGAAAGTTCTACAGGTGCTAATTTGGGGCTCAAAAATGTGGGAGCAAAGCTTAAAAGGAGAAATAGGAAGGTCACTGCCAAGGAACCCTTTTAGATCAATTTCATATGACAGAATACTCTGTTGCTTGGATGGATGGTCCTAAACTTTGGTTAAACTGATGTATATAATGCACATTCTGTTACTGGTGGCTTGTAAACAAAGAGGGATATGCTTCCATTTAGGGTGGGAATGAAGACCACCATTTTTGGAATATGGTTATAGGATAAATGAGGAAAAAATGCTGGACAAGATATATTACTATTTTATTTTTATTATTTCAATTCTGCTTTGCTAATTAATTATGCCCAAAGTAACTCAGAACACAACAAAAATGCAAATACATCATAACAATAACAACTCAATTACTAGATAATTTCAAAACATAATATGACAGTCCAAATAATAAATTTTGATAATATAAACATTATAATATTTTAAATTACTAGAAAATAAACTATCAATCATTAAAATGTATCACTTAGTATCAATCAAATATAATAAACATTTCTAGTGCAATCACTTATTAGCAATAAGCTGTACTATAACAAAAAAGTATGTAATTGTTATATTCATATGCACCAAATTAGTATTATTGTTGATACTTGTGGGAGACAAATTTATTTAATAAATTGCTATTTTTATTATTATTGTGGCAATACGCAATATGCCATGGTGTCAACAGTGCTGGAAAAATCCAGCTCGTTTCAACTTAGGTTATTGGTATAGAAATAGTTGGATATTGTTCTGGCTCAAAAACTAACCCATCAACTAGTGGCCTGATTATCTGATTCCAGGCAAACAAAGCCAGATTCCTTTTCTGCTGTGTGGCAACTTTTTTTCTTATAGAAACAGGTCACTGTGATACCTCCTCTGGAACTTTGGAACAGTGGTTAATGTTGCTGCACCATTGTATCACTCAATGTTCCCCTGTGTTCAGTATCCATGAACGCAATAATATGAAGTTAGACACCTGTGATTTATGTTGGGAAATCCCCCAAAGTAGACTTCATTACCGTTTCATCCCCCCCTTCATATTGTTGTATTTTTCTAACAAAACATTTAGTTTTTCACAATTATGTAATATTTTGCCAACAATAATGGTAATGACAAGAGTAAATATGCTATAGAAGATATGGTTTGGAGAAGATGAGTTCACAATCATGAGGCCAAGATAACTTTTCTTGGCCTATATACAGAATTGTTAACTGTGTTTTGGGTGTAGCAAGCTCAATATTATCATCTGCTTAATCCAATAGATTGCAGAAATGCTAGGCTTGCTGCATACATAGGCCTTTCTATGTGGTTGTAGTTATCTATGCATTTGGTTCTCCAGAAGCTAGCATTACTTAGGGATAATGGCTAAGATCCTAATTTACCTCCTTTGAACTGGGCAGAGTTCGTGGAGTAGGCCTTTTCTGCCTCTTCCTTTGTTCTGCAGCTCCCTGAAAATCCACTTCTGGGTTTTCTGGGACCATACAGAACGGAGTGGGATATGGTGTGGAGACTGTAGAATGGAGAGGTGGTCAAAATGCCCCTTCCCAATTTGAATGGAGGAGCCACTTTAGATTCAAACCAATGTGAATAGAAATATTTATCTTGATGAAAGTATATACTGTATGAGTTTTCAAAATTTGTTGTCAGTCACTGATTTTCTTCCTGTTAGTGAATACTTTTTCTTCATGACAGTATCTAATCAAATGAACTGGAACATCACAATTCTAAGCATGCTATGGTATCCTTCTGGAGTGGCTGTCTGAGTTAGGGTTGGGTGGCACCGCTTTGCGGTGGTTTCGGTCCTGCTTGGATGGATGTTTCCAGAGGTTGATGCTTCCAGAGTTCTTCAGCCCTGTAGAGCCCTCAGTGTGGGTTTCCTCAGTATTTGATTTTATCCCCTATGCTGTTTAACATCTACATGAAATTGCTGGCTGGGGTAATCTGGAGTTTTGGAGTACGTTGTCAGCAATATGCTGATGACACACAGCTCTACTTCTCCTTTACATCTGCAGGTGTGGCAGTGGAAGTGCTGGACCCTTGTCTTGCCTCGGTAATGGACTGGATGAGAGCCAACAAACTGAAGCTCAATCCAGATAAGACTGAGGCACTGTTAGTGGGCGGTTCTCTAGACCAGATGGATGGGAGGTTGCCTGCTCTTGATGGGGTTACACTCCCTCTGAAGGAGCAGGTACGTAGCTTGGGGGTACTTCTGGATCTTTTGCTGTCGCTTGAGGCTCAGGTGTCCTCAGTGGCGTGGAGTGCCTTCCATCAGCTTTGGCTGGTGGCCCAGCTGCACCTTTTTCTGGCTAGGGATAGCCTAACTACTTTTCTCTGTGCTCTGGTAACCTCTAGGTTAGATTACTGCAACACATTTTACATAGGACTGCCTCTGAAGACTGTTCAGAAACATCAGCTGGTGCAGAATTCGGCAGCCAAGTTGCTCACCAGCGCAAGATGATTTGAGAATATTACATTGATTCTGTCCTGGCTGCTGATTAGTTTCTGGGCCCAATTCAAAGTGCTGGTTTTGACCTACAAAGCCTTAACAGCTCAATACCTCAAGGACTGCCTCTCCCCATATAAACCAACCCAGACTCTGTGATCATCATGTGAGGCCCTTCTTTGTGTGCCTCTTCCACGAGAGGTCTAGAGCAGGCATCCCCAGACTTCGGCCCTCCAGATGTTTTGGACTACCATTCCCATCTTCCCCGACCACTGGTCCTGTTAGCTAGGAATCATGGGAGTTGTAGGCCAAAACATCTGGAGGGCCGCAGTTTGGGGATGCCTGGTCTAGAGGGTGGCAATATGAGAATGGGCCTTTTCTGCATTGCCTCCCCGTTTGTGAAATGCTCTCCATAGGAAGGTTTGCCCGCCACCTTCATTATACACCTTTAGGTGCCAGGTCAACTAGGCCTTTGGCTGAGTATCATCGTATATCCTTTTAAATGTGTTTGTGGGAGGGGGTGGTTGCTGGTTTGTTTGTTTTGTTCTTGTTTTTATCTTGTATTTTTAAGCTGTGAATTGCCCTGAGATCTATAGATGAACAGCAGTATACAAATTTAATAAATAAATATATTTGTGAAAACCCGATACACTGAAATGTTACCCAATACTTGTAGATTACTTCAAGTATGCTGTTATTTATTTATTTATTTATTTATTTATTTCCCCATTTTTCTTGTCTTTTCCCTGGCAGATGCATAATGAGCACTCAGATGCAAGATAAAGTCAGTGAACAACTATAAAATGCCCAGATTTGGGTCAGCAAAGGCAGTTCAGATTCAAAATTCTGACAGCGATAGCACCATGGTGGAGAAACCAACTGGAAGAAAGGTATAAAAAGAAACTTGATCAAGTAGATTACATTGCAGCTAAGCAAATCCATGAAAGCAAAGAACATGTATGAGTCAGAAGAGATAGCATTATGTGCAACTAAACAAAGTTGTAGGAGGTACTTGCTAAAATAACTCTGCCTATGGTGATAATGAGCTAAAATCCACCATAAGCTCCTCTTTCACTGTGTGCCCTGAATCTTTTTCATGCATTCTCTCATAGCTGATATTACTTACATTTAAAGTGTTTTAAAATTGAACCACATTGAATTATCCAAAGTATCCCTCTGATTTTTAAAGAAACATCTCTAGCATTCATTTTAAAGGATTTGTGAGGTGTTACGTTGTGAACTGTTGATATTTTCTTTTGAGTAGAATTCAGTATGTATCATATTAAGAGTACTATGAAAAGACTGTTGCCTACCTTACAGTATTCCAAAATTAATTCCTTTCAATAGGGTTTAAAGTAGGCCTGTTAGCTGATTTGGTCATTTTATCTGACTTAATCCAACCTTTCCCAACCTGGTGACATCTAGGTATTGGAGAACTCCAACTGTGCTCCACTTCATCTAGCATGGTGAATGGTCAGGTATGGTGAGAGTTGTGGTCAGTCAATATCTGGAGGGCACCAAGTTTGGAAAGCCTGGTTTAATCATTGCTTTTAACCAATAAATTTTATTTTATGTTTAAATAAATATGTATATTACCAAAATACCAATATGGGAAGTATTAAAAATGCTGAAGGAACTGCGGTAACTTAGAATTTTAGAATCTATGGCTCAGCTAAATATAGTAGTCATTAAGGTGGCTTCCACACTGGTGGGAAGGGGGAATTGCTGGTGTTTTTTCTCTCAATTTTTTAGCGGAGTCCATACAACTTCATTACCAAATTAATGCATTCTATGTTGTCATCCCATGTTATTTCAGACCTGATTTCTGGTAAACATTTGATAATAATTGGACATTGTGAACATGTGCCATTTAGGTTTTTAGGGCTATTGTGCAATTGCTTAAAAGCTTCCTGTTCACAAGTTTAGCCTGTTTTATTGCTTCCGGCTTAGTTTAGCAGTGGGGATGGGGGTAGGGAACAGATTACTAATTGTCATGCATCTGTTCCCTGTTCTTTCTCCAGAGAGAATGAAATTAATTGCTTCCTTCAATTATTTGTTCCTCCTCTTATTGCAAAACACATTCACTATACAATAAAAAATAATGGGAATTCAAGCACAGCCCACCCATAGTGCAGAGCTTTGTCTTGCCAGGAGTCAATTTATTGATCCTTAATTGGCACAGCATTGAGTCCAGGTGCTGGTTCTGGGGTTGCAAGGTCTCTCCCAATTGAAATGTTACAGAAAAATAGAGATGGGTATAATCAGTGTACTGATGGCACCTGATGACTGCTCCCAACAGAGTCATACAGATGTTAAATAATGGTACCTGCAGCACCTGCAGGACAAAATGCTGCTCTCTGAAACCAACTACAAAACAGTACCCCAAGTTCCCATCCCACAGTTCAGGAGGATACAATGACCAAGGCTTAGGGATTTTTCATATCCTAAAAAATAAAAAAGGCAGCACAGATTATTGAAAAATGTTTCTTTAGCAAAGGAAAAATGTGTTTATACTCTCTAGTAACAACTCCTGAGAAAAATATTTATGCTTTAACACACCAAAGCTGTTGGAAACATGTCAGGAGTGCCGTGAATTTGTGTAGCTGACTTTTTGTTCTTTTTGTGTCTTTGATTTGTGTTTGAGTAAGCTGGTCAAAATCTGTTGACGACTGGTTTACCACACCTATCAGCCAATCACCCATTCCCACCACCCTTCTGAGTAACACCCCTCCCCATCCTCTCACTATATATAAGGGTCTGGTGACCTCTGTTTCAGTATATCTGAAGAAGTGTGCATGCACACGAAAGCTCATACCAATGACAAACTTTGTTGGTCTTAAGGTGCTACTGGAAGGAATTTCTTTATTTTGCTTCGACTATGGCAGACCAACACGGCTACCTACCGTCTTTCCCCTATTTTAAGACGTAGTCATTATATAAGCCATAGCAGGATTTCTAAGCAATTGCGCGATACAAGCCATACCCCGAAAATAAGACATACTGATAGACCCTTCACCCAGTAGCAATAACCCCCCCTCTCGCCAGCCAAGCCCCCTTAAAATATCTCCCCATTTTGCTGTCGCTCCACAGACACGTATTTCCTTTAAAAGCTTGTAAAAATGCACTGAAGAGCCGTAGCTGCTGGCTGCTGAAGCATCGTGATTTTCCCTCCCCGTTTCTGAGAGCATTTTTTTAAATAAAAGGATTCGAAAATATTTTTTTTAGCCAAGCTGTGTAAGCTGTACTTGGTGAAGAGGAGAAAAGTGGGGTGGGGAGGAGATGAAGGCACGAGGAAGAAAAGAGGGGCGATTGAAGCCGTTGCCTCGTGAATGCAGAGGCTGTTTTCCCTTTAAGGAAGAGATCTACGTGTCTCTCTGTCTCTCCACCCCCCCCCCCCGCGTCTCTCTCTCTCTCTCTCTCTCTCTCTCACACACACACACACACACACACACAGCCCACCTCTCGCTTCCCCCCACCTTTCCTTTCCATTCTATGCGCCCACCCATGAGTTGCCTGTTGATTTCCTCTTGACGGGAGAGGGGCTTTTGAAGCCGCTGCCTCGCGAATGCAAAGGCTGTTTTCCCTTTAAGGGAGATCTCCCTGTGCGTGACTCTCTCTCTCTCTCTCTCTCTCTCTCTCTCTCTCTCTGTGTGTGTGTGTGTGTGTGAGAGAGAGAGAGAGAGAGAGAGAGAGAGAGAGAGAACCCACCTCTCGCTTCCCTCCACCTTTCCCTTCCATTCTATGCGCCGGCAGTCTCCTGTGTCTGATTGTTGTCTCCTTGCTTTTACCGAGGCATAAAGCAGCCTTCCTTTCTACCTTATGCTTGCTTGTCTGTGGAGCTGCTCCTTTAAGGATTTGTAAGTAGTCTGGATCGCAGTCCTTGCCTTGGGGACTTTTTTTTAAAATAAGGACTTTTTCCGTCTTGCTGTTTGCGAGCACAAAAGTTAAACTGCCGGTCCTAGCTTCCTTTACCCACAAAAATTTAACTTACCTCGCTAGCTCAATTGCTTCTTAATTGCTACCATTTACCAAGTCAGCAATCTTAATTGCTGTTTAGCTGGCTTCTTTGTTCTCAGCAGGTAGCTTCTTTGCTATCACTACAAAGTGTTACATTGTTCTTCAGACTGTTGGAACTTAAGTCTCGGGCAGCTGGCTAGTAGAGATCCTTATTTGCTTTTACGTATAGGCTACTGCTAGGACTGTATCACACAGATAGATTCCATTATACTGGTTTAGATTTAAGAAGCTCCAGTGTAGCAGATTGCTATTGAGTCCCCACATCAGAGGAGAGAGAGAGCAGCCCTTTGCGAACATCCCAGGGCTGGGGAGAGAGGGCTGGGCCAGTGACGCACACTCAGACTCATAATAAAAATAGCAGTAAGACATCCCACCAAAAATAAGCCACCCTGTGGTTTTTTGAGAAAAAAAAGTAATAAGACGGTGTCTTAAAAAGGGGGAAACACGGTACCTGTAACTAGTTCCTCAATATTCAGCATAGTAAACATTTTAATAGATGGGGGCCGGCCAACTTTTTTCAACATGGAGAAATTGGATTATCCCCTAGAGCTGGACACCATGGATGGGGGAGAAATTGGATATCATTCACATTTTAATGCTAATCTACTTAATTTGCATTTCTGGAAAGAATAATAATTTTTTTTTATAATTTATTATTTATACCCCGCCCATCTGGCCGGGTTCCCCCAGCCACTCTGGGCGGCTTCCAAAAAAACAGAAATTCTAAAATACAGAAATCCATCAAACATTAAAAGCTTCCCTAAACAGGGCTGTAAACCAAATCTGTAAACCAAAACAATAGCTATGCTTTGATATTCACATAGCCCCAAATTTTATTATACAGTTCTTCAACCAAAAAAGGAGTACAAAAATGCATATCACAGAAATTTGCTTGTTTATATTATGAGAACTGCATACTAAAATGTTAGATTTTCATGATTATTTTTTTAAAAAATCAAACTGATGTGGAAATGTGGCAAACGGAACATAATAATGGGAAATAGGGGAAACCAACGGCAACATATTTGACTATCCCTGGTAGATCCAGTCTATCCATAATGGATGTGCATCAACAGGGTAATGAAGATTATATTCTATTACTAAAGGGAACACCTGCCAAATTGGAAGCACTTCTGTGTCTGACAGATGCTCCACATGAAGTGACACGTGAAGCCTGCCAGGTGGGCAGCCACACCTGGCATGCTGTTAAACAGAACTTAACTCCTGCAGAAAAGTGAGGCCTGGGTGCCCCAGAGTTCTGTGATAATGCAGAAACTTCTCAAGCTGTCTCACTTTTCACAGGAGCTCCCTCGGTTGGAAGTGATGCCACTAGCACTGTTAAGCATCATGCCAGGTGCCAACTTTTTAAGTCAGTTATTCCCACCCTGAAACTAGAGTGCAGTGGGAAATGCAGAAAAAGAGGCAAGGGTGGAGACAGAAAAACTAGTTGGGGCCAGATTAATTTAAACCATCCCTGAAATAGATTATTATGTCAAATATGTTTATCCACTGCTTGCCCAATCCACCCTTTATTGAGAAAAGGACTGAGTCTGAGAAAAGAATAAGATCTAAACATTTTTCCAACCTGCTATTGTATTTTTTTAGTGTATATTTAGAAAACTAATGTTATCTTCATAGGCAGATACACTTGTAATTTATATTGTTAAGAAAGCAGACTTTGTACAGTCAACTGGCTACAATTATAGTTGTACGAACTAAATCACAAACGTCTATCAAATTGTACTCCTGAGTTCAGTGAAATATTTTTACACATGTGTTGACTGCATTAGCTGTTTTGTTCATAGTGTTTTTCTGTGACATAACAAGGCATTTAGCTTTCGGCTTCACTAGTCTTTATTCTGTCTCAATTTTGCACAATAACAGTTTTAATCTCCTTTTAAAACTTTATTTTGCTTTTTACTTATACTTTTTATTTATTTTTAACATGCTTTATTTTCTTTATTACTTATGACAGAAAGCATAAGATGATGCAAATTCTTTAGCATTCCATTACTATTATGTTCTGTATTTTCTGTAGTAAATCTGTAGTAAAGCCTAGTAATCCTAGATTGTTTTAATCTGAGGAACAGATTAGAGGTGTAATTCTTCTATTGGTTAGCTGGTTTTTCATAGGATGTGTTTATTTTTACTTTTTTTTAAAAAAAAAGACACTGTTAATAGTTTTATGTAAACATTGTACTTGTAACTCTGTTTATATCAGAGCAAGGACAAGATTACCTCCTACACCAAAACTGCCAAAGTGGATAGGAGTGATGTGGGAAAGGAGATGAAAGAAAAGTCTTCCATGAAACGTAAACTTCAGTTTAATGTTAGTCCATCCAGAAATGAAGATCGAAATTCAGACACAGGTAGAGCCAGTTTTATTTTTTCCTCTTGAATTCATTGCACTTATGATAAATTTGCTATAATAAACCTTCACAAAAGATTAAAAAGTAATAGTGAAGTGCTTGTTTATATCCCACTTGTCAATCATTAATCTAGCTGCACGGTTCTTCTTACGTTCTTTTCCTAGTGCACCTACTAAATGAGCAGTCTGCCCATTATATATGTTGATATTCCTGGAAAAACCAGGCCTGGCCTGATTATTCAAATCTTACTGCTTTCAGCTTCCCTTACTATAATGTGCTCTACTTGGGATGCTGCATAAGACAGTTTAGAAGCTTCAGTTCATTCAGAATACATAAGAACATAAACTGAGTCCTGCTGAATCAGACGAAAGGCCCATCTAGTCCAGCATTCTGTTCTCACAGTGGCCAATCGGATGCCTATGAAAATCACACAAGCAGGGCCAGAGTGCAACAGCGCTCTTCCCCACTTGTGCTTCCCAGAAACATACTCAAAGGCATACCGTGGAAATAGAATGTAGCTATCATGGCACACAGCCATTGATAGCTTCTTTCTTCTATTAATTTAACTAATCCTTTTTTGAAGTCATCCAACATTGGTGGCCATCACTGCATCTTACGGGAACAAATTCCATAATTTAATCATACATTGTGTGAATAAGAGTGTTATTTTTGTGTGTTGTGAATCTTTTGACATTCAGCCTCACTGGATGACCCCAGATTCTAGTATTATGAGAGAGGGTGAAAAATGGTTTCCTATCAACTTTCTCCACACCATGCATAATATTATGCATCTCTGTTATTCCCCCCTTACTCCCCTTTTGACTTGCCCTTTTCTAAACCTTTTGCACCTCTACAATGTCCATTTTGATGTGAGGTGACCAGAACAGTCTCCTTAACCATCTTAACCAAACCTGAATCTAAACTAAAACTTCCCAAAGAAACTGATATCAGTTTGTTCTTGGAATGAAATCTGCAAAAGGTTTGGGACTTCCCTGTTTTAGCTATAGCAATGTATTTCACTAATGATTTTATACATTAATACAGATAACTTAATGGTCTGTTAGCTGGTATCAATTTTATCATAGAATTGTAGAGTTGGAAGAGACGCCAGGGTCATCTAGTCCAACCCCCTGCAATGCAGGAATCTCAGATAAAGCATCCATGACAGATGGCCATCCAACCTCTGCTTCAAAACCTCTAATGGAGAGTCCACCACATTTTGAGGGAGCCCGTTCCACTGTCGAATGGCTCTTGCTGTCAGAAAGTCTTTCCTAATGTTTAAACCTGGTGTTTTATTAGATTTGGTTCTTTTTATACTTCCAAAAGTAGTAATTAAGTCTTAAGTTTGGCATGATTTGCTATTTGTTAAACACATCTTATGCTTCTGAAGTGCCTTATAAATTGTTGGAAGCTTTGGGTTGTGTCCAGTGTAGGACTGCATGAATGCTCTGTCAATGCAAGGATTTCTGCATGTGCAACAGAACTCCCCCCCCCTTCCCGTGTGCCCTCTAAACCTGTTCTATGGGTTCTCTCAATATCTGGAGCAGATTTGGGAAGAGTGAGGGAGGAGAGAGGGGGAGGTCTCATTACAGAAGTAGAAACTTTTGTACAGACAGGATAATGCCCTCTGTTTCCACTGGAATGCCAGCAGAGCTTTATACCACAGCCAATAATAGTGTCTTTTAAAAAAGTTTTCTACCTCATAAGACAGGCATCGGCAAGGTTATCCGGCCATGGGCCGGATTGTTCCCACGGACGTTGTCCATGGGCTGGACAGCTGCAGCGTGACGCTGGAAATGGCATCTGCGCATGTCCGCAGCACCAGAAATCGCTTCTGCTGCTGTGCAGACGCCGGAAATCACACTTGTGCAGAAGCGATTTTCAGCATCTGGGCATGCACAAACATGATTTCCAGCGTCTGCACAGGCGCCATTTCCAGCGCCGCTCAGTGAGTCGCCATGCTGCGCCGGTTTAGTGCAGCGCACGGGGGACTTGCCGAGCAGGCGGCTCGGTGACCAGGCGGCTCGTGGGCCGGATAAACGGCCTCTGTGGAGGTTGCCGACCTCTGATATAAGATATGCCCTGGAATATTTTGAAGAAGCATTGCTCTTCCTCAGCATGCTGCTTTCAATCTAGATTGGTTATAGAGCGACTGTGATTTCTTGATAAATGTTTTTGAAAAACCCTCTCCTTGATTACATTATCCACACCTTTTCCTCCCTAAACATGCCCCACATAAATGAAAAAAGGAAGTAGTTATTGTGATATTGGTATGCGCCCAGCCACAATGTGAAACACTCCCAGTTGCCAGAACTGTCTACATTTGTTTTCATCTGTTTTCATATGTATACACTAGTGGCAGGGTAATGTAGAATCAATTTACAATGAGCTTTTATTTTCTGAATGAAACCAGTTTCTCAAGAAGCACTTTTCAGGGGCCAAAAATATGCAATAGATCTAGATTCTGTGTGGACTACACAGAAAAAACAAATACTCGATCTCCATTGCTTTTAGAATAAAATGTTGTGCGTACACAACCTGAGGTCTACTTCCTCCAAGACCTGGGACAGGCCAAACGTTAATAGTTCCATCCATCTCTGAATAATATTCCACAATAACAAAATATATTCTGTTAAAACATGCTGTATAGCATATGCTCTGGAATTCTTAAAATGTTGTGAATCTCAGACTCCTCTTACATAGCTGTTTCATTCTGGTGTTTGTCCATCATGTACTGAAGAACTTCTATGATGAAGTACAGTATGTTCTCTATGTTCTGCAATATTTCCCTGTAAAATCACAATTTGTTACTGCTTTAGACTGTTTAGCAATGGTATGAATTCTTAATTTTCTAGACATTTATTTAACAGCACTGTAAAGCTAGCATAAGGATTCTGTAGAAATAGCAAAAAAGTGGCATGTCCATATATCTATATTGTATGCCACACTTCCTTGCTCTCCTCCACCCCTTTTCTCCCATGTCTTCTTCACTCTGTAGATTCAGATCCAGGACATACAAATGAAAACTGGGGGGAGAGATTAATATCTACTTACAGGACATATTCAGGTAAATGCATTATCAGGTATACTTAAAATAGCTGTACTTTTCCCAATTCACATATTTACAGTAGTTTTCATTAGTTTTTTGCCTATAAATCTTTTTGCAAATACTTTATGTGTTAATATAGGCTTAACTTGTGTTACTTTTCACTGGAGAATCCAAAATGACCATCAAACTTAAGCATGTACAGGAATATTATTTCCTGTTAACAAAATCCCTTCACATCTGTGTTGGAAGATGGCAGCTACCATGTGGTAACCAGTAACTTCTTCAGGAGGAAAATGTTTTATACTGAATAATTATAATAATAAAAGACAAATGGAAAAAGTAATGCACAGCAAGTAAATGTGTGTGTTGAATGTGAATGTGAATGAATGATATCCAGCCAAGTCATATCCAGAGTAAATTTATTTTATTATGCCTACTCTAAGTATGACTTAGAGTCATACTTAGATGACCCTAAGATGATTTTCAAAATATTTCCAATTATTGTACAGTATTAGATAGATTTTTAGTTGTTACAACAGATGATTTAGGTGTTTAGAATCCATTGTAAACTGAAAGTTAAATCTTATGTGGCAAATGTTTTTCCTATAAAACAAGCAACAAATCATGCCAAACAAGTATGAACACTTCCCTTTTCTAAAGCTACAAAATCAGTGCATACAGGGCATTCAGTAATTTTAAACATAGTAAATCCATTTTTTCTCCACAGTGAATCTTAAATTAATACACGTTACATATAAAAGTAGAGGCTTATAAGGGTGTGATGTGGATATTCATTTTGGTTTTTTAATAAAGGATAAGTGAAGACAGTAGCTTAGGTGGTACAGTACTTGAATGGGGTTGCCCTGCTCACCTGACCTCCGTCCAATTACTGCTATTGTCGCTGTATACTGGCAGCAGGAGAGGCAAAGCGGCAGGAAGTTCAGTGTGGTACAAACATGCTGGTAGAGACAATCCAGCATTTCTGCAGGCATGTTTGCACCTCACCATTGACTAGTCCCTTCACTCCATTCCAGGAAACAGCAGCAATGCAGCTGGCGGAGGTCAGGTAAGCAGCACAGCCCCAATGTGCCATCTGTTACTGAGTAAAAAACAAAATGAGAGGCTGAGAAAATCAATGCTAAGATAGTTAACAATTTTAATTAACTTGCAGTATCAACGTTTTAGAAAAAATACAATTACCTGTATAGTCTGAGACACATTCTAGCCCATTTCCTTTTA
This sequence comes from Zootoca vivipara, assembly GCF_963506605.1. NCBI lineage: Eukaryota > Metazoa > Chordata > Lepidosauria > Squamata > Lacertidae > Zootoca > Zootoca vivipara. The sequence continues at coordinate 48,360,614 of NC_083283.1, forward strand.
CATTATACATTAAACCCATTTCCTATTACATTATACAGGCGAACCCACACACAGAACATTGTGGCAAGCGTTGCTTCCCATCAGCAATAGGTTTTTTTTACATGTGTGACCTATAGCTGCAGCTGTTACTGTAGACACGTCAATTTGAAAAAAATGCTGACCTCTCAGTGAAAAGTGTTTAGAAAGAAGAATACTGTGGCCAGAGCCTAAATTTCTCAAATATGGGGCATTAAAAAAAATTATAATTGTTTTAGTGTTTCTTTAAATGTAATCAAATACTTCGTCTGAAATATGTAGACATTTTGAAATGGGAGAGTATATAAATATGCAGCATTTATACTTTTGTCATTCTAACAAATCTTACCTCATAAGTAAAAATAAAGTAGGGGTTACATTTTTTGATCATTGAATTCTAAATCCTATTCATATATCAAGACACCCCCACAATATGAGATTTTTTAATGTGAATATCCTATGGCCCAATCCATGTGTCTCTGCTAGTGCACAGAGGAAACAAACCCATGATCCCTTTCTTAAACCCCAATCATTAATCCAGTAAGAAAACTTTGCTACAGATCATAGTTTGGAAGTGAAACAAACTATGATCCCTGGTTCACATATGACACCAAGCCAAGGATTGTGGTTTGTTTTCCCTGTGCGTTAGCAGAGAGAAGATACGGTTTACTGTGGTTGTGAATTGAGGTTACTGTAAGTATATGTTTATTCAGTATTAGGAACATAAAGTTTAGAGTGCATGAATTTTAGACTGCATGTGTTTTCTAAAGTATTCTGTTTGATTTTAAGTTTTTATCACTTCCTTCAAGGAGCTTAAGGTTAAACTACAGTATATGTAACAATGGCTGACTCGACACAAGTAATGTAAAATACCTATGAAGTGCTATTTTAAATTGCATGGGGAAGGGAGGAGATAGCCCTTTACTGCTGTCTTTTCTGAAAACAATTCTCCCCAGCTGTTTCTTTCCTGATCAAGTTACTTCTGGAGGCTTACCTGAAGAAACAGCTGGGGGGGGGGCGATTTTAAGAAAGAAGCACATACTTGAAAGCAGTTCTGCAACTTCCATGCATCATGTGCACTTTAGATTGCCTTATCCCGACTATGATTGCCTTAAGATAAGACAAACGCTGCTCCCTCGGCCTGAAAGTGAGATGAGCACGACACCCACATAGTCGCCTTTGACTGGACTTTACCATCCAGGGGACCTTTACCTTTTTTTACCTATCCCAACTTGTACGAGTTGAGTGTTGGCTTAAGTCTGACATAGAGGTCATGCCAGAATCATATCTAGTTTGTTTGCTAGAGTGGCCTCACAACAGTCCTATGAAGTATTGGCTCAGTTCTCATGTAACACTAAGCCCAACACAGTGTGTAGATACACATAGTAAAAGTAATGGCTCCCTTACTACTCTCCCACTCCTACTACTGCCATGCTATCTGAAGCTAAACAAAGGCTTGGCTTAGTATCATGTCCAAACTTAGGGTTGTGGTTTATCCTACTCTAGACAAATCACAAACTGTAGCCAAGATTTGTTCAATGTGTGCTGTTAGATGTGATTTTTTTTTCCTATTGCAAGTACCTACACACCTACATGATCACATTTAGCCAGTTTGGCTTAGCATTAACATGCATATTGGGTCATTGGCTTGTCCAGTGCCACACAGAACTTAATTGCTCAACCCAACTCCCCCACAAAGCCAACCTTAGCCACTCAGCTTAGGTAACCTAAATATTTTCAAGAGAATATTTGCTAATATATTCTTTCCATTTGCAGAGGAAAGCAATTTAGTAACTTCAGAGGGAGTGTGTCAAATGATACACTTCTACAGTCTGTATATCTGTGCTTTCTCTTGAATGTGCTATAATTGGCAGTATTTTGTTCTTACTGAGATCTACTGATATTTCCAGAGAAAGAAGTCCCAGAGAAGAAGAAAATGAAAAAGGAAACTGGAAATAAGAAAGCAGCACCTGTTAGTATTCTGTTTGGTTACCCACTATCAGAACGCAAGCAGATGGCCCTTCTTATGCAGATGACTGCGAGAGACAACAGTCCAGGTACTACCAAGCAGTCCCTTCCTCTGTGTGCATACGGTAGGTGCAGATGCAGGGGCCCTGTATCAGGACCATAGGGAAAGGGGGTCTAACATTTTCCTCCTCTGCCACAGTCTCAGTGAACACTCCACCCCCAAGTTGCCATTGGCCCCATGGGGGAACCAATAAGAGCTTTTCTCCCAGGGCTTAATAGCAGCTTGGTTTGGGAGGAGGGGTTTATTGGCTCAGTAGCATAGGGGAAAGTAGACCTACATTACATAATTCCCTGGGTACAGTACACATGTGTATCCTGACTGACATGGCTTCAGGTCCTATTACAGCTGCAAGATAATAAGGAGATGGTGGGAACTACCCTTTTGTGATGCAAGTGTTGTATCAAAGACCAAAACCTCCAGGTTTCACGAAGCTATTGCAACATATCATGGCCTAGGGAACCACCTAGTCCAGAGTTTTTGTTAAGTGGGAAATTAATCAGTTTGCTAGCTGTCTTTTGGAGCTGATGCTGAGATCCAGTTAGTCCTTTCTTCAATGGATTTTCCCTCACCATTTGAATAGATTATTAACAGATGACATGACACACACAGCCTGCCGCCCACAAAGAAATAAATGAGATTGTCAGAGGACTTCAGTCAAGCAAATTTTATTCAATATGGCATAAATTTTAAAACTGTTTTTTGTCTTGAATTTTAATTTATAGATCCCAGTCTAAATCATCCTCTGCAAACAACACCAACACAAAAGAAAACACCAAGCTCTTCATCACGACAAAAAGACAAAGTTAACAAAAGAAATGAACGAGGGGAAACTCCCTTACATACTGCAGCCATTAGAGGCGACATTAAACAAGTTAAAGAGTTAATCAGTCAAGGTGCAAATGTGAATGTAAAAGATTTTGCAGGTAAGTTTGACAAGTAATCAGTTTATATAAGACTCTCTGGTCTCTTACAATTAGGGTACATACCGTATGAAATATGACTCTTGAATAACTTGCTATTTGTTATTGGTCTATAGAACAAACAGCCTGTACTGAGAAGTTGAAGGTTTTGGCATTACTGTTTTATGTTCAGTGACAGGCACGTGCTTCTTCACATGGTAATCGGTGTGGCATGCAAATTTTAATATTCCCTTTGAAGAGCAGCATGTATAATTTCAAAGTGTGAAATGTTTACTCTGGTGTGAGATTTGAGGATTTTTTCCTATAGCTTCTGGACACCTTCTTTACAAATTTGCTTGTGAGTTTTCCTGATTCGTGATGGTAAACTATATTATTTTTTAGTGTGCTGGTACTTCAGAAGATAGGTTTGTCAATGTCAATTTGCCACAATAGCTAAAAATGGAGCTTCTACTTTCAAAGGAAGTGGCTATGTTCACGTGTAATAAGACAGACTTTCTGGTTTATTATGGTTTACTGTGAATGAGCAGTGTGTTAGCAGAAAATGCCTGATCGCTCAGCTTTGCTTTTAACCTGGTGCAGGCAGGATAACTGAACCTATAATCCTTGGCTTTCCCTTATGTCCAAACCAGGAATTGTGGTTTGTTGCTCCTTCACAAACAAGATCAGCAAACTAATAACAAGGCACAACTGAAGATTGGCTTCTTAGAAGGTTACAAAGCCAAATCCCTGATTGGGATTTAAAGGGAAACCAAGACTTTCCTAGTTTGTATATTCTGCTCACTTGAGGAGAAGAAAAAAGCCAGTGTGACTGGGCAGTGACTGGAGCTAGTACATGTCAACAACTCCAATATTTCATAAAACTGAAAACATTGCTGTTTGAATTGACTGTTTTAATTAACCTAACAAACCACATAGCAAAACACAATATTTTAAATTGTTATATCTATGAGTGTCCTTTCTACCTGCAGGAATAAAAGAATGATTTCCTATTAAAATTTTAAAAGTGTGTATCAGTATTTGCAAAATAAATCAAACTGCATTATCTTTGAATTATACACACATACATCCCTCATATTTGGACTTCTTTTGTAATAGGTTGGACACCTCTCCATGAAGCTTGCAATGCTGGCTATTATGATGTTGCTAAGGTCTTAATAGCAGCAGGGGCAGATGTGAATACTCAAGGACTAGATGATGATACTCCACTCCATGATTCTGCAAGTAGTGGACATAGAAAAGTATGTACCATTCATGCAATAAATAAGCAATCCCTATATAGATACAGTGGTCCAAACTAACTAAACAAAATCTAGCAGAGGATTTCTAGACACTAACTTGGGGGACTGCCAGCACACCAGTGGAACTGCCACTGCATCGTATACTGGTTCAACCTAGGAGCAAAAGGAAAAAGGGAGACCTCAAAACATTCAAAAACAGCAGGGAAAACACATAATGCCCCCGTGACCCTGGAAAGACCATCAAACAAGCTATGCTGGCAACAACACCAGAAATGTGCTGAGGGAGCCAGTGAACTCACAATAATGTGGGCACGCCCTGAGCATATATCTCTGCATCACAGCACAATGCATATAGTAGCAGACAGAAATCAGACACATCATGGTGCATTTGTCTCTTTGCTGGTCCCAAATTTAGCACCAGTTTATAGATTCCAGTAGCACCAATGCTACAGGGGGGGTCCTAACTGGCTGAAATGGGTTATGTTCAAGGGAAGGAGAGTAGAGCATCTGTTTTGTATGCAGAATGTCCCAGGTTCAGTGTCCAGCGTCTCCAAATGTAACTGGGAATGATCCCTGTCTGAAACCTTAGAAAGTCACTGCCAGGCTAGTGTAGATAATACTCATCGTGACCCTAAGAAAGGTAGGGAACACCCAAGCCAATTGGGAAGAGTGCTGCATGGACCCAAAACCTGGCTCCTGCATGGGTGAGCCAACCAGCTCACCACACCCCCTGCAACTCATATGATCAATCTACCATCTTCCTCATTTAGCATCCCAGCAGCCCTCATTACCCCTCTCCATTTCTCCAACTGAGTGCTTCATGCATCCTGGTGTCAGCAATCATCCCTGTGCCTGACAAACAAGGGAACTTGAGTGAGCAGAGAGAAAAAGGGGGCCTCTCCTTGACAGCAACTGCTTGACAACATGGTAGCAGTTGAAGTGTTTCCTATGGCATTAACTTTTGGTTAGGAGCACCTGTAGCATCACTGTCTTATCATGAAGCTTGCCCAGGTTCAGGAGCCAGCCTGGAACTGGTAGATTATCAACCCCCGTAGAGGAATAGCAGGGAGCATTCTTAGGTGGTGGGCCTCCTTCATGGTTTCCATAGAACAGAGTGCGGGGTGCATCTTGTACCTGTAGAAGAGCAAGTAGCAGAAAATTGGGGAGTGGGGACATAGAGGCAGTGGGTAGCTGCTGGAACACATAGACCCTGAACCTGGTTGCATAATAGATGTTTGTAAGTGACAGAGAAGAGTAAATGATGCCTCCTGAGTGTTCTGCCAGTGTAAATGCCTCAGCAGGAATGGGGGAGACTGCATATACTTGCCCTGGGGCGGGGGGGGGGGGTTTCACTAGGACTCTGTTTGCAAGGAATGTTAGAATGTTTGGCCAGTAATGGCAATGTTTGGGACAGAGTGCCTGGCCTTCATCAACAGAGAACTCATCTGCATGTGGGAGGGACAAATGCTTTCTCTGTGTGTGGGAGACACTGCTTTCTGCTATTGGGGAGGGGGGGTGTACAAAGTACTAAAGCAATACAATTCAGACAAGAAATGCTATTCACATATAACAAAGTGTGAGGAAGACATGGGTGGCAGTTATAACAGTTACACTTCATAGCATGGCTGCCACCTTCCCTTGCATTTCTGGATGGGCTGCTTTGTCCTGGTAGACCCAGTTGTTGGAGTAGGGTATTGGGATTTTTTTGTATCTGGAATCTGAAGCACTTGTAATATGCATAGTGGTAACACATCTCTCAAGTTCATATTGGTGTTCTGGAGATAAGCAGTTTTGTATGATGTTCTCTTTTTCTTCCAGTAGTGGTCTTATGGCATAGTGGGTTATGCTGCCCTCTTGTGCCCCAAACCAAGAAACACAGGCTGTTGACTGTTACTCTCCTCCTCCTCTTGACCAGTCCATCTCCTGTCTATGCTATGATGGCTATGCTCTGCTTCCACTTCTGGAGGCAGTAATACTTCTGAATACCAGTTGCTGGAAACCACAGGAGGGGAGAGTGCTCAGTTCCTGCACAGGCAACTGGCTGGCCACTGTGACAACAGGATGCTAGACTAGATGGGCCATTGGCCTAATCCAGCAGGATCTACTTACATTAGAGAGACTTAAAGAAGATTTATATGTGAGCTCTGAGATACTTCCCCATACCATGCACTCTTTTCAGTTGTAACCACTCTCGATGGGTTTTATATATTGACAGTGGTGTACAGTTATTGAGTGCTGAGGTACAATGTTCTGCCATGGTGAGACTGGCAGGGGCAGTCATTGATAAAAGGATGGCTTAAACAACACACACAACTCCTCAATGAAATAGCAATTCTTTGCACCAGGTCTAGGGCTGGTATAAAGTTCCAGCATCAACATGAACGTGGCAGCAGTCTGGAGGACTACAAAACAACCTGTAAATATGCCCAAGTTATTTAGCCTGCCATTTTTTACCAGGCCATGATGACAGTTGTAGTCTGCATTTCCATGCTGGTCACAAGAGATGGGGAAATTCCCATCTCTGCGGCCATCAAGAAAATTCAGGATACTAGCTTCTTAGCAGGCCAGTTTTTATTTTTTTTTAAGTATCTAACAAAGAAGAGATATTGGTGAGGGATGGGTTTCCCTACACTGAAAAGCAGAACCAAAGCAGACTGGCAGAGGAAGAATGATGGAATCCATCCCTTCTCCACCAGCCCATTAACTTGTCTCCATAGAATCTATGGCTACCAAGCAGATAGGGATGGAAAGGAACATGATGCAAACGTCCTCTCCCCTTTAGCCACCTCATGACTCCATCCTGTTCTGGCCATTCCATCAGCATATCTTTGTTGGCAGAGCTGTTCTTCCAGCATATTTGGGTATTCTGCCAGCAGCACTGGCATGCCAGTGTCATATCTTGATTTCTGCCAAATCCTATAGCCTCTCAGTCAACAGAACTTAAGGAAAATATTCCTTTGTAAAATATGTTACAAGAGTTTAATCTCTTGTGTTGCTTAATTTCTTTAATCTTTGGCACCAGTCCACAGATTTAGAGCAGTCAAAATAAATCAGTGTACTGTTCTGGAGTGTGTCATGTGTGGATTTCAGCACTGCTGCCCTACCCTGATTTACTTATACAGTACAATGTCATCCATGTATATAGCATTTTACAGAGTGATTTAAAAATGATTTTAAAAGACAGATGTCTGTTTACAGTCCATTCACCTCCGAAGACCTGTTTTTAATGTGAATTAATGTATAATAAACTTAAATACCTAATGTTTCAGATTGTGAAATTGCTGCTCCGACATGGCGGAAATCCATTTCAAGCTAATAAACAAGGAGAGAGGCCTGTTGATGTAGCAGATACAGAAGAACTAGGGCTGTTACTGAAAAGAGAAGTTCCTATTTCTGATGATGACGATGGTTGTTCAGGTCAGAAAAAAACCTTTTAATTGCACTTTTATAGTTATACTTAAGTGTGTATAGATAATACACAGACTTTCATATTGGTGTGCATATACAGAAAACAGGATCTTTGCAGATATGTACCGTACTGTTATACCTCTCAGTGACCTCCCACTGAGTTTTATGGGACAAAGTAATTTGCAGGGACATGGTTCTGTGAAATTATCTCCTACAACTTTGTCCTCAACTTAGTTTTGATGAATCATTTTGCTGATTGATCCTCACATTGGACTAAATGGGGCTTACATCTGATTAGATATGCACAGGATTGCACTGTTCATCTCTTATGCCCCCCCCCCCCGATAACATCTCTGGGCGTGTTTTTGAATAAAGCATATTTATTCCTTTCCTGCTCACTTCCAATTAACATTTGGGTGTCCTTCACATGGGCCAGGTACACAAAATAAAAACTTGCCAAGGCCTTTGGAATTGAACCAGCAAGTTTTTTTGTAGTTTTACAGGTTTCAAAATAGAGTTTCATTGAAGACTAATCATATATATATATATATATATATCTCCTAATTATATATATATTTTAATAAGCATGTTTCAATCGCTGCTGTTATTTTACATATCAAATAAAATGAGCTATTGTAGAGGTGATCTGTCCACTCTGCAAAAGTGTGTGATTTCCTATACAGTGGTACCTCGGTTTAAGTACACAATTGGTTCTGCAAGTCCGTACTTAACCTGAAGCGTACTTAACCTGAAGCAAACTTTCCCATTGAAAGTAATGGAAAGTGGATTAATCCGTTCCAGACGGGTCTGCGGAGTACTTAAACTAAAAGTACTCAAACCGAAGCGTACTTAAACTGAGGTATGACTGTACAGTATATATTTTAACTGCTATCTCACAGCTTGACAATAAACCCCAAGAGTAAGATTGTTTCCCTGTAGACAACAGAAACACTTAACCACCCACTCCAAAGCATTTACTTGTGATAAACTTTTTTGCACTTCTTCACACAGTACGTAGTTAAAGTGTGGAATCCAGTGCTAGAAAACATTTAAAAGATGGTTAAAAAGAGATAAAACACATGTCTTTTAAAAGTAATATTCACAGTCATGAATAGTAAATAAATGAATATATTTGTTGACTCTTTTCATTTTCTTTTCTAGATCTTGAAGAGACACCGTCTGTAAATCCTTCCAGTATAGATGGGAATATGGATTCTGAGACAGAGAAAGAATCTCTAGTTAATGACAGCAAGCACATTCCCAATAAGGCATCACTTTCATCTGTTCTTGATGAATATGAGTTTAAAGATGATGATGAAGATGAAGTTAAGAAAATGATTGATGACAGACATATACCTAGGAAAGATCTGATAAAAGAGGATGAATCTGAAATAGAACAGAGTAACCTATTTCTTAAACAGGAAAAGGTAACATTTCCAAAATCATTTAAAAATAAGAAACAGAAGCCTGCCAGAGTCTTATATTCAAGTTCTGAAAGTTCAGATGAAGACATTCTTCAGGACAAAAAGACAATCTCTTCTCCGTGTTCTGTCACAGAAACTTCAAATTCTGATGCAAAGATTAAAAAAGAATATGCTTTTAGTGAATATAAACAGAAAGGAAAAGTTAAAAGAAAACTAAAAAATCAAAGCAAAAATAAAGAGAACCAACAATTAAAACTTGAAAAAGAGAATTCCAGAATGCTAAACCTGGGTGCTTCTGTATTAGAATCTTTAGACAAAAGCAGAGAAGAAGAGAATTTTCGAAAATCTTTTAACTCAAAAGAGGATTCTTCTTTACCCTTACTCCATATTACTGCAGGCAGATCCCCCAAGCACCCATGTGGATTAATTGAAAAGCAGTCAACTCCGCTTAAACAAGAAAATGTTAAAACATGTTTATCTCCAGGAGGGTCTGACGTAACATCACAATCTGAATTAGTGCAGTATGACCATAATACAGACTCTGAGTTTGTACTGGAAAGCTCCAGTGGTAAATCCTACAAGCACAAAGACAAAAGTAAACATCAGAAAGAGTTTATTTCTGAATTTGGTGAAAAATCCAGTCCTAAACTTAAGGAGGAACAACACAATAGCTCATCCTTTGAAATTTCTGAATGTACCTTGAAAAAAGTAGATAAGGAGGGGAAAGCACTTAAGAAGCATAAACTGAAACATAAAGAAAAGGATAAGCACAAAAAGGAGCAGGATGGAGAAAAGGAAAAGAACAAGCATCGAGAGAGTTCTAAGGAGGCCCAAAGGAATATAGAGTTTGATAGAGAATTTTGGAAAGAGAACTTTTTTAAAAGTGATGAAGCAGAGGATATATCAAGTTTGGACTATGAATCTCAAACCTGTGAGAGAAAATCTAAGCTGGAGAAAGTTCTGATGAAAGAAGACAAATATGTGAAAGAGAAAAACTTTCAAAAAGATAGAAATTTTAGAGAGGAAAAGGAGAGGGAGAAAAATAAAAAAGAAAATGACAAGGAGGAAAAAGCAAAAGATACAAAGGAAGAAAAAGACATGTTCATTGATAAAGAAACAGAATTGTTTTGTTTAGGTGGTAGGGATTTAGCTAGTAATGTATCTTTGGTAGAGAAAGAAACAGACTTTGAGAAACAGGAAAAACCCACAAAGGAACATAGAGAAAAGCTGGAGAAGCGGAATTCTGCTACTGAAAAAGTAGAAAGAAAACATTTAGACAGAGAGAGAAAAATAAAATGTGAACATAAGTCAGAAAAAGAAAGATCAGACCCCATTGAAAATGCAGAAAAGACAAAAGAAAAAGAAAAATATTTTCAGCAAACAGAAAAATCTCATAAAGAAAATGACAAATTAAAAAGCATAAATACTATTAAAAAGCTTGATGACAGAGAAAAAATCAAAGAAAAACTTGATAAAAAGCATGACAAAGAAAAAAGTGATAGATACTTGTCAGAATGCAAAGAAAAGCCTGGAATTGAAAGAAAATCCAAGGTTTCTGAAAAGGAAGCTGACTATTCAAAAATTGAAAAGGGTAAAAAAGAAAAGGAAGCTGAGAAAAAAGAAAAACCCAGAGATCGAGATAGTTCAGCAGTTGCAACTATAAAGCATGTTCCAGAAGAGAAGAAATGTAGTACTGAAAAAAACTTGTCCTTGAAAGAGAAACCAAAAGATGAATTACTGAAAACTCCGGATGGAAGAGAGAAAGATAAAAAAGATAAAGATATAGATAGATATAAAGAGCGTGACAAACATAAAGATAAAATACAGCAAAACAGCGTACTTAAGCTAAAACCTGAAACTGAAAAGCTTAAGTCAAAACCAGCATCAGCACCTAAAGACTGTCGGCCTAAAGAAAAGAGATTATTGAATGATGATTTGATGCAGACAAGCTTTGAAAGAATGCTTAGTCTTAAAGATCTGGAAATTGAACAATGGCATAGAAAACACAAAGAAAAAATAAAACAGAAAGAAAAAGAAAGATTGAAGAATCGATCCTGTTCAGAACTTAACAAAATAAAAGATAAGGACAAAACAAAACATCCACTTGCTGAATCAAAAATTAAAGAGCTGATTCGTTCAAAAAGCTCTGAGTTGTCAGATACTTGTGTGAAGGATAAGCAGCCGAAAGATGCTACATGTAGTAGATCGCAGTCTGTTGACATAAAGAATTTAGCAGCTGGTGGGAAACTGTCACTACTACAGGACAATAGCTTAAGTAGATCTCCCAGATCAGAAAGTGAAAAGACAGGGCTAACATCCAGATCAGTGTCCATGCTTTCAGTGGCTAGTTCAGAGGATTCTTGCCATACAACAGTGACTCCTCCAAGACCAATAACTGAATATGATTCAGACTTCATGCTTGAAGGATCTGATTCTCAAATGTCTTTTTCACATTCACCATTTTTACCTAGTGCCAAATCACCTGCTCATCATGAGACTGATAGTTTATCAGAGTTGCCGGAGCGCAATAAAGCACCTTTTCCAAACAGGTTTCCACCAGCTTATGTGAGATCAGCATCTGTTGAGGATGTTAAACTTATTATAAACGAGTGCAGGCCGGTTGTAGAAGTTCGAAGGTGTAGTATGCCATCTGTTGTTTGTGAAAATGCAAAGCAGCCCCGAGTGTCAGAAGAAAATAATCACAATGCGTTGCTTTCAGTTCAGAGTCATAGTTGCCCTTCTCCTAAATATGAAACACTATGCTGTAATTTGCTGGAGAAGGATTCCCAAAATGGTATGTCAAGCATGCATTCCAGTTCTGCATCATCTCCAACTAGATCTGCTAGCAACAAGCATATTACATCAGATGCAGTTAAAAAGGCTACTCTGACAAACCCATCAGGAGAAAGTCATACACCTCTGGAGCAGTGTAGCCAGAATAATACGACACCATCAAGTAAGCCATGGGATGTACCTTTGGAAAGATTTAACTCATTGAGCAGTGAGTGCATCTGTTCAAATTTTCCTAGTTTTGAGCAAGATGCAGCAACAGTCCCAGCCATTCACAATTCTGAAAATAAAATCTTGAAAGAACAGAAAAATTCTGAGCCTTTTCTTCATCATGCTGAAAACATAGCAAATTTTACATCACTGGAATCTGCAGCTGTTTTCTCTCTCCAGTCTTCTTGTTCGTCTCGGATTCAGCCAATCACAGATACAGTCTATATGTCAAAGCATTCTATACCAGATATTAGCAGCCAAGAGTCTCTGGTTGTTAAACACCAACAAAGTGCCATTCAAGCTACCAATTCAATCTTAGATGTAGATACAAACAGTAAAAAGAAGATAGAAAAAACATTTCCATCAAACAATAAAAAGTCAGATGTGCTAATCACTGTGTATCCTGAAAGCTTCACTAAAGATATTTCGCAACATTTTGAAAAGGATTTTATTGCAAATGATCCTCGTTTACACCCTAATGCAAGTTCTGTAGTTAGTAAGCTCATTTATAAGACATCACAAGTGGATGAGCTAGATAGCAGCATGATTGATATTCAGATTGCAGGTGAAAAAGACCATTCTGATTACCTGTATTCATCCCATATGACAAGTAATAAAAATGAAATAGATCTACAGGATCTAAATGGCAGAGCACTGAAAGGAATTGCTAATGAATATAACAGAAAGCTTTTTAATATAGACAGCATAGAAAACAGTTCAATGGAAGAAAATTTGCAACAGTGCCTTTCACCTTGTTTGGAAAGCCATTCACAATTAACTGAACATGAAGTGCATAAGTACAGTGCGAGTGTTAAGTCAGAATTGGAAGAAGCAATAGAAGACCATAAAGCAGAACAGTATGAAGTTCCTCAAAGAATCACAAGGAACAGAGCAAATATGCTTGCTAATCAAAGTAAGCAAAATCTTACTGGATGTCCTCAGATATCAGAAAGAGATTCTGAATCATCTTCCTCTATTAAAGGAAGGATAAGACTGACTGAGGAAGATGATGCTCAGGCGCATCATCCTCGTAAAAGAAAGCTGTCACGTGTTCCTCAACCTGTGCAAGTGAATCCCTCATTAATGCAAGCTAAAGAAAAAATTCACCAGTCTCTGGCAGCTATTGTAGACTCTCTAAAACTAGAAGAGATCCAGCCATACAGTTCAGAGAGAGCAAATCCATACTTTGAATATTTGCACATAAGAAAGAAAATAGAAGAAAAGCGTAAATTACTGTGTAGTGTTATTCCTCAAGCGCCTCAGTATTACGATGAATATGTGACCTTCAATGGATCATACCTCTTAGATGGCAACCCTTTGAGCAAGATATGCATTCCAACTGTAAGTAACTGGGTATTTAAGTTTTAATAGAGTGAATTATATACTCTCAGCAATCTCCTAAACTGTTCAGTTCATTCCAGTGTAAGCTAATGGAACCAGATTCCTATTCTGCATAATAGGAGCATGCTGCAACCATATGTTACTTTTTGCTTGATATTTCTGCATGCTCCTCGCCACCCCGTCCCCATAACGATAGTATATTTTACTTTCTGTATAAACTAAATGAGAAGGGATATTTTTGTGTAAGGAGAATAGCTATGCTGCTGTTTTCTATCTTCTTATTAAATGCAAAACAAATAAGTATTTTTGGTGCAACCAGCTGATGCAAAAAGGGCCAAGAAAATACTCATGAGTAACATAGTTTGCTTTCTACATTTTTTACAATATGACTTTACATTGCCCTTTTAGTTCCAGTGTTCCAGTGTATTCAACTGGAAAGTTGCTAGGAGGACTTGTTGGCCAGATTTTTGGAGAAGACAGATAATGCTGTCAGAAGATGAAGGAGTTTGGAAGCTTCCATTTCTGTTTAAACATTACATCTAAACCTTAAATTGTAGATTAACTGTTATTATTAACCACGGTTTACTCAAGTAAGCCGGCTTCTTAAACTACAATTTGAAATTGGCTTTGTTTTAGTAAACAGTACTGTAGTTAAAACTAACCGCAGTTCGTCTGGTTCAGAAGTCAATCCGAAACAGAAACAAGCTTTCAAATTCCTTGCAAGCTGTGCCAGGAAAAAATGGACAAGGCTCACACAGACTTGTCCTATGCCATGGTTTAGCGTTACATATGAATGCAGTCCAATGACTTGGTGTCTGCTTGATGTACTGCTTTCATATATATGAAGATTCTTCAAACAATGTTTCATGTTGACACAGTAAAATTCATATATTTAATTCCATATTTGTGATACAAATATGTGCATTCAGTGACATTTTAAGCACCATAATCTTTTCCTCCAGTTGACTATGTTATGGCCCTTGCTTTTGTATACAGTATTATATATAAATGATATTGCATGGACAATTTTTTCACAGATCACACCACCTCCTTCACTGTCAGATCCACTTAAAGAACTGTTTAGACAACAAGAAGTTGTAAGGATGAAACTTCGTTTGCAGCACAGTATTGAGAGGGTAAGTGCCATAAAATATTGGCTGATAGTGTTATTCATTTATTTTCACCCTGTAGACTGATGACTGTATAAAGATGGGCAAGTCTTTTAAAGGTTTTATCGTTTCAAAGAGAAAGGATGAGAATGAAGAAAAACCGTTACATGTTAAGATTTAAGCACAATATGTAGATTGTTAAGAAGTTGTTAAAAACTTGCATCTCCAATCAGAACCTACCGTATATATACCTGGAAATTCTCTTTGTCAGTTGCTGCATATATTTTGTGTGATGCAGTGAACAAAGAAATGTAGAATTTTGAGCGTTTGATAATTACGTTTGATAATGTAATTCAGGCTTTTGGAATGCTTAACTAGAATGTCCACTTTAATTCACTGTGATTTATATTGGTAGTGCATTGGGCTCAAGTTTCCTGACATTAGTAAACAAATAATGAAAATTAATATAAAGAAAAGGAGAGTTTACACTGTGTGCAATTTGTATGCTAAGAAATTCATGTAAGAAGCCACTCTTACCGGGAAGTTCTGAAAGTTTTACTTAGATTTCTAAGCCAAGTCTCATAGTATTTTCTGTATGAAATCTCTGTAATTGTGCATGTTTATTGGTATGAATTAATAGAGAGAATTAATAGAGAGAAATACTGCATTTCAAAAATCTTAAAAGTGTACTTCAGAAAAGAAAAAACAATAATCAGATAGTTTTTAATGAAATTTTGTGTTTTACAACTCTGAATTTTTTTTGTTTAACTAGGAAAAGCTTATTGTTTCCAATGAGCAAGAAGTATTGCGTGTCCATTATCGAGCAGCAAGAACTTTAGCTAATCAGACTTTACCATTCAGTGCATGCACAGTACTACTGGATGCTGAAGTGTATAATGTGCCTATGGACAGCCAGGTAAATTTTAAAAAAGACTGCTTTTAGGGTTTTGTTTGGAAATAAACCCATAGCTGAAGTTACTTTTTCAAACTAAGTCTAATAAAGTTAACATGAAAATAAGTTTTACCATATTGGCCCGAATATAAGCCACATTTCCCCCCCCCCCCCAATTTCAGGCCCTGAAAGGTTAAAGTGTGGCTTATATTTGCGATTTTTTACCATATGCTGCTGAAAGTGGCTGGAAGTGCACACGCTCCCTAGCTGCTTAACGACGGGAGTGAGGGAAGCAGCGCGCCTGCCTCCCAGCTGGTTGGTGGTGCACGCTCCTTAGCTGCTTGGCGGTGGGGGGAAAGCAGTGCCCCCAGCTGCTTGGTGGTGCACACGCTCCCTAGATGCTTGGCGGTGGGGGAAGCGATGCGCCTATCTCCTAGATGCTTGGCGGTGCACACGCTCCCTAGCTGCTTGGCGGTGGGGTGAAGCAGCGTGCCCGCCTCCCAGCTGCTTGGCAGTGGGGTGTGTGGCATGCCTGCCTCCCAGCTGGTTGACGGTGGAGAGGAGCGTGCGCAGGCCAACCAGCTAGGGAGCGCGCACACTGCCAACCAGCTGGGAAGCGGGCAACCAGCTCCCCAAGCCAGTGCCGGTGCTTGGCTCTGAGCGCGCTGTGTGCCCGCCTCCCAGCATTTACCGTCCTGAACGGGGGCAGCTGGCACCAGCTTGGGGAGAGGGGCGCCGAGCATCAGCTTGGTGGCCACACCTGCAAATAAGCCTTGATTTTAATGGTGCGGCGTATATGTGGGTGCAGCTTATATTTGGGTCAATACAGTATTTAAATTTAATTCTAATTTTAAAAGTTACTGATTCAGATAGCATACAACTAGAGTTCTTTAAGAATTCACATATGGAATTGTTTGTTGAATTGTCTAAACTCCTAGCAACTTGTTCCTAAAATTATCTTCCTTGCTGGACATTTGGAAGGTGCCCATTGTAAAACCAATTTGTTAAAAAGGATTCTGTTGAGGAAAAATTACTCTTATTTGGCTAATGTCAGTCCTAGTTAAATTAGTGGGAAACATTAGGCTAGAATTATATTATATTATATTAATTATATTATATTTATTATATATTATATAGAAGAACTGGCTGCTGAAGACAAATTTGCATGGTTTGCAGAGAAGAAAGTTGTTAACTTTTAACTTTTAAAAATTATTGAAAGAGTTTATGTAAAGTCTTGTGCAAACAGATTTACCGTATATTCCGGCGTATAAGACGGCTTCTGAACCCAGGAAAATCTTTTCAAAAGTTGGGGGGCCGTCTTATACACTGGGTACAAGAATCTGCAATCACTGCATATGGTGGGGGAGCAAAAAACGGCCATGGCTGCATCCCCGCCATATGCAGCGACCGTATGAACGTGAAGTGCTCAGGAGAGGGCTGCCCCCCGCCAGGGAGAACGGCTCCATCATGGTTTCGTGACCCGGATCAGCATAGAGATACAGTTTTGTGTATTTCATTGGTGTCAAGCTGCTGCCTCTTCTCTCTTTGTCAGCGCATAGCGAAGGGATCTCTCCGTCTCTCTCTCCGCTCTCTCTTTCACTGCTCTGCTCAGCGTCTTTTGCTGGCTGTGCGAGCCCCGATGTCTCTGCCTCTCTATCTCTCTCCTCTCTATGGCTTCTATTCCCCTTTCGCTCACTCAGCCAGCCTCGATGTCTCTGCCTCTCTATCTCTCTCCTCCCTATGGCTTCTATTCCCCTTTCTTTTGCTCGCTCAGCCAGCCTCGATGTCTCTGCCTCTCTATCTCTCTCCTCCCTATGGCTTCTATTCCCCTTTCTTTTGCTCGCTCAGCCAGCCTCGATGTCTCTGCCTCTATCTCTCTCCTCCCTATGGCTTCTATTCCCCTTTCTTTTGCTCGCTCAGCCAGCCTCGATGTCTCTGCCTCTCTATCTCTCTCCTCTCTATGGCTTCTTT
This sequence comes from Zootoca vivipara, assembly GCF_963506605.1. Lineage (NCBI taxonomy): Eukaryota > Metazoa > Chordata > Lepidosauria > Squamata > Lacertidae > Zootoca > Zootoca vivipara. Next base: position 48,377,961 of record NC_083283.1, read on the forward strand.
TCCCCTTTCGCTCACTCAGCCAGCCTCGATGTCTCTGCCTCTCTATCTCTCTCTCCTATCTATGGCTTCTTTCCCCCTCTCAATAACTAAACAAACAAACAAACAAACCACCATTTCCCCAGCTGCAGACTTGAGTGCTGGAGAAGACAGCCTCCCCTCCCCTCCCTGCCAAAAAAGGGCTAGAGTATATCCCAAATTCTATATTTTAACTTGAAAATTAGGGGGTCGTCTTATACGCCCAGTCGCCTTATACTCCGGCATATACGGTAATCTGGCTCATGGGAGAATCACTTTTTTTTCACTCTCCCCACTAGGTCAGAAACGGCCTGACTGGAAGAGGCCTTCTGCTAGTGCAGAAATGGCAAACCTGTGGACCTCCAGGTGTAGCTAACTCCCATCAGCCTCAGCCAGTATGTCCAATGGTCAGAGATGGAGGGAGTTGTAGTTCCAACATCTGGTGGATCACAGGTTCCCCATCCCTGCACCTAATGGAGACAAGGTCACATTTGGATCCAAACTACTATTTTTCATCACTCTTAACATTTTAAAAATATGGGTCTACCATTTTTTAGCATGGGAATAAATTACCATATAATTAACCTTCCAGGAGCACCTTAGAGACCAACTAAGTTGTCATAGGTAAGAGCTTTCATGTGCATGCACACTTCTTCAGATACACTGAAACAGAAGTCACCAGACCCTTTTGTATAGTCGGAGGGTGGGGGGTTATGGGAATGGGTGATGGGCTGATAGGAGTGGTAAACCTGTTGATGACTGTTAACGACTGTTAATGACTGCAATTGGTCTTGCAGGAAAAAGCAAGGGCTGAGGTGCTAAAGAAAGCTTGATCATGTATAATGAGATAAGAATCCTATGTCTCTGTTCATACCAGGTCTCTCCATGGTGTTAAGCTTGGTAATGAGTTGCAATTCAGCAACTTCTCTTTCCAGTCTGTTTCTGAAATTTTTCTGTAATAAAACATTCGTTAACAGTCATCAACAGGTTTACCACTCCTATCAGCCCATCACTCATTCCCATCACACACACACACACACACCCTCTGACTATACCGTGTTTCTCATATTTTAAGGCATCCCCCAAAAATAAGACATGACAGGATTTCTAAGGGTTGGTGAAAAATAAGACATACCCCGAAAATAAGCACTATCGCAAAGCCCCGACCGAGCGAGAGGCGAAGACGCGGGACCCAGCAGGAGCTCCCTGCCTGCTTCCCCGAGCCGTAGCGCATCGGTGGGACAGAGCCGAAGATCGGCGGGCGCTCCTTGCTGGGCTTGACAAGCCCGGGAAACAGCGCCCGCCGATCTTCGGACCTGTGCTGTGTGACAGGCAGGGGTGGGGGGAAGCGGAGATCGTTCTCCGCTCTCCCCCCACCCCCGCCTGTCACCAAAGATCGGCGGGCGCTCCTTGCTGGGCTTGACAAGCCCGGCAAACAGCGCCCGCCGATCTTCGGCCCTGTGCTGTATGACTGGCGGGGGTGGGGGGGAAGCGGAGATCGTGCTCCGCTCTCCCCTCACCCCCGCCTGTCACCGAAGATCGGCGGGCGCTGTTTGCTGGGCTTGACAAGCCCGGCAAACAGCGCCCGCCGATCTTCGGACCTGTCCTGTGTGACAGGCGGGGGTGGGGGGAAGCGGAGATCGTTCTCCGCTCTCCCCCCACCCCCGCCTGTCACCAAAGATCGGCGGGCGCTCCTTGCTGGGCTTGACAAGCCCGGCAAACAGCGCCCGCCGATCTTCGGCCCTGTGCTGTGTGACAGGCGGGGGTGGGGGGGAAGCGGAGATCGTGCTCCGCTCTCCACCCACCCCCGCCTGTCACCGAAGATCGGCGGGCGCTGTTTGCTGGGCTTGACAAGCCCGGCAAACAGCGCCCGCCGATCTTCGGCCCTGTGCTGTGTGACGGGCGGGGGTGGGGGGAAGCGGAGATCGTGCTCCGCTCTCCCCCCACCCCCGCCTGTCACCGAAGATCGGTGGGCGCTGTTTGCTGGGCTTGACAAGCCCGGCAAACAGCACCCGCCGATCTTCAGCCCTGTGCTGTGTGACAGGCGGGGGTGGGGGGGAAGCGGAGATCGTTCTCCGCTCTCCCCCCACCCCCGCCTGTCACCGAAGATCGGCGGGCGCTGTTTGCTGGGCTTGACAAGCCCGGCAAACAGCGCCCGCCGATCTTCGGACCTGTCCTGTGTGACAGGCGGGGTTGGGGGGGAAGCGGAGATCGTTCTCCGCTCTCCCCCCACCCCCGCCTGTCACCAAAGATCGGCGGGCGCTCCTTGCTGGGCTTGACAAGCCCGGCAAACAGCGCCCGCCGATCTTCGGACCTGTCCTGTGTGACAGGCGGGGGTGGGGGGGAGAAGCGGAGATTGTTCTCCGCTCTCCCCCCACCCCCGCCTGTCACCGAAGATCGGCGGGCGCTCCTTGCTGGGCTTGACAAGCCCGGCAAACAGCGCCCGCCGATCTTCGGACCTGTCCTGTGTGACAGGCGGGGGTGGGGGGGGAAGCGGAGATCGTTCTCCGCTCTCCCCCCACCCCCGCCTGTCACCAAAGATCGGCGGGCGCTCCTTGCTGGGCTTGACAAGCCCGGCAAACAGCGCCTGCCGATCTTCGGACCTGTCCTGTGTGACAGGCGGGGGTGGGGGGGAGAAGCGGAGATTGTTCTCCGCTCTCCCCCCACCCCCGCCTGTCACCAACGATCGGCGGGCGCTCCTTGCTGGGCTTGACAAGCCCGGCAAACAGCGCCCGCCGATCTTCGGACCTGTCCTGTGTGACAGGCGGGGGTGGGGGGGGAAGCGGAGATCGTTCTCCGCTCTCCCCCCACCCCCGCCTGTCACCAAAGATCGGCGGGCGCTCCTTGCTGGGCTTGACAAGCCCGGCAAACAGCGCCTGCCGATCTTCGGACCTGTCCTGTGTGACAGGCGGGGGTGGGGGGGAGAAGCGGAGATTGTTCTCCGCTCTCCCCCCACCCCCGCCTGTCACCAACGATCGGCGGGCGCTCCTTGCTGGGCTTGACAAGCCCGGCAAACAGCGCCCGCCGATCTTCGGACCTGTCCTGTGTGACAGGCGGGGTGGGGGGGAAGCGGAGATCGTGCTCCGCTCTCCCCCCACCCCCGCCTGTCACCGAAGATCGGCGGGCGCTGTTTACTGGGCTTGACAAGCCCGGCAAACAGCGCCTGCCGATCTTCGGACCTGTCCTGTGTGACAGGCGGGGGTGGGGGGGGAAGCGGAGATCGTTCTCCGCTCTCCCCCCACCCCCGCCTGTCACCAAAGATCGGCGGGCGCTCCTTGCTGGGCTTGACAAGCCCGGCAAACAGCGCCCGCCGATCTTCGGCCCTGTGCTGTGTGACAGGCGGGGGTGGGGGGGGAAGCGGAGATCGTTCTCCGCTCTCCCCCCACCCCCGCCTGTCACCGAAGATCGGTGGGCGCTGTTTGCTGGGCTTGACAAGCCCGGCAAACAGCGCCCGTCGATCTTCGGACCTGTCCTGTGTGACAGGCGGGGGTGGGGGGGAAGCGGAGATCGTTCTCCGCTCTCCCCCCACCCCCGCCTGTCACCAAAGATCGGCGGGCGCTCCTTGCTGGGCTTGACAAGCCCGGCAAACAGCGCCCGCCGATCTTCGGACCTGTCCTGTGTGACAGGCGGGGGTGGGGGGGAGAAGCGGAGATCGTTCTCCGCTCTCCCCCCACCCCCGCCTGTCACCAACGATCGGCGGGCGCTCCTTGCTGGGCTTGACAAGCCCGGCAAACAGCGCCCGCCGATCTTCGGACCTGTCCTGTGTGACAGGCGGGGGTGGGGGGAAGCGGAGATCGTTCTCCGCTCTCCCCCCACCCCCGCCTGTCACCGAAGATCGGCGGGCGCTGTTTGCTGGGCTTGACAAGCCCGGCAAACAGCGCCCGCCGATCTTCGGACCTGTCCTGTGTGACAGGCGGGGGTGGGGGGGAAGCGGAGATCGTTCTCCGCTCTCCCACCACCCCCGCCTGTCACCGAAGATCGGTGGGCGCTCCTTGCTGGGCTTGACAAGCCCGGCAAACAGCGCCCGCCGATCTTCGGACCTGTCCTGTGTGACAGGCGGGGGTGGGGGGGAAGCGGAGATCGTTCTCCGCTCTCCCCCCACCCCCGCCTGTCACCAACGATCGGCGGGCGCTCCTTGCTGGGCTTGACAAGCCCGGCAAACAGCGCCCGCCGATCTGCGGCCCTGTGCTGTATGACGGGCGGGGGTGGGGGGGAAGCGGAGATCGTTCTCCGCTCTCCCCCCACCCCCGCCTGTCACCGAAGATCGGCGGGCGCTCCTTGCTGGGCTTGACAAGCCCGGCAAACAGCGCCCGCCGATCTTCGGACCTGTCCTGTGTGACAGGCGGGGGTGGGGGAGAAGCGGAGATCGTTCTCCGCTCTCCCCCCACCCCCGCCTGTCACCGAAGATCGGCGGGCGCTCCTTGCTGGGCTTGACAAGCCCGGCAAACAGCGCCCGCCGATCTTCGGACCTGTGCTGTGTGACAGGCGGGGGTGGGGGGGAAGCGGAGATCGTTCTCCGCTCTCCGCCCACCCCCGCCTGTCACCGAAGATCGGCGGGCGCTGTTTGCTGGGCTTGACAAGCCCGGCAAACAGCGCCCGCGTGCACTTTATTAAAAAATAAGACATCCCTCGAAAATAAGCCATGTCGTGTTTTTTTGAGGAAAAAATTAATATAAGACATGTCTTATAATATGAGAAACATGGTACATAAGGGTCTGGTGACTTCTGTTTCAGTGTATCTGAAGAAGTGTGCATGCACATGAAAGCCCATACCTATGACAAACTTAGTTGGTTTCTAAGGTGCTACTGGAAGGATTTTTTATTTTTATTTTGACTGCGTCAGACCAACACGGCTACCTACCTGTAACATATAATTAACATTGGCTATAATTTCTAATATGTTTGATTTCTAGACCGATGACAGCAAAACATCAGTTAGAGATCGATTTAATGCACGGCAGTTTATGTCATGGTTACAGGACGTGGACGATAAATTTGACAAATTAAAGGTATGTGCTTTTATTGGACCTTGTCCAAAAAAGATTTTTCACTAGAAAGTTGCAATAAAGTAAACCATCTTAACACGTGGTCTCCCTCACATTCTTTGTGTCATAGCAAATTCAGGTGAAAATAGATAATACATGTCTTAATTCATTAAATTGCTCACATATATGGAATAGCAGAAAAACACCTGAGTTCCTGCCTCCATGGGTTTCTCAGTTCAGGGAATTTGCAGGGATCACAAACGTGTGTCAATTTTATTTGTGGAACTGCCTTAATATTGCACTGAATGAGGAAGCAAGTACTCAGCGGATAGACTTCATGTATATCAAGGTGTCAGGAGGATATTCTTAGTGTATCTACCCAAGGACACAATCCAGAGCAATTTACATACACTTAATCGTAGTGCTCTCAGCAAAATGGAAGCATGCTTTGTTTTTCTCTGAATTTAAAGATCCACAATAGCCAAAAAGACCGCCCTTGTTGGGGGAATCCCAAAGCAGCTTTCTCTGTCTTGTGCACACCAAGCTATTTGTGCAAGTCAAATGAAATTTGAAAAGTTTTCTTCTAGTGTCATTCCAGGAGTTGCAAAAGGGTGGGGTGGGGAACCAAATATGGAGAAGCCCTGAAGTGCACATGAAAGCATTTCCATTCACCTTAAGAATTCTTTTGAAATCATGCCATTGGCATCTATAGGAGTATATGGTGTATGTCAAGAGGGCTTGGACCCAGAATTAAGGGCATGTTACAAGGTTGGCAGTAGCTGGCTTCCCCACCCCCACCTCTTCTCCACAGCAGTCCTCCCAAAATACCTAGAAATCTTTCAGGGGACTCTGCTAAATGGGATGGGCTGTGACACAGAGAGATTAGGGTAAAGGGGAAGATACCTGAAAATTGGGTGGGGATACTTTTCATGAGCAGATGTCCTGTTCATGGAAGTTGCCTTTTTAATTACACATGCTTAGTTCTGGATCTAATTCAACTGCAAATGTGCAGAGTTGAGAAAAGGAAATGGTGCAAAATGAATATCTTTTACTAAAGATCCCCTTAAAGCAGGAATGGCCCACATTTTAAAGCTTTGGGTAAAAGGAGCTGACCCTTTAGCATCTAATTGCTCTAGGGCTGATTTATTAAAAGTGCTAGCATTGTTTTATGGAATATTTAATTGACTCTAGAATTACAAAAAATAAAAACCCTATTCAAAACATGAATAGGCTCACAAGTATAAGATCAAATCGTCTCAGGGGTTTGATTGGTCTGTGGACTGTCAATTTGACTGTCCCTGTCTTGGAGAATTCAGTATGTGGCTCACGTTAAGGTGTATTTGGAATAATTGACTATTCATCTGTTTATTTTGAAATAGACATGTCTCTTGATGAGGCAACAACATGAAGCAGCAGCTTTAAACGCTGTTCAGAGACTGGAATGGCAGCTTAAACTACAAGAACTTGATCCTGCAACTTATAAATCCATCAGCATTTATGAAATTCAGGAATTCTATGTTCCTCTTGTAGATGTTAATGATGACTTTGAATTGACGCCTATATGACTGCTAGCATCTCTTTACTGTCTGTTACAGCTCAACGTTGTGAAATATATATGTAATTTGTTTAAAAATATAGCACCAATGTGGAATACAGCCTTTTTCAATATTCCATATATAACATCAAAATGCTTCACAAAATCTCATTCAATGTTGTAAATGTGCATACCATTTATTACAAATGGTATTTATTTTAGATCCTAGGTCCAAAAAGCATCTTCCCAACAGAGCTATTTATGTACACACAAAAAATCTTTCACTGAAGTTTTAACAGCGCTGGCAGCTGTTATAAAAAAAATCCACGGAAAAGCACTTGCTATTTTATGTTCACTTTAATGATTTTTATTAAACTTAAACTCCTACAAAAAATAAAACATCAAGCTGTGGGAAATATTACACGCTTGTGGGAATGTGGGGAGTGAGGGTCTATTCATCTTATATAATTTATAGGTTAACTGTACAGTTTTCTTTTTGGAAAAGATGTAATATTGTTTTCATTTTTTAAAATAACTTATTTTATACATATTGCGCAAATGTAAATAATCTTGTATTTAACGTTCAACCCTGTATAAAAATAGATATTTTAATTGTAAAACTGTTTTGTCTAATGTTTTATTGGACCAAAGTTGTTGTTTATTACGTGTAGTGTATAGGCAATTTTCTTTTAAAAGGCATGTATTTGATTTAGCTATTTGTTCCATCACCATAACTGTTTAAGATTTGAGACTGAGTGGTATTGCATGCTAGCTCAGTTTAAGTTTTTCCCTACTGTGTGGTACCTAAATGATTGCAACATACGGTGCCAATCCAGCAAGCACTGCTTCTGTACAGCATCCATTCATTCAGAGGAATTTGCATGAGTGTCCCTTTCAGTGTGGTTTGCAGCAGTGCTTAATGGATTACACTTTGACTTCCTAGAGCCATTTGTCTTTTGCTATGCTGCTGTAATGCCATGACTATGACTTACTATGAAGAGTATTATGTTTAAAATCTTAAAGATTATAAATCTACTCTTACATTGTGGTCTCAAAACAAGCCTTTTAGTGTCCTGCTTCTCCCTTCCAAATGCCTCTCGATGAAAAATTGTACATTGTCTATTTTAATATTTACCTATTAAAGCATATGTAAATAGGTGTAAATACAATGTTTAATAAATTCTATTGGTCATGCTAACAGATGGTTGAATCCTTGTGATGGTGAAATTTTCATTCTTGAAGTTTTATACACTTTGACAAAAATAAATATTTGAAAGTTCCATGATAAGATTGTAGTTTTATATTCTGACCAATTCTCCATTTTTTTGAAGAACTGACTAATAATATAATGTTCTTATTGTACTATTAGAATGACTGCCATTATGATTGGGTATAGGTTATGTGGAGGGAGGGATTCTGGATGTACCTAGGGAGACCTGGATCCAAATCCTCGGTCACTGTGTCTCAGCTTAGGCCTATCTGAGCTCCTGGAAGGAACTCTGTTAAGATGTCCCAGAAGAGTATTAAAATACATTTCCCAATGTGTCCTTTCCCTGTTGGTAATGGTCAGACCACTCCACTATAAGGGGGTTTGCTCATGCTAAACTTGTCACAAAGTTTAGTGTTTTATTTTCCCTAGTGTGAATGAATAACAAACACAAAATTAACCGTCCTTTGTAAAGTTAATGGGAACATTGAGAAGCCCTAGTGCCTTTGGATGGGAGGAGGTGAAGAGGGGCAATTTTTGCTGCCAAATTAGAGGCTCTTTGCCATCTACTCAAGGGAAGCTCATGAAAACTGAGTCGATCCCTGTCTGCATAGGCTCTTTCATCTACAGAAATCTGTCCCTTAGTCATGCCAAAAGTGTGACTAATGTTTCAAGAGTGTGACACAGAACATTGGAAATAGTTAGATTGATGGATTAAGAACATAAAGAGCGCCTTGTTGAACTAGATTGAGATCCATCTCACACAGCGTCCTGTTTTAAAGTAAGGCCAGTCAGATCCCTCTGTGAAGCCTTCCTTATTCTTTGTCTCTGGCACGGTCTATTCCAAAGGTAGAATAACTCCGAACAAGGACTTCAATTTGGCTGCTATGCTGATTGCTGTTGATAGCTATGTGATGAACTACTATTTCTTGCTATTTTTGTTTTAAACTATTTAATCAAAGAACTTTCTAAGCAGTGTAGAAATTGTAGATGGAGCATAACTAAACTAATGTGGTCATTATGCATTTTTGCTGCATGTAGAGGGGATCTGGTTGTAGCATCCAAGTGTATAAACATGTCAAAATTCATATACAGTGGTGCCTCACTAGACAAATTTAATTCGTTCCACAGGTCTATTCTTATAACGAAAAATTTGTCTAGCGAATCCCATAGGAATGCATTGAAATTTTTTTAAAAAAAATTGCCCATAGGAACGCATTAATTGAATTTCAATGCATTCCTATGGGAAACCGCGATTCGCTCGACGAATTTTTCGCAAAACGAATTTGTCTAGTGAGGCAACCTCCGCTAGAAAAATCCTTTCTTTAAGCGAAAATTTTGTCTTACGGGGCGTTTGTTAAGCGAGGCACCACTGTATGTGGAATATTCACACAGGATGCTTGTATTAATTCAGAAGATAACCCAGCAAAATAGGCACACAGATTCTTCATTCTCCTATTGCTGATTAAAATGGGATAAGCACAGAAGCAGCAAAGTGGCACAAAGTTTCCCAGCGGGTTTTTGTGCTTTGGCACATCGTTTACTCCCAGAGAAATGGTGTTTGGCATATACATGCCACTGGCAAAACACTAAGCTGAAACTTTGCTAGGAACTTCTGTTTCCCATGGACAGTATTCAACTATCATGTCCTATCAGCACAAGAATTCCGGTTTCCACAACAGGACTTTACACCTTCTCCCCACACTTTCCCTGAACCTTCCCTATATCTGCTCCATAGAGTTGGGGGGACTCCTAGAACAAATTGGGGGTGGAATTAAGGTAGGAGAGGGAGAAAACATTCTGTGGCACAAGCAGAAATCCTTGCACTTAAAGGATGTTCACATAGCACTACATTGGACACAACTCTACATGTTTATTCACCATGGGGGTGTTCTTGACGTTCAGGTTTGAAAAGGATGTTGTTGCTGTTTAGAGAGTATGATGGGCCAATAATTGCACATTGCTGGCTCTCTGAGTAAGCACTATATAATATTCTATATAGTTCTTTGGGACTTCGCTCTAAAGTAAGGAATGTAAACAGTTCCCTGGGGCATCCAACAACATCAAATTTCAAGAGGCACCATCATGCACATTCTTGTATATATATGCCCTGTATGCAGGAAATGGATGCCTTTTCCCTCCCTTTTCCGCATAGTGTGGGAGGGAATGAGTTTAGTGCGGTTGTGCCACCATGCTTAAAATGCACATGTGGAGCTTGGAGTCCACAAGAAAATAATAGACACTGCCCCGCCTCTCCTCTTCAGTCACACAAGCAAGTAAAGTAGCATTTGATAAGAGGTTGGGTGGACAAAGCTTTAGTAGCAACTGGTGAAAGCTATAGTAGAAGCTGCCCAGTCTCAATAATGCAGTAAACCTAGCCAGCAGACGATAAGGATACTGCTACAAAGGACTGTGTGGCAAACTTGTTCAAAGCTAACAAACCAGGTATTCTTTTTCTTTTTATCTCTCCCCAGACTCCTGTGTGTTTAATACCTTTATGGCAGGCAGAAATTCAGGAACTTCACTTGCTGAATTTTTGCCTCCCATGTTAAAAGAAAGGCCTAGCACCCACTTACTTATCATTGTACAAATTACTGGTGTTAGATGCACTGAGCTCTAATAGAGACAATTATTTTACATCTACGGAGCAAATATTGTTGGCCTGTTCCCGTTTATTTTTATGTTGTCTTTAGGATATGGTTTTATTTACACATATATGCAACCAGAGCATTGGATGGAGGGGGTTGGTCTGTTCCCATTTACGTATATCAAACTTCTATGTACATACTCTGCATTGTGTATGTGTAAATATTAATAGGAATGTGAATTGGATTCAACATTTCTTGTCATGATTCAACAAATGAAGCTTTCACTGCCTTATTTTCATGCTGGAAGAAACATCTACAGAATTTTACAGCTGCTACCCTGTTTCTCCCAAAATAAGACGTAGCCATAAAATAAGCTGTAGCAGGATTTTTAAGCATTCAAGGAATATAAGCCATACCCTGAAAATAAGACATAGTGATAGGCGCAGCAGCAATGCCGGCTGCGGCAGGAGGAGGAGGAAAAATATAAGACATCTGCTGAAAATAAGCCATAGTGGGGGTTTTTGAGGAAAAATAAATATAAGACGATGTCTTATTTTTGGAGAAACACGGCATTATACATAGGAAACATCCTGTGATGGGGAGAAATGGTGGTAACCTCATCTTCATTTCAAGTTGTGTTCTAGGGTTCCTTTTCCTTCATACTTCTGACACTTTCTTACCTGTCCCAGATGGGATTAAAGAAACCACCCACCTCCCAGGGCACATTTATTTTCATGCACCCTCAGTATGACTCATGGGATGCTTTTCCTCATTTGCAGAGTGAAGAATTCCCCCCCCTTCCTTCCCTTTTGCAGTCTTTCTTAAATAGAAAGCCAAAATGTTTTTTTCCAGCGAATCTGTTTGACCCAATAGGACAGGCATCCCCAAACTCGGCCCTCCAGATGTTCTGGGACTACAGTTCCCACCATCCCTGACCACTGGTCCTGTTAGCTAGGGATGATGGGATTTGTAGTCCCAAAACATCTGGAGGGCCGAGTTTGGGGATGCCTGCACTAGGACTTCAATCCTATGAACATTTGGGAGTAAGCCCCACTGAAAATGAGGAAATACTATGAAGGTTGATTGCCTCTTAACATGCTTTAACTAGCCACAAATGAAGTAAGAGAATGTGTGAGAAAGCATTGGTATACTCTTTCAAAGTATACTTATGGATAAAATGGGACCTATTGGAGTTTAATGGTGTTGCAAGGCCACATTTTGAATTCTAATGATTAGGGTTTAAATATTTCAAGCTGTTTATGTAACATTTCAACATCCCCCAACCAATGGGGGCTAATCACCTGGGTCTTAGTTTTCCAGCTGGCACTTCATGCCTTGCCGAATATCTCTAAAAATCCACACACTTGATGTCGCTTAATGTTACAGGCTACTTCTTGACCCTGTTTTAACCACTCTCTTGTAGAAAACCCACAAGAACGTGGCAAATTTCTGCTCCACTCATCCATTATAGTATATGCTTATGAGTGAAGTGGGAAGTTTAGTCCATGCTAACACTCATGGTTAATCCCCATTAATAGCTTTTATGTTAGATAAAAGTTATGGTGGTAAACAATTTCTACCTGTAATTTGTAAATTTAATTTGTAATTAATTAATTGGAAATATTGAGGCAGAAATTAAATGACTTTCATATAATCGGATTAACAAAGGTGTGTCCTCAATAAGAATTGCATCTCAATGGTAATTTTGGAACCACTGTCCTATACAGAAAGGATTGAAATACTTATGACTATGAATGAATCATGAACAAATCCATTAAATTACAGGTCTCTTCAACTTTTATACCCTTTCTTTCAACCTTTATTCTCTTCATTAATTTATAAAACTGGCTGGGAGCTGTACAGGAGACTGGTTGAATGTTGTATGAGCTTACTAATTATAAGAAACAGGGAGGGAGGCTGTTTCTGAAATAACTAGATCCAGATTACAGTGTAGCTGAAAGGGACAGAGATCTCACCATACTGAATTACATAAGAAACCTATGTTCTTGCCCGTTTGCTAAGATCAGAAATGAGAGGTGTGTTATTGTGTACCTGTTGGCCAAAGAGGCTTCTGTCTTTTCTGTGCACAATTACTTAGGAATAAGGCACATTGACAGAACTGGAAATTACTTTTGAGCAAGCATGAATAGGACTGCACTGCACATAAACTTGCATCTTGCGAACCAGCCTATTATTTACATTCATGCCCAGATAGATCCTGAGAAGTGATTTCTCCTTGAAATGCTAGTAAATGCCCAAATGGGTTGTGAGCTATAGTCTTATACAGGGGTCCCAAACTAAGGCCCAGGGGCCGGATGCGGCCCAATGGTCTGGGAATCAGCATGTTTTTACATGAGTAGAATGTGTCCTTTTATTTAAAATGTATCTCTGGGTTATTTGTGGGGCATAGGAATTCATTCATATATATTTTTCAAAATATAGTCCGCCCCCCCACAAGATCCGAGGGACAGTGGACCGGCCCCCTGCTGAAAAAGTTTGCTGACCCCTGGTCTTATACATGTTACATTGTTCATCTCTACCCTGTTTGTCCTTGGTCTTTTGTTTAAGGTGAATTCTGGAATGCTTCACATTTGGAATCTCTAGTTACTGGTGCCCATTGAAATTTGAAGGGTGGGAGGAAGACCAACAATAGGTAGAGCCAAAGCCAGTGAGGGGCAGAGCAAATTCTAATTTTGTCCCCATTCTCTTCCCGAGATCCTTGGCTCTACCTATTGTAGGTCTCCCTTCCTTCCTTCCTGCTGCCTGGACCTTGTGAGGTTTGTGTATTTACCTTTACCTTTTATTTCAAGCTCCAGCATTATGCATGTTTACTTGGGAGTACCGGTAGTTCCCAACGAGCCCAATCTGTGTGTGGCCTTTTCTGGATCTGCACTCTTACCACTCATACAAGTTCTCAAAGGGCTGCACACACCGCTTGGGCGTAAATTTAACGTTAATTCGGACGCCTATGCAATGCGCATGCGTGCTCCTGGCTCAAACCATCCCTTCGCTTCAAACCCCCCCCATAAGACTACATCTCCCAAAATGCACCAAACCGAAAAAGGCAGGCGGGACTTTCTACCCGTTATATAAAAATAGGAAGAACAAGTGCGCAGGCGCAGACTCCCTTCTCCGCTCCTCTTGGGAAGCTCGCTCCCTCAGCTACTACGACGGCCCCTCCCTGTGCGTCATGCGCGTGCGCTACCTAATTCCGGCCTCTGCCCTCGGTAGCCAAAGGGCTGCAAGAAACAGGCCGGAGAAGCGGGGGGAGGAGAAGAGAAGAGAAGGGCGTTCGCGCATGCGCCTCAAAACTGCCTCCTTCTGTTCGCTATACCCGACCTTGTAAGCGGGCGGCGACGGGATGGGGCGCGGAGCGGGGCCCGGATGAGGCCGGAGAGGAGCCAAGCTCAGCACAGCCGTCCTGCCAGCGACGGGCTCCCCACCCACCCGCTCAGGTCAGTGCTGGGGCCATGCTCATGCGCGTGAAGACTCCCCACCCGACCCGGGTTCTCCCTCACATCAGCTCCGTTGCCTCCGAGAAGGGGGCGAGGGAGGGAAATGCGGCCGAGGCTGTGGGAGAAGGGCATTGACTGAAGCGCTCTCTGCGTCGCGCATGCGCTAGTATGCCTGTGCAGCGCCCCCTAGCGCCTTGGGGCGCATTGTGACTGAGGCCCGGTTGGGTCTTAGGCTGCCACTCCCTTTTTCTCCTCCTCAGGATTACTGAATGGGGTGTTGGCATATTGGCACACCCTGCGGGTGAGGTGAAAACGATGCAAGCCACGTCGACATTATCAACCGCTTTGAGGGTTTTTTTTTTGAGGGGGGGAGTTGCAATCAAGCGGTGTATAAATTTTATGAAATAAATACTCTGCAATAGGTGGTTCAGGTTGCAATCCTATGCACGCTTAACATGTTTAAAAGGCCGTTTGCTTGTAGTGGGGTTAACCTCTGAGTAAACGTGCGTTGTCTGAGTATCTTCCACTCACCATCATTCCCCCACCCACTTTTGCCCACCTAATGCTCACAGTGACTGTCCTGCCACTGTGGACTTTCTTAATGCATAAACATGCCCCTTTGAGACTATGGCAGGATGGTTAAAAGATAACTAATTAATTATGTTAAACTGCAGCCAGCCAGCCCCCATTCGCAAGCATCCTGGTTGTAGGGTCAAATAAACTTGTGAAATGGGAACACAGTGGCAACAATTGTGATTCAGGATACATTTATGTAAAGTAATGGTTTTTCTTTTGAGGGGAGTAACTGTAGCAGTCTTCCATGTACCCTGACTTCAGATAGTTACAGTACTTAGATGTGCAAAAATAAATGGGGATTTTTAAAAAAAATTACAGAAGCTCATTTATGTGTCAGCAGCCAAACAGAATTGGGGATAAAAAGCACCCCGTGGCACTCCATGGTACAGCTGCCAAAGGGGAAAAACCTAATCCCCTAATGCTATTTACCAAATCCAGCCCCTTAGGTATGTGCGGAATCGCTTCAACACAGTGCCACCAACTCACAACACAGAAATGGCCATAGTCAAAGGTATCAAAAGCTGCTGAGGGACCAAGCAAGAGCAAACAAGGTCTGGTCCTGCTTCTGAAAGACATCATCTATCAGGACACCCAGGGATGATTTTGTCCCCAAACAAGGCTCAAACCCAGACTGAAATGGGTCAGTATCATCAGCTTTCTCTAAGAGTGTCTGCCAGCCCCCTCTCAAGCACCTTACCCCCAAAGGGGATATTTGTGATAGGGTGGTACAGTAGTTGTCAAACACCTCGAGATCCAAGGAGGGCTTCTTTAGGAGCACTACTGCCTCCTTTGTGTATGTTTATAACATACTTTCCTTTCTGTATTTAATGAAAACCATAACATACCTGGATTAGTTGAAGAAAGAAATACTATGATATATTTTAAAAGATTTCTATATTTGTGTCTATGCTCGTAATTGTATTGGTCACACAGAATGCTTGTTATTAGCAACAGAGCAAATGCTAAAGATACCAGTGCACCTTGTAAAAGAGAAAGGGTTTAAAAAATACCTCTCTCTGAAATCCTGGAGAGCCACTGTCAGACAGGACTGTCCTCGTTCAGGCACAATTGGTCTGGCTTGGGAAAAGGCAGTTGCTTACCGGTATATCCTTCAGGAGCATGAAGAAATGAAGAACTCTAAGAATAGTTTCTTTTGGTATGTGTCCTGTTGGGTGTATTTATTAACACAAGGAATTATTTTAGCCACACAGAATGATCTCTGTATAGGTGGCTACAGTTTCCCTAAAGGTTTTGGAAGTGCTTCAAACTGTAGGCTGGTTATATATTTACCCGAGCTCCATGGTTGCAGCTGCTCCATGGCTGGATCTTCTGCAACTCTGGTAATATTTGAGTAACAGAGGAAGATCAGTGCTGCAGACGGAGTGTTTAAATCAAGCTGTGTATATGTAAATACAGCTTGCATAATGCAAGCAACCCCATCCTGAAGATTGTTAAAGCACGCTAAAGCATTTTCAAACTTGCCTTCCTGGTTCACAGTGAAAGCTTTTCTTCCTCCAATCGGTGACTGATTTGGAAGTCCCATGTTCTGTGTTGTATCTCATATCTACATTGCTTGCTCTGTGCTAGTATACCGACCACTGCGATCAAAACAGATTTCATGTCCTGACTTTCAAGGAAGAGAAGGGGAAATATCATTTTTAAACTTCTCTTGTGATCAGAGAACCTTTGCTAAGCATCAGGCAAAAACTACCATTCTCCCCACTTCTCTTTCCTTTAGGAAAGGTTGGCAGGGAGCTTATTTGATTGCTTCTCCATAACAGTACTCCTTTGATGAGCTTTGGAGAAGATGACAGGGAAGGGGCAGGAACCTCATGACCATAATTTTTGGCTTTGCTGCCAAGGTCAGCCAAAAAATATGGACCTCTGCACAGGTGTCACAAAGTCAAATGCCTCCTCAAAGCTGTGGAAAGCAGTGATTTCCCCATTCATAGTTTTTTGTTACAGGTAGTTTATATTTTTACCAAAATATAAACTTAGTTGGTCTTTAAGGTGCTACTGAAGGAATTTTTTTTATTATAGTTTTTTGTGTAATCCACCCTGTTGTAGCCACAATTCAGTTTTAGATCCCACTGTCTTCAGTGGGAGATACATATGTGCTTAGTTCTCTCTCTGAATTTAATTTAATTGTTCATCCAGATAAGCTTTTTTCCCTTTTTTATTGAGGCAAACATGCTGCCAGATTTGAGCATGTGTGGAGACATGATATTAGCTGTGGCTCAGCAACTGAGGAATCTGTAATAAGAGTTTCCCAGAACATTTCAATACCAGAGAGAGCAGAACTGTTCAGTGTTTGTTATTTGACTTTGAAATAAACTTATGATAAAGGTTATACTGTGTCTGAATGTTTGCTAATAAACTGCATAAAAAGCAAATTGTGTATGGACTTGGAAGAGTTGCAGCTGTGCTGTTAACAAAATTGGAACATGACATGGGTCAAATCAGGTTTGTTTATGATACATAGATTCTTTGTATTCCTTCCCTTTGACCAACTTACAGTTAAAGGCACCTTATGGACACTTTTCTAGTTTTTAGTCATCCAAGGTCAGTGGGACTGCTCAGGGCAAAGTGATTTAAGTTTTGACTCATGAAGCTCAATTCGGTGCATATTTACTAAGTCTAATTCTGTTCAGTTATGTCTAGGATTGCAGCCTTAGCTGAGAAAACTTCAATTCTGAAATGCAAGGCTATGTTTTCAGAATGAGACATCTTCTGATTAGGTAGAAGTAGCTGTTTGATTCAGGGCCAAAACTGCATGAGAGACATGGCATCTATGATGGGATCTCCCATTTTTAATTTTTATTTTGAAGTAATTTTAAGGGGATTCAATTTTGGTTGGAACAGTGATGTGGAAGGAGAGAGAGATAAACTCCATGGCTTCATACTCCTTCCTTATCTAAATCTCCAAGGTGTTGCATCACTGGTGGTTTGGCACTTGCTTTTGGCTGTGCAACTTAATTGGAGGACCTTCGTAAGACTTTCATTAGCAATAGTAGGCAACAGAATGATTCACATGGGAGTTACGAGTTGTCCTGATAATTTGTATGCTATGATTCTGGTTTAGAAATAATAACATGTTCTACCAGTGTATAGTCTACACATGATAAAAACTTTAGCTCTGAGAGAGAACAGAGTGTTCTTTACATAACTGCAAGTCAGTCTGACGGCAAGGATAGCTAAGGCAAGAGATTCAAACAAGGCTTATAGTTTTGCCCTAAGACAATCCCCAGGCTCTGTGAGGGAAATAAACAATGTGCATGCAGGAAATTGGCACAGACATACTTTAAACTAGTGTACTGTTATAATGCTTGTTTTAGGCTCACCTCCTGTTCCAAGATAAAGAATTTTGCTCTCAGAATTGACATAAAAGGGGAGAGATGATGAGCTAATAGGAGTATAGGGCAAGAACTAGTGTCCAGGGAGAAAAGAAAGTATGAAGAGTAGTTAGGGTGGGGGGTCTTGAAATTGCTAAGATTTATTGAGATTAGCAGACCTCTTTGAAAGGGTTCCCTCTTCTGCATTGAATTTTGAACTTCAGGTCCCTTTGTTTAAAGTCCTGACTTTAGAAATCATTAGATAATACTTCATCTCTTGCAAAAAAGTGCACTTGTGAGGCTGAGGATGACTGGTGAATTTTCCATCTGATGTACGTCATACCAACATCACATTAACCATGCTGTCCTGTGATAACATTGTATTGCATTGTGTGTATTGCTTTCTTTAAAGTACTTGTACTCTGCTTTTCCAGGCTTGTGGAAGGCAGCACACAATTAAAAAAATTAAATACATAACAGGGCTAACAGGATAGAGTAGTCAAACTTAAAAATAGCACAGTTTGCTTCAGGTCGAAAGTGGATGTCAGATTTCTCCATCTGATCCTTAATCCTTTTGCTGTACTGTAATAGACCTCTACAGGAAAGTCCATTACTGATTAAAGTTTCTACTTCGATGACATAGATTAGAAGATATAATTTGGAATGAAAAAACCCTAGGTTGCAGAAGTCGTTTTCCAAAATAGCCATTGTCATTCACCTCCTGTCTCATGAATCATGGCATCTGCATCCATAAAATTATGCCAAACTGTAAGCTTTAAAATGTTTCCACGGTAGCCTCTGCTCTGTTATTTGACATATACAATGCCACTAAAAACCAAAATATGTAGAAGAGAATCAGAAACTTGGGGGTGTACACTCCAAAATAAGCTTTGGGCCACTAGTAGAAAGTTCCCAGTGAGGTAGCATTGAATTGCATCTCTCTCTGTATCTGTTTGGGTACATACCAATCATAGCCAAAATAAACAAAATACTGGACTGAACTTGACTTAACAAATTATGAAAATTGAAATTGTACTTCATGATTGCAGTTGAATTTCATATTTCTAAACTTGAACCTGAATGTATGTAGTTACAGGTAGGTAGCCGTGTTGGTCTGCCATAGTCGAAACAAAATAAAAAAATTCCTTCCAGTAGCACCTTAGAGACCAACAAAGTTTGTCATTGGTATGAGCTTTCGTGTGCATGCACACTTCTTCAGATATACTGAAACAGAAGTCACCAGACCCTTATATATACCGTAGTGAGAGGGTGGGGAGGGGTATTACTCAGAAGGGTGGTAGGAATGGGTGATTGGCTGATAGGTGTGGTAAACCTATGAATGGTGAATGTATGTGATATCATGAGTAGTCCTGTTTATATCATATGATGAATTCTTTTTGAAATTGAGTGTAATACATATAGAGCTGTATTGAAAGCAGTTTCTTTCACTATAATAGTATTTTGCAGTGACAAAAATACTATGTGTTCTTTTTATTGCAGGCATAATGGATAGGTAACAGGATATTGTTCTGCTGTGGTGCCAGAGAGTAAGAATGACGGAGTGCTTCCTGCCTCCCACCAGCAGCCCCAGTGAACACCGCAGAGTAGAACATGGCGGGAGTCTTGCTCGGACCCCAAGCTCTGAAGAAATCAGCCCAACAAAATTCCCTGGCCTGTATCGAACTGGCGAGCCATCACCACCTCACGACAGCCTGCATGAGCCTCCAGATATTGTGTCTGATGATGAGAAAGAACATGGGAAGAAGAAGGGAAAATTTAAAAAGAAGGAGAAAAGAAGTAGGTAGTCCTTCTCTTCCAATCTGTGTGCTACTAGTGTGCTTTTTAGTATTTACGGTTTATTTTTCATGACTCAATACTTGTGTGCATGTGTTTTAATGTACAGCACGATCACATCTTATGCACAGTTAACAAGTGTGATTTCAGCCTTGCGCAGTTGAAAGCAAGCCAGTTGAAATTGCGCAAATAAATTGCACACGTAAAAGCTCCTTTTGCGCTGGGTTTTCCCAGTGCGGAAAGAGCTTTTAAGCTCTCCATCTCGCTTACCAGGCACGTCCTGCTCAGTGCGCAAGCTCTGGGGTGCTCTTGCAAGATCTTGTGGGAATGTGGATGCCCCCACCAAATCTCATGAGAGCATCCCAGAGACCACAAGCTGAGCATGTGTTGCCTGCTAAGCAAGCCAAAGAGCTCAAAAGGTCACTGCCTTCCTTGGTATAAGGTCCACTTGGCACATTGGCTCGAGAAGGTAGGTATGGTCACACAGTGACAGTTTCGAGGGGGTGATCTGAGTATATGCGCCATCCCCAGAGTGTAACCCCTGTGCAAGATGTGATTATACTGCAGTCCTTTATATAATTTATTCATTTAGTTATCAATGTGTGGCACCACAAGTGTAAATGTATTTCATAAGTGTTATAGTTTTGTTTTTGTTTTTTAGTATGTAAATGTTTTCTAAGGCATAAGGTGCTATAAAATCTGTGCTAATTCTAACCAAATGTTTTGGTATGTGATGCCTTCCTATCCATCAGAGTCTTAAGATTATTTATAAATCTGCTAGGGCTTTCATGACATCTAAATGAGGACTATAAAAGTATTTCCAAATTGCAGCAGTGACATCATGGCTGTGTATCGACTATCATATCTCATAATTAACTGAGGTATTAACAAGCCTCATGGAGCCACCTCAGTCCTTCCCTATGATCCAGGAAATAAGCCTGGAATTCTCAGTTAACCTATAGTTTCCTGCTAGGTTTGTACCTGGGAAACTATGGTTAACAAATTCCAAACAAGCCAGGATATTAAGCCAACTTTAAACAGTGCCTTAGTATTCCTTGCTTGTTTGTAAGCGTTAAGTGTAGTTTCCTGGTTTGGAAACAATGGGAAACCCTTGTTAATTGAAACTTGTTGACTTACTTGCCTGCTCATGCAAAGGGAGGAGCGAAACAGCTCTCTGCAAGTGTACGATACTCATTCATATCTTGGCTTCTTAAGCTAAAAAAAATTACAGTCTGAAGCTAATGCCAGCACCTTAAAACAGGTGGGGAACCTTTTTCAGCCCTAGAGCTGGTTCAGAAATTGGGCCACCCCTCCATGGGCCTCTTTTTTAGGTGGTTGGGCCAGATCAGATTATTGGTTCTAAAAGCCCCTTTGAAGTTGTTCATTTGCAGGTGCAGTTTGGTATGAAACCTTGCTTGCAAATGGGCATTTTTCCTTGGCATTTGCATGTGCAAATGATTAAATGATTAAATATTGCAAGGGGGAGATAGCAGCAATGTCTTCTCCCAGCCCTGTGCATACTGTGGCCACTAATGTCATCCAACCTGCCTTCTTTTGTGTTTAATGTGTAGATAACTAAAGACTGATGAATTAGAATAATAGAATCATAGAGTTGGAAGAGACCACAAGGGCCATTCAGTCCAACCCCCTGCCAAGCAGGAAACACCATCAAAGCATTCTTGACATATGCCTGTCAAGCCTCTGCTTAAAGACCTCCAAAGAAGGAGACTCCACCACACTCCTTGGTAGCAAATTCCACTGCCGAACAGCTCTTACTGTCAGGAAGTTCTTCCTAATGTTTAGGTGGAATCTTCTTTCTTGTAGTTTGAATCCATTGCTCCGTGTCTGCTTCTCTGGAGCAGCAGAAAACAATCTTTCTCCCTCCTCTATATTGATCTTCTGTTCATTTAAAATTGTTGACATTAATTTCTCTCTTGCTTGGTTTCTGTTGTGACAGATTCATGTATTGTCTAGCTATCTGAAAATAAATTTATTGCCAAAAAAATGGCAGTAAAATCTCCAAAGACAACTGTTTTCTAAGCCTTGTCCAAAAGTTCTGAAATTGCTTCTCTAATTGTATTGGGACTTATGGCTTTTGGCATTTTTATCCACATCCACTGTTTCAGTGCTAATTCTACTACTATCTGTTCTTCTACAGCACCATAGCTGTCAGAATAGCTGCTTGATAATACATTTTTTAGGGATTGCTAGTCCTCCGTTTTTTGTATTTTGGGGTATCTTTGATTGCAAGACACATTGGTTAATCAAAGTTTGAATTCTTTGAAAAGTTACATTTTATCTTGGTGCCTTGATCCATGGTGAACATTCTGTTCTGTACTGTGATGCTGTTATATTTTTGTGTATACAGAAGTATCAGCAGGCATTCAGAAAAGCTCAAGATGCTTAGCTTCAAATTATGGGTCTAATATTTCAATAGCTGTTTATTTATTAAATATTTTAAACAAATATGAGAGCCCAGAATTTCAGACTTCAAGTGGTTTTTTCCCCTTCTTATTTCCATTCTTATTTGCTTGCTGGTTTTTGAAGTAATGTGAAGAATTAGAGTTTCTTAGAGCAGAAGGCTATGAATGTTTGCTTGGAAATAAATCCCACCATGTTCGGTGGCGCTTACTGCAAAGTAAGTGTGCATCCCTAGGTCATTCTGGATTTTATTTTTAGTGCAGGGCTGCAACTGTTGGGTCAAGGCTTGGTTACTCTCAGTCCTAGGGCTTAGCACAGGGGTCCCCAAACTAACCCGGGGGCCGGATGCGGCCCAATCGCCTTCTAAATCCGGCCCGCAGATGGTCCAGGAATCAGCATGTTTTTACATGAGTAGAATGTGTCCTTTGATTTAAAATGCATCTCTGGGTTATTTGTGGGGCATAGGAATTCGTTCATTTTTATTTCCCCCCCCCCCAAAAAAAATATAGTCCGGCCCCACCAAAAGGTCTGAGGGACAGTGGACCAGTCCCCTGCTGAAAAAGTTTGCTGTCCCCTGTGGCAGAAGGCAAGAGATAAAGAAAACTGATTTGTAGAAAGGATTTGGGACATACAGTTGAGCTAAAGGAAGAGGTTAAATAGAGATGTGATATAGTGGAATACTTGCTGGAAACAAGGGCCATTGGTTCAATCAGGGATCTTTTAATCTGGGGGTGTTGGATCAGGTCTTTACTGTACTGAGGTAGTTCCCAAATTCCATCTTTAGTGAGACAATGGTAGGGTCTTCTCATAACAGAGAAGTTAAAAGTCAGAATTTGGGGTTTAGTAAATCATTTTTTAAAAAATCAAAGGCCGGAAAAACATGATTTTCTTCTTCACTGAACATTTTTTTAAAAGGCTGTACCATGGCAGTCTATTTATGGGACATATATTCTAGTTCCAAGTTGATCCACATCTGTGGATACGGAGCTCTTACCCCCACTTTGGTAGCATGCCATTCATGCTGGAATATCACTTCAGCGCTCTAGCATAGTGGGTCTGCGTAACTCACCCAGGGCACCATTCACATAAAAACTACCATAAATATATCAACATTTTCAATAGTAGGGTGCACGGCTTGGCTTTTGAAAAACAGGGGGTCCACAATACTTAGCTAATTGGGAACCAATGCTCTAGCAGGTTCTCCATCAAATTTAGTTCAGGGTTTTTTTTAGCCCTTTCCTCCTCTGTCTTAGCATATGTGCTGCAATAAGTGATGGGTGTGTTTTAGATATTTATTTCCTTGTTCTTCCCTGCAGGTTAGGCAGGGCTAGTTGCAGAAGAGGTGTGGTTATTGGACTCCTGTGCATTTATTTCAGAGGCAGCAAAGTAAAGCACCTGATAATTTGCAGCAAAAGCTGTTTGTCTTATGGCTGTGGAATTGAACTCTCTTGTGCAGTTTACATAATCCAAATGGGCACTTGTAGTTAGTGATTTGTCAGGATGATTGGAATGACTTTGCAATGGAACTGAAAAGTAAGTTGTTGTTTTTTAGGGGTTGTGCCTACGTACGTTAATTTTTTACATTGTATAATATCTGGTTTGCTTAGAATATCTGGTCTAGCCTTTTTATTTCAAGCAGTTAACTTAGTGATTTTTGCAACGCAATCCACTTCTCATTGAAGTCAGTAGCAAAGCTCTCACTCATTTTAATGCAGCAGGATTGTATTATTTGTATTTTTTGCAGGTTGATTTTCAGGTGTGCTTGCAAAGATGTTGAACTGATGCCATGGCAGTGCGTTATATTCACTGCAAGAATACATATATTTTTGACATTCTAATTTTAATAATAATGATTCTATTAATTAATATTTATCATGAAAATAAAAAGATGCAAATTCAAGAAGTTCTAACTAATTTTCTATACTTTTTGCAAGTATATACAACTGTGTTATGATGCTTTTTAAATAACAAATGAAAGTTCAAAAATTATTTCCATTTATTAAGGAAATAATATCCATGAAAAATGTGTGTTGTTTGGATTTTGTTTCTGCTTGCAGTGGTTATTAAATAATTTTATTAACTTCACTTTCATATAGCTCTTCTTCCAAGGAACCCAGGGCAGGACAGTATACATGCCCCACCTACACACAGACACAAACTAATCCTTATAATAACTTTGTTGAGGTAGGTTAGGCTAAGATATGGTTACCAGCCAAATGGCATCCATTAAATTTCCAAAGCTTAGTATGGATTTGAATCTGAGTCTTCCTGCTCATATTCTGCTTCTTATCTGCTAGACCCTCCTGGTGGTAATAGAGACTAGCAATAGCTCTTCTACTCATCTTGTTTAACAAACTCTTTTGCCAGCATATTGAGCTTTATATATGCACTCATTCATAAATTATCACATATCCCCGTTTGCCTGTTGGCCATCTTAGAAAATGGTAACCAAACTGGAAAATTCATGCAACAGGATGCAAGTGTCTACCCAAGTAAAATCACATAGGCCTGAATCATATACAAACTTCAAGATTCTCTGCACATTCTGCTTTTTTACAACAGTCTACAGCACATCCTGGAATATTGCTAAAGGTTTAGCATAAGCAGATATGTGCTGTTCATATCACTTTACAACATCAGTTCTGTATTGATTTTGATGTTACATTTTACTTTAGGAGGAAACAATGGAAAACATTAAGGTGCCAGTACTAAGTTTACTTTACCAGGGAATAACTCCACTGAACACAATGGGATATTCAAGCCTTGGCTTAGGCTTGCATTGCAAGTTGGAGTTAAACTTCAAACCGGACATTTTTGAATATTATTGTCAGCAGATAATCAAGTGATTCTGCTTGTGTATCCCTCCTGAAAAATGTGCATGGAGCTTTCATACCAGAATAATAATTTTTAAAATTCATATACATTCTTTAGGGGAAGAAAATACATCAGAATTGTCTCCAAGTCCTGCATAATTCTGCAAATATGTGTATGTAGCACATTATTGCTGAGCATTTTTCTGCCTTTTGGCTTTTCTAGGTAGATTATGCATTTGATATTTTCCCTCCTTCATGTCTTCCTTTTTCTCTTTAACAGCGGAAGGCTATGCAGCCTTCCAGGAAGACAGCTCTGGGGATGAAGCTGAAAGCCCCTCCAAGTTAAAGCGCTCCAAAGGGATCCACGTTTTCAAGAAGCCAAGTTTTTCCAAAAAGAAGGAAAAAGATTTTAAGATAAAAGAAAAACCCAAAGATGAAAAACATAAAGAGGACAAGCACAAGGAGGAAAAACATAAAGAGAAAAAATCTAAGGACTTGACAGCAGCGGATGTTGTGAAACAGTGGAAAGAGAAGAAGAAGAAAAAGAAGCCAGCTCAAGAGGCAGAGATACCGCAGGTGGATATTCCCAGGCCTCGCCCTGTGTTTGGTATCCCTTTGGCAGATGCAGCAGAAAGGACCATGTTGTATGATGGCATCCGCCTGCCAGCAGTTTTCCGGGAATGTATAGATTACGTAGAGAAATATGGCATGAAATGCGAAGGCATCTACAGAGTTTCAGGTATAGTGGCCCAACTGAAGGTAGCTTTCTTCTGCTTTGCTTCCTGTCTTTTGACCCAAAGGGCATGATGGGGTTCTCCACCTTCACATTGCCCAAAACTTAATGTGACTTTGTAAATGCCTGCAACTTCCTAAAACCAAATGTGTTTAGCTGCTGTTGAATTTAGGCTAGCTCTAAATTTAAGGCTGGAAGGATTGCTGATAAGCAGGTATAATTGAAAAATGATTTACCCTGCTTATACATATTAAAGTTCAAGAGGTTAAAGACACAATTCTATATATACATCTACCATTTGTGTTCAGTGGTGCTTGCTCCTGGGTAAATGTGCATTTTATTTATCTATTTAGTTCATAAAATTTATAAATTGCTTGGTTGTGGGTTGGTTTTTTTTAAACAAGTTACATATATTGCCACTGCAATTAAGGCTGCAAATTTTATGCCCAGTTTCCTAGAAGTAAGCCCTTTGAATTTGACTGGGTTTCCTTTTCAATGAACACATAAGATTATGCCGTAAGTTAGCAAATCTAGTCTTTTGCATTTGAGGGCACAGTGTCTTATCAGATCCATTTAAGTCATGCTTCCCTAGAGTGGCACTGATTTCCAAGCGGTTTCCTCAGCCATCTGCCACAACCTGCTTGCTGAGTACAGCAGTTGAAAAAAACAACAACATGGTTCAGTCTTTGTGATAGAGAAAATTGGCACATGGCACTTCCCAACTGCATTCCTCACAATGCTTGCTCTGGAGTAGTGACTTCAGTATGTATAATGGTATATAGTGGTGTAAGTAGCTTGAGGACTGTGAGAATATAACCTAATCAGAGATGTTAAGAACCTTGCAGTTGTTTGCTATATATTTTTCATTATGTTGTATAAAAGATTCAGTGCTAGCAAGTAAAATAGTGATTTGTCAAGTGGCATACGGTGGGGAGAGAACATATTCTTCAGCTGTTTTTCCCTCCTACACTTCCATTTTGACTTTCTTCCAAATGGAATTTATACACAAAGTCCTCATTAGCTGGTATCTTGAAAAAACAGGGGAAATGTTGCAATAGCAGTTGAGGATTTAGCTTGGATTTGAAGAAAACACCCCGGTGGTAATGCCAAGATAACTAGCAGCCACAGTAGTTGTGTAACCCTTGATCCACATAAAAGTAACAATGATTCGAGTCATTTATTTAATTATACAGCTGTATTTTGAATTGTGAATGCCACCTGTGAGAGGCAACATGCCCGTGATCAAAATGCAATGCACGAGCTGTTTTGACAGGAACTGAAATGCAAATTCCAAGGCGGAATTTAAAGACAAAACTGCACAGGAAGTAAATATTTTGAAGAGATATTTAGTGCAAACATTGCACATTAGTGATACATAAATATGAAAGCATAGCCACACTTTTATTGACACTTATGTCACTATCTCTTGCAGAAGTATAATTTTCTGATCTTTGAGGTTCATAGGTTTATATCCTTTACTATGCCAGACCATGCTACAGTATGACTATGACAGTGTAAAGTGTCCTTCTCTGGGTAGTAGATATGGATACTGCTTGGAATTTAAACTCGAAAGGAAATTTGTGCAAGCATTGGAAAGTGTTCAAGCAAGTCTGAACAATGCAGAGAAGTAAAGTACTCTGATTATAACTGACTTGAAAATAAGTCCATAAAAGTTGGTATCCTGCAACCTTGTTTTATTTCATTTTTTACTAACCTGCTAGTTTCCAAGCTGGCCATGGAGGAGGGAAAGCCCCTCCTCTTAGCAGACTAATGGTGTGGATGGGTGTTTAAACCTTCTGCATTTCTGGGCCTTTCCTTCCTCTGTGGCTAGAATGGAAACCAAACACCCTGGCAGAGGACAGCAGAGCAGTTTCTCTCTTCCACCAGTGCGCTCATTCACCAGCATAGAATTCCACGCACTTGCCTGCATGGAATTTTGGTGGCCTGTGATGACCAGGTGGGTTCTTAGAAATAAGGATTGTAAGTGGATAGTGTACAACACATCAGACACATCAGATCATGAGTGTGGTTTATTATTATTAAACAAATTAAAGGGATGGTCAAAATTCCAAAATCAAAAAGTCACCATCCAACCACTATCTCTGCTGTTTCTCCTCTACCTGCTTTTGCTGTGAATTGGAGACCCTGGATGCACCCACAAAATACACAAAACTATTGTTTAACACCCAAGGATGAGCCTGAGTGACTTGTCAGGCTTGCCTGCATTGTTCTCTTCCGCCATGGTCTTGAAAAGCATTTTGGCAGAGTTTAGTTTCACAGAATCCTGGATCGTTACTACATTTGAATCAAGGATTCTAATTTAAAACAAACTGGCAAGTTTCATAACAAACTGTGGTATCAAACTGTGGGTTTGTTCTGCTTGGGCTTGTTCTGGCTTATCCATGCCGTGCTAAGCCATGCAGATGCAGCCTATTGCTCCTTCCTTCCTTCTTCCATTGCATTGCACACACCCTTATCTGCAGTCCGCATGATGTAGTGTTATTTCTTGAGTTCAGAGCCCAGGGTGGTATTCAACAAAGTTTTACTGAGAGCAGACCTATTGAATGCAACTAAGGTAGGTCCATTAATTTCACTGCGTCTGCTCTGAATAAAACTTACTTGAGCACATCCCCCAGTGTTTTGTGACTTTGCAAAATGAAGATACTGCTTTACATGTGTGCTTGTTCTATTTTTGTTTGTTTTTGGAATTATTTTGTGAAATCATTCTATTTATTCATTTATTTTTTAGGAATTAAATCAAAGGTGGATGAGCTAAAAGCAGCATACGACCGAGAAGAATCCCCCAACCTGGAGGAGTATGAGCCTAACACTGTAGCCAGTTTGTTGAAACAGTATCTGCGTGAACTTCCTGAGAACTTGCTTACCAAAGAGCTCATGCCTCGCTTTGAAGATGCTTGTGGGAAGAGCCTGGAGGTTGAGAAATTGCAGGAGTGCCAGCGTCTCCTGAAAGAACTACCAGAGTGCAACTATCTCCTAATTTCTTGGCTGATTGTGCACATGGACCATGTAATTGCAAAGGAGCTAGAAACAAAAATGAATATACAGAACATTTCCATAGTACTCAGCCCAACTGTTCAGGTATGCATAATAGGCTCTCTCTTTCCCTACTTCTCTCTCTCTCTCTCTCTCTATACACATATATATATATCAGTGGTTTTCAGACATTTCTCTGAGCCAATTTCAGAATAATAATTTGCTCTTGCCACACTGAATTTTTAATTGATAAGAAATACATTAGAACACAAAAAGAAGCAACAACTAGCAGTGCTTCATTTTGAAAAGATCTATCCATATTCTGCAAATAAAATATATATTCTGATGCTATACTATACTACACTGGAATGTTTAGATGTTTATTTGATTGTCCTTGAGTTTTCCCACCACACTTGCTAACCTTTCGTGCCACACCAATGTGGCATGCCATACTCTTTGAGAACCACTGTGCTCTCTCTATATCCCTGCCTACATCCATATGTTGCTGAAGGTAAGCAGAGTTGAGATCTGTGTAGGATGCATATAGAAGCTGTTTTGATTCTTCAAATGTAATTAATGTAATTAATTGTGCACCAAACTATCATTTATAGTTGGTTAGGACCAACAAATCAAACTTAATGACCTTGTGGTAGTACCCAGACACCCTCTTACATAATCCAGACCAGTGTGCAACTATCAGAGAGCAGGTGTACAGAAAATGGTACTTGCAGAGCACATAGTTCCAGATGGTGTTCAGGCAAGGGAGCCACGTTAGATACAGGGCCGTCTTAAGCACAATCAGCGCCGTGGCGCAATGGTCCCTCCGCCGCCCCCTCCCTTTCCCAAAATTTAGAACTTGGGGCCCCGGGAGCCGCTGCCCATAGAACGCAGTGTCGGCATCCAGGCAGAGCAAGGCGAGCAGCTGGAGCAGCGCCAGCAGGAGACACCCTGCACCAAGTTGGGCGGCGGAGCTGCTCTCACCCTGGCTTCCCGCCCACCAGCCCAGGCTTCCCGCCGTCACTCACCTGCTGCTTCCAGGCGCCAGATCCAGTTTCCCGGGGTGTCCCGCTGCCAGGTCATGCCACCAACCCCTCTTAGCCCCGGAGCGGGCAGCTCCCCGGCTCTCGCCATCTCCACAGCCCGGAGGCCGCGTGGCCCAGCGGGCATAATCCACGCTGGAGGAAACATGCACAAGCAGCTTCGTGGGCAGTGACGCCGACGAGCCACCTTTGAAAGTGGTTGCGGGGGGAAGCCACCTGCCGTGCGCCTCCTCTTCCGGGCCTGGCGGGGACTTCGCCTCAAGGCACTTCCGACCCGTCCAGGCTGCTTAGCAAGAGGAGGAGGAAGAAGAGGGGGCAGCGGCTCAGGCAAGTGGTGAATTCCGGGTCCTGCAGCGCGCCGCTTCCTCCCTGGCTGGCTGGCCAGTACGCCCCTGCCTTCCCACCAACAGGGATGACCCTGGCGCTGCGTTTCATTGGTAGAGCTGCTGCCATGTGGCGTCGCCTCTACCAATGAAACACAGTGCCGGGGTGAGGGATGACCCTGGCGCTGCAGAGCAGGACAGGGTCCTAGTGCTCCTGCTCCACTCGCTTACCTCCCTGCTCTCCCCTGAGCAGCACGGCTGGTGGGCGTGGAGGAGGGAAAATGGAGGCCGCCGCGCAGCTCCCCCACTTGCTGGGGCGCCCCTCAGCGCTCTGGCGCACTACGCCACTAGAGTCAATGGGCAGGATGGCCCTGGTTAGGCACTCCCAAACTGGGGGTGTCTTAGTTCTCTTCGTGTTCTCCTCCCCAGCCTCCCAAGGTCTAGAACAGAATGGATCTTTGTTTTGGTTGAGGGTTTATTCGACATACCCTAAAGTTATACATACCGTATATTCTGGCGTATAAGACGACCAACTTTTCCAGTTAAAATATAGAGTTTGGGATACACTCGCCATATAAGAAATACGATCCGGCGTATAAGACGACCCCCGACTTTTGAGAAGATTTTCCTGGGTTAAAAAGTAGTCTTATACGCAGGAATATACAGTAATTTACCATTCCTCCTGCAATGTTTTAATGGCTCTCATTCATTACTTCTGCTCTGGGAAAGAAAGTTATGCAAACAAAGCCCAGCTTTACCAAGCAGCAGCAACTTTTGAGATCTTGAAGCTTAAAACAGCCATCCATTCTTTGATATATTTAGTAATGTCTTTACAATCTTGGGTAATTTTGAAATCAGAGGCCACTGTCTTTGGCATCCTAAATGGTTGGCATGTTTAAGCCTTTGGCCATGCAGGCATGAGAAAGGGTTGCAGAAAATATACTTTCTAGGTATAAGTCCCATTGAACACAGTGAACTAACTTTTGAGTACACATGGGCTACACTGTTAGTAATATGATAAGTTACCTATATCAGTATAAAAGCACTAGAACCTGGACTTTTGCTAGGTACTGAGGGCTTAACCACCTGCTACCTTCACATCTCCCAATTTAGATCACATATGTTGATCTCCTTCCAGAATGAGTAATCACAGTAATCTCATTTTAATTTTATTATTGAATA
Organism: Zootoca vivipara; assembly: GCF_963506605.1. Taxonomy (NCBI): domain Eukaryota; kingdom Metazoa; phylum Chordata; class Lepidosauria; order Squamata; family Lacertidae; genus Zootoca; species Zootoca vivipara. The sequence goes on from NC_083283.1 coordinate 48,408,953, forward strand.
ATGATGCTGTCAAACCAGTTGTTCAAGTGCTAGACAAGATATTCCAGTTGAAACTCCTTTTGTGCAATGTTATCAACAACTAAAGTCAAGACAAAAATCAAATCATTTGATAGTGTTATACTTTTTGTTGTTTAATTTTATTTCATTATATCTTTGAACTTCAATTATTCCCAGTTGAGAATTGAAGTCTAGGTAATATTTGCTTTTTAATGTCACTGCCATTTTTATGTAATTCAATGAGAGAGTGAGGCCTTTTGGGCATGTGGATTAGGTAATGTTCTTTGATGTCTTTGCTTTGCTCCATCTCCCTTCTTAGCAGCCAACGTAAAATGAATGCAACATGGTATTACCCTGTCATATCTTGTTATATATGTAGGATTAAGTTCAATTAAAGTCATATATTCCTAGACTCCAGGTTTTTTCTGGAAACTAATGTGACATCTAGATTTCAAAACAAATCAGTTTTCAAGGCCATGAACAGTAGTATCTCTTCTCAGTGTATACTTCTCCGTGTTTTTAAAATGACTGACAAGTGATAAAAAATATTTTATGCTTTGAATATTCTTCTTATAGGTGGGGAGTTAAAAAGGCATTTTTAAAAAATCTTGCAGGTATATAAAGTACTACGTAAAGACTTCATAGAGAGGACCTAATTAGATCAAAGCTTTAAGCCAGCTGGAGATTCTGGAATTGACAGTATAAAATTTTAGCAAATATTTTGCTTTCTGAGAGTTCTGACATTTTAGGATTGGAAGATAATACAGTTAACACTTCATCTGGGATCCATTTCCCAGTGCTTAGACTAACAAAGAAGGCTGACAGCACTGGGTCTTTATTTAAAAACCTGCTCTTGCCTAGTCAATTTTATGAAGTTTGTGGGAACAGACTGGATGGATGTCTCTGGTTTTCTGTTATGTAAGAACATTAAGCTGGGGCATTAGGATTAGACCGTCAGAAGTGCATGTTTGACACATCACCTTCATAATCCATTTATATTGAAATGTTGACTAATAGTATTGCTGTTATTTTACACTTTCAAAGCTCCTAAGATTTTCTAAGCCTCTATGTATATTAAAGATAAGGCAGTCCTTGCCTGCAGTGAATGGGATAGGGAGAAGCAAGCAAACATTGGAGCAGCTGTTCCTTCTCTGATCAATGAATTAATCTTCCATTTGCCATGGTTTTCTTCCTGGGAGGCAGGGGGTGCAGCCTCCCATTGTTAAAGGCCAGAGTCTTCTTCCCTTTTGTTCTGTAGTACTAGAGCAACTGGTGTTACAATGCAGTTGATATTGCCTAAGAGAAGTCCAATGGTGCCGTTTTATTGTAGAGCCAAATCATGGTGAAAAGAACAAAGGAAAGTTTGTCAGAAAGGTTTTGTGGATTCTTCTACTGTCATAGAACTGTCATTTAGTCCATCCGTGACCTCTTCTCAGAACCCCTCTCATATCGGGTTAGTGGAGATGAACTCAAATATTGATTTCAGATCATGTTGCACTGGAAGAAAGTGTACTGCTATTGCAGAGCAGAAGACTCCACATTACTCTCAAAGGCAGGTCAAGCCAAAAGTTAAAGGAAAAAGTAAAACAAAATATACCTGTAAGATCATTTACTCAGCCTTTCCTGGATAGAAATTTCTCCTTGCCTGAAGGTGGCAAGTGGTCAGACCCCAACGTTTAAAAAACAACACATTTACCAGATTCTTTTGAAGCCTTTACAGTTATGGAGTTAACAAACAGTAGTAGCAGCCCGGAGTTGTTATTAAAGCCAATTTGGAACTTAATTCTTATTTGCTGATGGTTACAGTTGACATAAATGAGTAACTTGTTTAGGATCAAAGAGTCGGCCATTACATTTCCGCCCAGATAATTGTGTGATTTTTTTAGGGGAAACTACGCAATTTTAACATGATTACATTTCAACAGCTAATTATTTTTAAACTTGATCTCTGCGTCTTTAGCCTGTTCAAGAAGTTACAGGAAGGAATATCTTAGGTCTGTTAGAATTATTTAGCATCTATGCTGCGAATGTTTGCAGACCAAGTGATTAGAGAGGAAGATCAAAAGTAGTAATTTGATTGTTACGTCTTTTCAGATCAGCAACCGTGTCTTGTATGTGTTTTTCACACATGTTCAAGAGTTCTTTGGAAATGTGGTTCTGAAACGGGTGACAAAGCCTCTACGCTGGTCTAACATGGCAACAATGCCAGCATTGCCTGAAACACAGGAAAGCATCAAAGAAGAAATTAGAAGACAGGTTGGTGCACTTGTGCTTTTCTTGGCTCTTTCAGTTGAATTATTATACAGATTGGGGGCAGCACTGGAACACGGCAAATTTCATACTGACCAGACAAATAATCATACAGGAGAAATTTTCTTCATTTTATAATAAATGTTTGGGTTTTAACATAGGATGTGATACATCTCAACTACAGAGTTGCTTCTTCTACTTCTTTAATAAAAGAAGTGGTGAAGAAGGCTCCATAATTTGAGGTCAGAATTTGACTGGAAAGTAAGAACTAAAAATGAAGGAGCCTCAAGCTTGCCCTCCTCCCACTGTAGACAATTGGGGGCGGAATGACAGGGCAGGTTTACACCAGCTATCAATAGCTACTACTCACAATGGCTCTGTTCTGCCTCTGCTATTCTTCTGAATGCTATTCTGGGACTCACAAGTGGGTAGACTACTATTGCGTTCAGATCCTCGTTTGGGGCTTCCCATAGACATCTGGTTCGCCATTGTGATATCAGGATGCTGGATGGGTTGCTGGCCTGATCCAGCAGGCTCCTCTTATGTTCTTAAAAGTTTTTTAAAGCTTAGAAAGTGAATAATATTGCTGGATATGGTGTGTGTTTTACTAGGAATTCCTGTTGAATTGTTTACACCGAGACCTACAGGCGGGGATCAAAGATTTATCCAAAGAGGAGCGATTATGGGAGGTGCAAAGAATTTTGACTGCTCTCAAAAGGAAGCTAAGAGAAGCTAAAAGACAAGTGAGTTTCTTTGCATGTAACCCACGCGAATTGGACAGGAAGAGTACTCTTATAATTTTTAAGCTGCCTCATTTGGTTTTTTGCTTTGGTGATAGAAATAGTAGCTAACATTGTCTTAATCAAAATACCATTCTATCCCTGACAGGGGAGACAGAGCTGTTCTTCCTTTTTGCTATGGAGGCTTTAAACTAGTCTAGTGCGGGATTGTTTATAGTTCATAGTTCTGATGGATCAAAATGTCTCACAGTATATTACTTCTTTTCCCCATCCTTAAATAAGAGGCTCCCTTTGACCATTACCGTCCAGCATAGTTGTCCTTACCTAACACAGCATCAGTGGCAGGGATTCAAGTTCCTTAAACACTGGGCACTGCTGCACATCAACAATGGTTGAATTCCAGGGTCTCATTATTGGGATCCTTGGTACCCTCCTGTAATAATGAATGACCTGGTGTACCAGCATGGTACCTGATAATGATAAAATTGTGTGTATTCCTGATATTTCCCTTCTAAAGCATGCTGAGTTTCTTTTGCAAAGGCATGGGATAGAAATGTTGCACTAGAAGACTGCTCTTCTCTTGGGACGCTTACAGTTTCTGACTTTCAGTTTCACAGTTTGGTGTTTGAGCTTCTGACAAGGTTACCTTTCAGACGCTTTTGTTGTAATTGCCTTGGGCTTTATTGGCCAATGCCTTTTGTGTGGTTAATCACAATATCTTCAGGTATATGAAAATGTCTGCTTGCTGTATTGCATAAATCAACTGATCTGTCTGCTAGGGGGAACCCACAGTCTGCTTGTTCACAGAGAATCGAAAGCAGCTGCACAGATTTAACCACCATCTGTCCTAGAAGGGAAAGCAAGTGATTAACCTGACCCACTAATACTACTTTAGGAAGTTTGAAAAACTTCAAATATTTTCTCAGTATAAGAACTATGAGCACAAAAACCTCTGTGAGCTCCTGTTTAGATACAATTTCATTTAACCATATGGCTGTGTGTGGCAGTGGCCATTAATCAAGATTTTTTTCAATGCAGGAGTGTGAAACAAAGATTGCACGAGAGATTGCCAGCCTTTCAAAGGAGGATGTTTCCAAAGAGGAAATGAATGAGAATGAAGAAGTTATTAACATTCTGCTCGCTCAGGTAGTTTCTGATGTTGAATGCACTATTTTTTTTTTATTTTTCTTCCTCTTCTTCTTCCCCTTTTCACTATTGATTAAGGTAACATTTGACTGTTGCCAAACTGGCTTGGAGAGAAATGTACATTCATATTTGAAGGATTTCTTTGATACTTTTAGGAATTCTTTGTTACTTTAACGAAACTTTAATTTATAGGTGCATTCTAATTAAACTTATTGAGCATCTGAAAGGTGGGGCAGGGATGGCTAGAAGGATGTTATGCTTAGTTCCAGATGATCATTTTGTTTCTGGTGACCTTGATGACCACTTGATGAGGCTGGTAGAACTGCTTGTTCATCCCAAAATGGACCCTTCTTAGCTCAGACCCCTGGGATCCTCACTATTTGGGAGTGGAGGGGGAAGACAGTGATTTCTTTTCTTTTTTTGTAAGACTTTATTGTTTAAAATAATACAGAGTATAACATATGCATGATATAAATACAACGAAAATTTTCTTCTCATCGTATCTCATACAAAAAATATAAGAACAAAAAACTAAATACATAATTCAAAATAAATTCTTCTTCGCAATGTGAACCGTATACCATCTTTATGTTACATCCTATTTCTTCCCTCTTAGACACTTCCCGTCCTTCTAATGTTACAGTTTCAAATTCTTTGTTTTCTACGGGTCTTCGTTATAGTTTTCTTCCTTTCTTCTCTATTTTTCCTTAATCTCATTTTTATATTACAAACGTTATTCTATATCTGCCAATATGGAGTTATTAGGATAATACACTTTTTGATATTTTTTGTAGACATTCCACTCAGGGAAGACAGTGATTTCAACCACTGGCTTCTGAGTTAACAAAGTTGTTACAGAAATGTTGTTAATTCAAGATAACAGGATGCCCTTTCAATGGTTGCTGTATGGGTTAATTTAATGAATTGTTGCCTTCCAGCAGTCCCTGCAATCTCTGGCACTACAGTGGTCATCCCTACTAAGGCTGCTTGTTCCTTAGCTACCTGTAGGAATCCCATGCCCATTCTTTACCATCTTTGGTTCTTTCTTTAATTCCGGTAATGTGCCCCAAAACAGTCCCTTAGGACGGTCCCACATTTGCTTATTCAGGATTTCTGTGGAATGTAGTGCTTCGTTTTTCCACTGGAGTTGAGAGCATTCAAGTGGTTAGGAATCAGGAGAGGAAGTAGAGCTGCCTAAATGGTGGTTTTGTACACTAAAGAACAAACAGTATATTGAACTTCCTCCCATAAAGTTGTGCAGTTGGTGAGTTAAATGCCTTGGTCTGGAAAATTATATGGTGAGATGTCTTGGCACGGTGAGCTTTATGCTTTCTTTCCCAGTCAACATCCTAACCACCCCTTCCCTTCTCCACCCCCTGCCCAGCAGCCTTAGATGCTAAAGTTCATGTGTTTAGTCAAGAAAGGAAGGGTAGCAATTGCGGTGTGATATCCCTGATCCATAAACCAAAGGCTTAAGTAATCTAATCTTTTGCAGGAGAACGAGATTTTGACAGAACAAGAAGAGCTGCTGGCAATGGAGCAGTTTTTGCGCAGACAAATTGCCACCGAAAAAGAGGAAATAGATCGCCTCCAAGCAGAAATAGCAGAAATTCAAAGGTAACAACCTCTCTGGAATCAAGCTTTCAGAATTCTAAAGTAACGTTTTTAAAGCAATAAGCTCATACTGGAGTGTGATGGAAGGATAATTACATTGCACCCTTTGGGTATTTTCAACTACATCATCCTAACGCTACACTTTGGCTTGAATCTTAGTAAAATCCAGTAAACTTAACAGGCTGTTGAATTTTACCCTATTAACAGAAGTGGTTCTATGTTTTAGTGGTTCTGTAAGTAGCTTCTTGAAAAGTGTTCTAAGTGTAATATTTGAAAGTATATGTTTAGTCACACTTCTCCATATACAGTATACCATACAGTAAACATGTATTTGTGCTCCAGATCATGTCCATTATGTGGCAGTTGATTGATGCTGTATAGCAATCTAGGCAAACAGTGAAGTATGCTTTTAAAAAACCAAACATGTTCATCTATTTTAGTCGGCAGCATGGTCGAAGTGAAACCGAAGAATATTCTTCTGAAAGTGAGAGTGAGAGCGAAGATGAGGAAGAGCTACAAATAATCTTGGAAGACTTGCAGAGGCAGAATGAAGATCTAGAGGTGAGACTGCACTAGTGCAAAATATTTATTCATTGAATTTTTTGTAGAGCTGAGAGGTTTAATCAGGGGAAGGATCAGAATATTTAAGGCAGGTCTGTGCATGTCATCTGGAAACACAGCCTCTGATATGCCTTATTCTGTCACCTAATGAATCACAACCTGTTTTTGGCAGGCATGAGGTTTTCATTGAAAATGTCTTGAATATATGTAGTTCTGCTACAGTGCTGGCAATTTTCAGGGGGGTGGGCAGATATAGTGGTTAACTCATTTTTACTAGTTTCCATTGCTTTAGCTTGGGAAATAGAAAAACAGTATTGGAACTAGATATATGTTGTTAGGACTAGTGATACATTTCAACTGAATTGCTGCCTTACTGGTTTGACAAGTATAGAATAGACATTTTCAAATACTGGGTGTGTCTTCAGATCTAAAAACATGCTTAATTGCTTTATTATATTTTACAATAACTTGAATATCTTATGTAACTTAATAAATATTAAAATTATAATTAAATTGTGGAAGGGTGGACACTTAAAAGATAAGATTAAATTATATTGTACTATTGCCACATTTATATTGCAAATTATGACTCTTGCCCTTCCTACAGTGTTGCTTTTGTAATCTTGTAATACACCTTCCCTGCTGGTCTTCCTGGCACTGGCAAGGAAGTTGCACAAGTTACATAATCTCTATTACTAATGGAAATGATTGGATTATATGCATTTATTTTAGTTACTTTATATAGTAACAATAATACATAAATATGTGAAATCACAAAAACTACATAAAAACACATGTGAGAGAGACTGTTGCCAAAGAACCACTGAATGAACTGGAAATACAAAATTATTCTCTGAAGCTAAATCTTAGATGGAATTTTTTTCGAGTTGTTGATGAGGTCTCTGGTTTATATCATGCTTTGTTACTACCTCAAAACCAATGCAGAAATTAGGAATTTTTTAAGCTTGGGAGCTGCAAATAATCCTCTGGCTTTCTGTGCATCTCTTCCAAAGCATGCTTCCTTTTGGAAAATTTGAGTGCCAACAAATTAATTAAACAATTAACTTAGTTGAACAATACAAAATTACAAATATGAATCAACTACCTGATGTAAAGCATCCAAAATAACTTAACCTGCAGAATTTCCTAAATGGGGTTTTTGTTCCCTACAAGTTACAATATAAAATGTCCTAAATGTTATTAACTACCAATATATCAATAAACCTTTTCAAGTTACTTCAACACACAAAAACAAATCCCAGTATTAGATAGTGGCAAAGGACTGTCTCTTAGGTTAGGTTTTGTAAATGTACTATACTGTGTGAGCAGCAGGCAATTTCTTGACTCATTGTGATATAATCCGTGTGGCTCCCCCTTGGCTCCCCCCATCTAGTTGAACACAAGTTTTGTACCTGATTGTTAGTTATCAATACGGTAATTAACACTAATAACCTAACCTACTTGAAGAGCTCACCAAAACTTTTAAAGAACTTCACTCTTTGAAAATGACGTTTTAAACGAAAAAGGATTTAGAGTACTCTGAGTGGTTCATAATACAGTCATAACTTAGTTCTCAAACGGCTTGGCTCCTGAGCAAATCGGCTCCCGAATTGTGAGTGGTTCTGGTTTGTGAATGTTTTTCAGAAGCCAAACGTCTGACGCAGCTTCCGCTTGAGTGCAGAAAGCTCCTGCAGCCAATCAGAAGCCACACCTTGGTTTTCGAACAGTTTCGGGAGTCGAACAGACTCCTGGAACAGATTCAGTTTGAGAACCAAGGTTCCACTATATTATCTCTGTAATCCATTCAGCAACCTCAAAGGTAGGTCACTATTGCCTCCATATTGCAGGTGGAAGAGTGAGGCTGAGACAGTGACTCAACTAAGTAAACCCTGTACTAACTTTCCTGAGAGTAAGCCCCACTGAACCTGGGATTTCACTTCTAGTACAATCTGAACTAGGGATTTGCATCTCACATTCAAAGCCACCATGTTACCTTCATTTTTGTAATACCGTGGACACACAGAAATTCAGAGTACTGTAAAGTGAAAATGCAAACTGTATAAACAAATGTAATTTCCCAGTGAATGCTAGGGAGGAAAGACCCACAATTTTAAACTTGTGATTACTGCAAGGACCTTCTGTAGTGGAGAGGGAGTTAGCAGCATCTTAGAATCATAGAATCATAGAGTTGGAAGAGACCACAAGGGCCATCCAGTCCAACACCCTGCCAAGCAGGAAACAACATCAAAGCATTCCTGACAGATGGCTGTCAAGCCTCCGCTTAAAGACCTCCAAAGAAGGAGACTCCACCACACTCCTTGGCAGCAAATTCCACTGCCGAACAGCTCTTACTGTCAGGCAGTTCTTCCTAATGTTTAGGTGGAGTCTTCTTTATTGTAGTTTGAATCCATTGCTCCGTGTCTGCTTCTCTGGAGCAGCAGAAAACAACCTTTCTCCCTCCTCTATATGGCATCCTTTAATATATTTGAACATGGCTATCATATCACCCCTATCTTGTGTCACTGTTTAATCTCCTGTGGTTATAAATACCCAGTTTCTCCTGGGCTGGATTTTCCACACGCCTCATTTCTAACTCTTCTCCCATGAACATACTTGTGCCCCTTCCAAGGAAAAGTTACATTGTGTGATGCTCTATTAATGATTCATTAGCCACATAAGTAGCTGTTTGTAGCTGAAGTGACCCTTTCCCCCTCCCTCTTGTGCTGGATAAAGATTAAGAACAACCATCTGAACCAAGCGATTCATGAAGAGCGAGAGGCCATCATTGAATTGCGAGTGCAGCTCCGGCTCTTGCAGATGCAGCGAGCAAAATCGGAGCAGCAGGTGCAGGAAGAAGAAGAGCTTGAGAAACGGGCAGGCGCATCCAGCAGCAGCAGCAGCAGCAGCCCCAGCAGCCCCAGCCACCAAGAGAGACTGTCCCGGAGACAAAAGCAGTGAAAGAGCAGCCAAAGGCAATCAAGGAGCCAGTGAAGCCATCGCCAAGCAAGGAGAGAAAGGAAACACCAATTTAATTGGATTCCTAAGGTATTCAGACGACCACCTGGGGCAAAGCCAGGACTGTGCAACTTACTGTAAATCTGAGGCATGTATATTCTGTAAATAGGTTGTCTTTTACACCCTGGAGACATTTTGTCTCCTCCCTACCTGTGGCTTCTGCCTATCAGGCTCAGGTTATTTGGAAGGACAAAGCAATTTGAGATGGGGAAGAGGGTGCAGCACAGCTGTTACTTTGCGATGTCAGATACTGGCATCAGGTGACAATAAATGACTCGTTGGGAAGTTTTATTTTCAAACAGTTGGGTCTGGAGCAGTCTTGGAAATTCTCTCATGTGTTTTCTTCCTAAGGGCTACTTCATGCATCATTTCACTACACTTAGTGTAGGGGGAAAGCCTACATACCCAACCTTGTAATTGGCTACTCTTCCTGGTAGCCATTGTTGTTTAGTCGTGTCCGACTCTTCGTGACCCCATGGACCAGAGCACGCCAGGCACGCCTGGTAGCCATAGGCAGTAGAATTTCCCAGGAGTTGTATAGGCTGCTGGGAGAGGGATGGATTGCTCTGTTCCTTTTTCACCATACCACTTGACAGGCTTTTTTTAGTATTGACTGTAGAGAAGGGTTCTTCCTTTCCGCTGCAGCCAACTTGGAAATGTAAGCAACTAGCCTCGTAGCCTGGATTTTTTAAAAAACTAGCCTGTTAATAAGTTGTATGGGCTTATTTAAAAGGCTGCACATGTCTATGTATGTGTCATGTGCAGATCATGCTAGTTTCTATTTTGCTGTACACACACACACACACACACACACACACACACACACACACACACGTTGGGAAGCCACAGTTGGCAGCAACAAAATAGATAAATGCAACTATCATCCATAATAGTGTTCACATTTTTTCCACTCAGCTGGTGAAAGATGTGTGAAGTGGCTCTTGGGTCAGAATCAGATCCAACCGATAACCATACATTTACTTGCTTTGTGAATTTCTTTGCTCTCCATTGTAATTTCTATCTTTTTACTCACTCTTGCTTGTGCTTTTGGTACAGATTATGAGCAGTGGAGCTTTACAAACTAGATTTGTCCTGAGTGGATGGGAGGTCTTCAAGGGCAAAGCATTAATATTATTCAGCATGTTCTCATTTGACATTTTTAAAGCTGTATGGAACTATACGTAAAGCTGAGGTGCAAAGATTGATGAGCACAGCCCCATAAATGAAAGTTACCCACAAAGTTCTGTTAAACCTTGGCAATGCATTTAAGTATAGGACTAATGAACTAGGAAATGTTCCTTACAAGTGAGAATACAAGCACCATGTAAGTAAATAGCCAACACCTCGTAATGCAGACTCTTTTAATTTCTTTTTAAAGTTGATTCCTATGCTTTGATAATTTAACAGGGACCCACACATTTTCACTTAATAGCCAGCCCCCAATTTGCCAAGCTTGGAAAGGGGCTAGATTTTTTGATGTACTGGTTTTTTGAGATGCAGAGTACTTTCAAGTACAGTGCAACACAAAGAACTCTGACCTCCTCCTGGAGCTAGGAAGGTGGTGGGTAATCACCTGTGCCATTGTACTGTGCCCCTGAGAAGCATGGGAATGTCTCCAGGATTGTCGCAGAAGTTGCATTATGCTTCTGGTGCTCTTGGAATGCCTAGGAGACAGAATGACACAGAGAAGCAACTGCCCCCTTCTCAGGATTGAGGCTAGGAACTCCTTGAGAGTTGTGCAGTGATTTTGGGGCACCCTAAGCTACTCTGAAGTATAGTGTGACTACTGAGACAAATCCTTAACTCCAAGCTCAGGAGGCGGACTGTGGCTCATCATTCTTTCCAAGGGCAATGGGGCACTAGCCATGGTGAGCATATTTGTGAACTTCTGAGTAATTAAAGCTGTTGGACGATGTGGCTTACTTAATCAGGTAATATACATCTCTCTTTGTACACAAGTTCAAGCTATTCAGATGTCCTCCAATAATTCCTGATGGAGAGAGTGGCTTCCTTTTGCTTGATCATTTGCTGTTGCCAGCAACAAATAGTTTTGGTAACGTTTGTATTTCAGCAGCACCCATTTTTAAACGCCCAGTTTAATTGAATTGGTCATCTCAGTAATGTAGAACAGATTCCACAGGGTGCTTTATAGCTTATTTAGTTTCTAGTCTGCATTATTTATTTTGTTTGGTGTGGTTTTCTTTGCCTATTGCACTGCTTATGAATCATTGGCCATGATTTTATTTTGTACAAATAACGCTTTGAGATATGTTACAGAGAACCGCTTATTTTTTTAAACTTTGAAGAAAAGAATTTATGGGGACTGGTCAGATGACGGTTGTGTGTGCATAAAGCATTTTCCTTTGCCTGTTACATACATTTTATATTTTCTGGCAGTATTTAAACTTTTTTTTTGTTTAAATTCTCACTAATTTCTATTAAATTGTCAAACCTTTATATAATCAATGTTCATCAAGCAAATATCTTGCTGTTGGTTAACTTCTATTTTGTCAATACCATGTTAATCAAGTAAATAAATTCTACAGCCATCTGCATGTGGTTTTATTTAACAGGAAACAGCAAATAACTTCGACAGGTTCAATACCTACCATCTCCAGATAGAGCTGGGAATATCCCATCTGAAAGCCTGGAGTGGTGCTACCAAGTAGCGTAGACAGTACTGAGCTCTATGGTTCAGTGATTTGATACCATGCAAGGTAGCTTCTAGGTTGATATCCACTGCAAGCTGTAACTAACTCAAGCACTTGTTGCTGTCCAAATGTGACTTGTACAGGCACATGTAAGGCTTTGGGGAAAATGGGGAAGTGGTGTGTAATAGAGACTGTGCAACTGGGAACACCCACAGACAGCATTTGCAGTCTCTTGAGATGGGAGCAAATTCAATAAGGCTTGCTTTTGCATAAATGTGCATACATTTGCACCGTTAATTTGCAGTCAGCATTGTTGCCGCTTCATGATAGCTAAAGTAAATATTAAGCAGCTGTGTGGTAACACAGTACAAAAAAAATCTGGCAAGTTTGACATGTTATGATCAAAACGAGTATGTTTTTCCACTAGACGGCAGGTGATGGGAAAGAACAAGCTGAAAGAAAAGGATTAGTCAACCACATGAATACGAAGAACTGGTTGAATTAATCACTGTACATTTATTCTAACACTTTTATGAAAGCAAATGCAGGTTTAAACATTTTTTTAAAAGGCTGCATGAACTTAGAACTGGGTGTGCTTTTCCGGATTGTGGTGTTTTCTAATAGACAATATGGGGTGCAGCAAGTGGTCAGCTGCTGCAACACTGCTAAAGTTAAGCTGCTATAGACCCTTGGATGAGAAACTGGAAACTCCAAGTAAAAAGCAGGGCATGAATACAACCATTTTTTAAAAAGCCCAATATGTAGCTCAAGGAATAAAGGAGCCTATAGTTACAAAAATGATAAAAAGAGTGCTTCAATACAGAAGCATACCAGCAATAGACACACTGAAAAAACAATACAAAAACAAGTCAAAGGAAGGTGATAGGGGGCAATGGGACTATGTTGTGTATTGTTTTGCAACAGACTTGTGGGATCCAAATAACAAACCAGCATCATGGCTCATTGTGAACATTCTCCAGGAGACTGCATGAGATTTAGAACACTGTCTGAACTGGAACACCCCATGCCACATGGTTACAACCCAGCCTTCCTACTCCATCAGAGCATTAGTGTGCCATACTACTTTCAGGCAGCCTAGTTTTCTAATTCTGATTATCAGGCCAGGATCTGGCCATGAATACTTGGGTCTCTACAGATTTACAAAGTATGTTTTAGTTCAAACAACTTCAACACATTTCTTTAAAAGCTCAGCTTCTCAGAGCTTTCAAATAACTAACTTCATGGTTTTATCTGAACATCACAAGTTGAGGTAGTAGCGTATGCATATTAATTCGTGTGTGTGTGTGTGTGTGTGTGTGTGTGTATATCACACACACACACACACACACACACACACACACACACACACACACACGTAAAAGAACCCACAACACTAAACATAGTATATGGTAGTAGGGAGCTACTACTACTATATGAAAAGAAATAAGGCAGAACCAGCATTAATTGTTATGCATTTCTAACCCCATGATTTTAACAGCCACTTTGCACATTGATAACTAGCCACCATGAACATGTGCAGCTTTTGTCAGCCCCCCCCCCCGCATTATGACTCTTGAACCAAGCTTTCAGCCTGGGGACATACATACACAATACCAGTTACACACATTTCTTCAGAGTAGGACATCCACCTGTCCTTGGGTAACAAACAACTCTCTCTCTCTCTCTCTCTCTCTCGCCATGAGAAGTTAAACACACAATTTTAGACCCACATACCACCATCAGAACAGGAAAAGGAGAGACTTGATAAAGGCATTTCCTATTTGCAAGCTTTTATACGGTATTAAGAGAAGGAGATTTCATTCACTCTTATTAATAAATTTTCTTTTTATTTGGACAAGGAGAGAACATTTTATCACAACAGTTTGAAATAGCATGATTAAAGACTGCAGCCCTCCCAAGGGTGGTCACAGATATGTACAGTATATGAAGAGAAGTTGCACCTTAGAGCCGATCATGATCAAGTTAAAAATACCTGATGTGAAATACATGTGCTAACAGGTTTCCTTCAGGTCATGACCAGCATGAAAAACGCATTAGAACACAGGTACTCAGTGGAGTTTTCTGCTAATGAGTACAGCAATATGCTGTGTTTAAAGGTTTACAATCAAATTCTTGTTAGTGTTAGCACTGAGCCCTTAAAGGGATAAAACAAACACCAAATCTCTACTTTTCCCTCTTTTACACACATCAAAACTATTCACACTTAAGGAGGTGCCCAGCTGCATACAAATTAAGTCTTTTCAAGGATAAAAACTTTTAATAGCTAATACTGGAGGTGTCTCTTGCTTCTTGGTACAAATCTGCCTTTATAGGGTATGAGAATTTCAGCTATCAGTTCCTAAGGTGGGAAAAGCTTGTTACATTAACTCCTCAGGAGAAAACAAATGCCGGTCTCTGGAAATCACATCCCTTCTACACTGAAAATGCTCAGCCAATTCAAGTTTCACATATTCAGGAAGACAGAAGATTTAAGGCTCCGGTGGCAAATACAATCCTCTGAGCAAAGTTGTTCTAGAGTCAAGATTCAACAGGTAATGTTTATTTTTATTTTTCCTTGACTCTTAAAATCCTTGGTCTCAGGTTTAGATAAGATCCAACTGAAGTTAAAAGTCTGGCAAGAAATTCATTCCTCCATGGGGAAAAAAGAGGTTTCAGTCATCCATTTTAGGAGCACTTGAGGATTGCCCTGCAATTTTGTAATGTTTTTGGTTGTGGTTTTTTTAATTAAAATTATAGCAACATTCAGGGACTACTTTTAGTAAGTTGAAGAGGCCGTGCTCATGGCATCATCTGCAATTTTGGTACTGGCAGGGTGGATGCTTGCGAAGTATTTTACGTCATTATCATTATCCATTTGGAGGGCCACAATTGTCTGCTCCACTGCTTCTTGGTGAGCACTGACACATGTTAAAAAATATTCTGTATGGAGAAAAAGCAAGAGAATCTTTTTTTATAAAGGAAAAGGTAGCTTCACAAAAGATACGCTTCTTATAAAACCCCAAATTAGGATGCAAAGTCAATGTTATTTCTTTTTGCTGCCAGTACAGAACATTTATACAAAATGCATACAAAGACTAACATTTCAAATCATTTATATATATATCATAATTTGGCATAAACAAAAAAAGGGACCCTGCTTATCATGACTGGGTTGTAGAAAGCACAGGCTCCCACATTCTTCTGGCTCAATTTTAAGGTGCTAGTTATAATCAACATTTACTAAGAAGTCATCTGTACTGCGTAAGGTTGAGCAGGGAAAAGTCAATGATCCTTAAAGCACTGCACTGGGTGCCTGTGACCTACTGGGTACACTTAGGATCCAAGTACTTAAAGGAATGCCTTTCACTTACCTACTGACCTATGTTTAGAGATCAGGAGGGGAGACCCTGCTCTTGATCCTACCAATGGGCATGGTCCGTGATAATGTGACACAATACAGGGCAGTGCCCCAATGGTGGAATTCCTTCCCTGGGGAATGGCAGCTGTCCCCTGTGCTGCTAACGGCATACTTCTTCACCCGAGCTTCAATACCCTGGACATAGCAGTGTTACTAATGTGCTGGTTGTCTCATGCTGTTGTTTTGGTTTTGTAGTTTTTATATGTTTTAACTATGGTGCATAAATGGCTGCAAAGGTGTAGGATACAAGCAGAATACATAATACTACCACCACCTTTTTATGTTTTTCAGCCATGTTTCAAGTGAAAACAACTGCCAATTGGAGATGATCCCTCTATGGGTAGCTGGCCTGGCCTACCCCAGCAACTTTTCTGGTCCTCTAGGATTGCATCAGTTTTGGTGTCAGTGGCAAAAGGAAGGGGGGGATAGAGACTGTTCTGAAGTGAACAAAGCCCAGCACCCTGATAGGAATGCAAATCATGCAGAGAGGTAGCCATAACCCCCGTTCTCAGCTGTTGTAGACCATGAAGTACTAGCCAAGGCTGAATGCAACTCTTAGGCCAAAAAAGTTAGCCACTTGGTACCTAGGAAATTCCCACAGCCTCCTAGATGTTAACTTTATTTACTAGCTAATACTACCCTGTAAGGATGCACACAGGAAATGTGTGATTTCTACAGAGCAGGAAATGCTGCAAGAGTACTTGAGTCCACAAACCTTTCTCTAGAAGCGTTTGCCTTAATGTTTTTGCAAGTAGGACTCGAACGTTTGGAACTCGATCTGAGGCCAAGAGCAGTAAATGGGGCAATAGATGCTCAGCAAACTGATCCATTGGCAGGCAGTCATCTTCTATGATAGTCTGAAAAGAAGATGAAGTAACTGTTTTAGACTTCCCCAAAAAGCAGGAGCAAAGCCTCTAAAATGGCAATAAAATATATTCTATAGGGTCATTTCGAAGCTCTCTTCTTTTTGCTTTCTTGGATTTGGGGCTGCTCCCTACCCGTTTCCCCCTTCTCCACTGATATACAGCTAGCCATTCACATGGAAAGCTTCAAGGAGACATATTTCTGGATAACACACATTAAATTAGGACAAGAGAATGATAACCATCATTAGGCTCCACCTCCAAAAGCTCTTTATCTTTATCTATTTGTAAGGAGCGGAGTTCACGAATACCATCCAGTTAGCTACTCTTACTAACTTTCTATTGTACCCATCATCAAACTCTGGAATCCAGAAATAATTCAGTGTTGAAAATGGAAAAAAATTGTAGCTTTGTAGCAGCAGCTTACATGTCGGGAAAATAATAATTCATAAATCTCTTACCTGACAAATAAAGGCGAATGTTTGCCTGCCAGACCACTTTTGGCACCTGCAGAATGTTTCAACCAGTTCATTCATGAGATCGACCACAAATGTTGGTGGTGGAGCACTATACAGCTTCTTTACCATTTCACTAACCTAGAAAATACGCAAAGGACCCAATACATGGATTATCTGCTAAATGGATACTAAGTCAAATTCCATTTTTAACATTTACATTATAGCTCATTATAGCTCATACCAGTTTGAAGGAAATCCAACGAACAGAGGAAACCTTGTCTGCACAAAGGCTGAGAGCAATAGGTCGTAGGTAATCGTATATGTCTCTGGCACTATACAGATCTAGAAGCAAGATCAGCTGCCTACAAAAATAAAATAAACAAAGGACTTAAAACTGCTAACCAATCAAGAAAATGATCATTAAAAAGAAGCTATGTGCTGCAAGCAAAGGTGAATATTCCACGAAGAAGAAGAAGAAGAAGAAGAAGAAGAAGAAGAAGAAGAAGAAGAAGAAGAAGAAGAAGAAGAAGAAGAAGAAGAAGAAGAAGAAGAAGAAGAAGAAGAAGAAGAAGAAGAAGAAGAAGAAACTGGATTTGATATCCCGCTTTATCACTACCCTAAGGAGTCTCAAAGCGGCTAACAATCTCCCTCCCCCTCCTCCCCCACAACAAACACTCTGTGAGGTGAGTGAGGCTGAGAGACTTCAGAGAGAAGAGTGACTAGCCCAAGGTCACCCAGCAGCTGCATGTGGAGGAGCAGGGAATCAAACCCGGTTCACCAGATTACGAGTCCACTGCTCTTAACCACTACACCACACTGGCTCTACACAGCACACTGGCATAGAAGAGCAGAGATGTGGGTTCCAGCCTGATCTAGTAGTCTCTGAAGAAAAGCTACAGTGCAGGAGGAACTCCCTGTATCTAATGGCCACCTGCTCTAATGGCCACCAATTGCTGCTGGAGTGTAAGGCACCTCAGCAGCCTCTTTCTGGAGTTGAAATGGAGCATGCCCTTGTGCTACTAATGGGGTGGAAAGGTTTGGTTCTGCTCTTTCTTAGATCTAAAAGATCCATGTACTACAATTCCAAGCATGCTTACTCAGCAATAAATTCCAATGAGTTAAATTTTCTTGGGACTAAGTCCCATTGAACACAAAAACTTTACTTTTTAGTTAACTATACATAGACCCTAAGTTTCAGCCTCTCATCTGGCAAGTGGAATAAAAAACAAGCAGCTAGTGGGTTTTTCCACCTTCTCAGAACCTAAACTGTGCCCAGAGAGAAGTGGTATTCTACATTAATAATCAGGTCTAGCATTTTGACAGCATAGTTTACTACTAAAACTTACTCAGCAAGTTCTGCTCGGAAACGCCAGTTCCTGCTGTTATCTGTGACTAAGAATTCCTGAAGCTGGTACAGATATTCCCGCCTTTTATCAAGGTGAAGAAGCTGAAAAAATAAAGATGAATGTTTTCAGAACCATACAAATTATAGTTGATTGCAGTTTATCAAATTATAGTTGATTATAGTCCATCCAAAAATGAGGCAATATTCCAGAATTTCTATGAAATATCCTGGAACAAGACAGTAATGCAATATACAATGTGAATGATGGCAGAAATTAAACACATCTTCAGTTTCATCACATGATATCCATCAAGTTTTACTAAATTCTAAAAGTTTATAAATTTAATGATCTGTCACCACAGAAGTATGCATGCAGGGAGAAGGAAAGGGGGTGATTATTTTGTATGCATAAAAGGAGTATGTACCTTCAGAAAATCATGCAGATGCTTAAGCACACCAATTCTGACTTCATCAAGGTCCTTTAAGAAGCCATTGAAGACTGGAACCAGATCACCAGCTGTAAGCTGGTCCCCAAGAATGACTGCAAGTTCATGTATAGAGAATGCCAATGTTCTTCGAACTTTCCACTAAGAGGAAACAATGCACAAAGACAACTTGTTAGCAAATCATACAACTTATTCAAGGCTAGGGGTTAGATTTGTTGCACAGCCAAGAGTACAGCAACTGAAAGCAAGTTAGTTCAGCAGATTATTTTACAACAGCAGCCAGAAAAAGCTGATAAAATAAAAATATTATTTTTCACTCACTCCACCCAGCCTTGAAACTGAACAAAAGTAAATAAAACAATCTACACATTTACAGCTTGATTTGAAGGCTAAAACTAGACAAAAAGGAGAAATGGCTCCTTCCATGCATCGCTTCTTTCCTGTGGTGAAGTCTAGTAACATAAAACCCATGATGGACATCATGGTGCTCTGGCAAGTTACCCTGGCCTAACAAAATTTTCAATGCAATTAAATCACACTATGTATTTTTATTTATTAGATATTACTGGAAACAGAGGAGATGTGGAGCTGTTTTCACCAAAAAGCCAAGCATCTCTCAGATCTGGTTCCTCTACCATGCTGCAATTAATCAGTTAACTTACAATCAGTTAACATATTAATGCAGGTAGGTAGCCGTGTTGGTCTACCGTAGTCGAAACAAAAATAAAAAGGGGGCTGAAGACGAACTTTTTATTTGAGTGATAATATATAGAGATTTATATACCACTTAATCAAAAAACCACAGCTCTAAGCAGTTTATACAAAATAGAAATTGTTTGGGTCAGCTTTCCTAAACAAAAAATATGTTAAGCATGTTCTCATTCCATTCAATCCCTTATTATAACTTTTTGGGGGCAACAGGAGAAAACAAAAGATGTCCTAACTTCCTCTACCTGTTCCCCAGAAGACCTTTTGTGTTCCTGCAAACCCAGCAGAAGAGGAACCTTTTCAAAATTCTAGCACCACAGCCAAAGGATCAGGCACCCCTTGCATAGGTGTCTGAAGTACAATCCTAGGCTCTCTTCACCACTGCAAAACAACACACGATTGTGCTCATAATTCTATTTTACTGATTTGTCCAGAATTTTAGACATAATAAGATTAATCCCATACAGCTGGTAAACACTGGCCTTGTATGAATGCTATCGCAAACTCTTGGGATAAATGTTGGCACAGTGCAAAGTTCTTTTCTAATCCTTCCTTTGAATTATTTTATGAGTTTAGCAGATTCATTGCATTGAATTCAAAAAGGAAGAATGCTGGGGGGTTTCAGAAATTACATTAGAGCAAGCTGTTCCTACAGCAAATCTATTAGTTGATCAGCATGAATGGAAAAAGAAATCCAATAGGTTATTTATGGCTTACAGAGCAATCTTACAGCAAGATCTGTCGGAATGAGTAGGTTAGGATTCAGCAGATCTCTGGCTGAACTGGGAGGTTCCCAGTACAACCAGGCTACATTGCTTAACTCCTTCATCTTCAGCTCAGCCAGAGATCTGCAAGATTATATTCCCCATTCTAGGCCAGATGGAGCCCAGTTAGCTGAGCAAAGCCTAGTAGATCTTAAATCAGCATAAGCCCTGGAAAAGGGTCCTAAGCCTGTTGATCTTGGTCATGAAATCTGGCAACCAGTAAACAGGCTGGTGTAATTCAAATACTATTTTAAAGGCTTACTTTCCCTTTGCCAGCCTTAGGCTGGCTTAGGCAGCAACAGCCTTGCTGCTGAATGGAATTTGGATCTGGAGTAACTTTATGCCAGCTTAATTTACACTGGTTTGCTTTACACTAGCCTACTACGTATAGGATTTATAGGATTCCTCCCCTAGAAAGAAAAATATGATAAAGACATGTGCAAATTCTCCTTCCAGGACACAAGTAGTTACCATCCCTTCCCCTCAGATATCCCTCTTCTCAGGAAAAAAACATCAAGAATGCTATAGTAACGAGAAGTGGCTCAACATTTCTACTTTCCCACTGCATTAAGAACCTTAGACTAGTTCCTGGAAGACTAGAGAAGCCAAAGCATACAATTTCAAATTGCACATACCATAGTATCTTAGTACTTTCAGGTCTTATAAAGAACATTACCTGCATGTCAGAGGCTAACGTCTCATAAGTATCTTTCAGACAGTGCCAGTTCTGTCTACCTAAGGTAAGTGCCACACCTGGAAGGCTGTAGGCACAGTGCTTTGCAATCTCTGTATCAACAGTCTGAGCTCGAGAGGGGTCAGTCATGGATAAATACTGGTCCAGCAAGGCCTGAGGTACAATGTCCTAAAACGCAAAGCATATGAATTTAAGCATATGTTCTGAGAAAACTACATCGCCATAAAAATAATTAATTAAAAATGTTAAGACTGCAGGGAGAGAGAATGAAAAAGAAAATTCAAGTACTATTTCTTAAGTTACATTAATTATTCTTCTAATATCCACCTTGTTACAAGTATAAATGGGAACTTTTTAAGGAGAGCAGGAGCGAAGTGGCTCACCTTTCAACAGAGCTGATGGAGGGGCCCTGCAGTCCCAATAGGACGGCTGATGATGATAGTTGAGGGAGAAGCCATAAAATGAGGGTGGGAGTCATGTGCAGCCACCATAGGTCAAAGGTTGCCACATGTGCCCCAGGTCCTGAGAGTACAAGGGAAGTGATGACTCAGGGCAACAGGATTAGCTACCACCCTGCTGACTATATGGGCTACGATGTTTCTGTTTTGCCTACAGGTGCCTGAAGCCATTACGGCAAAAGGGAAACAGAAAAGCTTGTGCATAGTACAAGCCATCTCTCTCACACACTCACTAGAGTTAATAAGTTAATAATAAATTCTTGCCGACTGCATGTACAGGTCAGATTTGCAACTGATGATGCTCTCAAGGGGACAACAGTAGTCTGAGTGAGGAGGCTCAGGTTTCAATTTTAAATATCAAAGTTCAGATTTTTTTAAAAAAAAGAGGCAGAAACTTACAGTGCACAATTTAAGCAAAGTAAAAATTATACTTACAGGTGTCGGATCATATATTACATGTAAAATTACTTTTAAGTTGCAGTTTCTCTCATGTACAAGGAGAAAACTCTTTAAAAATACCTGAATTTTAGATTTTTTTTCTTCTTCGGGGCTGAAACTACTATTAGTGCTAAAGTCGGAATCATTATGAATATAACGCAGAGCAGATTCTACAATGTCCTGTGGTGGAAAGTTAAAAACAACAACTTACAATGCAGGCATACTCTGCAGCACTATCCCATGCATATTTACTCAAAAGTAAATGCTACAGCATATGAAAATGAAGCTACTTGACATTAACTGACAGATGCTCAAGTGATAAAATTCATTGCAGCCAAATATTTACCTCAACAGTATCACTGATTAAAGGCACTGGGTCATCCTGAATGGATGTAAAGCTCAGTTGATCTTTGATGCTCAGCTCATTCTCAGAATCCACTGACTTGCCAATGCCTGCTGTCGTTTCCTCCTGAGGACCCAGGCTTGAGGCTCGGAGGGCAGCAGAGAGCACCTCCACTTGTGCTGTGCATGTAAGGAAGGGGGCAAGCAGGTCAAAAACTTGTTCTACACCCATTACACAAACATTTCAGTGGTGTAGTAGTACTTCCCCCACACCCTGCTTCATATTCCATTAATACAGCAGTTAAGAACCTCCATGATGGAAGCAGGGCATTTACAGAAATGCCCTGTGGCTATGGAATGATCTTGCTGCTAAGGTGTAAAGTCTTTAAATGGTTTCAGAAAGAATTACAATACACTTCTGGTTAAGCATGGGATAAATCTGTTAGGTAAACTTTGGGAATGTGCAGACTCTGGTTTTAAGCTGCATTTTATTGCTTTTAGTATTTTACCCTGATGATGGCATGAAATCTGCTTTGTAAGCTGCTCCAAGCTTATGAAAAAACATCCTATCAATGCTCTAAATCAGGAGTCGGCAAGGTTTATCTTGCCTGGGCCAGATTGGTCCCGTGGAGATCCCTCCCATGGGCCGGAGCATGTGTGCCCACCATTTCCAGCTTCTGCACATGCGCAGATGTGATTTCCGGCACCAAGGAAGCGAGTCCCCGTGCCGTGCTGTGCCAGTTTAGTGCAGCATGCAAGCAGGCAGCTCGGTTCAGGGGCAGCTCGTAGGCTGGTCAAACGACCTTCACGGGCTGCTTCCGGCCCATGGGCCTTAGGTTGCTGACCCCTGTTCTAAATGAAAGCTGTACGACAGTGCAAGATGCAGTTCCACTAGGGTTTCCAAGCACACATACTCAAAGATAATAGTAAATTGGTGAACAGGCAGTACACATTTGGAGGGCTACCAAGGAAGCCCTTTACTTCTTTCTGCAACCATGTGGACTCTCACAGCATTATTTGGCCCCTAAAAAAACCAGGGAGTGCTATCTGGCTTCTTACATTGCTAGATATTTCTTTTCCTTCCTAACACTCCCCACATCTTGGTAACCTTCTCTTTTTTCCTGCACTTTGGAAACAATTCAAGGCATTATTCCTTGTTTTAACTTCATAATTTCAGAAATCCATCATCTTATGGAGCCACCTCATGCCTTTAAATATGAAAGGTTATTTCTTCAAAATGTGCTGAGAACTGATGCCTCTCAGTTCTATTTAATTTAATTACATTCACATTGTTCATTATATTTAGTTGTAACATAAATGTAGGTAAGACTGAGAAGCTACAATTCTCTTACATCGCGGTCCCAATTCTTTGGTGTGGATCTGAAAACAAACTTTCAGCTGTCATAAATAGTTTTGAAAATGTGAAACAAAAATAAATAAAAAAGAAACCAAGAATTTATTTGACTTTTAATTTTCATGTCTTTTGGTGGTATTCAACTCGTTTACTCAGAGCTGAGCCAATGAAATTAATGAACCTGACTAAGTTAGGTCCTTTAAATAGCCTTAATCTGACCCCTTGCATCGGCATTTTTCATTTGCTTTCTAAAGTCTTGCATATTTTGATAGTAACAATGTAGGGGTATATTTAATATATTTAATATTGTCCACTCACAGCTGATTCAAAGACCTGCATGTTCATGATACACAAATTCTGCTAATTTATACATCCAGAGTATTTAAAGTAGTTATTGAGCTTTATCTCATTACACATTTTGTTATGTTCTTGTTACTGCACAAATTGACCACCATAGACTATAGGCATCAGTGGTGGCCAACAGACAAAGTTGACTGTATGGTTCTCCTCCTGCTACACAGTCATCTGTAGTGGTTGTTATATTCAGCAAATAGATGAAAGAAGCAATTCATCCTAGGGAAGCCACTGTTTCTGGCCATTTGCCATTTGAGACAGGGGTCACTGAGTTATGTTCAGCCTAGGTTTTTAGGCTTTTCAAAGACTGCCGGGGGGGGGGCGAGATACAGAATCTTCTTTTGAAGAAACCAAACAAAGCTTCAGTGTTGAATATGCAGCTATAAGAACTGAGACACTGGGAACTAACTTGTGATTGAATTAGGATTTGCTAGGCATAACTAAGCAAGGCTTGCTGACATGAGCTGCATGTAGCCATATAATGAATAATAAAAGCATCCATATAATTAGTAACAATAATAACATACATTGAATGCTTAACTATTTCTCTATTCACTATTTTATTCATTCTTGTGACATCCTTAAAGAGATGCCAGTTTTATTATCTCCAATTTGTCAAGAATGGGGAAGGAAAGGAGAGATAGAGAAACTTGCCAAAGGCTGTCTAGTGTCACAGTGGGCAGAAGTTAGATCTAGATCTACTTGTACATGCTTAGCTGTAGATTAGCATGGGCTTCTGACTCCCAATTGCGTGCAAATAATAGCAACAAACTGATATCTCTCCCTACCACCCTAAATTATACTGCTGAAATGTAGAAAGCTTGGGGTAACCCAAATTACAGTTTTGTGTGAAAGATTGTGAGCTCCATTCAGGATTCCTAGGCCCCAAATTATTTTATGTGCATGCCTCTTGCATTGGCAGCTTTGAGTAGATCTTGGGGTTTAGGAAAAAATACAGTATATTTTGCAAGCCTTGCGTCTGTCTATCCTGGTGTAGTGAACTCACAGTTGAGGTGATATTTGAATAATTGAACCCTACCTCACAACTCTCTCACCTACTCATTACACATTACTACCAGTCATCTTTTAAAATCTTTTGCAAAAGCATTAAACCCTTAATCAAAACCATACCTGAGAGGCTGCTTTCCAAACTTTCTTAAAATCAAAGGAACTAGATACTGCAATTTCAGGACCTTTTTTTTAGGTCCTGAAAGTGAAAGAATTTATTGTGAAACTTTAAGGAAATAAATGTCATTCAGGTATAGAATAATTTGGGGGCACCACCACTAATTGGTACTGGCTTTTATCCTTGTCTGACTCTGCAACTTCATGTGAATCATACCTCGGTTAGCATCAATACCAAAACACATTGCTTTTGGCTCCTTTCCCATTCAGTTGAAACCTCCCCAACTCCCCCGGTTCAAATCAAAATGTATCTCTCTCACATTACCTAAAACATAGTGACTACCAAACCATTACATGAGACATCTCATGCTATCCTCTCTAATGCAACGTGTGCATTATATGACATTGGCTGTGACAACTCGTGATTTTTATGAACATTTATTATGTAATCACATCCAATGTAGTACTGCGGCATTAAAAAAACAACATGTTAGCCACTACAGGGAATAAGATTAAAGATTAAATAAGTTTTGAAGCACAGGGAACACGGCAGATGACTGTAAGGGCAAAGGAAGAAAAGCAGCAGAGACAATTATGGCTTTAAAGCAATATAAGTGTGTACAAGTAACTGAGAATGCGATGGAAAGCACTTTCAGCTACTTATTAAAACAAGCATAAAATGAGGTAGATAGTTAGAGCTCAGACCTAGTTCAAACTGACCTTAATAGATTGGAGAACTGGGTCCAAACGAACAAAATGAATTTTAATAGGGACAAATGTAAGGTTTTATACTTAGGCAGGAAGAGCCAGCTGCATAAATGGGGAACACCTGGCTTACCAGTAGTACCTTGTGAAAAGGATTTAGGGGTCTTAGTAGACCCTAACTTAACATGAGTAAACAGCAAAAAAAGCTTATGCATCAACAGAAGTCTAGTGTCCTGATCAAGGGAAGTCATAGTACCGCTCTATTCTGCCTTGGTCAGATCACATTAAGTTATCTGGGGAAATTTCAGGGCAATGATCTGTTTAGTCTAATTCAGGGTTTCCTAAACGTGGGTCTCCAGCTGTTTTTGGATGACAATTCCCATCATCCCTGACAACTGGTCCTATCCTACCAGCTAGGGATGATGGGAGTTGTAGACCAAAACCATTGGAGACTCAAGTTTGGGAAGCCCTGATTTAAATTATACTGTACCTCTTATTTCCTTCATTTAGTAAATTCTATTTATTATTTTAGTTGTGTGTGTTGTTGCTAAAATACAATGCTTGCACAGCAATACAACATCCTCCTGTTTGTTTTATCATCTGCAGCTTCTGTTTCCTGAAGTGCGCTTTCTTACTTCCTTTCTACTTAACAACACAGTAAGTTGCTATGTGATTACTTCACAGAGGAGTATAATTTTAAAACGCTTCCTGTGGTGCATTCGCATAGGGAACATTTCATGTACTGAATCCCATCTTTCAGAAAGTCCTCTAACAGATACAATACTTAAGAAGCTACTCAGTAGTACACATGTTGGCAAGCTGCCTGCAAGTGAAAATTCATTTAAGCAAACACAAGGGTGGGAAACTTCCTAATAAAGTGTATTTTGAGATTCTGTATTCAAACCCAAGCCAACTGAGGTGAGACTATAATAAGCTGTCCAGAGTCACTATTTGGTATCTGACATCATTAATGGATCAAGTAGTTCATTTTCTAGCTCATTTTCTGCAATTAACCATTTATGGATTAAATTAGTAGATTAGCACAATGACCAACAGTTGTAATCAAAGATCACGTATAAGGGCTAAGTAGTAATGAAATGGGACAAACTGGGTTTTGTTTTGGTTGTAAGAGGCAGCTGACCTGTTTCTTCCATAGTTCATAAAGAGGTGTACTGCAACCAACACCCCTAATATGGTGGTGGATCCTGCTACCATAACTTTTATCTTTCATATGAACATGAGAAGAGCCCTGCTGGAAAAGGCCTACCCAGCATTCTGTTCTCACAGTGGCCAACCAGATGCCTATGCAAAGTCAACAAACTGGACACATGAGCACCTTCCACTCATGATTCTCCGCAACTAGTATAGATGTTACACTAGCTGTCTCAGACCCAGCACTGCTTGGGAATTCTAAGAAACAAAAAAGTGAGTACTGTTTTGAAATTGGTGGTTAAAATTTGCACAGTTTTGAAAGGTTCAGTATGCCATCTTGATTCAAAATGGTGTCCAATTATATCAATAGACAAAAACTTGCTCCTTGATCTCAGGAACCATCACGCAAGCTTTCTTAAGAGGTGTCCAAATTCAGAGAGAACAGATAAAGAGACCACCTTCCAAAATACATAGCAGATTCAGCAACACCTGGGAACATTCAGTAACTTTACAGAAAAAAAACTGCCAAGAAGAGGGTTTGTAAACCAGTCCTGAGGGCAACTGTATTCAGATGGAGACAGATTTATGCAAATTATTATGAATTACACCCACATAACAGACCTTCACATGCCACAAAATATTTAAAAGTGAAGTGGGACAGAGATCAAGAGGCATGTTCCATGACATTTCTGATAGCAAAATATTAAATGAAATGCAAAATGTTTGCAGCCCTTGAGGGTTCCTGGAAATTAATCTATATAGGGATGGTAGAGACTTTGGGCTTGCAGCTTCACTTCTAATGTACTGCAATATGTTGATATAGTTGGGTTTGATAACCCAAATCACTTTTTAACAGGCAACTTAACATTTAAACCAGGGAGTAAAATGGCCAAGGAAAACTGCCCCAACTAACTTGTAACAATTTATTCACCCTGTAATTTAGATCTTTGTTTGAAATCAAGAAAAGGAAATGGAAGGACAGAAAGGGGGGGGGGGTAGTGGTGCAAAACAGAGACCTGATTTTCTTGATAAGTAAGCATAGTGTATTTGCATAAATCAAGGCTATTTACCTACAGGATTCTAAGATTCATTTCAGTTCCAGTTCCTATTAATTGGCCTTAATCTTTCTTTTCTAGGCATCTAATTCACACCTCACCTGGAACTAGGAATGTATTAACATGTATTAATACCTTTAACATCTGGATCATCTATATGAGGCTCCAAATTTTCTATCATTTCTTCCAACTCCTTCCTTGTAGCCATGGTAACGTTTGAAGAAGCTGATGCAACAACTTCCTGCTCTCCTTCCTGAGTTTCTGAATCAAGTGTTTCTGCAGTTTCCTGAAGTTCCAAATCAATATCTATATTGGGAAGTGGAGTCCTCCAGAAATTGAATGAGTTATATAGCTCCTGATCAGAAAGGGTTTTTTCCTGGGAACTCGGTGCAGGTGCTGGCAATACTGCTATGCTACAGCAATCAAAACTTTGTTTGTTCTTATTTGCTGCTTCTTGACATGATTCTGAAGACGAAGTGCAATGAAACATTGTCTCAGGCAGGGAATGAACCAACATGGAATTACTCTCTTCTTTGTCATTTTCAAGGGTCTCTGCAAAATCACTCTCACCAGCATCTAAAGGCAACTCAATCTGGCTTTGTACCTCGTGTGTTGGGATATCTTCTGTATCTACAATTCTTTCATTGCTGGACAAAGAAAATAATTGTGTGTGTTATCTACCACAGTGGTTATAAACACATATTTAGCTACAACATGGGTGGTCAATCTGCAATATGGAGGTCACAAAGGGAAAAATGGAGGGTGGTAGGATGCTGGGACAAACAAGCAAACACGAAATTAAAGACACGTGTCACACCAAAGCACAAGGAGCTGTATGTGCACTGTAGTGCAAAATAAACTGGCCTCAACTTCTGCCATAGTCAGTCACCGCTGGTCTACATAAGGACACTTGTGCCTTTCTTAGTTGCTCACCAACAGGCAGCATCAAAATTAAGGTACTTCAAAAAGAATGAACATTTGGCTCATATAGTCTGTATCCACAATTTTTCATTGCTAGACCCAGAAAATGTGTATGTCTAACAATCAGAATGGTTGGGTTGTTTAAAAGAAAGATTTTTTTAAAAAACCCATCCTACCTCAGAAGTTGGGACATGAAATTTCCTTCATAATGGCAGAACATACAATCAAAGTATCAGTAAAAAAAATATGCTAAGAGCCAATGAATTTAAATGAAATTAATAAACAGTCCATACCTATGTTCCTCTGCAAGGTTCCGATCCTCAGTGTTTTTACATTCTTCTTCTTTAAAAAATTGACCACTGCTGGATGGATTAGCGAACGTTGATATAAAAGGCCCCAGGGATTGAAAGGCAGCTTGGCGGACCTAGAGTAATGGATTCCAGAGAGTTCCTTTAAATATTTCACTGTTCCTTATGCTTTTTCAAAGTAGTAAAATATGTTGTGGCATCTAACAAATAAGTAAAACGACCAAAGTATCTGGACATAGAATTGCCTTAAATTTCTAGCCATAATAGTTATTGAAAACATAACATCTACAAAATACTTCAGAGGATGGAGCTTCTATACCTTGCATGATACATTACCCTTCTTCCACATGTCAATGGTATTATCAATACTTTAAACATTAATTTAACTCTCTCAAAATAATTGTCAAGAATCTTGCAGGAGGAGGAGGGGAGCTTAACAACGGACATCTTACCCATCGTGAAGGGTCACTGATAAGGTTAATAAAAAGTGTTGATAATTTTGTTCGCCGGACCTCCTGTGATGTGGCACATGAAACAGCCATAAAACATTCAGCACAAGCCTTCCGCACACCCCAAACATTATCAGAACAAAGCTGAAAAAATCTAGGAAGCTGAAAAATACAAAGCATAACACAAATTTTGTATGAATAATTTTAATAAGGTTTTGACTTCTTATCTTGAAGTAATTCCTCATAAACTTGTAAAATGTTATAGTGGGAAATTATTAAGTATGCTATGGACAAGATTAAGAAAAGGGCACATTCATTTTTTTGCTTCCTATGTTTGGAATTGCTTTACTATACAGTATTGCTTCGTTTTGGCATGAAAAAACCATCCCATCGTCTCACAAAGAGCTTAAGCTACAGTACTCCAGTAAGCTACTCCACTCAGCAGTATTCTGTGCAACTTGTAGCTTTTGGAACAGCCCCACATAGAATTCATGTGTAACTGTGGCCAGGATATCTAGGTCCAGGAATAGCCGTAGCTGATGCACTAAAGTTGGTAAAAGGCATTAATGAAATCTAGCATAAATTAGTGATCAGTGTACTTTGGTTCCAGTGATTTCAATAGGAAGAATTATAACTGCAGTTTATCAAAACCTATTTCAGATTTTGGATTTACCAGCATTTCTTCAGTGGCTTGCTGTCCAACTACACTACAGATGTCACCAAAATTGGCTGCACAAACCTGAAAAAACAATACATTTATTATAATATGACACCGAGCAGACAAAAACTATTCAAAAAAGCAAGACTGCAGTTCTCAAACTACTCCGTGTAATGTTTTCCAATCAACTGTAAATCTATTGCACTGAGTCACAGGTTTATTACTCACTGCAGTTCTAATCTTAAAGTTAGCTAATTTAAAAATAGGAGATACAACTTGATATGAACAATTTAAAACTAAAGAATACCACAGATATGAAGTCTTGTTTCCCTAAAAGTTGCAGGAACAAACTGGTAAAGAGCACAATTGGTTTAAGTATTAAGTAGGATAAAATATACATTTTTTAAAAAGGTTCTGGAAACTCAAGTTATGAGCCAGTGTGGGCCATCAGAAAAGTCTTATTTCCTAAGTTGTTGAGTTTACCCAATTCCCTCTGGTTCATCCCTTTACTACAGAGCTTATGCTGAATGAGGTGAACATTCACTGCAATTATGTTTTCCTTTGGGGAGAACAAGGGTGGATCTCATTTCACATTTAGCTGTTAACCAATCACCAGATTTTGAGTCAAGATAGAATTTCCCCCCTAAAGTTCAGAATTTACTTGCACCCACACCATACATTTAAAGGACCCTTCTTCCACCTTAAGAGTAATGGCTTCTCCTAAAGTATCCTGAGAACTGTAGTTTGATAAGGGTCTCTGCACCTTTCACAAAATATGGTTTCCATTACTCTCTGGGGAAAGCCATGACTCTTAAAGTGGTGGAAGAGTGCTTTAAATGTTTCGTGTGGGTATGATGCCAATAACAAATTTGGAGAAATTTGCCCTTCCCATAGTGCAGCAATGGCTCATTTGTTTGTCAGGTCTTGTCTTGCACTGATGTACCTCAGTACTATGGACTTTGTTCTGCTTTGGCCAACAAATTGTGTTGTATTGGTCATCTGTCATGGATGCTTTAGTTGAGATTCCTGCATTGCAGGGAGTTGGACTAGATTACCCTTGGGCTCCCTTCCAACTCTAAAATTCTATGATTTGAAGAGGATATATTCATGTATGTAAGATCCTGCCTTAGAGTAGCTGGGCTGATCTTTATGTCCTTCCTGATCCTTCCCAGCTTTATGATACTAGCATTTTAATTTTGGGATTCCATAATCTTTGCGGAATAAAGTGAGGATAGGATAGCAGTCAAATATTATCATTCTAATACTTTAATTTTTACAACTGTTTGATTGGACAATATTCAAAGTATGTGCTCTGGCTAGTGAAATGCCAAACCCTAGAGAGTATCAGCAACAGCTGAAGTTTACTTGCTTCTTCGTTTGCACTGATGCCCTGGAAATCCCTCATTTCTGTCCTGCCTTGCTGTGAATGGAGCTAATGAATCCCGTCCTTCCTCCAAGAAGTGCAAGATGGCATACAAGGAGTTATCACATTTTAAGCCTATTAGCCACCATGAGTGATGGTTAGCTACTGAGATAATGACTCACTCAAAACTACCCACTGAGCTACCTGGCAGAGGAGGGACTTAAAGTCATGTCTTCAGAGTTCCAAGTCATATTTTCTAGATGCCACACTGACATCTTAAGACAATGGTTGCTTATGGCCATAATGGTTACCTATAGTTTCCCCATTCATTCCAATAAACAGGAAAGACCTGCATATTCAAAGCTGCCAAGAGATCAGTGCATTCACAAAGGAGGTTTTGATTCCTACTTAGAATAAATGCCTTCCATTTCCAAAAAAAGCATGGCAAGGTAAAGAAGGGAAATAAGAGATTTACAGAGGAAAAAGGTCATACCTTACGAACATGAAACATTCTGCAGTCGCAGCACATCTCACAAAACCTGGGAAGAATGAGCCTCTCTGTAATGTCCTTTCCTACCATAGAGGCCATTTTGCACATTATCTAATTACAAGAAAAACATTGATTATGCATCTGGTATCACTGCATTCCTAGATATGCGAAAATTCCTACTTGTAATCCAATAGCATTTTTATGAAAATGTGTATTACAAAATGCTTAATTAGTATTTTCTCTTGCATCCTCTCTGTACATTGAAACAAAATGCTCTTGCCAATTAAAATTAACAGAAGGCAGATACATTGAAAAAATGTTTCTCTTGGTCTAAGCTAGCGGTTGCCTACCTTTTTGGACTAGTAGTAGTATTTTGAATTTTAGGAAAGCACCATGGGCACCAGTCAAAAAATGGCTGGTGGGGCTGGTGGTAGCATAACACAACATAAGGGCACACTCATTGCTGCTTCATGCTCCACCCCATATGGGTAATGTGAGAAGTCAGCTATGACCTTTTAGTCCAGATTGTGGAGATCATACAATGTTGATTCTCCCCACATTCCTACCAGGGAAAATCTAGAAAATGGTCACACCACACTCACTATGTCTTGCATAACACACACACATACAGACCCCAGACACATATGCATCTGCCTGCCCAAGTGCATTTCTCTCACACACAGACCTACCTGCACCTCCCCTCCCTACTCACACACACCAACCATACATATACTGGTACCTGAGACTCCTTTGGGAGGAAGGATGTGATAGAATTTTAATAAATGCAACACTTTTTCTCTCACACAGATCACACATACCTCCCTCCACTCTTTCTCACACACAGACCACATCTCTCTCACTGATCAAGTAAGTGTCAAAGGAAGTGCCTGCTGCTAGCTTTCAATGGCTGTTGAGCTACAGCCAGCTGAATGGGGTGATCCCTTTTACTCCTTTTCCCCCTCCACCAGACATTGACAAAGAAAGAAATCATGGGTGAAATAATTTTCCTTGTTTGCAAGGCCCAATAAGACAGAACAAAGGCAATTAATGTTTTTTCCTAATTATTTTCTAATTTGAGTTCTTGGTCCACATTAAGTTCAGTGGATGCAATCCTGTACAGTTTTGATGCTTTATTCCATGGAAGTTAACCAGGAGTTTAACAACTTGTGAGCAGGATTGAAGCATCACCATTCTTCCATTTCCTGTGTTCTTGGTACAAAAATGTTTTATGATCTCTGAAACATTCTATAACTACACCATTATTTTAGTCTGCAAAGCACTATTTTACATCTCATTCATGGCAAAGGATACTCTATGGGAAAGCAAGCATGTTTGCTGTTTAGTAAATCCAGATAATTAATTAATATAGACAATGCAAAGTCATCCTCCAACTTACTGCCACAGCCTCTGTCTTCACATCATCATTGCTGTCTGGAGCCGTCAGCTCTACAAGAACTGGGCATACTTTGGCCTCCACATCGTATCGTTCAATAAGCTCTTGCTCTAAAAGAACAAGTAATGCTGCCTGGCTTGTTTTTCTCACCTAAGTTTAAAAAGAAGAAGAGAGGAAGGGATTTGAATTATGTTTTCATCTGTGCAACTAAGCTTTAGAACAAACATTTTATAAGACAGCAAGAGCTAACTCCTGTGAATCACTTTTAGGCTCCACTCTATATTTATCTAGGAATAAGTCCCACTGAACTCAATGGGCCTTATTTCTGAATAGGATCCACATAGGATTATGTTGTCTGGGATATTGCCATACACTGTTAGTATTTATTTCCATGAATTCTTTAACATATGGAATGATACCATTGTAAATCTTTAATTTGATAATATTTATACTACTGCTGCTATGTAACACTGGTCAAGTACCACTGCAAAAGGCACTAAAGAGAACACAGAAGTAAACAGGTTATTCATACAGACTAGCCTTTCCCACCATGATGCCCTCCAGATGTTTTGAACTATAAGGACATCGGTTTGTGGAAGACTAATATAAATTGTTTAATTTAATTACTGAGTCTGTGACACAAATTTATTTCAAAACTCTTTAATCTTATTTTAGTTGTTGGGACATTCACTGATCCAAATAATTGTGAAATTATTAAGATAAACTGCCTTGCCCCCCCCCCTAGTCCCATACATACTGATGCTGTTATGTAAACCATTTATTTGGATGAGTATTAACATTATACTATTAAACACAGATCCCGCTTACCGAACACAATGCATTCTCAGGAAACTGTTTATTAGAAGAGCATTTGCATAACAACCTGCCGATTTCCATTATTTCCTACGGGAACATTTCTAATCCATTATCTCCCTCCACCCTAAAATGGCTGCTGCCAACCAGCAAACCACAAACAAGTACAGAAATGGGCAAATTGTGGCTATTCGGATATCTGAATCAACTGTGCATGTAGCTAGGTTTGGGTATAATTGTTTATGTAAGTGAATTTTTGGATAACAAGTGGGCAGATCACAGGATCTGCATGTAGTTTATTTCAAACATGTAAAATCTGTACACAACTGTGTATTTATTCAATAACTTCAAAGAATTCTCACCTGGTTGTTCTGGTCTGCAAGGTATCTCACCACAATAGGCAATAAATATTTTGAAAAAGCGTAAGGGATTGAAGGCCTGTTTTCTTGACAAAACATAGCTATATGAGGCACCTGTTCCATCAATTCAGCTCGTACTGTTGGCTCTATTAATAAAAATGTCAAGATGAAGCAGTAAGTCATATGTTATTGATCTCCTGATCGAAAGTCAAATACCTACTATAATGCAGTACTAACAAACTATCTCTAATTGGACATAAAGGAATCGTTTTGGGTTCTAATTTATCGTTCATGAATTAAAAGTGCAACAAGTACAGTGGTACCTCGGTTTGTGGCCACAATTGGTTCCGTGGAGCCGGTCACTCCCCGAATTTGTCGCTCCCCGAGGCACGCTTCTGCGCATGTGCGAAGCGCCAATAGAGCGCTTCTGCGCATGCTGCGCAGATCGCTTCTGTGCATCCGCGCGCCACGGAACCCGGATGTAAACACTTCCGGGTCCATGGTGGTTGGAAACCGAAGCAGTTGCAAACAGAGGCAGTCACAAACCGAGGTATGACTGTAGTATTAATTGTGGAATTCAAGTGATGTCCCTGTGCTCACCGAAGTCCTTTTAATCCAGAGGATGCATCTGCTAAGTGGAATAGGAAGGGAGGCAATTTTTGCCAGTTTCCCCATCCCACTGCACTTCCCTACCACTTTCTGCCTTTAATCTGCCTTTAGAACCTTATGCCAGTCTCCATTTTTCTCTCATTTTATGGTCTCCTTGTTTTCCTGAAAAGCCTCCTTGCTATTAGGAGCCATTTTGAAATAGGTAGTTTTGATCCTTTTCTAAATATTCTTTATAGTGGCTGCCAGCAATAACATGAATTTGGTTTTATAATCATGATCCTGCAGCAGCTGCAAAACAACAATTGCTTTTTTGAATGATCTATTGAGGATACTAATAGCATGGAATAAAGAATGAAGTATAATCTAGTTTATCCACTATTCACATTAACCACCCCAACATTTAATCTACTTCATTCCCTCATTAAGATAGCTCATACTACAAACCTGAATCATCAGCTAGCCTGCTGACTCTTTCCAGTACAGCAATACAATCTCTCTCATCATCACTCACTTCTTTCAAAGTGTCCAACAAACTTCGAGCCACCATTTGCCTAGAACATGAGAGAATAAAATTGCAATATTGTGGAACTAAGTTTATAGCTTTTACATTTCAAGAAATAATTTATCAATCCCACCTTAATATAACACATTTGCATCCAAGCCTTCTTTCAAAGAACTCAAGGTAGTATATATGAGTTACCCTATTTTGCCCACAAAAACCCTTAGTGTGTGTGTTGCCCAAAGTTTCATGGCTGTGTGGCAATGTGAACCCAGCTTTCCTGGTCCAAGTTTTTGCCTGCTGTACCAAATACGGCCTGCTGCCCACAGGATAAAAAACTCTTCAGAACAGAATACTTAACATTAAAAAATCAAAACAAACCATTTTGAACTATTACCCAGAAAAGAATACTAAAATCCAACCACTGTATAAGAATACCGAATACAAAGAGAGGGAAATCTTTCCTTAGAACTCAACAAAAACTAAGGTGAATTTTACAACATTGTATATTCCAGTATCAGATGGCAGACAGATCCTTGTAAACGAAGACGTTACATTAAATATACACTAAAATGTAACATACAAGGAGGCCACCATCTTTAATCATGTGTACAGCTAGTATTCTTACATTTGGAAATGAACCGTAGTCTCTTCAAACATTACTGTGTTATAGTGTGAATACAATATAAATCTTAAATACATATCTTCTTACAAAGTACCAAATAGTCCTTGATAAGGACAGAAAATGCATTAAATGGAAAAGGTGGACAGGTGTGTGAATTTAATTCATAGAATTTCCATGTAAGAGATTTAGTTTTGTCCTGCACACAAAACATTTTAAGATAGCTCCTTATAAAACAGTCTATTTAGGCTAAAATACCATACCTGTTAAAAATATTCTCGCTTGCAGCGTACTTGTCCAATCTTCCCAGAGGAGTCAACATTTCATCTTGTGAGACAAAGTCCAGGGCTGAAGGTATAATAATCACATCAGACTCTGAGCTGTAGTCATCCACACCAACTATCAGAGACATCAGAAACATTCCTTATAATCACAAATCTATATTTTAAAACAGATGCCTAATGCTGAGAAGAAGCTAGGCTATGCAGCAGTCTGCTTTTAACACAGATTAGTCTTAAAACTTTGTGTGCCTTTACCATTCTTCCCTTTCAAAGCATGCGTTTGTACAATTCAGCCATTCTACTTGAACTGTACCCACTTTTTGTACAAAATTGTTCTACAATTTCCTTCTGTCTCAAATATTTTTCAAACGACACATCATCTGCAGCTGACTGCTTTTTCTACTAGTCCTTTAGTAAAGTAACTGTTTTTTAAAACCTCTCCTCTCATACCAGATAAAGATCTCTAATAGCCAAATTTGTATACATAAATGAATATGAACCTCAAAATTGATGAAGACCCAAGAAAGAAGTAGTTGGGAAGTTCAGTTTCATTAAAACCAAAATCAGGACTTAAAACCACTCTTAAGGTTAAATATAGTTTAAATACAGTGGTACCTCGGGTTACAAATGCTTCAGGTTACAAACGCTTCAGGTTACAGACTCCGCTAACCCAGAAATAGTACCTCGGGTTAAGAACTTTGCTTCAGGATGAGAACAGAAATTTTGCTCCAGCGGCACGGCGGCAGCAGGAGGCCCCATTAGCTAAAGTGGTGCTTCAGGTTAAGAACAGTTTCAGCTTAAGAACGGACCTCCGGAACGAATTAAGTTCTTAACCAGAGGTACCACTATATAAGCATTCAGCATGCTGGTGCACAGGGCTAAAAAATTTGCTTCTCCTCTGCTCCTACCGTGCTGCCCTAGTTTTGCTTAGCATTACATAGGAACCACGGGCAGTAAAGCCAAGAAAAAATTTAGGTTATGACTAATTGCTTGGAGGGAAGCAAACCACAAGTCTAGGTTCAGGCATAATGCTAAAGCAAAGCAAATCCAAGGCTTTCGCTCCTGGAAGCAGCAGAGCGAAGTACCTGTGATTGTGGCATCTGGTGGAATTATCTAGATGCTGATGGGCTGTACTTTGTATTTCTTCAAATTTGTTAGTTAGTTTTAAGTTCAGGGTGGGGTGGGGGAAGAGGTCAGCCTATATCCATGTTATCTTCCAAGTTATTGCAACACTATTCATTTCAGCAGCAATCTGATCAAATTTAATTACCAACACTTACATACTGTCAAAGCAACAGACATAAAAATCTTGTAAGCACCAGCTATCTCCCAAAAACATGGATGATCCCCACTTGTTCAGGGATCAGTCATCTATGGAATGCACTGCTGTAATTCTAACTACCGGTACTCTCTAAGTTGACCATTTTGTTTTCACTGGCTGATTGGCTTATTAACAGTCTTTTTACAAGAGCAATGCTTTCAATAAATCAGATAGAGGGGGCTTAATCCGGCATGCCGGTTGGTTTAATCCGACCCCTGTGGCAGTCTATTCCCTGGGGTCAAATCCTTAAAAAAGCTCAACAACTTCAATCCTAAAAAAAGGTTACTTTGTTTGGCCCTCACGACCCTTCACTTCATCAAATCTGGCCCTCTTTGAAAAAAAGTTTGGACACCACTGTTCTACAGCGTTACCTATGGTATGCACATCACAATGGGACCCTTGACGCATGATTAGTGCTTTCTGGCACTGTCATAAATTGCTAACAGTCTCCCAAGTCCCTGCCCATGAATCAACTGCTCCAAGCATTCACAATATCCTTGACAAATCCTCCATGTGCACCATAACACTACATTTCCCAAATTAAACAAGCTATTTAGGAATGTTAAAATTAGAACAGTATATTAGCAGTTAGTGTCTTTACATGCTTTTCTTAACATTTAAGCAATGTAGGGATTGTTTGCTATGAGTTGTCAGGTTTTAAAATATTTACATATATCCCAATAACAATATTTTTCAAGTTGTGAAATTGTTTGACTATCACACTTAAACTAGAAAGTGTGTTTCATTTATTTATTTTTCCTGTAGGAATATTTCAGATAAACAGTTTTGGCTAAAAGAAAAACTGCCAATATATTTATTTATATAAAACAAAATTATGAAATCAAAAGATGTCTGAGCTCTACCTCAGCACATAACATAAGAAGAATCCTGCTGGATCAGGCCAAACATCAATCTTGTCTAGCATTCTATTGTCACAGTGGTCAACCAGATGCCTAGGGGAAGTCTGCAAGTAGGACCAGAGTGCAGCTGTGCTCTTCCCCACTCTCACTTCCCAGAAACAGGTATTCAGAGACATGATGTAGCACAGCTGTATACTGTACCATTGCTATTCACTTAAAATTGAATTGAAACCATCTCATTTGAAAAGTTTTCAGCAATGAAAGGCAGATCCAAAGGTGGACACAAAGTCTCATGTCACTTGTGAAATGGCAGATACTGTACTTCAAGGAGAATACTGACAACCTAGTTTCCAGTAAGTTTCATGGTTCCAGGGGTAGCCAAAAATATACAGTGCTACCTCAGGTTACAGACGCTTTGGGTTATGCGTTTTCATGTTGCGTACCGCGGGGAAACCCGGAAGTACCGGAAAGGATTACTTCCGGGTTTCACCGCTTGCGAATGCGCAGAAGCGCTAAATTGCGCCTCACGCGTGCGCAAAAGCGCCAAATCGCATATCACACACGCAGACACAGCGCTGCAGGTTACGAACGCTGCGGGTTGCAGACGTGCCTCTGTCACAGATTATGTCTGCAACCCGAGGTTCCACTGTGATGCAGCTAAAGCAAGCGATCAGTACTTTGGTATGTGTTTTTAAGTCAGCTTCTTAATGTTAATTGACACATCTCTCTACTGTACGTTATTATTGTTATTTACAAATGTAAGTTCTGCATGGGCTAACTTGAGTTTTTCACATCTGAATACTGGCAAATAAGTGAAACAACATAGTTAACAGAATTCACAGTTTGAATGTGGAAGGTGTCAAACTATGTGCAACTCAAGAATATAAAGCAGTTGCAGTGGTTCAGCATCCCCCCCCCCAATGTAGCCTTTATAATTAATTGCTAGTTTCCAGGCTATCGATCGCTAACATTTGGGATTAGAGAGACATAGCATTTGATTTTCATTCCTGTTACATTAGGTTTTTTCTAACATGTTTCCCAGGTAATATACAGATTATGTTAGCCTAACCATCAATTTTCATTTCAATGAAGTTCTTGTTATCTGTACAAATCTACCCATGCTCTCATATTTGAAACAATTAAGTTTAGGAACCTGAATTATTGTAATTTTCCATTATGGTAAGAAAAATTACCATATTTTTCCGTGTATAACATGCCTGTGTATTAAGATGTCCCCTATTTTGGGGGACTCACATTTAACAAAATGGGGGGAGATGGCCCAGAGTTGTTGAGCTGTTTGGGGGGAGGTTTGCCCAAAGTTGTTGCCCAGGGTTGTAGAACTTCTTACAGGGGGAGGGGATATGCAGATAAATCAACAACCCGACTAACAAACACTGACAATTGCTTGTGTCGCCAGAGCCAACATGCGTCTTCCCGCTCACCAACAGCAAACGGCAATCGCACACACAATTCCAGAAGCGACAGCCAATCCACAGCAACCCTTGCCACAGCAACCGATCACCCACCCACCCAATTACTGCAGCAGCAGCCCATTTTTAAACATTATTTTACAGTAAAAAAAAAAGCTTGTCATACACGGAAAAGTACGGTATGTCCATTCATCCAAAACATCACTGTTTATTAGTTTAATAAAATGTATTAAGAAGATGCATGCATATTCTTACGAAGATGCATAAATATTTCCCTTTATAAGCAACACCTGCAGGAGATGAACATTTCTACTACATTTAACTTTTAATAGATGCTAATATTCCGGGGGTGGGGTGGTGGGGTATGGAAGATCACCATGATCTCAGTGTAAACACAAGATCTGGTTGTATCATGGGGGTGGGAAGCATGTGACCCTCCAGATGTTGCTTGACTCCTGTGTTCATCAGCTTCAGCCAGCATGGCCAACTATCAAGGATGAATGGAGGTGTAATCCAGCATCATCTGGAGAGCTACAGGTTCCTATCCCCTCTACTCTAACATGATGGAAACATAGGAAAGTGTTCAAAATTGTACGATATTGTAAACATAAAAAATAACTCCCCAAGAGAATTAACTTAAATAGGAAGCGAAAAGCCTAGATAAATGTACTGAATTCAAATAAATCTTAAAACTCAAAAACCTACCGCCTAACAATGTACAACAGTTTTGGGATTTTTTAAAAGGATACGGCAATCAATGTTTGCCCACAAAAGGTAGGAGAATTTTGCACACTGTTACCAAATACCATTCCATTTTGTAAGCATGATTTTGCACTCTTTCATTTAAACATGTTTCAACAGTGTAGTCATCTCTTATGGAATCTCCTATGCTACTAACCACATAACATTGCTTTCCTAATGTCTATTGAAAGTACCTCCTTTTCTGATCTTTGGCATCTGTCTGCCTGTAGTTTATAGGCAATTCAGTTACATGTCTATATTCAGAAATGACATTTATTATACAAACAACACTCATGTTCACTGTGGAATGTGGACAACCATCAATTTTATTTTCCTATGTAATTGAAATTCACAAACTTATCCAAGATGAAAATCTATACTCAAATGGTTTCAAAAGTACAAGGAATCTTTCTAGTATTCTCCTAGTTACTACTTGTCAAAATGACCATGCTAAACAGCAATGGGTTGTATTCAACTAAGTCACCCTGTTAGTGCAAGGGCTTCTGCTAAACAGAACTTCCCTCCCTTGCCTCTCCAGAGCAAGAATAGATTTAGAGGCACACAGGGAGAGGGGGAGTTTCTTTGCACAAGTGGAAGTCCTTGCACCAACAGATTTTACTGTGTATGTATGCTCTTCTCCCTCTCATCACACAATGAAGTCACAATTTTTCTTTTGCTTCTGTCTGTTCCTGGTTTATGCTGTACGCGCAAAAGCTTAAAATTAGCAATTGAAGTGAGCCATCTAGAAGCACAAACACAGTTTTTAAAAAAGAAAGATGTCTTCAAGCTAAGAAGGTACACCAGAGGCAACCCTGAAACACTACCACTGGGGGGGATCCAGAATATGAATTGGACCACCATAAGGAATTTTTATTTTATTTTCTTAATGTTTACACTCCACCATGTCCCATTTGTTGAAAAAAGCATATCCTCTCTTCCATGCATCATCTAGCAACTCTTGAACAATTGACTTCCCTTATGAATAAACAATCATAGCAATAACTAAATACAGTAATTGGTCATTTTACTTCTAGAAGCAAATGCTGACTGCTTAGAAGTTTTACAAAGAACAACACTAGAGTCCTAACAAGAGAGCTCAAGTTGAATATTTGACCACTGCAAGCCCTGAACTCAATCGCATACGTAACTTTACACACTTAAAAAAAATCTCCATTAGCCACATGCAATCCTCGGCTGTGCAACAGGAATAATAATCACATATGTACTGATACAAACTTTTAATATATTATATGATATCAACACCTTCTTGCTAGTGGAAACCAACCTTCCTACAATTGCTTTATCAGCAGCTTATGGCTTTTGTTTTTGTCAAGGATTTGTGGATTACCATAATTGACTGTATATGTAGTTTGTCACTAAAATAACAGAGAACAAAAATAAAATATGCAGTCACCAGTCTCGCCTTAGAAATCAGCTTATCAAAAGGAATCAGATTTGCTGGCATCAGTGTCTCAGTTCTGGACTGCTTAAGGTCCCATTTCAATCCTAAAAGCCAGGAGTACAAATCAGGTCTTTTGATGACCCATTTTCCTCTATGAAGAGCCAAGACAGCTGCAATACTACAGGAACATACAGGGTACAAAGTTGAGGATGAAGCATGTGAGGAGAAGAAATAAAGTGTTCTCAGTTGAAGAACTTTGGCATCAAGCAGACCTCTACAGGAAATGATGCTAATACAGAAAATGAGGCTAATGCAGAATTCAAACACTGCACTCATTGATAGGTGCTCCAGTGAGATAAAACCTTCCCACTAAGACCCTAATAATCAAGAACTCAAAAGCATGACAACTCATACGGCAAGTATCATTTACTATGGACAATAAAAAGAAGAGAGGCAACTTAATGAATATTAATTTGTATACAGCTGCAGTGTGGTGAATACTACAACACTACTTACAACATCAATTGACTTCACTTTCATCTAATGTCACCCTCTAA
Source organism: Zootoca vivipara (assembly GCF_963506605.1). Classification (NCBI taxonomy): domain Eukaryota; kingdom Metazoa; phylum Chordata; class Lepidosauria; order Squamata; family Lacertidae; genus Zootoca; species Zootoca vivipara. The sequence continues at coordinate 48,451,682 of NC_083283.1, forward strand.
TGTCGCCTTGCAAGAGAAATAATGTTTTATTAAGTGCTCCTATCCAAGAGTTAACCATCAAATTTTATACCAAAGAATCTGCCTACAAGAAAGAGATGGTAAGTAAAAGTAGCAGAAATTAGAAAGGACACTCTATTATTCAATCTTCTTACATTCTTATTCTGGAACATGTATTTTTAATATGGACACATCTTCTAAACTCTCTTCTATACTTATATTTTATTTAATTCAGGTACTTCATTATTATTTTCCACAGTGCCTTCTCCATTATTTAGTTCACACAATATTCTGTACCAGCCTTCTCCAGCCTGGTGTCCTCCACATATTTTAGCTATAACATCCATGGGAGTTGTAGTCCAAAACATCTGGAAAGCACCAAGGTGGAGAAGGCTGTTCTACACAATCACTGATGCCTGCACTGGTCACCTATCACGAATTTACTGCTGTAAAAAAATTAAGTCATGAATACATTACTAAAATATTTTGAATTACACAGGTTTATCTCCCATTCAGAACATAAATGCACACCCTGTGTGTGTGTGTGTGTGCACGCACGCTATTGATTCAAAAAGGTGGTAGCACCAGTTCTCCAAAGTCTGATATGTACACAATACATTTTAAAAGATTAAAAACTAAAGAAAGCAGGTCAAAATCTAATTAGAAGACCTGAGCCTCATACAACAGACCTGCAAACCAGCTACAAATTAATTCAGAAGAATATGCATCACTCTATTTATCTAACATACAAAGTCAAGGTCACTGTTGTATCAGACTTTGCCAATCTTGGGTTTTGCTTTCTTGACCCTTTATGGATCACAATGCATTTTTTAATCTCATTAGCTGCCCAAAATTCAACATAAATGCTAACTTTTAAATATCAATGTATTAAATTTTAGTATTAAAAATTAATTTTGACATTTAAAATGTAAATTTAATTTTTACAATTTAAATATTCAATGGATATATTAAACCTGAACATAGCTTGATTTTAAAAAGCACACAAGGATAATTCCTATATGAGAACATTCAATGAATTCTGATGGCAATTAATAAAGTGTTATTATGGGAAGACGAATTCTATTAGTATCTCAATACAGTATTAAGACACTGTTGTTAAGCTTAAAGTACAACGTGACCTAAATCTCATTCATCAAAATAGCAGCAGTCATGCTATATAATCACAACCACCCATCCAACTCACAACTTTCCCCATTTTCCCTTCGGAGTCTCCAGCAAAGTAAAACAAACTAACAACAACAACAAAATCAAGACAGACACAAACACGAACAACTTTGCAAGCCATACACATAAATGCCTGTATGGGGGAAAACGGGCAAGGACAGCTGAGCATGGCTGCTTCCTCCCACAATGCAACTTGGGCCTCCTCCACGCTTTCAAAACCATTTATTCGCGGAAGCAAAAGCAAACGAGAGCTTGACACACACGCGCAATCCATCCCTCTCACTCCCCGCTCCCGGTTGTATTTTATGTATATATATAAATAAGGAACAAACCCTCGTTAGACGGGAACAGGCTCCCTCTCCCCATTTCATTCCAGACCCAGGATCCCCTGAGTTTCCGGGTGCGAGTGAAGTGGGACCGCCCCGACCCACCCCCACACCCAAGACGGACTTGGGAAGAAGGGGCGGCCCGGGCAGCGCCGCCGAGTGCGCTGGGGAAGAGGAAAAGAGAAGAAGCTGCTGCGACTGGGGCTACTCACATCCGTCTATCTCCTCCTGCAGGTCCTCCTGGAGCAGCGACAGATCTAGACGGGGGGGGGGGAGGCGAAGAGAGACAAGACAAAGTGAACTCCAGCCGAGGGGGATCCTCCCCACCCCAGAGCAACTCCCCTTTGTAAAACACCCGTAATACACACCCCACGAGAGCGCCTCGCAGTTCTTTACCACGCTATAAAAGCGCGTACACGCGCGCACACACACAACCCTGCCCTAAGAGCCCCCTCCTCACACTCACGGGGCCGAGAAAAAGAAGGGGGACGCCTACATCTGGCAACAAATCCCACAAGCCCTTCTTGCCACACAAGGTCGTTAATAAATCCCCTCGCAAGCTCATTCCATAGTTTCCCCAACACAGAGAGAAGTAGGTAGGCAGGCAGGAGGCAACCCCCCGCCCCCGCCCCCCCAAATCGATGAGTTGAGGTGACTGAGGACTCGCCAAAGGGCGCTTTCCCTTTGCTTTTTCCTTGAAGGGGGGGGGTTCCGGACTGAGGTGTTTCTTTCGCGCCCGGACGGAGTTTCTGGGAGTGGGAGCGGGGGGTTGGGGAGGTGCTACCTACCCGCCATGTTTCTGCAAACCTCCCCGCCCGATTTGCAGGGGCTACATTTAGCCCGCCGTGTCAGCAGCAGGAGGCGAGGGCTGAGGGAAGGGGACTCGGTTGGGGTGGCGGTTGCGGCCTTTGGGCCCAGGCGGCGTTTCCGGGCGTCCCCGGGAGAGTCTCACACAGAGCGATCAGTCCGGAGAGGGAGGGGTCTGAGCCGGACACAGAGAGAGAGAAACGGCTGCCCCCGCCTCCGCCAGGGAGGGAAAGAGAGAGAGAGAGCTGCCTGACATGCAAGGCAAGAGCTGCCGCGCTTTTGCCCTCTTTTCCACCGGCTGACTCACTCCAGCCTCAGAAGCCGCCTCCGTCAGGCGCAGCCAGGTGGGGCCGCTCGGCAGGTCTGGCCCAGCCGGAACCGGTGAGGCAGAGTGAACTACTTAGGACACTTCGGAAAAACGCCCCGGTGCCTATGCCTGTGAGCGCCCTCGCCCCCCCCCTTCTCTCTCGACTCGCCTAGCAGTGCTTTCCCTTGACCCTGACCCTGCACTGCCTTCCCCACATGGCATGGCCGTTCCCAAAGTTGGTTTAAGACGGTACGGCAGTTCCCGTCCTCCGCACCCTGCTAGGCACTGGCACGGTTGCAGGGCACGGCGACTCGAGAGCTGTACGCTGGGCTTCTCTCAGACCTATGTAACTTGGCTGTGACGCTGTTACCTCCCCCCACATCTGGTTTTCTACTACTGTACATGTTTCCGTGCCACTTGGCTCCGGTTTTCGTTTCCCCTTTCTGGGCTCGGCCATTGCATTCTTCTCGCGCCTCCCTCAGCGCTGCTGCCCCAAGACACTTCGCTGCCCGAGGCGAAGAAGATTACGCTCCATCTCCCTCCCTGTTCTGTGTACACAAGCCACATAGACTAGCTGCTGACTCTTCTTTCAGCAGCAGTGATAGGACAAGTGGGCGATACCCACACTTCAGGGCAGTTAGGCTGGTTTAGGGAGCACAGGGGCAGCCAGTGTGGGATAAACAGCTCTGTCGTCTAGCACTTCGCCACACATCACCTGCTACTTGAAACTGTGGCCTAGCTCTGCCTCTCATTCTTTCCCCCCCCTTTGTTTGATATCACTGCCACCCTTCCCTGGCTGTATTTTTCTATTATTTAACCTTGCTCCTCTTAAACTTACATAGGAATACTGCTGCTGCTTTTCATCCCTTTTTATTGCCTTCCTATAGAGAATGAAGCTGAACACACTATTTTAATTGTGGCCGAACACTGGTTTAGAGGATGCCAAATGGAGCTCTGAGATATGACACACTACAATAAGTAGATTGAATCATTGTGATGTCATTCTATAAAGAACCTCCTTCCTCAGGTGATAATTCCATGGTTGGTGTCACAATGTAACTTATACTGTATTTGCAGGCACACATGCTTTGTTTTGTGGCCATTTGTATACTGTATATAGATTCAAAAATTAAAATGTTCTCTGCAAAAGCTATCCGAAACTGGGTTTTGGGGTCATTGCCTACTTTCATTAAAATAAGCCTTGGACTGATTTAATAAGAGCCAGGCAACCCTAATAAGAAATCTGCATTTAGCTGCTTATATAACTGTACTGAGGTTTAATGAAAATCTAATATTTTGACAGAAAGGTAGTTGGCAAAGCACAGTAGATAAGGCTGCTGTTCTAGACACACTTGCCTTAATGTCTCATTTAATTCTATAGGACTTCTGGGTAGGTATGTACAGGATTCCCTTGAAAAGGTATAAACCATGTTTATATCCAAATCAGTTAAAATTTATGCTTAATATACTAAATTTAGTATAATATTCCCCTTGAGGCTAGGATAGTGTCTCCCCTTGCCACTGGACTCCCTTTCATTTGTCAGTAAAACACAAAATAAAAATACGTTTAATTGCAGAACCACAAGGTTTGATAGGTGCTCAGCCTTTCTTGCAGTCGCTATGAAGGTCATAATTCTACAATATTATCAGCCATACTAGTTATGGTTCTCTAATACTGTACAAAGAAATAGGAACACAACTATCACAGTGATTTCAGTAGCTGATGCCTATACTTATCATACCATTGGGTTTTCTACATTATAAGCTTACCATGGGCCATTTGCAGTGTTGATTGAGGTGACTAGTGATCTGCAATTCCTTTCCTGGAGAAAAGGGATAAGCCAGAAATTGGATTAAGCATCACTAGATAGTGTACTTGCAGTATCCTTGCTGCACCATTTTGTAGTCTGAACAGTGCAAACACCAACTTTACAAAACCATATGGTAATCAACAGAACTCCTAAGAGACTTCTGTAACAGACAAACATATACACTGACAAGCCTCGTCTGTCTTTCTGCCTGCTGTTAAGAGAAGGCCCCAAGATCAGTTCCCATCATTTCCAGTTAAAGGATCTCTTGGTGGCAAAATATATCTGCCTGTAACTTCAGAAAACTCCTTCCTGTCAGAGTAGACAGCACAGGGCGCCTCCTATATTACCGTACTCTTTGTTTTTATGTTGTGGTGGCTTTGGCCATTCGGCTTTTTACTTGACATAAAAGGTAAGAACCTTGCAAAAAAACAAATCAATTTTGTGCCTCCTATGGGTTGTGTTTTTTGTTTCTGCTTGATAACTTCTATATGACATTTCCTGGTAAAATTCACAATTTTCCTTAATATTAAGTCAGTAAACCTAAGATCTGCTTACAATTCAGAGCGATTAAGAGTCAAACATTGAGATATAGTGATGGCATAGCCCTTGCACTTCCTCAGTACCATGCAAGTACGAGCTGCAGTGCAATGTAGCATAATTATTAAAAATATTTATATACTGTTATAAAAAGTCAAATAAGTTTATAATAATATATAATGTATGAGGAAAAAGCATTTAAAATTTCAATATTATAGACAACCAACTAGCTATTATGGAAATATATTATTCGAATGGCCTGCATAGGCCTGGCACGTAATATTGTGACTTGTTGGCTTTTGTAGCTGCAATAAATTCTGATCTCAGGCATTTGTGGTTGAGCTAGAAGGAATGTCATGCATAGGAGGTAGAGCCCATATAAAATACTGATAATAAGCAGCATTTTTCAATCTGGATGCTATATTGTTGTTGATGGAGAATGCTGGAGAAAAATGGGTGATTACATAGCTGCCAAAGATTCAGTAGTTATGTGCTTAGTAGAGTTCATGTGTCTGTTCATATGCAAAACAATGTACAAGCTTGATGTGTTAAGGAATGAAGCACTGTGGCATATTAAATGTTCTGTCAAATGTGATTAGTAACTTTAACCATTACAGGTACAGTCAAGCATACAGTACTGTATCACAGGCTGTTAATAAAGATTTCTAAGATAGCACCAACTTTATGACATTCAAATCATTCTCTTGTGACCAGCGACAGTATTTTCTATAAACATTTTACTGGACAAATTCCTGCTGTCCTAAATCAATGGAGACATGATTTAGCACACATATGACTTACTTATTTTTTTAGTTTTCTTTACTAAATGTACCTCATATTAGTTTCTTCAATGCTGTATCTCTTTTCCAAATGTAATTGAACGGACATACGTTAGAAAAATAAATAAAATGCACTCAGGCTGCACAGTTCTGTGCATTCTTACCTGGGAGAAAGTCCCATCACATTCAGTAGAGTTTACTTCTGAGCAGACACATGTTACTGAGTAGTAACAGTGTGGTATTATTTTATATTCATACAAAATCAAAGTTACTTTGATTGGAATGCTTATAAAGGTTTTAAACAAATAACTACTTACATTTTAAGGGGAGGGACTGAGGTATTGAAAACATGCTTGCAGGACAATCCAAACACTAGCTGGGCAGCAGTGGCAATGTAAGAGAACAATAGAGCAACAGTTGCATCTCTAGCCTTATTGCTCACACAGGGTGGAAGACAGAGGGCAGGGAAATAACAAATCAGCCTCAATGCCATCAAGTGGGCTGGCTCAGCAGATCCAGAACAGCTGGTTTTCAGAGGGAGGGGTGCTGTTGCCAGAGGCAGGTGCGGTGCAGACCATTGGGAGCACCACAACTATTATGTAGAATGGAAGGCAAGAGCCAGGGGGGTGCTGAATTTTTATGTTGCACAGGGCACCACCGACATCTGAGATCCCAAGGTCTGTCACTGCTGTTACAGAACAGGGACCTTTGTATTTTAACCAAGTAATGCTAGTGTCACTCCATGGGCAAAAAGCGAGCAGGGCTGCATAGATAGAAACCTCTGCCCAATCTGTCCCCCAACCCTGCACCCAGTGTTGGGGGTATGGATTGCAGCTTGACTGAAGAACTGTACAAATAAAAAGATATGTGCTTCCTAGGGAAATTAACTTGAAAATTTTATTGTGTTACTAACAGTAATGCATTTCTATGAGACAGGAAATGAACATTTAATTGAAAAATATCAATCCTACATCAATGCTTGAGATTAATTTTTAAAAAACTTTCAACTATATGTCTAATGGCAACGCCTATCTCTTTTTTCAGATAGTACTATTTATAATTTTTAAAATGCCTTTTCATAAATTATGACATCTTCAATAGGACAGAAACAAGTTTGGGAATTGCACTGTGGAATCTGATCCCCCCCCCAAAAAAGGGGGAAATAGATTTTTATTGTACAATTTTCAGTCAACTTTCTATGCAATTGGTTGGACAGTATGTGTGTTTATCAAACAATTTTTTTTAATGAAACATCTGAAATGAGTGAGTTTGAAAATATGTTGCTCACAACCCAACACAGTTAAGCATGCTTAAACCCATGTATTGCAATATATTTTATTCAGCTGAACTTTGTGTTGGACTTTAACCGTTATTTTTGAAGGCATGATCAGAAAGCATGATCAGAACTCAGATGAAAGACTTGCATTTTAGAATATTTATTTGAGGCATGTTAAGGCATGTCAGCCATTTGAAGGCTTTATACACTTGGAATAGAAAAAAGGGGAAAGGAGGGTAAAGAATTACTGTTGAAAATAAAAAGAAGTCCTACCTTTCATAGCTTTGTTTACTTGAAGGTTCAGGAAAGTAGCATGGAGTAGAGTAGGAAGACAAAGATAAATGATTGGCTGCTATATATCTCTTGTTAGTCTCTGTACAAGGAGATGTCACAATCTCACCATGACAATGAGCTGTTCCTTGGGTACCAATAAGAAAAGCAGAATGAATTACTAAAAACAAAGGCTCTAGTCACTCACAATAGATATACCTAGGTTCCCTATCTCACTTAACACACATTATATATTACCCTGAGGCAAATACTGATTTTTCACACACTAATAGTTGTAGTAATGCCCCCTGATGAGTGTACCTGTGTAAGAGGTACTGTTAAAACATTAGGTACACTGTTAACCTGAACCTAAAGCACTACTGGTAATTGTTTGGGATGGATGGCCCTGACCCTGGCTAAATAGGCTTCAGTGGTATGTCCAAGAAATATACTGTAAATGTAACAGCTCATGCTAGCCATCTATTGCTGAATTATTTTACAGGGATTATGGTACATGCTATCTTCAGCAGAATTTCAGATTGAGCTACTGCACCAAATCCTAAATGGCTATTGCTGTCCATTTGTCTTCATTCTCTTTTTCTGGACCAACTCATTATTCAGCTATATTAATTGATTTTTAAAGTGGTTGATGGATTTAAAAAGGTCCTCCTGCATATGTAGCAGCAGGGTTTATTAAATGCAGCATTTTAAAATACATTTACCATACTAAAAATTTGGATAGAAAATGGAATTGAATGCCTTTTTTAAAGATAGGTTATGCATGCCTGTCATAGCAAGCTCTAGGAACAGTTTTTAATGATTTTATTATACCGTATTGCTTATTTTAAAAAATTTTATACTGCTTTTTAAAATTAGTGAACAAAATGTAAATGTGTGCAGATTTACTTGATTGATCGCAATCACATGTGATTAAAGTTTCTTTAATCAGGTTAAAGGCTTAGTTTCAGTTCTTTCTTTAAGGTTTCCTTAATCAGGTAAAAAGCTTAATTTCAGCTCTTTCCAAACTCTGACTGTAAATTACACTTAGGTGATCTTATTTTCAAAAATATTCTCAATTTTTTAATTCACCATGTAGCCAGCTGTTGTAGATCCTGTATCTTTAATACCATGTTTGTTAGCAAGCAAGAAAGGAATGTGCCCCTATTTATGGGAGGCTTTTGACACAAAACATGTACTGTACAATGACTAATCAGTAAACATGCAGTGTATACGTAGTTGCTAAAATGTATGCGTTCATGCAGTTGAATTGTTGTTTGCACAAGCTCTATGTAGAGAGAGAAAACTAGTTTGATAGTTTTGTTTTACCTTCTTCACCACTTTACCAAGTGGTAGGGAGCTGCAGTGAAGGTTTTGCGGGTTGGCTGTGTTGTGAGGAAAATAGCCACCCAGTATCCGCTGTCAGCCGAGTCCCATTTTACTCATCAGCACCAACAAGGGAGGCCAAACAGACACCAGGATTGATCAATCAAAGGATAATTCCCCCCCCCACTCAAGTACAGAAAGGTGCAGCATCTACGGTAGCAACCTGGAAAGCTAGTAAAACAAAAAAGGCTGGCCCCTAATGTTAGTCAGGGGAGACCTTTATACCTATTCAATAGTGCAATGGGGCAATTAGCCCTGCAAGCAGGGAGGCAGATGTGTGGAATTCCTCATCGATCCCCAATCCCAAATGCTCTTATTTAAGAGCAGACATAGAGATAAAAGACCACTCATCTAATTACAAGCTGTTATACTCCCTTCTTGAGCTCATATATTCCCCGTTGGTCTGGTAGGCAGAGCGTTAGCCAATTGCTCCTTGTTCTTGTCATAAACTTGAGTTCCTTGCATTATTGCCTCAAAATGGAGCCTTTTTTTAAAACTTACAACAGGTGTCTTGTGAGGACAGATGATAAAGATTTTCCAAGTTTCAGGTCTGTCAAAATATCCCATATAAAGTTGTAATCCAGAATTGGTGAAATGCTGCAACAAAACTATTTAAGGTCAGCGGGTATCAGAACTCTTTTAGAACAAGTGCATTAATAGATGGAATAAAGTAATTGTTATATTCAAATAGAGCTAGGGGAAAAGGGGTAACCCCTAATGTTATAACAGTAATAACAGAAGAACAGTACTGAAATTGCCAGTCTTTCGTTTAGGTATAACAGTTGAAAATTGTCAACCAAAACAGTTATCTCATTATATACATTATAAAAATACAACATTTAGGGTGATAAAATTAATATACCTAGTACTCAGTCAAGAAATACCCAAAAATGTGAAGGCTGTGGACTCACTGAAGAACCTTGAAAAGGCAGGCACAAGATCAATTCCTATGTTTCCTTGTTTTTTAAAAAGGTTCACAGACCATCTACATACACTGCAGGTAGTGAATTCTCTAATTTTATATATATGTATTGATTTTCCTAGCATTTGCCACCCCAGCTGTTCTGCAAATGTGGTTATATAATCAGTGGGCCTCGCATATTTATATACTGAGAAACATCATTACGATCAAGGAGGAGTTGCTCGGGCTCCAAAACACTGGAGAGGATGCTCAGGAGTGACTGTTTCATCTTGCAATTCCATAGTGAGATCAGGGCTTCATCAGGATTACCAGTTTTCTCCACTGGAAAACACGCAGAGCATTGAGGAACACATTTTCTATTAGTCTTCAAGACTGGGCTATACAAACGGGCCCACTGCTGTTAGATGAGGGAAGTGTCATCATTGTCACACAAAACTTAGACAAAGCTTTCTGACTGCTTGCTGGAGAAGATTCTTACTCACCATGGGCAACCTATAAAGAAATTGTTTATAATGCTGCTTTATCCAGCCACTGTGGGAGTTTGTGACAGTTTTATCCATAATAGTCTGGTTCCCAACTGATGTTACATCCAAAATTATTTTTACCATTTTTTTTTTGTTTAGTCATTCAGTTGTGTCCAACTCTTCGTGACTCCATGGACCAGAGCACACCAGACACTCCTGTCTTCCACTGCCTCCCGCAGTTTGGTCAGACTCATGTTGGTAGCTTTGAGAACACTGTCCAACCATCTCGTCCTCTTGTCGTCTCCTTCTCCTTGTGCCCTCCATCTTTCCCAACATCAGGGTCTTTTCCAGGGAGTCTTCTCTTCTCATGAGATGGCCAAAATATTGGAGCCTCAGCTTCAGGATCTGTCCTTCTAGTGAGCACTCAGGGCTGATTTCCTTCAGAATGGATAGGTTTGATCTTCTTGCAGTGCTTGGGACTCTCAAGAGTCTCCTCCAGCACCATAATTCAAAAGCATCCATTCTTCGGCGATCAGCCTTCTTTATGGTCCAGCTCTCACTTCCATTCATCACTACGGAGAAAACCATAGCTTTAACTATATGGGCCTTTTTTGGCAAATATTTTAGTGGGTATTTAATAGTCCCACATTTTGCTACTGAACTTCATTAAAAAGTATATTTGAGGGAGGAAATGTGTGTGTCTCTTTGAATTAAACTCTTTGTTTGAAACGAGGAAAAAAATCATTCCATTTCCATGACTGATGAAGCTGCACAAAATTAATTGCAAGACAGTGATCCAGGAAAGACCAAAGTATTTTGCTTCATCGAATGTTAGTGACATTCAGTACATAAAAAGTGTGTTCCCATGGTTGATAAATTATTTAGCAATCACTAGCCTTTTCATTCCTCTGAGAAATCTTAATGACTGCAGATGGTGATGCCAGGAGGTACTGCATAGAATACTTAGGCTGAAATAGCAAACTGAGAGCCCATTTCACATGTTGCACTGGGGCAATATTTCGCAAACATGGAGATTTCTCTTTCTCTGCATCAGTGAGACTGAAATATTATCATTACTTGTGGATATTTCTGTGGTCATTTTGCAGTGTTAATTTTGCTCATGAAACTGCTGCTGATACCAGCTTGCATGCTTACAGTCTGTGATAATACGCTGCTATAATATAATCTGGAAATAAAATGTATTTTAGAATAGAAGTTGTATATTATGACACACAGTAAAAGGCATATACTGAAGCACATAGTCTGTTAAATTCTGTAACATAATGCATAGCACTGGATTATGTCGTGAGTCTGCAGTCTTAAACCTCTCATCTAATGAGGGTTTGTTCCTTATTTATATAAATACATAAAATTCATTTCATAGAATTGCACTGTGAATATGGAACTTTGATGGATAACCTCTGTATTTTTTGTTGTTGTGGGGGACAACATATGACAGACAACAATGATCAAATGTAATTAATAGTATGATTTTTATTGACCAAGGTAGAAGTTTGGTTTACTTAAGTACATTAAAAATTGTTTGAAATATTGCTCTTAGAAAAAGATTATTGAAATATTTATCATCCATTTGCTTCTGCAGAATGCACTTATGAAACACTTCTACAAACTGAGCATTTCAAAGCCAGTTTGAATCTGAATTTCTAGTTGGCAGGCGGTACTCATCATGCTCATGCCGATTTGGCAGTATATGAACTGGCTGTCTGTAAAAGAAACTTGTTATCTCTCTTTGGCATTGGGCACAATACAAGCCTGTTTACATGACAATAAGTCTTTGGAGTTAATTTAATTCCCTTTTCATACTTTGCAATTTAAAGTAAAGGGACTGAAAGGAAGACTTGTGGCTGCTTTCTTTTTCAGCTGTCTCCTGTACGAGAAATAAGACTGTTGATGCACTACTGTTGAAGCCACATTAAAATACTCTCCTGACAAAATGATTTTAAGAGATTTCTGGTGCTGTTCAGTTAAATCATCAGTATTTCAATAAAACATACCCCCCCAAAACCACTGGTATTAGTATAATCTACATAGCATAACACTTGCTGTTAAGTTTTGATACAAACACATAAAGGTATCCTTCCATTCCTCTTTCACTGTAAAAAAAAGTCTATTTCATACCCCAAATATTATTTTTATTTACAGTATTTATTTTACGAATCTCTACTCGATTTGATCTTCAAAAAAAAACCCACAGTGGCTAATGAGTAAAATCAGCAATTAAGGCAAATTTAACTACAGATGTATTGGAAAGCTACAGCGCCCAAACCCATTATCCCATCCAAATTACACGGTTCTTTTGTTACAATATTATTCTGACTCTTCAGCAACATACTGTTACAGATCTTGAGGTAACAGAGTATGGGGCTGCAAGGGCATCCATAACTGCTAGAATTAGTAAATATTATAAATTAATAAATGGTAGACTTTTAGATAATATTTGGAATATTGAAGGACAGATAAAAAATTCCTTCAGTAGCACCTTAAAGACCAACTAGGTTTATATTTTGGTATGAGCTTTCGTGTGCATGCACACTTCTTCAGATACAGTGTGCATGCACACGAAAGCTCATACCAAAATATAAACCTAGTTGGTCTTTAAGGTGCTACTGAAGGAATTTTTTATTTTGCTTCGACTCAGACCAACACGGCTACCTACCTGTAACTGAAGGACAGATGTTAGACTAGGGGAAAATACAGGTGAAGCTTCTTTTTCAGGCCAGGGGCTCAGCTGGAATAGAAGTCATTAAGAACGGCAAAAGCTGCTAGAAGCAAGTCATTAACCCATCAGTTGAAACCATCAACTAGCTACAGTAGGCAGCAGGTTCTGACAAGCTGCTGTGAAGGCCAGAACCATCCTGGCAGGCTGGGACAGAGGCATGGAGAGGGTATGCAGGATGCCTTGAACTCCAATGCTGCATTGCTGTAGAGAAAAATACGGTATCCTCTTAAGATGTAATAATCTGAACTCTCTCCAAAGTAGACCCAGGTGTAAATATGTGTGCAATGAACCATATTTCTTGAAGAGCGCCTGGAACCCCTGGTATCTCATGCAGCCAATCTCCAATTGGTGGAGATTGGGGTGTTGTGTAACACAACAGTAAGCTTAGACTTAAGTCAGAAGCCAAACTCAAACATGCTTGCACTTGAACTGTATGTAGACCCAACTGATGGATGGAGATTTTTATGTGCAGGGGCATTGCTAGGTACTTACCGTAAAAGACTTGAGGGAAAGGAACATCAAGAAAATTTGTCTTTGGACAGATTAAGATGATGGGTGGCTGGGGTCTCATTTACGCTGCAACCAGCCACCCTGTTAGCATAATTTTGGAGGTTTTTTAAAAGGCAAAAAGGGGAGAAGGCAGGACAGGAAATTGGGGGGGCCAATGCTAATTACTGGGTGCTTAGGTCCCATGGTCCACTGCCTAACCAACAACCCTGTTTATATGCAATGCTTTCAAAGATGCCATCCCTGCTGTGCATTCTGAGGTAGTACAGACATTTAGTATGTAATTATACTTAGCAACAGTTGCACAGCTAATGGGATTAGTTAAAAGAAGCAGATCAGATGAAAGAACAGAGTATAATTTTAATGGAAGTCAGCACAAGAATAGACATGGGTCATTTCTGCACAACTGGATTTTGTTAAATAAATTAATGAGAGCATAAGACTGGCCTGCTGGATTAAGCCAATGTCTCATCTAGTCAAAAATCTTGTCATCACAGTGGTCAACCTGTGGGAAGTCCAAAATCAGTACCTGAATGCACAAAATTAATTTGTTACCTTTCTTCATACCACTCATAACTTTGGTTTGTTCAGCCCACTATTGTGCACTGTAACTGGAGTGTCTCAGACTCCTGCTTTCAGACCACTGCTACCACAGGTATTTTGGGCTGAAGGTGCAATGGATTGAATTGGGACCTTCTACACACATGCAAGACATTTACTCTTCCACTAGGCAGTGCTTTTTCCATTCTTATTCTTTCTTAGTTTCTCTTAATTTATTTATAGAAGGGGAAAAAATCACAACATCACAAAAGGAAAACAACAACAACACAAAAGTTGCTGATCAACCAAGCTGCCACAAAAGGGGGAGGGAGAGAAGGCAAGGATTGTCAGAGTTGTTTTTCTGCAGTTTTAAACATACTAAATTATGACAAATTCCCCAAAAATGTTTCCCTGACCACAGCTCCTTGAATGCAGACAAATAATTATGGTGGTTCCTGGAACAGAATGGGTCAGAGGCAGCTTGAAGGACATGTCTGTAACTTTTTCTTCTTTGTGTGAGTTAGATAAACAGAGAAGATTGTCCTTATATTTCCTCCTTACCTTATTTGACCTTGACGTTCGTGACAATCACATTTGTTTAACAGATTGAATCTTGCACAAAATATTTGCAGTGTGCTTTACGAGTGCTTTAGTCCTTAAAACATTTCAGCCTATTTAAAACTGGTTAGTAAACTTAATTACTTTTACGTGAATGAGACTACAGTTCACAAACCAACTATTTTAGGGTAATAATTAAATAAGTTGAAAAGTACTGACTGTATAGGAAGATTTATTGTTTTGTGTCAGGCATTTATAAAAATACAATGAGATTTGGTGCAGTGTTGTGCTGGCATATATATTTGTATCTTACTACAGTCCATGCTGGCTTACTATAGGCTACTTTTACAGTATGTGTATTGTATCTGTTGGGGCTTGACAGGAGTGGAGGTGTGTGAGTTGTGAGGATGAGATGTGCAACTTAATTGAGTCTGAATCCCTGCCTAATATAATCGTGAACATTTTGCTGGGTCAAGAATACATATTGTGACAATACTTTATTGACTCAGGCCCTATAAGTTCAAGTTAGAAACTCTACTCCTGATTGGCACAGCTCATGGAGATGGGCTTGGACAAAAACAAAGTGCCAACCATTTTATATTTCTACTATACTGAGATGCACCGTAAGTAGCCTAGTGTTAGAGGCCACCCCTATCCCTGCTGAGTCATGCATGGGATTCCAGGAGTCTTGGCCCTCAACTGGGGTCTCTGCTCCTTTGGAGAATTGAAGACACGTCGGAGGCTGTTGTAGCTTTAAGAAATAAGATTCATTCATATATTTATACCTGCATGTAGATGGAGGGTGTGCAGATCTTACAGAACAGGCATCTCAAGAGGAGCCTATTCCCCACAGCAGTGTAGCAGTGGAGCCCGAGGCATTTCTCCCAGCCTGCCTTCAACCAGCCTGCCTAAGATGGATCAGGCCTTTTTCTTACCTATCCCAAAGCTTATTCTCAGTTATGCCAAAGGCCCCAAACCCTTCCTGTGACATCACGTCCAGTTACCCTGACAACCTTTGAAATCACACCTCAGCGTAGGGGGAAAGGACAGCTCTCTTGCATTGCCAATTGCCCCCAATGGCCCTCTATTGTTTCTTAATGGCCCTAGCTTGGCCAGGTCGGTTTGCATAGGCTAGCCCAGAAATTCCTCTGCAACGGATACTTCTCCTTTCATATCCCAATTAGTCAAAATATTACCATTTATTAATTTCTAGGGTTTGGGGCCTCCCCCACAAATCTATAACAACATTCACTGATTATCTGCCTTAGTCTGTGGACACTGAGGGTGTGTAAGACGTTGATCTACAGATTTAACCATCTCCATATATTTTTCTTTTTTTATTATTATATTTACCTTGGCAGGAAAAGGAACCACATCACTGGAGAAATTTATGCCTCCATGGAAATTTATTGTTGTGGCCTTTTAGGTCATTGCATGCATGTTATTGGGTGTTTATTTAATCTGTTCCTCTCATTTGGGATCTATCCCACTGTAATGAAGTCACTCCATTCCAATCCCCCACAATGACCAAATCATCATTATTGTAATCTGCTAATTTCTTTTGCAATTTTTAAAAGAAGGGTCCTTGGTTTCCATTTGGGGCATATATTCCTACTAATAATATTTTTTTTTACTATTTTTGCTTTAAGCCAATTCACTTCTGTGACAGAAGGTTACAGGTTATGTCAATCACTGCATTTTATTGCAAGGAGTCCTCACTTGGGCTGGCAATTTTTTTTCTGGTATGAAGTTCTGAAAAACATGACCATAATTTTAGTAAAATACTTGGGCTGACTCCTTGCCCATCTAAAGCCTTCATCACCCCCCAGACTACTACACTCTAAAATTACTATGTGATACAGTACTACAGTAATTGATATAGACTGAAAAACAACTGTATTTAGTCTGAATTTCTATGTCTGTAGACACTTCCTGACCTTTTTATTGCACATTCATCCTGATTTGTTTGCACACAGTATGTGTGTGGATTATAGGATGCAAGTTGTTTACTAATCTGTTTGTGTAGCGCTTATATTATGACATGTCATGATGCATTTTCCTGTCACTTTTCTTACTGCAAAGCCTATTTTGTTTTTGTTTTCTTAAGTGAGTTTGTTGTGCAAGAGCCAAATTCGTTTTAATTGCACAACCTGGATTTGCCATATGTGATTAAATCCCACAGGCAAAATAGCAAGTCTGAAAGCGCTCTGCGATTCTGGAAAGATCTGGTATGCATAGAATTTCCCCCCATAATCATTGCTCATTCCTTTGAGGCAGGGCTAGGTTTCTAATGACATCTCTAGGGGTGGTAGACTATAATATACAAATACTGTAAGTACTTGTACACATCAAAGAATCCAGTTTCCCTTTTTAGTTTACCAGTGCAGAATTTGATGATTATTATTATAATTCCTGGCTGTGGCACAGATTATAATATTATATGTCAGTTAATCAGTAGGGCTTAACAGGTCTTGCTAAGTTTGAGTGTCCTGGCTAAAATATTATATTCAGTTTCTTCTGTGAATAAATCCTGTTATATCATGAGTGATATACCAATGACATTTCTGGTTACTTTTTTCTTGCGGAGGGAAGCTTTTAAAAACAAATTATTCCTTTTCAAGTTAGTTAGTTTGTTTGTTAACCCACATACCACTGAGTGGAATTTTGATAAATGAGCATTTCTTGAATGTGTACTTTTTGTTGTACAGTACTTTTTTGGAATTAAGATTTTATTTTTTATTTATTTACTTGAAACGTTTTTCCCCAAAGATGACGTTCTCCCCTTCCCCCCCTTCTTTTGGAGCATTGCCTCTTGCTGTTCCTTTTGGAATACAGTATCGAACAATTTCCCCAGAAGAATGTGCGAGGAGAAAAATGGGCGGGAACTCCAGATTGCTATTGTGAGCAGCAGAAGAGTTTGTCTCTTTAACTTGCCTGCTTGGAAATGCAGCAGCAGCACCACCACCGCAGCAGCACCGACCCAAGAATGGAAACCGCGTCTCCTGAAATATGCTGAAGCGCAGATATTTTGTACGTGTTGGGTTTGGGTGAGGAAAGCACCAAAAAGACGCGAGGAGGAGCTGGAGCCGCCGGGGCCGTGCTCATGTGACCGGTGGCGGCTGAGGGCTGGGGCTGCCCAGAAATAGCCGCAGCTGCTTTCCTTGCTCGGTGCAACTGGGTAGCGCGAGGGAGGCTGGCTCCTCCGAAGGATGCGAAGCCGCCAAGCCCCAAGCAGATGATGGCGATACGAGAGCTGAAAGTCTGTCTGCTTGGAGTGAGTAGCGACCAAGAGGCGGAGTGGGCTGGGGTGTGGGCTGAAGGAGAGATGGCGGGGAGGAGGCGCTGGGTTCTCAAGCCATTTCGTGGGGATAAAACCACAAGGCGCAAACTGAAGTAAGAGCGAGCGAGAGAGCGGGAACGATGCCTGCCCCGAGGCACCTTGGAAAGTTTCGTAGTCTTTGCAGAAGAGCTTCCTTTGTCTCCCCTTCGGCCCCCACTTGGCCAGATGTGCGTTTGCTCTGCAAAGGCTTGTTTGCCTCTCGCTTCCTCGAGTTGCTTTCTGGGAAGTTTGGCAGTTGTGCTAGATAGGGAAGTTTGGCAGACATCCTCTCACCCTCCGCCATCGCGCCTGGGATCTTTCGCCACTTACTCCGTTCCTGCTCTATCTCACTTCATTCCACCAGGTGGAAATGGAGGCTTATATATTATGGGAGATATAGTTATCAAGCCTGTGTGTGTAGATATATTCAGATAGAAAATGATCGTCCTAGAATCCTTTCCCTGCAGTGGTCCAGGCCTAGGCCCAGATTCACCATCTCCATACGAATTAGTGGTCCATTGTTTCTTTTGGGGGGTGGGGGAAAGGTGCCTTAAAACAAATAATACTGGTGCTTCTCATATGCTGAACTACAGAAGGATTTTGCCCATCCCTCCTCCCTCTCTTAAACTTTCTTCCACAAGCTAAAATATGTTTTATCCAAACATGGTCTTTTGTGGTTTATCTTTAGCAAGTAACGTTTCGTGCTCGAGAGAGGAAAGAGATTGCTACATACTTCAACTGATTTTGGCAGTAGTTGGACAGTAAACTGCCCGCATGCAAAGCAGTTAAACATCAGACACAGCTCAGCTAAATTTTTGTCTTTCTTTGCCTGACTGTGTCTTTAGAAGAGTTCGCATCAGTTGTGCTAAGTTCCTCTCAGCTGAAACTTGGCGGACAAACAGACTAGTTTCCAGGGAGGAGTTTCTCTTTTTGCTTTCAGTGTTCTTGACAAACTTTTTCTTGTTGGAATATCCTTTTGGCTTGTACTACATAGATTTGCCTCCCTTTCATTTGGGCAAAACAAATAAACCTAGTATTAGTTTTAAGAAAATGGCATTGTGTGTACAACAAATAAGGAGGAAGAAAGATTAAAAATCAGCAATATTTGCCAAAAATAAATAAAGAGCCACTTAGAATGGATTAAATAAAAAACTACTCCATTGTGTACAGTACAGTATCTGGAGATGTGATCTAAAGGCACATAGGGCTGTTACTTTGCTGAAGCTAACCTGGGCTGGGTCTGGTCAGTTCCTGGATGAAGGAACACCTGGGAGCCACACTTTGTTCCATGATGGAAGAAAGGTGGGATATAAATGTAAATAAATTAATATGTGCCAAACAATGCCAGCTATATAGCCCATAGCATAGATTATTTAGGTCAAAACTATTGGAGATAAACTGTTGACATTACCAGCACGAAGGCTTGTTCTCTTGCAGAGGTACATGAGAGTAAGTGCCACTGAACTTACTTTACGTAAAGCTGGCCTATGATTGTCCTATGGATCTACAGTAGGTTGTGCAGATCACTCAGGGCAGTCTCTATTTTGCTGTGCTGTATATTGAATATTATACCTGATTATGTTTGGAGATGGTTTTGGCCCAGAATGGATATTATACCTGATTTATGTTTGGAGATGGTTTTGGCCTATTGCTTTAAACCTTGAGTACAATGGTCACCCATGCAGGATATAATCACCCATGCTGTAGCAGAATGGGTGGCATAGCTGCCAAGTTATCCCTTTTTTAAAGGGATTTCCCCTTATGCTGAATAGGCTTCCTCGCAAGAAAAGGGAAAACTTGGCAGCTATGATGGGTGGCAGCTATAGTTCAATCAACATGTTCTTGTCCTTCTTTCTAAAACCTTTAAACAAGTATTTTCTGTGTACCACCCTATTTCACTGATTTCACTGGAATGATGGAAAAGATGTATGTGACCTAATGAACTAATTGCAGAAGTTTCATTCTGCTTAACTTATTTCCATTTGCTATCCAAATCAGCTGTGTTACAGCATCTAAAAAAAAAGAGAATTACTTTTATTTGCAGCTTCTCTGCCTTTCCTTTTGTCATAAATAACATTAATTAAACTGCAATATACAGACTTTTTATCAATGTTAAACAAAACTATTAAAAACTGCATATACCTCAGTTTTAGTAATAACTTTTAAAAGTTTGTTGTGAGCATTTTCCACTGTGTATTCCTATGTGCAACATACCTTTATGATCTGTACTTGCTTCTGTACATTTAATAGCTCAACATATAAAGTTTTGCATGGTTTATCTCATGGTATATGACCTTTCATTTTTTTTTTTTAGGTTAGCTCTCTCCAGCATGATTACTGTACTTTTATTCTAGAAAATGTGGCGTGGTTTTTTTTTTCTTGAGTAAGCAAAACATGTAGCCAGTTCTATGAATATTTACTTAAATTGCAGTCCTATACCCACCTATTTGGGAATAAGCAACGTTGAATTCAGTTGAACCTTTCAGTAGAGTAGACATGTATAGGATTGTGCTGTTAGCCTCTCTTAATTCAATAGGGCCTAACTCATATGTGTGCATGGGATTGTACCTTTAGAGTCCGCATTTTGAAAAGCTCACTGTCTTGTGAAATCTGTGAATGCTAAAGTTAGATTTACAAGAGGCTTTTAAAATAAGACTCTGTGGATGTACTGCATGTACTAGGCTTGCACAACTCTCCAGCTTGTAAACAAATGTCAGAGAGAAACACAGGGGGAAAAAGAGGACATGAAGAGTTTCAGTTACACCAGCCAAGACTACTAGTCATTGGGAGGAGGCTTTGTGAACTTAAATGCAATATCTTACAAAAGCATCAGCTTTGATCGTGATTTACTTACATCACCTTTCATAAAGGCTTGATGGTCATTTTTTCCAAGAGTGCAATATCCTTCCTGTAGCAGAGCAAGCCGGCCTGTGTCAGATACTGATTATTAGAACAAGGCAAGTCAGTGCTTATAACAGTAAAGTTTCATTTATAGCTTTATAGGTGTTACTTCTAGAAAGTACCTGACCTGAGACAAACCAACCACAGTTGTTGTTGTTGGCGGCGGTGGCGGGGGGGGGGGAATAAAGGCAAACTGCAGAGATTCCAAGGACTAGAAAATGAGACAGAAGCAGGAAAAGTACACTAAATGGAAGAGGAAAGCAGCAGCTCTTCTGGAATCCCATGAATCCCTTTTGCTTGGTGTCCGCACAACTCACTTCTCAACCACAGCTCTCAATTCACTCATTGGCTAAAATCACTGAAAGGTGGGAGCATCCTGGTTGCCTCATTTCACAGAAATCACTTAAAAGGGTACTTGCACATTTTCCCCCCCAAAGCTTTCTAAGAGGCCTAGAAGCATACTGAAAGAAAGAGAGAGAGCGAAAGAGAGAGAGAGGGAAAGAAAGAAAGAAAGTGTTCAGCAGCCCTGAATGTGTTCATAATGCATGAACCTAGGGTTGCAATCCTGTACACCACAAGGGAGCAAGCACCACTGAGTTCAGCTGGAGTTATTTCTATGGAAACATAAATAGCATTGGAATGAAAGAAAGATAATGAAGAACATGTTTAAGTGAGGGAGCAAACAATGGCAGAAACTTGGTTTGGACTGAAGAATTTTTTACAAGATTATATCTATATGATAGTCCTGATGCTAGTTATAGAACCCTTATGCAGGTATGTGTGTAAAAGTTGGTTTTCAGAAACTTTAGCTGATTACACAGCAAAAACAAAAAGAACATAGTCACAAGTAGAATGTGTGTGGGTTGTTTTGTTTTAAAGGCATAAATTGTAGGTATGATATAAATTCATTACAATGCTTTTTTTTACTGTTCAGCAAAAGAACAGGATGTTGTTGCTGTCACTGGGAGTCCGTGGCTGACCTCAGTTTTTAATTTGTACTAACTACCAAAGTTACCTGGAGAAGGAACTGGCAATCTACTCCAGTATTTTGCCATGAAAACTCAATGGACATAAAAAGGAGAAGCTTTGAGAAGGAAGTGAGAGTTTCCAAGGCATGCTCTGGTTCATGGGGTCACGGAGAGCCGATACAAGAGTAAGACAACTAAACAAAAAAACTATCAAAGTTAGATTTTTTTTCCTTTGCAGAATTCAAATATACAACTATGCTTGTGTAATATATTTGAAAAATTCTTTCTTACAAGAACATTTGCAACACAAGTAGAACCCTTAAAATATATATAATGTAAACACATTTGGAATAGCCCTTGAATTTAAAAAAAGATTCCAAAAAGTGTAGCCAGAATCTTCAGAACACTCCCAAAAGTATTATACAACTTGTTTTCATTCACAGCCAGGTTCAAATGCTCTCCAAGCAGCAGAGCAGATCTTTGAAATGCGGTTTTAGAAACATGACTGCACAAGTAAGACATGGAAAAAGTTGCAAAGCTGTCACTGTCCCCCACAGCCGGGGAAACAGCAGTAAGGGAGGAAAACTTCCTCTTGTAGTGTATTTCAGGATATGGTTTCTCCCACGCATTTTCCTCTACTACAGAAGTTGCTCCCTAAAATTTACAAATAATTGATCCTATTTACCCACATTTACCCATCTGCACAGAGATATTAACTATGTTTGCCACATCCATCCCACAGCCATTTTTTTCCTCTGACCTCTTTTAGGGCTGACTGGTAAGATTCTGTTTGGTTGGTGGAGGTGTTAGGGTTGCCATATTTTGAAGAGCAAAAAAGAGGATGCTATGACAGCCATTCAAAGCAAATAAATGCAATGTGTCTCAGATTTTACCCCATAAAAAGAGGATGTGTTCTGGAAAAATAGGACACATGGCAACCCCAGCAAGCGGTATAGGATAAAGGGAGGTAATCCTCCATAGGATGTGTTTAAAATCAAAATCTTAAGTTCAGCCAACTTTAAATGTAGAAAAAATAAATTTCCATACACAAATAATAAAAATAACAGGCAAAAATATGATTTATTTATTTCCTTTATAAATTGCTTCCTCTAAAGCTCTTGAAGCAATTTTATATCTCAAAGTGTTGAATATAGTTACAAGTAGGTAGCCATGTTGGTCTGGCATAGTCGAAAAAAATAAAAAAAAATCCTTCCAGTAGTACCTTAGAGACCAACTAAGTTTGTCATTGGTATGAGCTTTCGTGTGCATGCACGTACATGCATGTATCTGAAGAAGTGTGCATGCACACGAAAGCTCATACCAATGACAAACTTAGTTGGTCTCTAAGGTGCTACTGGAAGGAATTTTTTATTTTACTGAATAAAGGATATCCCCAATAAAAATTCGTACAATAATATCTTAGTAGTTATAGTTTGT
This sequence comes from Zootoca vivipara, assembly GCF_963506605.1. Taxonomy (NCBI): domain Eukaryota; kingdom Metazoa; phylum Chordata; class Lepidosauria; order Squamata; family Lacertidae; genus Zootoca; species Zootoca vivipara. The sequence goes on from NC_083283.1 coordinate 48,474,716, forward strand.
GCAAATGGAAATTTAACATACTGTATAAGATAATATGCCAAGTTGTAACACAGCTTTGTTCTTTCGTAGCATCTGGTTGAAGTTATGGAATTGGAAATCTGACAGCGTATTTAATAAACACTCACCCCTGAAACTTAAAATACCATGCTTGCTTACTACTGTTTTGTCTGTATATGTTGCCAACCTATATGTAAATAAGAAACAGAATGCTTACAAAATCTTTAAATTACACAAGCAATTTTAATATTGCATAACAGTAAAAAAATGCCATTTTCCCACCATGCAGTCGTTTAAAACTGACTTTTGTGTTTGCTTTACTATAAATAGATATATTTTTATAGCTTCCTTTCCATCAGGCTAACCAGAGAGTTGCAGTGGTTGAATATAGTCCTTTAGACCAGCAGTTCTCAAATCATTTCCCCCATCATGAAAGGGATTCTTCAGGTACTTACCGGTATTAGCGTTGTTTAATATCCCCCATGTATGTTATCTGAACATATGGTGTAACAAACGCTGGCTAGGTCTTCCTCTTGTGGCAAGATGAGAGACTGCACTGAGGGAGCAAGGTTCATGTGCATGGAAACTGGCAATGTCAAAAAAGCATACACAAATTACATTTTCCACAGCTTTACAGCTCAAATTACTCTTACATGTTCCACCCTATGCTTACTTCGATATATATGTGTGTGTTTTTATTAGACCTACTTCTTAGTAATGTTTTTAAGGATTAGGATATTAAACATTTTATCTCCTTGCAGTAAGAAAATGCTTACACAAACCAAGTCATGTGCAAATGAAACAAACCTATTTTGATAAGAGGACTATTAGAGCAGGGTCCCCAAATTAAGGCCCGGGGGCCGGATGCGGCCCAATCGCCTTCTAAATCTGGCCTGCGGAAGGTCCGGAAATCAGCATATTTTTACATGAGTAGAATGTGTCCTTTTATTTAAAATGCATCTCTGGGTTATTTGTGGGGCCTGCCTGGTGTTTTTACATGAGTAGAATGTGCCCTTTTATTTAAAATGCATCTCTGGGTTATTTGTGGGGCTTAGGAATTCGTTCATTTTTTTTCCAAAATATAGTCCGGCCCCCACAAGGTCTGAGGGACAGTGGACTGGCCCCCTGCTGAAAAAGTTTGCTGACCCTGGTATTACAGGAAAGATTAACCTATATTATGACTTCTAATGAGCACATCCAAATTGTGCTTCCCCTCTAGCAATTTCTCTATTTTATATTTATTTTATTCTCTTTATCTGGCCACCCAGTAACGTAAGTTCTTGTTTAAAATGTATTGTCCTCCTTCCCCTGCCCCCATAAGTGAGGAGTGGTGTCCCCATTCAAGCATGTAATTAGCAGGGAATGAGCAAAACTCACCTTCTCCAGCCCCAGCTATCCATTGAGACCCACAAATCAGTCTGTGCAGTTCACAATGTGCTACTGTGGCAGACAGTGAGTACAAAATGAGTGGAAAATCATACTGAAAGCAGGACATTTTTTATTTTAAGAAATGGGGGCCAGGATTTTGAATAAATAAAAACGCCAGGAGCAAGCAAGTCAGACATATGCAGAAGGGGTGGGAGCTGCGGCTGCTGCAGTGGGAGGGTGGGATGCTGGGAAGCCACTTGCCTTCTTGGCTTTAGGCAATATTGTTTCCTGACCTGATATGATGATTAGTGGTAGGGCTGGAGCGGAGGGGGACCAGGAGACATAGCTGAATTAATAAAGAGTTAACTATCAGGCATGTTCCTTCCTTGGCTGAGGAGGGCCTGGACACCAACCACATCCTTCTCCCCAGGCTTCACGCCCTCCTTGAATATTTTTATCTTACTTGAGGTGGGTGAGGAAAATGAAGTTAAAATGAATCATTGAGCTTCCCCAGCTCAAAAAAAGCATGCATTAGAACATAGCTGCAGAAGTCTTATCACAGAAACAGTGGGTCAAATTAATTAAGGGCAAATTCCATAGACTTTATCGCAATTAATTCCAATAGAATCAATGAACAATAGACTACGAGAACATTAAAAAAGCTTATACAGTACGTGGTAGGTATTTACAAAGCCAGGGTCTTTTAATTTGTGAGCTGCTAAACTACCATGATATTTACCAAGATGTGTATGAACCGGAGGTGGTTTGGGGTTGTTTGGAACAAATTAGATTTTAAAAGCTGAACAAGAAACCATTTAACCACAGAAGGGGAAATGCCGTTTATGTTTTTCAAACATTCACGTCAAATCAGGAATAACAATGGTATTGCCTGAAGTTCACTACAAATAATTTCTAATCTTAAAAAAACACTTCACAATCCTGGAATTGCAACATCTCAAATGAAATAAAGTAGGCAAGGTTAATTTTTGTAATAGCAATATTGCCATTCTGCCACAGTTATTGACTAGAATATGCCTGAATGGTTTTAAATCACAGCTGCCTCAGGACTTTTTTGATTTCTACACTGCAGTAAAGTGGCATGTACTGAGGGAAAAACTTATCATGGACCATTAGGTGGTTAAGTAAACATTCCTCAGACTAAACAATTGTTCTTTTTAACCCACACCTTATTTCAGTGTAATGTTGAATTGATTCTTCCTTTCTTAATTTTCAGGATACTGGAGTTGGCAAATCTAGTATAGTTTGTCGATTTGTTCAGGATCATTTTGACCACAATATTAGCCCCACTATTGGGTAAGTACTATACATACATATACAGTATATATAATGTTACTACAGTTTCAGTTTAGTAAATAAACAGTATTGATATAATCCATTTATATTTCAAGTTTATAGGAAAGCTCATTACTCAACATAATAGTGGTTTTGTTCATGCTTTTGAAGTGTTGTATAATGTAGAGAGCTATTAATTGAGTAAGCCTATTAACTTTCTCTTTAGGTAATGCCAGTTCCACACTATTATCCATTATGTACCTTTAACGGTTATTATTTGTTATGCAACTAACTGTTGTTGTTTTTTAAGTTTAGCTTCCAGAGGATGGAATTATGTGTTTTTAAATTATTTTATATTGAGTTTTATGTATAAACATTAATTAGCAGTCAATTAAGTCTCAATATTAATATATTGTTTCTAGCTTCTCTTTCAAACATCTATTTTATTACAATTACAGTGGTCCCTTGACTTACGAATTACTCGACATCTGTAAGTTTCGACTTACGAACGGGACAAATGGCCGCACCTTATGAATTTTTCTACATCCGAACGGAAACCGCTGGTGGTTTTAAATGCGGTTTCCTCAACTTACGAACTTTTACATGCGGTTTCCTCGACTTACGATTTTTTTCGAATTTTTTTTTCCTATGGGAAACCGCGTTTTGACTTACGAACTTTTCGACCTACGAATGTGCATTTGGAACGGATTAAGTTCGTAAGTCGAGGGACCATTGTACTTTACTGAATAGATGTATATTTTTGTCTCTTTTTTTGTTATTTACTTCTCGTTTGTGTTGGAACATAGCCATTGTCAGTAAATGGTTTGGCAGGACTTAGTATAAGTCAAGTGTTAGTTCTGGGAACATGTGAAATAACCAGTGCATCAGTGTGCATGAAGACTGCATTTCCTTGTATCCTCAGGGGGGATACATGGTACTCTTCCTCCCCATTTTATCCTCACAACAACCCTGTGAGGTAGATTAGGCTGAAAGTGAGTGACTGGCGGGAGGTCACCCTGTGAGTTTCATGGCTGAGTGGGGATATGAACCCTGGTCGTCCAGGTCTTAGTCTGGCACTCTTAACAACTGTGACACATTGACTCTCTTTTATATAGCTATGGTTTTCAGGCAGGCTTTGTCCCAGCAGCTATTTTATTAAATAACTAGCTGTCCCGGCCACACGTTGTTGTGGCTCATCCCTGTGACTGCCCCCACCCTGTTCCGACCCATGACCTATTCTGCCCCCTCCTCCCCCGGCTCATCCCTGTGACTCCCCCAACTCTGTCCCAACCTATGACCTATTCTGTTCCCTCCCCCCCCCCGACTCATCCCTGTGATTGGCCTCACCCTGTCCCACTTGCAAACCCCTGCGGCCTGGCCGGTTCCCCAGCATTGGTGTTGTTTTCTGTTAAAGGCCCATGTTCAGTTGGTTGGAATGTTCTGTTGTGATGTCATTGATAGTATGTAGCCAATGGCAGCAGGTGAGGTGTATGTTCCTTTGACGTCCACTGGAAGGCGCTATGTTTTTTTTGTTTTGTTTTTTGAGAAAATTCAATTTTTACCTGCCAAAGGTTTGGCACATGTGGAATATAAGGTTATGTTGGCACTCGCGTATTGGTACTGGACGCTGTGTCCAAATTTGAACGCAATCAGTCAAGTGGTTTCCGAGAAAAGTGGAAAGTCCCAAATATGGACCCTTTACATTATATATATATATATGTAATAAGAGCTCTTGGAATATAACTTGTGAAAAGCATATGGCTCTGAGCCATTTGGGTAGATGTAAAAACCCCAAAAATAATTTTTTAAAAAATTACTGCTTAAGACCCATACAAGTGATTGGTGTTTTTGACCTCTCTCACAATGTGGGATTAAATAGAGTGTAGGAGAAAGTGGGTATAATTAGGAGCTATAGCTCTTTTATTTAGGTTTGTGTATTAAGCTTTGGTTTTAACAGCATCTACATGAGGAACATCTGAACCCAAATTAAGATATTTAAATTTTACTTGTTGACAATTCCTAGGCATGTATCTGCTTCCAAAAATTTTATTTTAGAATTCATCACATCACCTTGGCTTTTAACAAGACAGGATAGCACAGTGTAAGTGCATGGCACGTAATTCATCTTCATTAATTTTTCCAAAACTTCAAGGCTTACCAGCTATGCAATATATGATTTGAATTTAATGCATGCATGTTTATGTCTAGAAACAAATCTGCCAACTTGTGCTAAAAAGAAAACTTTGGAGGCTTAAAGAACGATTTTATCCTTGTGTCATGCCTGCCAGGAATTATTCTATCATTGCCCAAGTCCCTCTGTGACATAGCACAGTGCTATGCTGGCAGAAAACATTGGCATAGTAGTACCCCTTACACCACTCAAATGAGCAGCAGCATAAGAGATGTTGTTGTTTAGTTATTTAGTCATGTCCAACTCTTCATGACCCCATGGACCAGAGCATGCCAGGCACTCCTCTCTTCCACTGCTTCCCAGAGTTTGGTCAAATTCATGTTAGTAGCTTGGAGAACACTGTCCAACCATCTCGTCCTCTGTTGTCCCCTTCTCCTTGTGCCCTCAATCTTTCTCAACATCAGGGTCTTTTCCAGGGAGTCTTCTCTTCTCATGAGGTGGCCAAAGTATTGGAGCCTCAGCTTCAGGATCTGTCCTTCCAGTGAGCACTCAGGGCTGATTTCCTTCAGAATGGATAGGTTTGATCTTCTTGCAGTCCATGGGACTCTCAAGAGACTTCTCCAGCACCATAATTCTAAGAGATACTTAACTGTAAATAATTTGCCAACTTTTACTGGAATAATTCAATTTTTTCTCATTGAACTGGAAGGTCATATGTTCATAATTTCATTTACCGGTATTCAGAGAAAATGCTACATGGATATAGTTCAAAATAGCAACATTCATATAGCAACATCTGTAAATCTTTGATTGAACATCACTGGTACTTTTATTATCTAGCGGCACTGTTTTTCATTGTAGTATAAGTACATACCTGCCCAGGTATTAACAGTGGCCAGGTATTAAGAAATGATTTGTTGATAATATAAGAAGCTTATATCTAAGTACTGTACTGCTTTTTCTTACAACCTTTTAGTGCTTCTTTCATGACTAAAACTGTGCCATGTGGGAATGAACTTCATAAATTTCTGATCTGGGATACAGCAGGGCAAGAACGGGTGAGTATGATTCCAGTATTTTTTAACTAAAGGCATTTACATGCTGTGCCTCTTTATTTTCACTAAAATATTGGGAAGTAGATATAATTGAGAATTACAATGTCAGTGAGGTGTGGAGCACACACAAAAGAGTTAAGGTGCTATGGAGGGAGGGTCAATCATTTTTTAAAAATAATTGGCTGACCGGAAGTGAGGGTAACCTCCTTGCAACTTCCAGTTGTTAACAAGAAAGACCTGTAAGGGCCAGGCCACAATAACTGCAACGAACAACAGACCAAAAAAGCAGCAGTTTCACGTGCCATTTACCTGTTTGTGCTTGTTGTTTTTCTATCCAATTAGTCAGGACCCTTATGCAGTATTATGCATAATACTGCATAAGGGTCCTTATGCAGGACCCTTATGCACAATGCAGTATTATCTGAAAAGAAAGCTTTTTCTTTTTAAATAACTTTACTGGGAGGGTTATGGGGAACCCAGGGTGGTGAATTGACTTAGTTCAAGGGTGGCCTACAAAGGCTAGCCTACCTTTAGCCACCTGAATTATTTTTTTGGTTGTTTACTGACAACTCATACAGTTGCTGTCAATGACATCTGGGTAGACTAGCCATCAAAGAATTTGTGCTTAGTTTTTGCAAGATGTCCTGGACCCAGGGACTACCGTACCCCTGCAAGTCATGGTGAAACTCAGGAGACAGCTTATCTTTACTCAGGTCTAATAATTATTAGCGTCTCACTCTTACTTCCTACTTCCATCACCCCCATTCCCCCAAATCTCTCTTTCTCTAAATAGCTTTTCCTCCTGGTGTGTTTAGGTCTCCACTGCATTTTTCCTGGTTTTCCTAGCTCCACCTTCAATCCATAAAAGGCAATCAGCTTGCCTAATAGTTTAGGTTTACGGTCCAGAAAATATATGTTTTTCTATGTTGTTACACCTGACTGTCTTGTTATTTTTATTTGTGTACTAACACTTAAAGTTGCAAAGCCGTTTCACTCTGTCTGCCATTTTGTGTTAATAAGACTTTAATCACAGTAAATTGTGTTGGTTCTTGCTCATTCCCATAAGAGGACATTACTGCGTTTCTAAAGTAATTGTGCCCCTTGCAATATTCTGTGGCATGTGGTTGTCTCCAGTAAATATTACTGAAGTGATTATTTCTTGAACATGCATGTAAGATACATTTCTATGTGTATAGACCAGGGGTCAGCAAACCTTTTCAGCAGGGGGCCGGTCCACTGTCCCTCAGACCTTGTGGGGGGATGGACTATATTTTGGAGGGGGGGAAATGATGCAAGAACACACGAGCCCTGGTGGTTGCTAACCTGTGCCTTGTGAGCAGGAGAGGGCTGGCAGTGGTGGTGGCAGAGGGACAATGAGCGGCGCGCAAAAGGGCTTCCGAGAGGGACTGTTTAAAATGGCGGCCGCTCGAGTACTGCTGCTGCTGGCACCAACAAAGCACAGCCCCCTTCCTCCTCTAGGCAGGGTGGGGAGAAGCCAGGAGGAGGCGCCGCTGCCGCCGCGGGAGGGAGAGGGAAAGAACACGCGCACTGATGATCCACACGTCGATTCCCGGACTGTCCGTGGGCCGGATCCAGAAGGCAGTTGGGCCTGATCTGGCCCGTGGGCCTTAGTTTGCCAACCCATGGTATAGATACATGAGCAACTTTTGTAACACTGGAAAACACTATTTAGTCCCATCCTCTGACTCCTGAGATTTCATCAAGCGTTGATCTCATATTATCATCATTATTATAATTTTATTGCTTACTCCATAAAATGTGGTGACTTACAATTGTAAATATCACTGCACCCTAAGAGTTAGGGTCTGCGTAGCTCATTTTCTTTTTAAAAAAAATGAGACCTGATATTCACTGGATCCTGATGGAGGACATTCCTTTGATAGGGATGACACCTCCTACTGGTGGTGATAGGCAGGGTCCTGTCTTTTCCCTCCTTTCCAGGGGGAGGAGCCAGTCCTCTTTTCCCAGACTGACCATGTCTGGTTGGTATAGATTGGGTCCACCAGCGCTCTATAGAGACTTGTCTTCCTTTCTTTTCTTCACAGATTTCTTCAGGGTTTTTTTTGTCATTCCCCAAATTAAATCACAGATAAAGAATGTAAAATGATTTTTATAAGAGCTGAACACCATTCAGTTTATGTATATTGTGATTAAGCTACAGTACTCAGTTGAACTAAATCAGTAAATACAATGAGGATCAGGCTGACATTATTTTAGTCTTTTCTTTAGTCTTTATGTTTTATAAACTTTTTTCCTTTGGAGATGGGAAGGAAGTTGAATGGATAAATCAAATGATATTGAAGCGACTGGTGTATATTGTCAAGTATTCATTCTCTCTCTCTCGCTTACTTATTTTAATAAAACCTATTTCCAAGTAAGAGTTTCATAAGTCTAACATTTGCTTCTTTACTCAGAAGTAACTCCCACTGAATTCAATGGAACTTATAGGACTACAAAGTTGTAGTTCCTAAGTTTCTCTAGAGCTAAAGTTCCTATCTGTTACTGTTTTATGGAAAGAATGTATTTAATCTGTTTTTTTTAGTGTGGATTAATATTTTCCACACAGTTTTCACCAGCTGGGAATGTTAGCTATTTCCTACCCCCCCCCCCGGCACCTCTCTTATGAACCAAGCAGCTTTTCTTTCATGATAATGTGCTTGACATTCTTAGTTTTTTGAAAACAGACTTCAAATGCACACACCAATTCTTCTCCATGCTGCTCATACCGGTGTATGTTGCTAACCTCCAGCTTTCCCAACAGATGTGGATTCAAGTGTGCCTTTCTGTACATGGAAGGTGTCTATTGCTGACACTTAGGAGTGCTTTACATCTCCTGCTAGAGCGTTGTGAGATAAAATGGAACTAAGTCTGTAATCATGGGGGCAACTCCCACTGAATCCCTGTGGATTTACTTCTGAGTAGACATGTGTGGAATTGTGCTGCAGATTCCAAATATGTTCTTCAATTTGCACAAGTAAAAGCGTAAAAACTGCTAAAGGGTGGTTTGTGAAATACTGTTTGCAGCTATTTTCCTTTTGCTCATGGCTTATTGGATCTACATAGTCCATGCCTTATAAAAAAAAATCTAGTATTGCCCACAGGAGGGGTCTCTAGACAAAAAGTTGCACAAGTAATTATTTGGTGTCTCTTTAGAGTAGAATAATTGTAGTTCATATTTAGAAGTTCTTTTTTTAGTTTAAAAAGATCTTTATTTCGATATTTTAAAAAAATATATAACAAAATATAACATAGCATACATAACATAACATAACATAAACTAAACGCACCAACTGCTGCCCAAAAATATATATATATATAGTAGCAGCAACAAACAGACAACACGGTAATGTTAGCAAAACAATGAAAAGGTAAACCACCGTGAAGGGCAAATATTTAAAAATATATGCACCAACAACCTTCACATATACAAGGAGTTTCAAAAATGTGTACAAAATCTCATGCTCGAAGTCTTAAAAGTCCAGTATAAAGTGCAATAATCAAGTCCGATAGTAAAGTGCTATGATGTATCATGCATTCTTATCTCTTCTCATGCGTTCTTATCTCATCTGACGGGCGGCCAGCTTCTTCCCCGTTTCACAGGAATGGTTTCCTCAGGGGGCGGACTCTTTCTTAAGTAATAAATTTGTATAAATTTATATGACGCACCATAAATACTTATACATTTATTTAAAACATTGTACAGAAATGTTTAAAATACTCACCAAAGGTTCATGTGGAAAAGCTTAACAAGACTACCGAAGCTCACAATTCTCAAAGAATGATGAAAATGCAACAGTTACTTACAAGGTTAAATACAAGGTTCAATCAGTAAATCATTTCAAATCAGCAACTCCTTGCAAGAAGTACAACACCAGCAACTCTTAAAGATATACAACTGTTAATAATCTCATGAATAGGATAAAAACGTTCCCCACCAAATCCTTGAAATTCCTCATTTATAGAAAGGCACTGAATTCTGCTTGGAGATTTAACCCCGTGGGTGCTAATGATCCGAATCTATGTATCCAGTATGCCTCTTTTTGGTGTAGTTTCCTTTTCAAAACCTCAGCATTTATTTCAGAGTGTTTGTGCTTATAAATAATAAACCATTTAAAGTCCGTAGCTCTATGGTTTTGCTCAATAAAATGGGACGTAAGTGGTGCCTCCAAAACTCTATTAAGCATTCGATTTTTATGCTCCAAGATTCTTGCCTTCACCGGTCTAATAGTACTCCCTATGTAGGCTAATTTACAATTGCATTAAAATAAAAAAATTCCTTCAGTAGCACCTTAAAGACCAACTAAGTTTTTATTTTGGTATGAGCTTTCGTGTGCATGCACACTTCTTCAGATACAGTATCTGAAGAAGTGTGCATGCACACGAAAGCTCATACCAAAATAAAAACTTAGTTGGTCTTTAAGGTGCTACTGAAGGAATTTTTTTATTTTTACTTCGATCCAGACCAACACGGCTACCTACCTGTAACCAGAATTACAATTGCATTGTAGGGCATACACAACTCCTCGAGAGTTACAATTAGTAAAAGACTCCAACCGGACAGGTTTGCAAGAACCAGGTATTGTGAATTCCTTAATTCTTGTGTTAATTCACATTTAAAGTGGCCCCGTATTTACGATGCGCGCCAGACCCAGAGCAATATACGGGACCACTTTAAATGCTGAGGTTTTGAAAAGAAAACTACACCAAATCCGATCTTATACCTTCTTTTTCCAGGTAGTCCTCTACTATTTTCCACCCTTTTTGAACTTTCTCCTTAGGGATATTTCTTAATTAATTAAGTTAATTGAATTTATGAATTTAGCTAAAATGACAGCTGCCATAACATATTTAGAAGTTCATCCACAGAAACTCAAGCACTACAAATGTATTATATACCCAGAATATTGTAACCCTTAGTTTACTTGTAATTTTGTCGCTTTCTATCTTGGAATAAATCTTTGTGCACTTTTCCCACTACATGTCTCTTGTTTTTCTTTGATGCTTAATAAACACTGAATCTACATGATTACATCCATAGACCTTTGTTAATTCTTAAGAGGGTCTCTTCTCCAGAGAGTAGCTGGAAGTGGGGAGGCAGAAAAAGGTCCACCTTTCCTTCCACTCTGCAGTTTTAATCTGAAATCGTAGGCACAGTACTGCACCCAGAGCTCAGAAACTGCTCACACTAATGAAATTCCCTATTGCAAAATTCGCTTGGAACAATGGGAGTTTCAAACATTGACAGAAATACTTTCAAGACTTATTCATAGAGGTCTGTTCTTGAAATGTGACGGGTAAGTAATGGAAAGTAAAGTGCTTTTAAATAATTCACTGTTCCTTTAAGAGCAATCATCCTCTTGAAAGCTGTGGTAAAACTTGTATTGATTTGTTCTTCCCTCTGATGTACAAATCCCGTAGTAGAGTCCTTGTGAGAAAAAATTCATAGACAACCAATGGACATCCCTGCTTCATAGGCAATATGTTCTGCTTTGTGCAATATGTAGGTTGATGGAAATGTATAAAATGGTCACTGTGCCTGGGCCCTGTAGCGGTCACTCTGACCTGCACATCACCACTGGACGTTTTACGGTCGATTGGTGATGTGCCAACTACAAAATAAACACCTCCACCAAAACACCACAGACCAGGATACAGATAAAATAAAACGAAGTTGCTTTATTGTGTGTTCATATGCTTAATGGTTGCAGTACAAATCTTAGGTTGTTCTAAATTTCAGATGGTTCCTATACCGGCCTATTACCTCTAATTATAAATTACCGGCCTATTACCGCTAAAGTCAACTAAGTAAATATTTATTAATAATCTCCCAACTTTGTATCCCGTCTGACTAAATCACCACCTATTCTCCTTCCTCAATATATTAAATTAGCTCTCTCTGCATATAACCAACCACTCCTAGCTCAACCTCAACTGACTCCCACCTCAACTGACTTCCCCCTAACTGCCACTCGGGAGGGGTTTTTATCCCTGGGCTGAGCCCGCCCCCGAGGGTCCTATCTGCTCTAAGCTTAACCCCTCACATGCTGGGTCTTGTCTCGGTGGTGAATCGCCACAGGCCCATCTACAGTTATGGGCTTGTTGCAACTGAAGCTTGTTCATTTTGGCTTATTAATCCATTACTGCTTTCAGGATCCATTTGTTTTTAATCACACTTGGTAAAACAGATTCTCTCACTTCCCTGGGACCCACATAAATCCAACATCTTTTCTATCCATTTTATGCATCTTTGCAGGTTCTTACCTAAGAAAACTCAACCTACACAACTCACTAGTGTTTAAGGTACCCCAGGACTATTTATGGAGCAAGTTTGTTTATTTCATATATACTGCTTGATTGTAAAAAACCTGAAAGCTGTTTACAAAACGGATAAAACAATAATATCAGTAGAAGAAACAATGAAAACATTCAAAAAATCAAAACCAATAATAAACTAAAAGCTTATCAGTTGAGTAGTATGAGAGTTAACTGCAATAACAAAAGTAGGCACAGCTCCTTCCTCTAGCATGGAAGACATTGCTACACCCTTCATTTACCTGATACTCTCTGCTTTGTGGGAGGGCACAATAAGATGAAGGGAAAGTTGGCATTTAAAGCCAAGCCAGCCTTCCATGCCTGTTTGAATAGTTATGTGATAGAGACAACTGGATTCTAAGTAAATGAAGTATGGTTGGTCTCTTCTCTTGCTATCTTTTTGTCAGTTACTAAAGACTGTTTTAGGGACGCGGGTGGCGCTGTGGGTTAAACCACTGAGCCTAGGGCTTTCCAATCAGAAGGGGTGAGCTCCCGTTGCTCGGTCCCAGCTCCTGCCAACCTAGCACTTCGAAAGCACGTCAAAGTGCAAGTAGATAAATAGGTACCACTACAGCGGGAAGGTAAACAGTGTTTCCGTGCTACTGGATTAAGGGTTTGGGAGAAAATTAATACACAAGTGTTCATGGATTTAAAAAAGAAGAGGAATGTTTTTATTCAATCTTCCATATTCTTTTATAATTGTAAAGCCAACAGAGCCAAAATCTGAATTCTTTTTTTCATAGGGTATATAGTTCTTCTTCAAAGGCATGCTGTGAAAACAGCCATGCTTTTGAAAAGCACATGCCTTAATACATGTTTTTCATTATCCACAGGTTGGCAGATATTACTGTGTTAATAAAACAGCCATTGTGAGGAAATACAGTATTATTTTTTTCTATCAAAGGAGAGTTTCTAATGAGAAGTCACATGAAATCATATGCATTCCCACTGGATTAAATCTCAGATGCCTAGCATTCCAGAAAATTAGCTACATTTCTTTTGCAAACTGGAAACTAATCACCCAAAGTTGGAAGACTTAATTTTAATGTTTGTTCAGACATCATAGTAAGAAAAGGAATCCAAAAACAAAGCTCCAAATATTCTTCCTGCCCCGTACCAGTTCCTTGCCTACCTGAGCCCATGATGTTGGAATGGAATTCGTCAGCTTGCTCTAAACAGCTTGAAAATTAATCATGTGTCAGCTAGAGCTTCAGGGCAAGAATCCAGTTTCCCCTTCTAGTGCTGTTGTTCCAGGTATCTGCTAATGGGAGAGGAAGTAAGACAATCTGGAGGGCAGAAAATGTTTTATGAAGAGGTGGGCGCACACACAGGGTGTAAAACAACTCCTTCAATATAAAACAGGTCACTCTGCAAGCCGGAGAGTCAATACACTTCACACCTCCCATCCCGTTCTCATAGTCCTGAAGATACCAGGAGCAAGCTCTGCTGCAGGTTGATAGACAGCAGTCATGCACGGGAGAAGATGGTGTGCCACCTAGCCACTCATTTGACTCTGATTTATGCTGGTTCTTGTCAGGATCCAGACATGAATGTTCTTGCCTAGCTTCTAGAACAGTCACTGGCTTATTGTTTCCTGCCACTTGAGCATCCCCAGAACAAATTGGATTTGACCTGGTACAGAATCTTCCTGTAGAAAAAAACTATTTCACAGAACTTTGGTTGGCATGTACCAGAGTATGTGCATTCATTATTCTAGCTTAGTAGATTTAAAACACTGTATTTGAATAACAACATATTAATGCAACAATGAGTCACAAGGCATACTGATTAAAGAAGCTAAAGCAATCATAGTGTCTTTTGTTGGCTTACACAAATGCAAGAACTTTAACTACTTTTTTCTTCTGTTTCTGTGTTCATTTTTTAATAGTTCCATTCATTGGCACCAATGTATTACCGTGGGTCAGCAGCAGCAGTTATAGTATATGATATCACCAAGCAGGTAAGCTTTCAAATCTCAGTTGTTCCATCAGGGACGGACTTTGGTCCTTCAGATTTCAGTAGTGTGAGGCCACAATTTGGCACCCACCCACCCCCGCCCATATTATATTCTGCTCAATTCACTACCTTATAGTTGTGATACCCTGCGGCACCTCCTGGGCTCTGCGCCCAGTGTGGCGGAACTGGTTGCGCTGCCCTAAACCCGCCTCTAGTTCCATCACTGGTATGTAGGTTATTCCGCAATTCACTTTCAAGTGGTCATAGTGTGAGTGTTCTCTGTGCTTTCTGCTAATATTATACTGTGTTCACTTAGTCCTGCAAGTTGGTAGTCTTTTCCTTAGTTCAGTGATGGCCAAACTTGGCCCTCCAGCTGTTTTGGGACTACAACTCCTATCATCCCTAGCTAACAGAACTAGTGGTCAGGAATGATGGGAATTGTAGTCCCAAAACAGCTGGAGGACCAAGTTTAGCCATCACTGCCTTAGTTAGTCAACGTATTTCTGCATTCTGGATGTGGCTTCCAGATGTTTTGGGCTAAGTTTCCATCAGCCCCAGCCAGCACTGCCAGTGGTCGGGAATGGTACTCGTGTGCCCAGGCTCTACAGTCCTACAACACCCCAAATTTATAATTAAGAACCAAACAAGACACAATACTTCTGGGTGAAATAAGGTCACAACTTTATTGATTACAGATGTAAGAGGTTTGACATAGTTATTGGCTATAACTACCAGCCCATGTGCTGGCAGTATTACCAAAGGGGTCGACCCTGAGGCAGAGAGGACCTATGACTTACATCAAATAGGATCGTCCCCATGGGATCGCCATCTTAAGGGGTGCTGTCGCCCTTGCCCCTGCCTGAGCGTCTGGACAGAACTAGATCTCTTTACCAGGGTACCCGCTTTTCTTGGAGGGGCAGGCCAAGGCTTACAATCTTCCCTCCAACCAAGACTAAGGCCAACCCAATGTCAAACCACCAAAGTTGTGATGATTGCTATGAGGTAGGCATAACCTTCAGACTGAGCCAATTTGTTTGAAGGAAAATCCCCACCCAACCTTGAATACGGCAACCAACGATGTCCATAGCAAGAGCAAGTAGATAAACAGTAGACTAAAACAAGGGAAGGGTAGGTGTGAGATCCGACAAGGAACAGTTTGTGGATCGGGTGGCAGGACTCTTTAAATAGTCCGGAGCAGACCCAAGTAAAGCCTGCTGGCTCAGTTGAGCCTGCCCTCTGAGGAATGCCTGTCTCTTGGCCTGCTAGTCATTGGCCAATTTGGCTGGCAAGCCTCTCAGCTGGTGAGGAAGACCGTTTTGGCTCCCCAACCCCACCCTGGTCAGGAAACCTCCATTAAGAGCACTGCCACATTGTATTGCATAGGGGGAAGTGGTGGCCGGCCTGCAACACCTCCACACCCATAAATAAAGTAAGCAGACATGTAGCTCCAAACAGCTGGAGGGCATCAGGCTAGGGAAGGCTGGTGTATTCAGTGGGGCTTGCACATCACACTAAGCAAGCATGACATTCCCATACCTGCATTGGTATAGGAAAATTAGGACCTAAAAATATGGCATATTTTCTAAAAAATACAGAAATATATACATTTTATTATGTGCAATTTGTATTTGCTTGGATATTTTTAAACTGTTCCAAAACAGTTCAGCTAAGTAAATGAAGTAATAACAAAATTGACTCCATATTTATAGCTGATATTAAAATTACATAAAAACAAGTTTTTGGTTTTTGACAGATTACTGAAATAGGGAAGTCAGTGTGGTCAGGACGTTCTGTGCTACAACATCCAAATGGAAAGCTGCACATTTTCAAGGCCAAATTTTGTATTTGTATTTTAGTAAGAAACCCATCTGCTAGTGCTGTGTGACAGGAAAGGCATTAATGAGTGAATATAATAGCTTGCCTGCAGTTTACATATTTAGCAAATTAAATTACATATTTGATTTTAGCTCAGAAGTGTTGGCACAATTAATTAGTATATCAGCAAAATTATTTATCAAGGGCTAACACCTTCCTGCGTAGTGGTAGTGAACTTGAATGAAGTGCTGGGGAACTACCAGTATGGAGGGAAAGATAATGCACTCAATGCAAATAAAAAATCCCAATAATTTCATAATAAATGGATATTTACCTTTAAACTAAAAAACAATGATTACAGACGCCATAATCTAGTATGGTGGCTTAGGGGTGCATAAATTGACTTGTCAGACATTTATTACCAGAAATGACAAATCCCAAGCTCTCTCTTGCTGTTCTCCTACTTTCTCACTCTGAGGAGTACCTAAGTAACATCTAATCCAGGTGGTACCATGATTTTCAATAACAGTGGCTTCCTATATTAACTCTGCTTTTTCATCCTTGGAAAGTGTAGAACATGGCACCAGAGGTATTGCATTCAAATAAATGGTACGGTAGATAATTTATTTCTCTCCATGGGGTAAGAGTCATGCATACCCAGAACCTTCATCACGTTGTTTAAAAGGCCAAGAACTTTATGCATCGACTAAAATACATAACCCCCAATTCCACATAGTTTTGAGTCACCTACGGGACCGCCTCTCCTGGTATGCCCCGCAGAGGACCTTAAGGTCCACAAACAATAATATTCTGGAGATCCCGAGTCATAAGATGGCTAGATTGGCCTCTACTAGAGCCAGGGCCTTTTCAGTACTGGCCCCAACCTGGTGGAATGCTCTTTCCCAGAAGACCAGGGCCCTGCGGGATTTGTCATCTTTCCGCAGGGCCTGCAAGACAGAGCTGTTCCGCCTGGCCTTTGGGTTAGACTCAGCCTGACCCCAGTGTTTTTCTCCCTCATGGCTTGGATTTATGGCCTACTTGAAATGAGGCTGCACTTTAAATTTTAATACTGTATTTTAATCTGTATTTTAACTAATTGTTTTTATGTTTTATTGTGGTTCTGTTGGTGTCAGCCACTTATGGCCTACTTGAAATGAGGCTGCACTTTAAATTTTAATACTGTATTTTAATCTGTATTTTAATTAATTGTTTTTATGTTTTATTGTGGTTCTGTTGGTGTCAGCCGCCCTGAGCCCGGTTTTTGACTGGGGAGGGCGGGGTATAAATAAAAATTTATTATTATTATTATTTTGACGCAGACTGGTTTTGCGTCTTCCCAAGCTTCCAAAGGCCTCCTGGGCAAACAGAATTAGTCACAGAGCTGTAGAATTAGTCATAGAGCTGTATGATCAAAATATGTTTGAAAATTAAAAAGAATAGTTTTACAAAGAAGGATTAAATGGTACTAATAGCAAGGAATTCTCAGGAGAAAAAACCCAAAAACCATTATATTGCCAAATGAGCAAGTATTTGTGTGGTATAGAAATATAAGAGCACCCAAAAAACTTTTAATTTTTAAATAAAGTTTATTTAAAGTTTAAATTAAATTATTTGCTTGTTAATGTATTCATATTTGGCCTGATGTGGCTTATATTTTGCACGTGGAATTAGGAGGTGGAAAGACTGTATTCCATAAATAGTTCCCCCTTAGACAACATTTGGTACTTAAGTATCAAATATACCAATGCCATAACAGTTTTGAATGATGAAATACCAGTCCTTTAAAATTCACCAAAGCAGGGACTTGATTTTCCCCCTACATGCAGTTTCCATATGTTTTTAAAGGGAGATTACTGAATTAAACCATGCTTGTGTCCTTTATAACTGCTGCCACAAATAGGTACTTCTGTAATTAGGGGTGAGAAGATTGTGTGAGAAGCCACAATTGGACACACTGTTCTCTCAAAAGCTGGTTTAGTTAGATATAGATTAACATCAGATGCAAGTTAAAAGTTTCTATTTGTTAAGGGCACTGATAATATCTTATCTACCCTGTTTCTCATATTTTAAGACATACCCATAAAATAAGCCATAGCAGGATTTTTAAGCATTCAAGGAATATAAGCCATACCCCGAAAATAAGACATAGTGATAGGCGCAGTAGCAATGCCAGCTGCGGCAGGAGGAGGAGGAAAAAAATAAGACATCCCTTGAAAATAAGCCATAGTGTGTTTTTTTGAGGAAAAAATAAATATAAGACATGTCTTATAATATGAGAAACACGGTAGTACAGTACTTTGGTATCCTTATGTCATTACAGGGTTCAGTATATTGATGCATTTAGCAACTTCCTGTTGATAGGCTCTTGTATTTAATTTAGGATTCATTTCATACACTGAAAAAATGGGTAAAAGAACTAAAAGAACATGGTCCTGAAAACATTGTAATGGCCATCGCTGGAAACAAATGTGATCTTTCTGATATTAGGTAAAGTATTGACCTTTTGTTTTCAAATTGCTTGTTCTTGCCTCCCCCCCCCCCAAATATCCCTGTGATATTGAGTGGCATATATGCTTGTTTGCACTGGAACAAAGTCATATCAATCCAATAAACAACATATCTGGATTTCTGTTTTCCTTTTATCAGCCTTTTGGTGATAGATCCTAAGTGTTTGATATCAGATGGTTTTTCTCAGTATCACAGATAAATTCTATTGAATTCCTCTTCACAGTTTATTCACTTGATGAAAATACCATTTTGTTAAGGCTGATATAAATAGTGCAAGTTTATTGGAACCGTTTATTGAAAAACAGCTCTGTTTTTCAATAAACATCGTCATCCTCTTAAATACGGCGGGACGGGTAGGGCCCAGCCCCCGTGCCCCTGCCCCGATTGGCCTTGCGGACAAGGCCAACCCAGATGGTGGGTCTGGCATTGCCAGAGGAGGCTGGGCCTGAGTGACCATCCCTTCCCCCAGCCCACAGGGAGATGGTGGATGCCACCCCCAGAACCAGCCGTGGCTGTGCTTTCTAGACATGGATCTAAGCACTTTTGTCTTTACCCCACCATTCCCTTGGAAAACTTGCTCTAAATGGGAGTGAAAGAATCAATTCAGAGAAATTGATGTTTCCTCCAATTCAGCTGTAAAGATGTGGTTTTCCAAGGGGAGGGGGGTGGTAGGGCAAGCAAAAGTGTGGATGAACCCCAAGTGTCCTGTGGAAGCTATGCCTATCCCTGTAAATTAGGGGTGGGGAACCTTCTTAGCACCATGGACCAGATCTGGGACTGCCCTTCTGTCATTATGTTGCCACATGATTGCCAAATGGGTTACCCCACTCATCTGTCAAAATCCCTTAAGCATCTGACTTGGGCAAGTCTAAGGGAGCACACTTTGCTGGAGCCTCATGCTGCTCCTTTAAACTTCTGAAGTCAGAGGCTTAAAGGAGGAATGTGGGGAAGCTTGCAACGAGCAGCAGAAGGAGGGGAGCAGTGTTTTCCATTGAGTAGAAACTGTTTTCCTTTCCTAGAGTAATGCAGGTTATGAAAAGGAACACTATAACTTGAGCAGCTACTTTCTATGTTTTTGGATGCACAGCAGTTTAATTTCAAATTTTAATTTTAGGGAGGTACCTATGAAAGATGCCAAAGAATATGGAGAGTCTATAGGTGCAATTGTTGTTGAAACGAGTGCCAAGCATGCAATTAACATTGAAGAACTCTTTCAAGGAATCAGTAAGTAAAGTCAGAATGTTTGTGTGTGTAAAAAAAGCAACAACTTCAAGTTGCTTAGTATTTTTATTTTTTACATATAGAATATTTTATTGATTTGTAGTAAAATAACCAATCATTTTCAACAAAACCTGTAGAATGTTACATAATTATCATTAACATATAAAAATAAAAGTTGAGTGGGGACACTGTCAAATAACTTAATCATTCAATGCGTTGTCAAGACTTCAGCTATCTATGACATACACTATCCATAAGTAAGCATGAGTAGCTGGAGGCCTTGTGAAAAACGTTGCATTTCTCATTTCTGTTTTTATGGAATAACAATAAAGGCATTAGCAGCTGTTTAGAAATTAAAATCATTTCAGAGAATATAGGTTTAGATAACTTTTGGAAAATATGAGTGCATGTCTTCTTCTTTGTCAATCACTCGTAGCTGAGTAAGATCGTCTTCCATGAACACGGTTTTAACAGTGAGTCCATAAGTGACCATAGCTGCCAAGTTATCCCTTTTTAAAGGGATTTTCCCTTATGCTGAATAGGCTTCCTCGCGAGAAAAGGGAAAACTTGGCAGGTATGAAGTGACTGTGGATGCCAATTCTGGATCCACAGTGAGGACATAGGTTTATGAGCGGGAGTTGTTTCTCCCTTTCATTCTGAGTTCTTCAAAGCCCATGACACCTTTGGTAAAGGCTGTTCTCCAGTTGGAGTGCTCGCAGGTCAGTGTTTCCCAGTTGTCAGTGTTTATACTACAATATTTTTTTTTTTACATTTGCCATGAGAGAGTCTTTAAACCTCTTTTGTTGACCAGCATTACACTTTCCATTTTTAAGTTCAGAACTTAAGAGTTAACTTTAACTTGGAATTTATGAATGTATGTACAATACTCATAACAGGAACATCATATACATTTACCATCGACATTAGCAACATCTGAAATATTTTTGAAAGTATTTGCCTGATTAAAACTACACCTGCAAAGTCAAGAGAATATATATTATAGCCCTATATTTCCTTAATATTACCGAACTGACATTCCAGATAAAGACCTGAGGGACTTGTGAAGGATTTGCAGCTGCTGCTGTTTTATGTCTAACTGTGCCACCACTAACTAAATAAATCCACCAATATTACATTATTTTTAGTCTGCTGCTGAGAAGAGATAATTCAATATGTGTGAGGAGCCTTATGGCTGTAATCCTTAATGACACTGATATAGCAACCAAAAATAGCTGCCTACATTTTTCTTCGGCTGAAGTATATGCAACTTATTTATTATTATATTTGATACATTTATATCTCCTATTTCCCTCAAGGACCTCCACAGTAATCCTAGGAGATAGGATAGGCTGAGAAAGAGTTGCTTGGCCAAGGCCACCCAGTGAGTTTAATGCTGAGCAGGGATTTGAAGCTGGATTCCCTAACTACTCTTAATCCATTGCAACTTGCTAGCTGTTTCTTAGGAAGTTATATTTATTTTAATTTATCATAAACATTTGTATAGTTGCTGTGGTGATTGCTCCATTTTTGCATAGACTAGCTTGGCCTGTCTTAACACAGCAGGCCCTGACAGGTAGAACTTGATAGCCAGCTAGCATGATTTCCCAGGCATAAGCAACCCCTCACACAAGGGGGTATGACATTGATTTTTCTAATTCTCGTTCTCCTTTATCTCCTTTTTCCTATTCATTTATACTTTGAAAGAAGGACAAAAAGGAGCTTATTCTTCTGGAAGCTTCGGCCAGTTTAGGGCATAAGCTCTAGCAGGTTAGATACAAGCAGTGGTGTGACTGAGCAACTCAGGGCTAGTTGTTGTTAATTGAATTTATATTGTACCCTTCCACCAAGGGAACCCGGGATGGTTATATGAAGGGGATGAAGCCTTCCTCTCCACTTCCATAACACACAGTTTCACTTCTTTACCTGTAGCTATTTGCTGCCTTTGTACTCTCATGTGGTGCGGTGCACCACTACTGTCAATATGGCACATTGTTTCCTTGTACATGGGTGATTCCTTCTCAAAGGAGAGCAGTTGTAAGGCTAGCCTTTTTTGACCCTTCTACTCAGGTTTTAGAAAGGTAAATCTACTAAAAACTTTGAGTAGGGTTATTGAGGGCTGAGTCAAACGAATACTCTGCCACTAACATAAATGTTAGAAGCTATTGAAAACACCTCTGACATCCAGGAGACTTATACTGACTGGCAAAGAACGTGAAAAAGGATATGGTTAGTCTCCTAGGGGGCACTAGAATCAGTGGCAGATGCCGATGTCTGAAATTGGACAGGTCTGACAAGAAGACACTATCAATCAATATATGTCAGTGGGTATAGCTCATTCAGAAGCTGACTTAGAACAGAGCCATCTTTATCTTTTCTAAAGAGTGGCTGCTGACTTGCATAGTAAAATATAATTTCATCTGCTTATCTATTACAACTCTCTGTGATTCATTAAATTTGGCCTGATTATAGGAATTGCAGTTTTAAGACTGCAGCACTGCTGTATTCCCCTCCCTGCAACAGCTACCCATTGGGAAAGCTTCCCATAGAAGACATTTCAATATAGTTTTAAATAGAATTCCTTAAGGGGAAGGTGATTTTTGTTTGGATTTTATCCTAAAGTAATTCTGGCACTGATTAGAGCAGTTGCTTCGCATGTCTTCCATCCTCTGCCCAGATTATGAAGAATTCCTTTAGAAGTTTGTGACAATATGCTGCATGTTTATGCTTCCATAGCAAACAAAGGGTGACATATAAAATTACTTCTACGGTAAGTAGATCTGTATAGGATTGCTAAATTATATAATTGCTAAATTGTACAGTATGTCTAAAACTATTGTGTATGTTAACAGCATGCTTCTTTGAAACCAACCAAATGTACCACAAAATGGGAATCAAAGTTGAAAAATCCTTGCTGTACAATAAATGGTGCATTGGAATAATGTATGTAATTCAGCTACTGCCAAAGGAACTTATTTCTAAGTGGGAAAGAGCCTCCCATTATCAAAATCTCTGAAAGTGACTTACAGTGCAATCCTAACCATGCCTACTCAGAAGTAAGTCTAATTGAATTTGATGGGGCTTACTTCTAGGTATATGATTGCAGATTTAGTAAACATTGAACAGTGCAACTGACAAAATCCAAATTTATGGGATGTGACCCTTGGAATGCTGCCCTCTGGTTGAAAAAGGCTCCCCACCCTGTGCTACAAATTGCAGCTGGGATCCTGTACATGCAAAACATGCACACTGATATTGAGCTGTGGCCCTTCTTAATTTAGGCCACTTAAATTATCAGCATCTAGGATAGGTGCTGATTTAAATGTCTTGGCTGGCATATGCAGTTAATGCATGCAGTTCTCTTTAATTTAATTGGAACTCAGAATGTATAACAAGGAATATAATGCAGATCTACTGCTAGAGCTAAGCAGGTCTAGTATTGTAAGATGCCTGGATGAAAGAATTCCTATGAACCATATGCTAACCTGCTCAGAGAAATTCAGAATAAGTGTGGCAGGTACGTAAAATAAAATTGCCTGGCCGTCAAAGATTATGGTTCAAGTCTAAATATATGAGCATTCAGAGATAATTGCCCCAGGGTTGCATTGTTAATTATGACCATGACATTTTTTATAACATACCACAGTGTTGCCTCCCACTGGAAGACCAAGAAAAAGTGTGGGTGCAAGGAGACATCAGAAGGCAGCCGTATTTAAGGAAGTTTTAAATGACTGATGTTTAAAAATACATTAAATTCTTTGTTGGAAGCCACCCAGTGTGGCAGAGTATAAAGAATTATTATTATTATTGTTATTATTATTATTTATTATCTAGCACAATATTAGAGATTGTTTAAGATCTTTACTGCTTACATAGAACAATAGAATTGTAGAGTTGGAAAGGGACCCCAAGGGCCATCTATTCCAACCTCCTGCAGTGCAGGAATCTGAACTAAAGCACCCATGACAGATGGCTGTCCAACCTCTGCTTAAAAACCTCCAAAGAAGGAGAGTCCTGAGGGAGACAGTTCCACTCTTACTGTCAGAAAGTTCTTCCTGATGTTTAGTCAGATTCTACTTCCATTATTTTGGGTCCTAGCCTCCAGAGAAGGAGAAAACAAGATTCCATCTTCCACATGGCAGCCCTTTAGATATTTGAAGATGGCTATCATATCTCCTCTCAGAGTCTCATCTTTTCCAGGCTAAATATACCAAACTTCCTCAACCATTCCTTATAAAGCTTGGCTTCTAAGCCCTTGATAATTTTGGTCCCCCTCCTCTGCACATGTAGCTGGTCCTTCCTGTGTAAGGGTAGAATCTTACATTTGTCCATATCGAAGTTTATTTTGTTAGTTTTGGCCCAGTTCTCCAACTGTTAACGTCATATTGTCTTCTGCAGCATGGGCTACCCCTCCCAGTTTGGTTTCATTTGCAAACTTGATGGGCATCTTACATGATACAGACATTCCAAAGGGTGCCTTAACTTGAAATTTCCATATGTTTCCGAGAATGAGTGAATTGGCAACTGCTTTAGTTTTTCTATTAAACCATAAAAAATATCCTAGAACCTGAAGCAAAAAATCTGCCAATATATTGCTACTTAGATTATTGATCCTGAGTTCTTTAAAAATCTACAAGTAATATTAAACCATATTTTTGTGTAAAAACATTCTGTCCGTGATGGAGAACCTTTCATCCATGGTCCTAATTAGGCCCACCAGGCCTCCCTGTTTTGTCTAAGCCACACCTACAGTACCTGCCCTAAACGTGATATTGTATGCTGTCAGCAGGTAAAGTTGTCCCGAAAAAGGGGTTGCTATGCATTACCAGTCATCTGATTGGCAGCATTGCAAAACACTTTGCTTAGCACCTTGAGTGGCTCTTTGTAAGCACTGATAATCAGCTGGTTATTGTTGCTTACAGAGGACCATGTGCAGGGCTTTGAAGCCCTGATTAGCAACTAATTGTTGGGACTTCAAAGCAGCAATTCTGTTTGTGCCCGTATGATTAGCTGATCATCTGGGCTTCAAAGCACTCTGGAATTTCCTGTTCACAGATCCCTTGTGTTGAATCCAATTTGGTCCTAAAAGAACATGCCAGGCTTTGAACACTTGCATGTGTTTTGTTTTTCAACATGTCTAGGTCGACAGATTCCACCCTTGGAAACTCATGAAAATGGCAACAGTGGGACGATAAAACTTGGAAAGCAGACTGCACAAACAACTAAGCGGTGTTGTTAAACCAACTCGACCTGGTTTGCATTACTTGGGGGGGGGGGGGGAATGAAATCATTTGCTTATTTATTGAGCTACAGACTTCAGAAACTCAATGGCAGAACATCTAGTCTAAAAGCAATAACATCAGTGCTTTCGTTGGAATTGTAGGAGAAAGGTCTTGGATCTGCACAATTAAAATGGACAATTCATTTTAGCAATAAACTGTTTAAGATATTGACTCAGATTATTGGAATAATCTGTTTAAACCAATGGGTATTTTAAATAAGCCTTTTGTTGATCAGAATAGTTGATCAAGCAAATGTTACATTTTCAGTACAATATTCTGATTTGACCTTTATGAAAATACATACTATGATATTTGAACTAAGTGAAGGATATGTACTTCTTAATCTTTTTTTCTAACCAGATTTGGCTTATGTGACTTTGTTTCTAGAGCAATAACTTAAAAGGGTGCCAATTAGGTAGTTATCCTTGAAAGAAGAAATAGATAAAAATAATAGTAATTTTTTAAAAAATAATAAAATTCTGGTAATTTTTAGCTTAAAGCTATAGTTTCTTCTATACTTGAAAGGTAAAATGAGTAATTGCAAACTCGACACTTTTAAGTACATTAGGAAGTTTTAAAGGAGTCGAGAGAGGGTGTAGCACTGTAAACTGAAAATATTTGCATTTAACATCCAATTACCATAGTAAAAAATGAATAGCAGACGCTGCTCCAGAAGCCAAAAATGAATAGGATGACATACCTTCCAATCCAGATACTTGAATTCATTTAAAGCCCATCGGGCGGAGATGCAGTGCTATGAAGATCTGTCAGTAGTTGTGTCTTTCCCTGTCCATAGTTTGATACAATGAACTAAATCCTTCTTCTGTCTCTTTCGGTTTCAATTAGTGGACTGAAGGTAGACAAGACAGCAGCAAACCCAGCTCTGTTCACATCTGCCCTTTTTCATGAAGAAAGTATAAATCAGCTTTTAAACGACTTCACCTTACAAATACTGAACTGGCATTTGATGCCAATAATATGTCTGAAAATGAGCAGATGGAAGTAGCCAATCGCTTATGTGGCATCAATAACAACCACTGGACTCCAGTCCATAAAAACAGTGGTAAGAACAGTAGCACATGTTTTATGTGTGTGTTGCCTTATTCATTTCAGTCTTGCCCCTGTCTTTGTTTCAAGTTGTTGAAAGTAGTGGAGTAAGTAGCACTGACGTAAATAATGTTGATCTGTGAGAAGAAAGCAACCTAAATACAGGAGTAAAATCCGTGCATGGCCTTGTTGATCACAATAATGGGAATTGTGGCATGGAACCCAAGGTATTGGCTACATCACAACCTAAGCCTCAAAGGCTGTTTGAAAAAAGAAGTGTGCAGTTGATTGTCTTAAATATCTATAGGTTTTTGCAACAGATACCCTTCGTGGTTGATTGAGAAAGGTTAGTTGCACTCTTCTAACATTTACCTTGAAGCTGTTGAAGGTTGAAGAATAACTTTCTGTGCAGTGAATTGATATAGATTGTACCACAACAGCTTATAAAAGCAGTTAGGTTGCAAATACAGCATTAGGAGAGGTTATTTTCATGCCCCCAGACACTGTATATAGAGATAACGCACAATACTGATTCAGTGTATGGGGAAGTTTATTTAATTGATAGATTGCTATTAAGTTGCTTCTTCATATTTTATGTATTGAAGTCACAAAGAAAACCTTCCATGTGGGCATGGGAGGAGCCAGTCAATTTTGCAATCCCTGAGAAGCCCATTGAGCTGCATGATATGCTACTCCAGAGTACTTCTTGCTTTTTGGTGATGTTTTTGGGCTTCTACAGAAATGGGGGAACTGAAAACCCCCAGCTTAAGTAATATTTTTCTTCTCTGCTCACAGACATAGGTATTCTTACCTGAATAGGTTATGAACCACATAACCAGTGGCTAAAGAAAGCCCCTTTTGGGAGCTAAAATTGTAAAATTACAAAATCATAAAGTTCTGGGTAATGTGCCCTTTCCTATGATAAACCAGAATGTCCTTTTGTGTGTGCAAAGTTAGCTATATAATCCCCCCCCACCTGCAATTGGAATAGTTTCTGCCACCTCAGTTCTGCTTTTGCTTGCAAGATTGATGGAAGAGATCAGTTGTGAGGAGAACAGTAGCATTTTCCATAGGGGAATAGTATTTCAGAAACAAAAAATGAATATGAAATTGCTTAGATCTCATACTGTACAAATGTTAAATCGATTCTACAAACAATAGAATGGGTCCATAAATGATCCTGCAAATGGAGACAAAGCAAAACCCATCACTAATACAGTGCAGACCATGAATGACTTCACATTTAATTACTTTTAAAATTTAATATGGTATACAATGGTAACAGTTTAAATGAAATTATGTCTTCCAGTTTTGCATTAAATATTATAAAAGATGAAGTAGAAAAAAAAATGCTACAAAGCAATCCAGGTATGATTCCAAATTATTACAAGCTGCTTTACCTGTCTTCTGTTAATATATGTGGCTGTTCAGTTTGAAAGCATCCCAGTGCAAGCAGATAAATAGGTGGGAAGGTAAATGGCATTTCTGTGCGCTCTGGCTTCCATCACAGTGTTCCATTGAGCCAGAAGCAGTTTAGTCATGCTGGCCACATGACTCAGGAAAGCTGTCATCGGCCTGAATGCAAGATGAGTGCCACACCCCATAGTCACCTTTGACTGTAAGTGTTCAGGGGTCCTTTACCTTTACCTTTTTTTAAGTCGCTTTACCTGTCTTCTATTAATGTATATGGCATATACATGACATAATGTATATATTTATAATAAGAGAACAGAATATTGTTGATTGGGAGAAGCAAGTATAACCCATTATAAGTTATAGAGTAGCTGCATTTATGTGTTTTATGGATAAACTGTTTTATTGAAAAACAACAGTATGGCAAGGAAGACTAATTGTTTAGTCATGCCAACTGAACTGAAACTCCATTACAGTACTTTACAGATCTATAGAAATGTGTGTTTGTCAGTGCATAGTCCACCATTATTTGTTTCATAGTAGTCTAACTTTCAGAGCCCAGCAAAAATGATATACTCAGAGGCGATATACTCCAGAACAGCTATATAGTAGCCCAAACCAGAGGCACAGCTTAAATTAGAGAAATTAGGTGGTTTTGCATGAGTGTTCTCTACTTAGGCCCTGGGAGCAGATACACAAAACCCTCATGTCTCATGACTTGTTCTCAAGTACGGTATATCATTTCTGTGGAATGAATTTGCTTTATAATCTCCTGTAGACCTATTTGATGAAATGTGAACTTCAGAGTATAATAACAGTCTATAGAGTAGAGAAAAGAGGTTATCTTCACGTATTTAACAAATTCAGTGGGGTAGAAAAGTGTGAAGAACTGGAGACACTGACAAGGTCTTCCTAGATTAAGCAGGTACTGTACGTGGAAGCATAATACCAGTCTCAACAGGCTTTTGTTAGGTTTGATCATTTGGACAAAATGTAAAATGTCATTTGTTTCAGAATGAAAGGTCAAAATCACAAATGAGAGAAAAGTAGGGCATCACTTGTACAGGATGTGGCTTTAGCTGTGCACAGGAGTGATGTTTACCTTTTCACAACTTATATCTGTTCCTATTCTGAAAAGTGGTTCTATGGTCAAGTCCATTAAAATAAAAGGGATTTATATACCAAGCAGAATGCAGAACTTCAGCCACATTTTCAGTTTTCTGTAGTGTTTATTCTGGGGCAATTACATTCAAGTATATTCAACACAGCAACTATTGATAAGCTGCTGTTTGAAAAGGTTTCTGCCTCTCATTTTCCCCGCATAAGATAGCATGCAGCTTGCACAATGACTGGTATTTAGATTCTCCCCCTCCTCCTTTGGATTTGAAATTGACCATTGTAATCAATATTATGCTAGGTCCCAATTTAACAGGAGCTACGGTACCACTCTTAGTTGGCATGGTGATTATACCAGGTATAGGAGTAGAGCTGATGTTACCTTG
The DNA here is from genome assembly GCF_963506605.1 of Zootoca vivipara. Taxonomy (NCBI): domain Eukaryota; kingdom Metazoa; phylum Chordata; class Lepidosauria; order Squamata; family Lacertidae; genus Zootoca; species Zootoca vivipara. Next base: position 48,503,634 of record NC_083283.1, read on the forward strand.
GGAGTGGCATGGTTTCCCCGCTTCCCCCACCCCCACATTTTGAACTTTGGGCTTTGCAATCCTGATGTTTCTATGGTTACTGGTGATTAGAAGGCATTTCCAAATATATCTGGCCTACAGCAGGGCCATAGAGTCGCAAAATTTCTGACAAAAAGTCACTTGATTCCATGACTAATATGAATGGTGATGTTGGTGTCATGATGATATCGTCACTGATGTTGGGAAGGAATATGCCGCTGAACTCCACGTAAGAACCTCTAGGTCTAGGATGTAGGATGGTGGTGAAATATGACTGCTAATGTTGACACAATGCAGGCTGCAGTAGGGCACATTACATGACTGCTAGTTAAAGGAGATAATTGCTTGGTGGACTACCGTTACTGGCTGTTGCTTTCTGCTCTTGCTCAACAGCAGTGCAAAATCTCCAGCACATGCCACACTGTTAATGTTATACAGGTGTGGACTAGAGCTTTGGCTAAGTGCTTGGCTGGGTCAGAGAGCAACGCTGGAAAATATTTGCATCTGTAGGTAACACCATCTGATTACAGTACCAAATGCCCGTCTTGACCAGCTATCCCGACATGTGTCTCTGGAATACTTTAACTGGAACAAGTGCTAACATAGCTACTGTATAGCATAATCTACAAATCCAGTATATCATGGCAGTTTTCAGCTCAAGAGAGCCATTCTTTAGTTGGAATGAATACAAGTTTCTGGAATCACATGAATGAACTGCTTTTTTAAGGAAAAGAAAACCATAAATTGTCTATTTATATGTTGACTTTGTGTTTGTTTGCTTCATAATCCCTCAGAAATTAAGATTTGGAATTAATGGTCTGAACTCATACATAAGACTTCTTAAAGCAATTGCACCAACACCTTGAGACAGATATGGGGGCAGCAGCATATTGTTAATGTAGCTATGATTTATATCTGGTCCTTATTAGCAGATGTAAGCCAAGAACAGTTGTATAGATAACATATTCCATATAACATTTGTGTATAGTGGTACTCATTTGATCGCTTTTTAAGTCTCCTTATGACAAGAGCATTGTGCAGAAAATGCCAATATGTATATTAACATGTGTATCATTATACTGTATATATATTGGTAGCTATTTCTACTGGATAATTCTGGTTTGCATTTGTATCTGATTGTATACAATCAGAAATATACTTATTTTTTAAAATGTCCCATTAAACTCAGTAGGACTTACTTCATTCCTGCATCCCTCATACCACCTGGAGCAAGTGAGCTATGTTAGCTGACCAAGAAGTTGGCATATTTTACTTCCCTCTTAGTGAAAACAGTTGCTTATCTTGGTGGAACAACTATGGCTGATCCTGGTTGGTGGTTTTCTGGAAAATACCATCTCAGTGGCACAGGGGCCTATATTCCACTGCCTCAGAAATACATCATGAAGGGAGAACAAATTGGGCACTGAAGATGTGGCATGCATCCCAAAAGCCCAAATTGCTCCACTAGGGTTCTTTTAGAGATGACAGGGGCTGCCCCATTTCCAGCAAAAGGAATGTGAGGGGAGGTGAATTGGGCTCTTATGTTCCACTTCCCGGAGTCCAGTCTCCATTTTATCCCAAGATTTTTGATTAATATCTGCCAGTCTAAAGTGTTAAAATAGCATAATTGTGCACATGTATCTGTTGACTGATGGCTGCAAGCTGCAGAACAAAAGACGAATCTTCAAATGGCAACAGATTTATCTAGTGTGCTTGATTATAATACAAGTGAATAATATTTAATATAGTTGATTCCATCCACACAATTGTGATTGTGCTTCTGTGCTCATGGCACTATTTCTGTGTAGACATATGCTTTTTCTTATTCCATCTTATTTGTTTAAACCCAGAAAAGCAATCAATTCCAGTGTAATGCTTTGTACTCAGTACTATCACTCTGTTGTTTATGCAAGGGCTTTCAATGGGCTGGACCCATTGGTGGTTATGTATGAGATGTTATAATCTTTTAATATTGTTGGGTTTATATTGTAATTGTATGATCAGAAACAAGATTTGTGTCTAAAACAATCATTTTTTATTTAATCAATAATGAATGATACTAATAAATATTCTTAATTTTTGCACCTTTTTGCCTTTTTTTTAGATGACAAAAATAAAAGAGAATGATGATCAAAACAGAAAGCACTTGTTTTTCCTGATGGACATTCTTTTCTTTATAGAAAAACATTTACAAGCCTATGCAAAAGTTTGGTTCTTCCACCCTTTTGCATAAAATCAATTGAAAACCTTTGTAAGCAGTCTGTAAGTAATCTGACAATAGAACTTTAAGAATTTCATATGCAAATCATTTTTGTGACCATTCCTTCTACACCTTTTAAATAAAACAGCTGCACATCCAATGCAATTTGTGAGATATGAAGCTGCAGTCTTATGTAGACTTACTTAGGAATAAGTCTCATTGTACTCAGTGGGATTTACTTTCCCATAAATGTAAGCAGGTGCCACATTTAAGATGCCTCTGGCTATTCACGAAACTTTTTTTTCCTGGAGGCTTTAACTTATATTGAGCTCTGGTATTGGGTGGGAGCTATAGAATCACAAATACACCTGGAAAGACATTGTTGTAGTTTCTTTATTATATTTTTAAAGAACATTTCTATACTACCTGCCACCAAGGTCTTGAGGTAGTGAACATGAAAAAAAGAAAACCAAGTACATTGTAAAATGCAGGTGCAATCAGGAAGAGATTTAAAAGCCAGCTAAAACCAGAATTATGCATAAGCAAAAGCTTGGTCGAATAACTACATTTTAAGGAGGTACAGGGATACCACCCTGGATGGTGCTTGCCTAAGTTTAGAAGATGTGGGTCTGCAAAAATGAGTGCCACTACAGAAAAGGCATACCCTCAGTGACTGCCAGTCAAATCTCCAGTACCGTAGTTGTATGTCCTTATCAGATGAATGTAAGGCTCACATCAGGCAATAGGGAAGATGAGGCTCTTGTACATGTCCTGGTCTCAAGTTGTTTATGGGATCACCACTTAACTGCCCTTCACCATACACCCCCTGGATGGGTTACAACATTACAACACAGTATCAATACCAGTTTACAACAACTTAAGTCACAGAAATAAGGTGGGCCCCTCTCCCAGGTTGTCGCCTCTAAACTTCTGAAGGTGCAGGAACTACCAAGATGTTCTTGGTACCCAATAACAGTTGAAGAATTCAGAATCTTTGAATAATAACTCCCAATCCAGCTGCAGGGCAGGAATGGATATCAGATAGGTTAATTATTTATTAAAATGCCTCAATTAGTAAAAATAATACAAGGAAGATAGAAGAAAGAAAGATACTATGATAGGTTCGTAGTTCCATATAGAAAGAAAACTCAACATTATTTACAGGTAGGTAGCCGTGTTGGTCTGAGTCGAAGCAAAACAAAAAAATTCCTTAAAGACCAACTAAGTTTTTATTTTGGTGTATCTGAAGAAGTGTGCATGCACACGAAAGCTCATACCAAAATAAAAACTTAGTTGGTCTTTAAGGTGCTACTGAAGGAATTTTTTAATTTTGCTTCCAAATTATTTACATGCATTAAATATCAAATGTTTAACAGTCAGTCTTACAACTGAATTATTAATGCTAAAACTGAATAACCAACAATGGGAGTGTTGTAGTGCTCAGGGCTTTTTGGTCTGGTAGGAAGTATAAGGGAAGCTTGATAGATGTAAAAGATAAGGACAGATAATTTTATATCATATTGAAACAATGCTTTCATCTGTAAAAGCAGTGCCCACCCTTATGGGGCTGGTACACAGATACGTTTTTCCTGAATGAGTTGGCTTGTGCTATTATATAGTTTGTAACAGATATGTAATAACAGTAGTTTGATCTCAGATCAGTTAGTAGACACAAGCTTGTAAAAGAGACTAAATATGATTGCAAAATACTGTGGCGACACATCATGTGTGGATCTATCTCCTATGGAGGGACAGAAACAGAACTGACCAGTTAAAAAGTTAACCACTTTGCTATCAATGCAAAATCACTGCCAAATAAGGTAGTGCAGAATAATTTATTTTGTGAAATATATTCCCTGAAATTAAACAGCAAGCTCAGCTTCAAGAGCTTTTTCTTCCTTATTCACATTTCAGCTCAGTCACTATCTATGTAATTATGGCTAGGCTTGAGGTAGTTGCATGGTGCCCACTGTATGTAAAAACTGGTCTGTTCCAAAGATAAACCACTTTTCTTCCATTTATATTTTCAAGTTAGCTGTACATCTATTACCGGTACTATGCATCAATGAATTGTGACTTTGGGGTGTGTTGGGGGAGGGAAGCAGCACAAATCATTGAGCACTTTCAGGAAAGAACACCAGTGCAGATTGCAGATGAGAAAATGGATGTACGGAGTCAAGGCTCTGAGAGGGGTCCTGTAGCCTTAAGAATTCCATAATATGGAAGGTTTTGCCTAATTCTGCTGTCCTCATTACAATATTAGTACTGTACTGTAATGGAAAAGCGCTGCAATTGGCAGAAAGTTTCATGTTATGCAGCTCTTAAAGGTCTGGACATGGCTACCCAAAGGGTCTGGACATGGCTACCCAAAGGATTTAACCATGGCAAGATGCATAAAGCAGCAGAAACAGCTACTCACAAGCTTTGTCTACTACTAAAGCTTAATATTACTTTATCATGATTCTATGATTACAAATCACACAAGATCTGGAGGAGTAGGAAAAGGTTCCCCACCCCCTTTCTCCCTCTCACGCACAAAATGCAGAGACACGTACCGGTACATTGTATCAGTTGCAAGCTCCAATCTAGCAAGTTCTCATTAGTATCACCCATACCATGGCCCTATGAATAATTCAACAGGAGACTGTCAAAGATTCCATCTATAAAACTAAACAAGCTGACTGAAAAGGAATAAATGTTTTATAAATCACATCTGAAAAAAATGCAAGAATGATATGGAACTAGTTGCATGTAATTATGTAAGATATTTGCAATAAACTGAATGTGGACTAAAAGTAAGAACAGAAATAGGTTAATTACATTAAAAATTAAGTATTATTTTAAAATTTGTATACTCCCAATTTTTAGATTATGAAAACAATGAAAATCATACTGACATTTCAGAAAAAATAACTAACAAAAGTCCTATTGTTGTTGTTATTGTTGTTATTGTTGTTATTGTTGTTATTGTTGTTGTTGTTATTATTATTATTATTATTATTATTATTATTATTATTATTATTTAACTCAAGTGAGCTATGTTGGAGATTTGGGCTGCAAGCCAATGGAATTGGAATCAATAAAATAAGAGCCCTGCTGGATTCCTGTCCTGTTCTTGATAAATATCCATCAGGGCAACCAAACCTCACTCAATCCCACTGCAAGGCCTTTTCTGTATCCCTTATTGCCTGTTTGCACTTTAAAGGCAAATTTGTGTTCCTTTTTGCTCTATCTTTTTTCTGAAGAAAACACCCTTGCCTCTGGTAGCTGCCTTGCACATAACCACACCAGCATTCTCTATGTTTTGGTGATATGTTTCCTGTTCTGCTATATGCATTCTAGTGGAGCTTTCCACTGAGCACTACAGCAAGACTTTCTTTTAAATAAACAAGCATAGGACTGTGGTTAACATGTCATGCATCCTGAGCAACACTCATGATTCCTGTACCTAAACAAATATTGGCACAATTGTCTTTTGAGTTCAGATGCTTGTAACTGAACAATTTCTGGTCAGTTACTACCATACATTTTAGTGACTGTGCTAAGATCTGTTCTTTTCTCTCTTCTTTTCTGGGGTTCCCTGTACAATTGGGTATGTCAACATCTATATTTTGTTCTCATTGTGACAACATACATTCAGTTTAAATGTGACACATTGTAATTCTACTATGTCTGCAATGGGTGTGCCAATGCTTTTATTATTCCTTATACAGTATATTTTATTACCACTGCAGTTTAATTCTGATGTGCTCCCCACCATATATTCCAAGTGATAGCTGCTTATCAATAAAAATATGTGCAATTGCTTGGAATTTTATATATTTTCAGATAATACTGTTATCAGTATTTCCACACCCACACCCTTGTGCCAACCTCAATTAGAGGGTCAAGGTCTCAAGGTGCAAAAAACACACTTTGCCAAGGGAAACTGGGCAAAGAGAGTGAGCAGGCTTATTCTGCTAAACAGATTGTGCGATCTTTGCAAATTTATATCCAGCCCAGCAATATTTATGGTGGTAAAAATAACAAAGCAAGCGTTATTGAAAGAACTCAAGTGAAAAATATCTCAATCCAGTTTTCCTTCCTTTCTGATCTTCAGCACAAAACATGTTATCTGTTTCGAATTTAACATTAAGCATTTAACCTGGGCACTCCTGCCACACGGGGGCAATTAAGTGTCCCCAGCACTGAATGTGCAGAGGAAACAGAGACCCGGACGGGTTACCTTCCTACGGTAACCCAAGTCAACTCCGCTTCTCCTTTGTTTGGCGACTACAACTCCCAGCATGCAACGTCCCGCGAACCTCCGAAGGAGCTAGAGAGCGATGCATGCTGGGAACCACAGTTCCCAGCCCGCCTCTTTTTCCGCTGTTGGAGACTCCCGATGCTTTACGCTTTGGTGTCATATTCTCCTTCCGGTTTGCCCCGAGTACCACACAGTATCCCCACCCCCACCCCCTCCGGAGGATTCCTTCCTGACTGCCAACTTGGTTTCTTCATCAGCTACTCCCCACCCCTAAAAAAAAAAATCCAAACCCGTGGCACCTTCAGGGCACGCGTGACAGTTCCCCCCCATTCCCGGCCCACGTGAGAGGAGGAGGAGGAGACCCGCGTCTAGCGACCAGACCTGTCAACCGACCAGGGGGCGGCGGGGGAGGGACGGGCAGGCGGAGACTGGAAGCGGCGTTGGTGTTACCTATGTGTCTTTGCGCGTGGCCGTGCGCGCACGCGCGCGCAGGGGCCTGCCTGCCTTTCTCCCCATAGGCTGACGTGCGGATGCCAGAGCTGAGGCGGCCGCTGCCCTCGCGCCCGTGCCGTCGTCGGCGTCGATCGCAGTGCGCTGGGCAGCCGCGCGGGGGTTCCTCACAGAGCGAGCCAAGTTCTTAACAGGGGAAGAAGGGGGAAAGGAAAGCGGGCAAGAAAGCTGACGGGGCGGCGGAGAGAGAGAGTGTGTGTGTGAGAGAGAGAGAAAGAGAGAGGGGGGAGGATTCGGAAGGCGGCGCGCGCGCCTCTCTGTCCGCGCGCGCCTCTAGAGGGAGCAAGGAGGAGGCGGCGGCGGGCGCTGCTGCTGCTGCTGCTACGACGACTGCTACTCCTCGGTCGGCGTCCCTTCCCTTCTCTCCTTCCTCCCTCCCTCCCTCCCCGACCGGAGTGTCCTCTCTTTACCTACCCACCCACCCTCTCCGCCTCCTCCCGGATTGAGCGAGCGAGGGAGCAGCGATGGCGGCCGCCGGGGCTCTCTCCAAGCATGAACAGATCCTGGTCCTCGATCCGCCCACCGACCTCAAATTCAAAGGTACGAGAGAGCGAGAGAAAGCGGGCGGAGGAGCAGGAATCCTTCCCAATGGGTGGGGGAGGGAGGCGGCGGCGGCGATACCCAAAAGGGTGGACGGGGAAAGGCAACTCTTTCCTCCCCTGCCCAGCCCCGTGTTTAGCGGTGGGGCTGAGATAAGTGGGGAAGAGAGCGGAGCGGGCGGCAAGAAGGCCTGGCCCAGGCGCCCTCCTTCCGCGGAGATTCGGGTGGGAGGTTTGAATCGGGAGGGACGGGACGAGGCGTCGCCGTCGCCATCTTGCTCTCTCCTGCCTTCTCCCGCCCCGGTTCGCCGTCGGTGTGCGGTAGTGAGGCGGGAGCCCCTCTTCCCCCGCTTCTCCGTCCTCCCCGCGTCATCCTGAGCAGCCGGCTTCGCCATTCTCAGTTACGGGTCCATCCCCCGGCGCAGGCGAGCTCGACCGAGGCCGGCGAAGGGCGAGAGAGGGAAGCTGGCCTGGCGAGGCTGCGGAGCCGGCCTTAGGCGCTGCCAGCTCCTCCGCCCCTCCCCGCGCTCCTCTTCCGCAGCGCAGCCCGGACCAGGCCCTGCTTGGGCCAAATCTGCTCTTGGCCGGCCACCCGCTCGCCGCTGTCAAGGAGTGCGGGGACGGCCTCTGGTTCGTGTTTCCAGGAGAGGCTCAAGATGCGGCTGGGCAACCCTTGTAGAAGATTGGGGGGGACGGGACTATGCACGCTTCCTGCATTTTCAGGCGGAGCCTCCCCTTTCCCCGATTTCGTTTCCACCTCGATTCTTCCATTCTGATATACCTGTAGTCGAGTGGTGGTATCTTGCACCAACGCCCTCTGACGTGTCACGTAAGGAGCTCGGTTATGGGCGTTTTCCATAGCAACGACACTCTTGATATTGGACACCTTGGGTTTAGTGAACGACACGTTTTTGTTGTTGGCAAAATTAAAAGCTTCCCCACCCCCACCCACAGGTGTGTTTCCCGAGACCGTGCATCGAATATAAGAATCGTGTACAAAGTACAGGATAAGTTTCTGTGCTTTGAGTATTTGTTGCTTCGGTATTCAGTGTGTTCTTATTTGCAGAATATTTCTAATACAATATATACAGAATGTTTTTTTTTAGTTAACCCCCATTATAGCAGTAGTGATGGTTATGAAATTGTAATGGCATTCGGAATAGAGCAAAGATTCTTGGAGGGTAATCGCCAAAACACAGTAAACATATCCTGTTAGTCTTAAAATTCTACTCTGTCTCTGATTAGCACTAGGCTGAATGAATGGCTTTAGAAACATCACAATCTAGGTCTCAGTTGTCCGCTTATAAGAGAAATTAATATTACTTAAGTTACTGAGTTAGGTGTAGGGAGGACTATAGTAATACTATAACCTACCTTGAGCTAGATTGTAACTCTAACTGAAAAATATATCATTTTGAGCAAGTTTGTAATATTCAGAGGTTGATTAATGGGAGTTTAGGGGAGCAGACAGTTAAAATGACGTATTGGTGATTGTTTTTTGGACACTTGGGGTGATATAGTAATCTTGTTGCTCAAAGAAGGAAGTTGTGAATTCAGGTAGCATTTTATAATTTAATTTCTCTATTTTATTTTTTATATTTTAAATAGCAACTTGACTATCATAAATCAGTTTTAGTTTAAAACCTCAAGCTAAACTCATTGCTTGGGAATCTCACAAATTTTTGTGAAATTTACAGATAATGTGTTCAGGAGGAAGATATAAAAATGTAATGTAAAAATTTAGACTTAATTTCTAAAAGTTACTCATTATAAGGTTTTTTGTGGTGGAGGTGGGATGAAGGGTAAGATAGAATGTTGTGGAAACAACTGTGGAATTCTTATAGACTGGTCATTGAAAGTTTGTGTGACATACAGCCTGAGCTGATGTGTGTTTTACTCAGAAGTAATTCCCAGTAAGCTTTGTTAGATTTACTCCCAGGTAAGTATACATGGGTCTGCAGCAGGCCTTAAGCTTTGGTTCTTGCATTACCTGCGGAAGTCATCTTGTTGAATCAGTTAAGGTTTACTTCAGAGTTTTTGAAGCATCTACCTTTTGGGAGGCATGCTACTTTTTAAATCTTTTTTTTAGAATAATCTATAGCATAAAACCAGATAGTGGTTTCATTATAGTACCTGAACACAACTCAAAAGTAACTTAAAAGAAGAACATTTGCTTTATTTGTATAAAGCCCAGTCAATGGCATTTTCAGCTTAAAAAACAACAACTTGGATGGCAAAGCTGAAGGTGTACAGTCCTTAGCTAGTTAGAATACAGTGGTACCTCTTGTTGCAAACAGGAAGCATTCTGGAGGCCCGTTCGCAACATGAAAAGGCCACATCCTGAAGCACTGCTTCTGTGCATGCGCAAAGCGTGATTTTAGCGCTTCTGCGCATGTGCGCAGGTTATGAACATGCCAAACCCGGAAGTAACCCATTCCGGGACTTCCGGGTTCAGTACGTCCGGAACCTGAAAAGATGCAACCCGCAGAGGATGTATCATGAGGTATGACTGTACATAGAGGCACCTTACCCTTGGTATGATGGACTATCGTAAGTCTGTTTATTCAAAAGTAAGTTGTCCTGAATTCAAGTTGTGTGTTTAGTACTGTTGCCTCAGTTAAATTTAAATCTGCAATGAATATACTTGTAAGCCCGTTTACTCTGATAAAACTTCTAAGCAAGTTTGCTTAGAGTAGCAACCACAATGTGGTAATGTACAGTGCATGTTAACCAAGTGTAGGCCTATTGAGTCTTGCCCTTGAGTCTCACTGGCATATATAGACATTTGTATAAGTAAATATAAAAATATTTACAAACGCCAGCTCCCTTGGCCTCAAAGTGAGATGAGTGCCGCAACCCATAGTTGCCTTTGACTGGATTTAACCATCCAGGGATCTTTTACCTTATAAGTAAAATGGTTGTCATTGCCAAATATATTGAAACAATTAAGTAATGGGATTTCAGTTTGTTTCAGAATACGGAAGGATCTGGACACATTCTCATCCAAGAGCTCTGATAAACTGGATTTCTGCCACAATCTTAAAACAGGTTTCCCTATCAAATAAAGGCTTAGGACAGAATATATGGAGTGCTGTGCCAGTGTAATATCACAAATGTGACCTCATGCTGACATTGCAAGCAGGCAATTCAGTGCAAATGTTTCAGATCAGGATGTAAGTGCTACAGGAATCAACATAATTTCAGTAGTTATGATAACCTGATTTTTGGACATACTGCAGCTTGTAAAAAATTGTTTAAAGTTACACCAAGAATTGTGATAATGCAAAATAATTGAAAGTTTATGACACAGTTCCAGCGATGTTTTGACATTGCTGACAATGCATTGCCATTAACATATTTAGAATAAGGCTAGTAGTTACACTGGATCCATATTTAAACCCCAGAAAAGCTTATAATATAAACACTTTAAAAAAATTGTAATATTATGCTGAAACAGGTTAGAACTATTTACATCATAATTCAAAATAAAAGATTTTGCTGCAGTTCACCGTTTGAGTAGTACAAACAAATGGGTCACTTTTATTGCTTTTGTATGTTGCTGATAATGCAAGTGTGCTTAGGTGGTAAACAAGACAAAAGTATTTCAAAGATAAGTTCAGAATTACTATTTTACGTTCTTAAAAGTTACAGTTGAGCAGTCAGTGCCAGGCTGTCTTTCTCTCTGGTCAGGATACATTGATTTTGAGTTAATAGCTTATTGCATTGCCATAAAATTTATTTTAAAATGTTTCCTTTGTTTTTTAAAAAAGTGTTTCTTAATAAAAAGTCTCTTAAATCCAGTAATGATGAAACATTCTTAATAACAATGGATGATGTTTAGTGCATAACTGCATGTAGTTAAGTTAAAGTTGAAATAGATGGGCGTCAATCATGAATAGCTTATTGTAACTATGTGCTATGTCAGGGGTCCGCAGACTATGGCCCGGGGGCTGGATGCGACCCAATTGGCCTCCCAATCCGGCCCGCGACAACCCCCGCCGCTCGCGGCCGCCGCCCGCTCTTACGGCGCGCAGCGCAGCAGCGCTCTTCCAGGTCGGAAAAAAGCGCCGAAAATTCTTTGTGTGCATGCGTATGGGCCTCTCCCGACCCAGAAGAGGTTATTTCTGGTGCACTTCCAGGTTGGGGGAGGCCCATATGCATGCGCACAAATGATTTCCGGCGCTTTTTCCGACCTGGAAGCGCACCGCCTCGCCAGTATGCGCCCGTGTGCATGCGCACGGGCGCGCACTCCCCTGCCCTCCGGCCCGCCGCGCGATCGGCGCGGTGGGAACCGGCCCAAAGCCCGGTAAGTCTGGGGGCCCCTGTATGTCCTTAAGTGTGAGATCCATTGTAGCTTGAATGGGTGTCCGCTCGTGTAATGGGGCTTCCCCTTCTGGCGGACCCCTTTGAAACAAATTTGGGGGGCAGATGGAGGTTAGAAATTAGTCAGTTGTGTTTTGCTACTGGCATGAGTCCAGTTGTGACCACATGCAGATCTCCATCTGGCTGGCTTCTCCAGCTTTCTTAAGCAGGTAAGTAGAAGAGCTTATTTACTCCATTTATATCCCACCTTTTCCTCCAAGGAGTACATGGTTCACTCCCTCCCTACCTCAGCGACCCTGTGAGGTAGGTTAAGAGGCGGTGACAGGCCCAAGGTCACCCAGTGAGATTCATGACTGAGTGGAGGTTTGAACCCTGGCCTCCCAGGTCCTAATCTGATACTCTAACCACTACAACACACTAGCTTCCTAGAGTACTTCAGCTATGGGGCAGTTATATAAATTAAGTAGGTAAATAAATAAATAAATGAAGGAAAGCAAAATGTCACTTACGGAAGAATCTGAAATATTTTCCTTGAAGCTTGCATTTGTTTTATTCTAGATTGTTTTATTTGATGTTTTAATGTGTTGTAAACACATTATTTCTTTAAAATATAAAGCAGTATAGAAATGAAATAAAAAATCATAAAAATAGATTTCATTGTTAAAAAAATGGTGTCTAGACATTCCGTTGTGGTGACCACAACCTTGGTTTAAGGTGCCATTTGGCAATTAGCTTATATATCATGAGTTTCTCACACTGGAAAAGAGAAACCAGAAGTTCCATTACACAAGCAGGCTAAATACCTAATTGTATTTCACCCAGTGGATTTAAGGTGCCACACATAACTATTTTCTGTTGGTTACAAGTTTACACTAGCCATTGTTAACACTGCCCAAATTATAGAACATCATTTTGTGCTTAGTTATTACATTTCCAGTACAGGTAGTTCAGTTTCTGATGGAATTTTACCATGGCGAAGTCATGTAATATTGTATTGGTGCATCAAAAGGTTTAAGCATTTTTGGAAATCTCTGCAAGTAGAGCACAGAGGCTGTAGAATAGTTTAGGCTTAACTATGAACTGCAGAATGTTGCAGACTTGGTGGATAATTGTTAAAACTGATCTGATAACAGAAGTATAGTTCACCATTGCATAGCTGCTGGTATTGCCAATAATATACTGTACACTTACTGCAAATTGAGACGCTTGCACTTAAGAGTAAAAATAGCTTACCATTAAACCCATCCCTCTGCCTTTAAGATCAGTTGCCAAAATTGGTCATTGGTATGTCTTTCATGTAGGCAGGGTTGGAACATTTTAAATATGTATCTGTCATATGTCGGTATGTCTTTTTAAACTTAGTTTATGTTTTTCTCAAACTTAAGACACTGAAGGAAAATAAGTGAGGATTTTAATGATCTGGCTAATGTAATAGCTGTTTCTTGCATCACAGTTTAATATACACACATCTTTCATTTAATTTTTAAGATACCTGTTAGGGACAAATTGGTACAGTATTTGGCTTCTGCATGTCTAATGTATGAAAATAGATCTGCATACGTGTAATATGAAACAACCCTCATATTGATTAGACATTTGCATTGCTGTTTCAGAAGTCCATTAAGTGAGATAGTAAATTGGCTTCCTGGGTGCAAAAACTTCTGTGTTGGAACATTTTAATTATTTGCAACATCAAATGGGGGGGGGGAAGGTCTTGAACTGGTCTTTGACCGTAAATAATAAATTATTATTATTGTGGGGGCTGCTGTGATGAATGGCACCTACCTTATTCTAAGGTGGAAATATACTGCAAAATATATTAGGTCTGAAATAGAATTATAGGACTGAAAACAGTGATGAGAGTCTTTTAGAAAAAAATCCAATGCAAGTTAGTTTGCATATGGAAATTTGCACTACAAGTTTTTTTTTATGTGCTAGAGAATGATCTAATTCAGTGTTTCTCAACCTTTTTTGGGCCAAGGCACACTTGTTCCATGAAAAAAATCATGAGGCACACCACCATTAAAAAAGTTAAAAAATTTAACTCTGTGCCGCCCTATATTGACTATATAATTATGACTGTAAGAAACACTTGCCAATTGCTGTGTTGGTTGCAATCTCCTGTAATAAGGCTTCATAAGCCGCTGATTTCTCTGCCAGCACAATCCTTTGCTCAGCAAGTTTCAGGTTGAGCTCATCCAGCCAGCTTCTTTAAGTTTGTCTAAAACCACCCTCCCGTGGTGGTGGCTGTTGAGAGCTGCGCTCGCCCCGCGTTGTGACCCGGCCGGCTTCCTTTCCGGCGGGTCAGCGTCATCTATTGGCGGCCGCCAGGCACATGACAATGCAAATCGCCCTTCTCGTCGCCGCACGCCGTGGCACACCAGCCAGCGTCTCGCGGGACACTAGTGTGCCGCGGAACAGCGGTTGAGAAACGCTGATCTAATTTAGTATCTTTATTTTACTTGTATTTAGTAAGCAATGCTAAAAAACATTGAAACTGCCAAGTTTGCCGTTTTCCCATTTATATACGTGCATTGTTGTTAATTAAGTTATGAAGTGGAAAAAATAAAGCGCTGGAAAATGTTCTGTCCCACATCATTGGCCAAAACAAACAAACTTGGTTTCATTCATTCTAAGTCCAAAAGGTTTTTTGTTCTGCAATCTTAATGCATGTTTACTTGGACATAAATTGTACTCAGTTCTTAAAGTTGCAGTTGGGCAGGTGGGTATTGATTTCACCTTTAATTTCGCAGGTTGCCTTCTTGCATAAACAAAGCTACTGATATTTAGGCTGTAATCCTATGCACTCTTAATGGGAAACAAGTCCCATTGAAATTGCTGAGACTTCTCAATGAAGATGCATGGCATTTCATTGTTGAGTCTAATTTCTGTAATTACTGCTTTAGTAATCTAAGATGATTGTTTAATATTTCCAGAAATTATTGCTTAAATCTTACCAGTATTTCACATAAAATGCACTGGATTATATCAGACAGAATCATATTGCCCATGGAAGGACCCTTCTGCTCATGGAATGATCATAGCACTAAAGCAATTTTGTAACAAATTTATGGCTTCCTGTACTGTATAGCAGTTGGAAGCCTTTATATTTTATCTTTGCAAATCAATATACTGTAGAGCACAACAGTATAGACGATACAGTTAATAACACTGCTAGAAAGTTCTAGGGAGGTTGTAGTATGAAGTATGGTTAGGTAAGGTAAAGGGACCCCTGACCATTAGGTCCAGTCGTGACTGACTCTGGGGTTGCGCGCTCATCTCACATTATTGGCCGAGGGAGCCGGCGTATAGCTTTCAGGTCATGTGGCCAGCATGACAAAGCCACTTCTGGCAAACCAGAGCAGCACATGGAAACGCCGTTTACCTTCCCACTGTAGCGGTTCCTATTTATCTACAGTACTTGCATTTTGACGTGCTTTCGAACTGCTAGGTTAGCAGGAGCTGGGACCAAGCAACGGGAGCTCACCCCGTCACAGGGATTCGAACCGCCAACCTTCTGATCAGCAAGCCCTAGGCTCAATGGTTTAACCACAGCGCCACCTGGGTCCCATGAAGTATGGTTACAGAAGTATAAAACTGGGAACAAAAATTATGCCTGTTATAGCTCTGTGACTACCTGTGCAGCAGTGGTTGAATACAGAGCCAGTTAAAGCAAATTGTTTGAGCTACGTAAAGCTGGGAAGCAGAGGAGTTTTGGAATATCACTGTAGCAGTTTGTCACAAATGTATTTAGTAGATTTGAGTCAGTTGCGCATGATATCACTCCAGTATTGTGTGTTACTTCTAACCAGAAAGTAGTAAATGTCTAGAATAGTTATGGAATGGTAGGTGGGAATTAATGCTCTTCATTTTTGTATAATGGTTGCTCATATTTGTCCACCAGGCTGCAGTTTAATAAATGCAATGTCATTAGGATTTCTACTGGATGAAATTGTTTTAGACGAATTACCTAGGGTCATGTATGTCATGTATTGATAATTAAGGAGCTGTAATGAACAACTTGATCATATTGTGAAATGTTAGTCAATCTAGGCTAGTAAAATGATTCACAATGCTCTAGTATCTTAGGTGGTACTTCATTCCAGAATAATTTGTCTAATGCGCTACAGCACATCATACCATTATATTGCTGCACAAAAGCCTTAATAATATTAAAGAATGCAGCATAAAAATGTCCATAGGACATAGACAACCTCTCTCAGACCAAAGGTAGCCTTTCATGAGGGGAATTTTGTATATCTAGAAGCGGCATACCATATTTTAACTACTAATACAACAACAAAGAATGGGCTCATCAGTAACTTCTCCTGGTGAAGGAATAATTCTGACTTACCGGTACAATGCATTGTTTGCTTTGCTGTGTTTGCTTTGGAACCTTCATTTTTTGTTGGTCTGCTAAAATGATAAGCTGGTTGTTGAAGTAAGGTCTGACATATTTGTTGCAAACATTAGGTGTGTCATGGGTTTGATCTTGGCTGGGTCTGTTTTAACTGGGGCTTACATAATATTATTTGCTTAGTTCAGCATACCTAGAGTATCAGTATGTTGCATTTCCTGTAGCCGTTTATCTCAGTTGGTAAAGGTAAAGGCACCCCTGACCATTAGGTCCAGTTGTGACCGACTCTGGGGTTGCGACGCTCATCTCGCGTTATTGGCCAAGGGAGCCGGCATACAGCTTCCAGGTCATGTGGCCAACATGACTAAGCCGCTTCTGGCAAACCAGAGCAGCACACGGAAACGCCGTTTACCTTCCCGCTGTAGTGGTATTTATCTATCGATTTATCTACTTGCACTTTGACGTACTTTCGAACTGCTAGGTTGGCAGGAGCTGGGACCAAGCGACGGGAGCTCACCCCGTCGCAGGCATTCGAACCGCCAACCTTCTGATCGGCAAGCCCTAGGCTCAGTGGTTTAACCCACAACACCACCTGCATCTTATCTCAGTTGGTATACTGCTCTAAATTATTAATGTGATTTTTAGTGTGCTGAAAATGAAGAAAAGGTAAGTTGAATTTAAAGGAAAGTTGTAGATTACTTTGAAAAAAATCATTTTAATTTTAAAGAGTCTGTTAACAATGCAATTAAATAACTTCACATAGAAGAAAACATTTTATTGTAGCCGTTTATTATCTTATCTTTTCTTATCTTTTCCTTGCTTACGGAGTGATTTAAAGCTGGACAAGTATTATTATTATTATTTGAAAGTATGACTTTTAAATAGATGAGTTACTGTTCTATGTAACATGCAAATTAACAACAAAAATGAATTTAGTTATCCAATTTCCATTTGTATGAGGTAATATGTTGGCAGATTATTATTATGAATAATGCATGTGATTCTTTACTAAGTAATATAATCAAGATAAATCCTGAAGAACTTTAAATTTAGGTACTTAACGAGGGGTGGGAGACAATCAAAAGGGTTAAGCCAGACGCTTCATGGAATAGGTGATCGTTGAAGAGGAACTTGAAGGAAAATGGTGCCATCACTTGGGTGTTCTGGGCTTAAATGGGGCAGCAAGGGAGAGCAAGTGGGATCGTTCTTAGATGAGGTGGCCAACGTGGCCCCTTCTAGATGTTAAGATCAGCGTTCGAAACTACCATTGTTCTAGGCACATTTAGCGACAGGGAATTTAATATACGCAAGCAGTTTCTGAGCTCTGGCTACAGTAATGCTCCTAAGATTTCTGATTAAAACTGGCACTGCTGGCGCTGAGGGTGTGGGAGGAGAAATTCCTCCCCGCTAGATTTCTAGTAGATCTAGGGGTTGTCTTATACATGGAAAAATATGGCAAGTCTTAGGTTTGTGAACTGGACACTCAAGGTGGCTGTCTCTGCCATCAGTTGTATAGGCCTTTGATATGTGTTAGTTGTGATGCCAAAAATATACTGTATATTAATCTGAAGGAAAGGGTGTGTAGGGAGAATCCAGGGCTTGTCTGCAGAGTGGAAGGAAAGGAGGACCTTTTTCTGCTTCCCGGCTTCCAACCATTCTTTGAAGACTGGAGAAGAGACTCTCTTAAGGCGGGTAGGGGAAGCATGGCTTTGTTTTTTGCAGATGAGGACTAGACTAGATTTTAGCTGCAGTTCATTCACTTACAGCTTTGTATTATTGTTATTAAAGAATGCCTAGACATTCCGTTGTTGCGCCTATAACTTAGGTTTAAGGTGCCATTTAGCTCTTAGCTTTCATATTTCAGTTTCTAACACTGGCTAAGATTACAGCTCAACCATTCCTGCCCATTGGCCATGCTGGTTAAGGCTATTGGAAGTTGTGGTCAAACAGCATTTGGAGGGCACCATGTTGGATACCCCTGCTCTAAGAGTATAATACTTTTGGACAGGCTGAGGATGATAGTAGTTGAATGACTAAAAGTCATGGACAATGGAGGTATTTATGGAGGGAATGATATAGCAGGAGGGAAGGAGGAGCTGAATGATTTCCTCTGGATATTCTCACTGGGATATAAGGTGGCCTTTAAGGTATCCGGACCCTAGTTGTTCAGGGCCTTGTATATCAACCCATGATCCTTGAACCTGCCCAGTAGCATTTGGGCAGTTCGTGCAGATGCTTTAGCAGAGATGTCATGTACAGTCAGCCCTCCTCCCACAAGCAGTAGGCCCACTGTATTATACACTAGCTGGAGCTTTTGGACCAGGCCGAAGGGCAGCCCCACATGGAGCTCCAAAAAGAATATTTCTAGTTATAGGTAAAACAAAAATTGCTTGGGTTGTTCTGAATGCCAAATCACTTTATTAGGATTTATCTAAAGAAGAAAAAGTTTACATGCTATTCCTTACACTCTTGTGGAAGTACTAGCGGAAGGTTACTTGCAGCACAGTACTAAGGTATATCAGGGTTTGCATTAGTTTGAGAAACATGTTGAATAAGAAGTGCATAAACTACTTTTAATGGGTCATAAAGTCTTTGAAAGAGCATGTGCCAAATCTTGGACTAGAGCTTGCACAAGTAGAATAACTTTTTTGGATAGGGAATCACTTTTCTAATGCAGTGCTCTCCCAGTAGGTCAGAAACAACCAATTTCTGGTAGCAGAAAGGCATATTTGATCCAAGCCAATATTGTTAAATTTAGAAGCTATTTAAAATGGTGTTAATATGCAGCCCCTGTTGGTAATGGAATATATTCTGTGCTTTTTTTGTTACATTTAATGGAGAAATATGTGTAACATTAACTAGCATAGTGAACATCATTGGCACATGTTGCATTTATATCCTCATAAACAGCTGCTGGCACTCCTGGTTTGGCACTGTAGTATACAACCGGAAACATAGACAGTATGCTTGAAAAGTTCAGTTACCTAGAAGACATTTGTGCCAAGAACAGGAAGCAGGTTGTACAGCTGACATAGTTTGCTATGCCATGGGTGGGTGAACTGGGGTGGTTTAAGGAAGCCCTTGGTATGAGAATCTTACATGTTGTAAAGCTCTGGGGCCATTAAATATGGGGTCAGGAGAATTGAGTTGCAACCCAATTTGTACATGTTTTCTTAGAAGTAAGGTTCACTCCAACTTACTCTGATTGCAGTCTCAGGGTGGAATCCTGTACATATATTCAGAAGAAAATACCTTGAGGTATTTTCTTCTGAATAGACATGCATAGTCTTGTGCTGTTAGTCTCAAATAATCATGTAGTTTGGGAAGTCAATGAGGTTTTTGTTTTTTTAAAGAAAACATCAATCCCTCATATTTTCTTGATTTAAGTTATATCCTGCCTTCTGGGACAGGATCCAAGGCGGCTCAGAGCTTGAATTTCAACAAACGCAACTAGAAACACAGTATCAGTATAAATAAAAGGTAAAGGGACCCCTGACCATTAGGTCCAGTCGTGACCGACTCTGGGGTTGCGCGCTCATCTCGCATTATTGGCCGAGGGAGCCGGCGTATAGCTTCCAGGTCATGTGGCCAGCATGACAAAGCCGCTTCTGGCGAACCAGAGCAGCACATGGAAACGCCGTTTACCTTCCCGCTGTAGCGGTTCCTATTTATCTACTTGCATTTTGACGTGCTTTCGAACTGCTAGGTTGGCAGGAGCTGGGACCAAGCAACGGGAGCTCACCCCGTCGCAGGGATTCGAACCGCCGACCTTCTGATCAGCAAGCCCTAGGCTCAGTGGTTTAACCACAGCGCCACCTGGGTCCCAATCAGTATAAATACTACCAATTAAATAAGTAACCCTATTAAAAACAACACTAAAACCAATTAAAAGCACAGAAGAAAGAAAAGAATGTACATACAAAATCCATATACTGCTTCAATTTAAGGCTGATCAAGGAATGCTAGGTAATACATAAATGTAAAGTCAATAAGCAGAGATTAGGGCTCCATCAGAATACCTGTTGCCTAGCTCTGCTTAAAAGGTAGCTAAAATTTCAGATCTCGGGCTCAATACTAAGTGCAATGTGACATATTCATTTCTTTATGAGAAGATGTTAAGAGGAAAATTGTAGTTCTGTACTTTCATCCTTAGCTTTGGCAATATGTAGCACAATACCAGGAGGACCCTTCTTTAATTTTAAAGTGTAGCATACTGAATGCATTTTCTAGCCAGTCTGGTGAAGGCTAGTTTCTCTACAGCAGGCATATCAAACCTGCGGCCCTCCAGATGTTTTGGACTACAATTCCCATCTTCCCCAACCACTGGTCCTGCTAGCTAGGGATCATGGGAGTTGTAGGCCAAAACAAGGTTTACCGGCCATGGGCCAGATTACTTCCACGGAGATTGTCCGTGAGCCGGACTGGCGCAGTGCGACGCCAAAAATCGCATCGGCGCAGAAGCGATTTCCAGCGTCTGAACATGCGCTGATGCAATTTCCAGTGTCTGCGCATGCACAGATGCAATTTCAGGCGCCGCTCGGCGAGTCGCCGCGCTGCACTGGTTTAGCGCCGCACGTAGGGGACTCCCCGAGCGGGCGGCTCGGTTCAGGGGCGGCTTGTGGGCTGGTAAAATGGTATTCGTGGGCCGCATGTTGCCGACCCCTGGTATAGTCAAACATAGCCCAACAAGCAGTGCTCTAAAAAGCATTCACACCAAGGCCCTTGGTGGTAATGAGATTTTGTTGAAGTAATTCAGAAATAAGTCCGTTGACCAGTTTCTGGCTATATTGAAGCTAAAGTCTTTTATTTTTAAAAGACTCCTAATTATATAGCTGCATGCATAATTTTCTTCAGTTTCGTAATATTTATATTATTAACAATGGCCAGCTAACAATAATTCTTTGTACTTTACCCTGTGATAGAAATTTAGAAAATGACTTTGAAAATAATTGTGCATCAAGGAAAAATCTGTGAGTTTTAGTTAAGTTCTTATTTGTTCTACAGTTAATAACAGGCAAATTCTGTTTTTGGACCAGAGCCTTTTCAGCATGTGATTTGCTTTTATTCACTTCTGTGGGATACCCTTGGAAATTCAGTGCTAATCCTGTTAATTGCTTTGAATGGTTCCTAGATGAATAGCATTAGAAAGGGATGGTATGTAAACCCATCTTGGCTAGTAGTGTTAACAATCATTTTTGGTTGTATAGTCAGATGTGACTTCTTTTAGTCAGGTGGCACCTGGAAGACCTGTGTTTTACTGTATTTATAAACCTTATTGGCCCGAATATAAGTCACACCTAAATATAAGCCACACCTTTAAAATTCAAGAGGGAAAAAGACAATACCCAAATATAAGTCGCTCCCTTAAAATTCTGCAGGCACTCACACTGTTTAATTTCACCATAGAAGTAATATCTTCCACTGTCATTTAAGAGCAAAACAGCTTTTAGAAAGCTTTCTGTGCTAAGAATTTCTCTTGCATAAGTTGACATATGTTCAGGAATACACTGATACTATTCATTTCATAACATGTTGACAGTCTAGCATGTATGTGTTATAAACATGAGCTGTTTTCTATTTTTCATATTTTGTTTACAGAAGAATAATGGTTGCATGTAGCATAAGGGCTACTAAGATGCCACCTGATCTGACAGTTCTTCTCCATCATAATTGTTTTGCTACATCAGACTTGGGTTCAGTGTAGTCCAGTGCTCTGTCACCAACAGCAGCCAGTAAGATGATCCTGGAAAACACACAGGTAGTGATAGAAGAGAGGGCGTAGATGTTGTCTCTGAGTATGGAGGATCCAGGTTTTTTTAATTTGTTTTAAGTTGAAGAGGATTTAGAGAGCTCTTGGGAGAAATGGTTAAAGTCAAATGATAATTTCTTTCCAAATGGGGGCTGCATAGGAGAAATCATAGCTGCCAAGTTATCCCTTATTTTAAGGGATTTTCCCTTATGCTGAATAGGCTTCCTCGTGAGAAAAGGGAAAACTTGGCAGCTATGAGGAGAAATTCCAACATGCTTGTGCAAGGGTAACATGATCTTCCATGTTGAAGGATCCATTTTTGGCTTTTATGGTTAAACCTATTGCCAGTTCATTCATTTTTTTAAATTTCCTGGCCAGTGCATTTATATGTTGAATAAATATATCATTTTATTGGTTCTGGGCCAGTTGTTAATTTCACTGTACAGTACTACCCAAGAACCTAAGAGTTCAGAGAGAGGAAATACTTTTCTTCATTCCTTACACATCATGATTTTACAAGCTTTATTATGTTCCATCTTGGCTTCCATTTTCTGAACTAAAATATTCTAATTTCTTCCACCTTTCTCTGTATGCAAGATGCTTGGCTTATTTTGGTAATTAGCTACTCAGTGATCGTCCAGCTGCAGAGAGTATTCAAATGCAGCTGCACCATAGATCTATGTAATGACATAATGACACAAATGTATAGTTCTGTTTTCAACTAATAGGATCCCCACCAAATTATGGGAATTTTTGTAGCAATATGGTCATAGCAGGGCACATGTTTTTACAGCTGATTTTTTCTCCACTGTTGCTTTTCTTGGCCACTGTTCCCTTCTTTCTGTCCTTTGAGACCTCTGCCTCTCTGCTGCCTCATTGGCATGCTTGCCTCTGGCTGTTTACGTGCCTTCTCTTTTTCATTCTTTTTCAGCTGTGGCTTATCCTTGTGGCTGTTAGTGAGATGCCAGCCTCAAAATAATAATAATAATAATAATAATAATAATAATAATAATAATAATAATATCATCATTCAAATGGATGCATCCTTGCATAATGAGAAGAGCTGGTTTTTACCGACAGTCATGCAAATAGGCTGGCATAGTGCAGGGTGCTGAGCCATGGGCCAGATGAGGCCCACCAATCTGTGTAAATTGGTTTACAAGGCTTCTTCCTCCACATTGGAGTTCTGAGCTAGAAGTAGATGAACCTCCCAGCCCAGTGTTGCAATGGGGGGAAATTATGCTGTCTTTTCAGAGACCATTCTCGGCAGTTCAGAAATAGGTCTCTGAAGAACAGGAACCACTGCTGTTCTGGTATGTGTGTGTGATGCATGTTCCTGTTCTAGTCTTTCTTTTCCATGAGGTTGTTGTCCAGGAAAAAAATATTGCAGATTCTCTTAACAATATTTTTCCTTTCCTTTCAGCTTGGACATCATATTCCTGTGATAGCAGAGTAGTTTAGGCAAAGGCAGGAGAGGGTTTTGGACAGTATTGCACAGAGGATCATTTTATAATTTTTCCCAATTTTTATTTGGGTGTTTTCACTGCCATAGCACCAATGGCTACATGAATGGAAGGCTGCTCTTACAACTTATTTTCCGCTCTGCCCTCTGAAAGGTATCTCCAGAGGATTTGAATAGTATGGGCTGTGTCATGGGGACTATAAGAGGAGAAAGGAATTGTCAAAAACCCAGCCAGAGAAACATTGCCTGAGCAAAGCAGAGCACAAAAAGAGTATTAATTGAGGCAGGGACTTGCTGGCAGGCGTTTCTAAACTGCAAGATATTGGGAGAAAGGATTGAAGACAATAATAACTTGCTGGTCACGATTGACTACCTCTTAAACATGGTCTGTGGATATGTCTTGATTTGGACCATTGGTTTGCTTGTGATGCCTGTTTTTGGAGATCACATCTAACAAATAGACTAATTACTAAACATAAACATTTAACAATTTCAGGTCCCTTCACAGATGTAGTCACTACAAATCTTAAATTACGAAATCCATCAGACAGAAAAGTATGTTTTAAAGTGAAGACTACAGCACCTCGTCGATACTGTGTGAGGCCAAACAGTGGAATTATTGACCCAGGTTCTTCTGTAACTGTATCAGGTAAAAATGTTTGGTTGTTTTTCTTTCTTTTATTTAGCAGTGTGGAACCTTTTTCCTCTCTAAGGGCCACATTCCTTTGAGGGCCCATATAAGATCAGCGTACACAGTTGGGCCTGATGAGCATTTACTGTTCCCAACCCATATCCTGTGGAAAGCCATCTAATTCAGATTTTAATTTTATTCTGACTTGTTTTTAAGTGGTGATTTAATTATTGTTTGATTTTATATCAATGTTTATATTTGATGTTAGCCACCCTGAACCCGGTCTCGGCTGGGGAGGACAGGATACAAATAAAAGTTTATTATTATTATTAATGAAAGTTGCCTGGGTCCACATATGAGCAGTGAGCAGGGCAAATTCCAAAATGAACGGCCAAAGCACGCATACACTGACTCCAGTCACACATCCACATTAATACATAGAGTTTTCTTGACTTACATGTTGCATACTAAGAAAGGAGCTCCCTTTCTCTGCATGCAGCATGGAAACACAGCAAAATACCCATGCAGAGAACAATCTCTTACTCCATGAACAGCTTTGCAACAGGGCTCCCTGACTGTATGTGTGCCTGCTCGTCTTCCATTGAGCACCTCTATCTCTTTGTCAGCATCCCTCTGTCTCCTGTGAGAGTGACAGAGATACTGTCTGGGAGGCAGACACACATATGAAAAAGAGCACTGAGCTAGATCATCTATTGATAATCTATAAATGATCAAGGTGCCATACTCTGTGGTAGGCTTCCAAAGCTCCCATGCTTGACTGCCTCCAGCCTCTCTCCCATCCTTCTCCTCTCTGATGATGAGACTGGAAGAAGTCAACTCAATTCTCTTCTCTTTTAGAGCTTGGATCCAAGGAGTGTATCTTTGATTCCAAATTATATATGCAAAATATTAGGGCAAGAAGAATTCTCTGCTAACTCTCTTTCTCTGATGATCATATCATTCCTGTCTGAAGGAGTTTGGAAGATCCCTTCTGTCCTCCTTTGCTAACATTCAAGGTCCTGGACATCTCTTACCCAGTATTTGTATACATCACAGTGGTAATGGGTGGCCCTTTAATAAATTCTTTCCACCATTTTCAGGTGTTTCAAACTTCTGTCTGCTTTAACTTAATTACATACTTACTTCAAATTTGGAAGCTCAGGTTGTTATGTGGAAATAAAAATCCTGATTTTGCAAGTGAACTTGTTTTTCATAATATTGGGGCATAACAGATAACCATAAAAGGCACATTTGCAATAAATGATAGAACTTGATTCTTGCAAGAGATCTTGTTTATTATCTGTTCCAAATGATTGCACTGTTCTTTCATGCTGAATTTAAAATTTTGAAATTAATAGGGAAAGTAGGTTGCATGCCTCTATGTAATTCATACTTTTTCTGTTATACAGTGATGTTACAGCCTTTTGACTATGATCCAAATGAGAAGAGTAAACATAAGTTTATGGTACAGACAATCTTTGCCCCCTCAAACATTACAGATATGGAAGCAGTGGTAAGTAAATAGATTTAATTTCAGTATTGTAAGCTAACAAGATGAATTCTTACTTTTTGCCTTTAGCCTTATTTTATCCATTAGGGTTCTATTATGTTCAACATATATTTTGAGTCTGTCGCAACTTCTCCTCCTCTGTTGCTTTGCTGGCACAAGCTGGAAGAAAACTGTTGAGAGAGATCTCAAAATGTACATTCCACTTAGGAACTAAGCATTGAGCTGCTTTCTTCATCTTCAGGGGGAAAATGGTGTATTTGCCATCAGTCCTTGTTACACCAATACTTACTTGGAACTAGTTTCATAAACTAGCCTTATTAATGCCATATTAATGCATTGGTCACACTTTTTTTTTAAGTGTGGTTAATTTTACCACTTCAATTTTGAAGAAAAAATGGCCTTGTTCTCTCAGTCAGGATCTCAAAGATGTTACTGTTTTAAGTAACAAGGACATTCTGTGGTGCTTCTTTTCTGACAAAATTTCAGTAGAATATAAGATGGAAGCCCAGGAAGTAGTATCTACAAGGATTATCTTTGTTTTCTGTCTTTAAATTTCGTAAATGCTGTTGCAAAGTGGTGCACATTTTTCCTTGTTACTGGTCATTTATTAGATTGCTGTTTCACTTCCCCTGATAAGATCTATAATATGAAGAGTCTTGTGTTTATCAATTTTGTGGCAAATACAACTTCAGAGTTTCTAATTTAGAAAGTAGGGGGAATCTCTTCTTTCAGGGAATATGCCAATCAAATTTCCTTCCTGATAGCCTGATCCAAACAAAAAATAAAATAATCATTTTTTCACTGTCTTTGAACATGACATGTTTTAGTTCCCCCCCCCTATTTGATATCTACCAAAGCACTGAAGATTATGCTGAGAGATAGTATAATTTCTTTGTTTATTAAGCAGAGAGGTGCACAAGCCCCATGCCTTCTCAGTAATGGCTCCCGCCCTGTGGAACGCCCTCCCACCAGATGTCAAAGAGAAAAACAACTACCAGACTTTTAGAGGACATCTGAAGGCAGCCCTGTTTAGGGAAGCTTTTAATGTTTAATAGATTATTGTATTTTAATACTTCTGTTGTAAGCCGCCCAGAGTGGCTGGGGAAACCCAGCCAGATGGAAGGAAGGGGTGTAAATAATAATTTTATTATTATTATTATTATTATTATTATTATTAATTTATTTTCTGTTACATCTAAACTGGAAGCCTGTGCTTGCCAGAACTGGAACAAACCATGGTTTCTGATCCTGGTAATCATAGCCTCCCAATTTGGATATAGTGGGAATGTACAGTTAATTAAACCAGAAAACCTATAGTGGTATACCCCAGTGTGCTCAGACACAAGACATGTGCATATTTTTGCTCAATATCTTCTCAGACTTGGTCAGTGATTTGCCTAAGAGCTTCATGTCTAAGTAATTATTTGAACCATGCTTTCCCATTTCTAGGCCTATTCAGTCTTAAAATACTGTGTATTTGACAAAGTTTGCATATTATGACTTACTAAAAAGTTGTTAAGTAAAGCAGCTATAGTTTAATTTATTTTCATTGTTCTAGTGGAAGGATGCAAAGTCTGATGACTTAATGGACTCCAAATTGAGATGTGTATTTGAAATGCCTAATGAAAATGATAAGCTGGTAAGTAAATAAACAAAAACGAAACAACTTCAAGTAGTTATTTTATAACAATGTATCTTAAGCTAAGAGTGTGCTTCGTAGTTGTTTTGTATCAGAACAGTTTATGTAATTGTATTAAATAAATTAAAATATGGGGGAGTGTAACCAGTGATTCAGTAGCACACAAAAAGCTTTTTATTTTTACATTTTTTTTAAGCATTTAAGTGCACTATTTTCTGTAACCTCTCTAACAGTCTATTTCTGCATCAATGTGTGCCATATGAAATTGTGCATGAATATCCTTAGCTCATTTTGTCAAAGTGAAAGCTGCCTTGCTTCCACCTCTTGAAAACTGTGTTGCTTACACAGTGAGTGCAAGCTAGTCAGATGGGGTGTGTTTCAAAGAGGTGCAATGACCTTGTCACTGGGAACTGAGCAACAAAACTTCAAGACTCCCGTGTATGATCACATAAAATCTTTGAAGAAGGGTGGCAGTTCGAAAGATAAAGCAGTATGGTAATATATCCTAAGAGCTCTATGTTTTTATGACACAATGAGCTACGGGCAATCCTACAATACTCTCCTGTTAAGGAGGATGAAACAAGTTGGAAGCATGAGTGAAAGAGGTTATTAGCATAGCTGACAGTATGCATCCAATTCCTTCTTTGCCAATTTAGGCTGCACCATCTTATCTAGTACCTGTTGCACATGCTGTATAGCTACATAGGAAAATGTCCTGGGCAGCAGAACATGGTTGTCATACTATTTGCAAGGATGTGCTTTTTATTGATTCCTGTATGAAGATGCACCATTGCTCAGTGTTGACCCAAGACATTTGCTGCCTAAAATAGAGCTCCAGTGCCCTCTCCCATTCAGGGACAAAACACTAGCTGCAGCATTCAGACAGCAATTCCTGTCCTTACCGCCTGCCATCTCACAATGTTTCCTAAAGCAGGGCTAGCCCTGCCACTGGTGTAACTGTAGTCAGGGTATCTAGAAAGTGATGAGGCCAAGATCATGCAATGAAGCACAGAACTCTTAAATTTAATCAAAAACTGCTAAATCTTAAGGCTCTGAGATCTGTAATTTTCTTAAAGCTGTCTTCTCATTTTCGTTATTGAGAGACTTAAATGGGGAAATTGTTTTGCAAAATATTTTAAAACTTCAGATAGCCACAGTTATGTCACGATGGTAACCTTGGCACAACTCAAGAATTCCTACCTTTGATTCTAAAATCCTTGTTCTTTTGCCTCTACAAATCTGTTGCCCTCCAATATCCTTTATGCTTTCCTCTTCTCCCTCTACCCCGCATCAATGGCCCAAGCTGTTGCTGCTTAGTTATTGTGGTCATTGTCACAAAGGTAAATAAATGTATGGCCTCAAATTCCATTTGCAATATTTTGGACAGTGTACCTAAGGAAGAGGTTGCTGTGGGAAAGTTGAGGGCTAACTCTCACATGACTATGCATGGTTGGGTGGTGGGGCAATGTAAAACCTATATCCAGAGAAGGATGTAGAAACTTGGGGTAAACTTGGGGTTGGGGTAATTTACCAGTCCATACAGAGGCAGGGAAGACAATACTTTAATCTCTAGGGTTGGGGTAGAAAGTTATATACTATATCATCCACCTTAAGAAGAAATACAATTTTAAGCTTTTCAGAAGAAGAGGAGTTTGGATTTGATATCCCGCTTTATCACTACCCAAAGAAGTCTCAAAGCGGCTAACGTTCTCCTTTCCCTTCCTCCCCCACAACAAACACCCTGTGAGATGGGTGAGTCTGAGAGACTTGAGAAGTGTTTCTAGCCTAAGGTCACCCAGCAGCTGCATGTGGAGGAGCGGAGACGCGAACCTGGTTCCCCAGATTACGAGTCTGCCACTCTTAACCACTACACCACACTGGCTCTCGAAGTATTATTCACTTTGTCCACCATGCACTGATGTTTGATTTTAAACTCTATTTGCTAGCTTAGTTTTCCATTTATTACATCAGAAGATTATATGCAGATGTTTTTGTATTTCAGGCATGTTTTCTTCATACAACTTGTTATGTAGTGCTGCTATTTTTTATAGAAAGTGCTGCTTTACAGAAAATAGGAGAGAGGAAATAGTGAACTTAACTGAGCTGGAGGATATACTATAATCCAGCCAGAAATCTGTTTGCTATGGTTTTGCCGTTGAAGTTCTGCTGCCAAACTGCTTTTAAAATTTCTTGTCAGCAGTTGGAAGTGCTGTGGAAACCCCAACAAAAGTAGTGTTAGCTTCTATATGTGGTTCTGTATATAGTTTACAGTATACAGTAGAACCTTGGTTACAGAACAGCATAGTTTTCGAATAAATCGGTTCACGAATGCCGCAAACCCGGAAGTACGTGTTCCGGTTTATGAACATTTTTCGGAAGCCGAACGTCTGACGCAGCTTCCGCTTGACTGCAGGAAGCTCCTGAAGCCAATCGAAAGCCACGCCTTGATTTTGGAATGGTTTCGGGAGTCAAACAGACTCCCCGAATGGATTAAGTTTGAGAACCAAGGTACCACTGTATTGTGTATAGCACAATCATACATATTTAGCCAGAAGTAGGTCCTGCTGTTTTCAGTGAGGCTTACTCTCTACTAAGTGTGATTAGATTTGCACCCTTAGTCAATAAAATCAATAAAAGAAGCCAGTTTTTTTGCCTATTTCTGTCTTGTAAGCTGTTACTTGATTGCTTGTGCATAACATTTATGTTTTTCTAAGTAGCAGAGAGGGTTTGCAGAGCCTAATCCTTTAGCCGTTGGTTTAGTCACTCCCCTAAGTCTTGCAATGCGAGATCTGCTGAGTGCTGAGGGCATGTCTCAGCTTCCACCTCAGACTTTATCTTCATCAGGATCCGTACACATAACTCCATCCAACTGCAAGAATCTTCAGATACCTGCAAGTTATAGCCAGAAGATTGACATGATGGAGCAAGGCAGTGAGGTCAAACACAAGTTGAATCAGGTTTGTTTTAGGGAGCTGAAAGCACTCAAACTCTTTAGTGCCTCAGGGGTTAATTAAATTTATTGTAGTTAGCTAAGGAACTGTCAAAATTAGGCTTAAATTGGAAGAGAGCATTATCTGAGAAAGACCTTTGAGAAAGACCTCAACTATGAAAATGGGTAAAATAGCATTACTTTTGTAGTGTATCCTGCTCTCAAATTTTGCTTCATTAATTTTTGTTGCTAGGATTGCGATATATGGCAAGGGGAAGAAGTGAAAGGCAAGGTCTCAGTTGGAAGGGAACAAAAAGGGTCAGTAAGGCAGTTGAAACAGTCTTAGGGCAGGAGACTAATTCTCCTTGGCAACTGGAAACAAATCTTTGGATTTGTTCTGATATTACACCAAGCCATGGTTTGGTTCTGAGAACTGCCTCAAAAGAGCTCATTCACTCCGTCTTCCCCTTGTACATGCGATTATTTTCTGTTTTCACAAATCATAGTTTGTCACTATTTCTGAACCAGCAAACCATGGTTTGCACTTTTCCTGCAAAAAAGGAATGTGCATAGGGTGGAATTATTTGCTGTAGCTGAAAGAAATATGTGTCAATAATATTTGACGGAGATAGCAGTTGATATTAAGGGGGTTATTAGTTTACAAAATATACTTATCTGAAATGTTACAGTTATTTTAATTCCAAACCTTGTACTGGCCTAGGTACTATACAAAATAAATGTTTCCTATTAAAACTCTTAAAAAGATGATGAGAATTTTAGGAAGACAAATTTTCTGCTTGATTCAGCCTTGTATGTGTCAAATGCATACAACATGCGCAATGACGTCTTACTGTACTTTGCAAATCTGTGGCTATTGCCATATCATTTATTCAAGCCCATACTGTTTGTATTATAATCAAATACAGTAAAAATGTTTCCTAGATATTTGAAATTTCTTGAGTCGTATTGCAGATTGGCTACTGTGCTTAGTGACTGCCACATAAAATACATAGTTTTTTCAGTTCTTGATGTCCTAACTTCTTTCTCTGTCATGCTCTAATTTATCCCTCTCCATTTTAACAACTAATCGTAGGACAGCATTACCTTTTGCAGTGATGTTAATGCTAATCCTGGTTAGCTCAAAATCACAGTTGGAAAGCACATTAAGAAAGGGGGGCAAAGGGAGTCTGCAAGCCCAGGGACATTCCTAATCTCCCAACCATGATTGGGTCATCAGGAATATTGTGTGGACTCGATTTCTGTCTGTCTTACACCCAGGGCTATGATGCTTATTTTTGTTCAGTTTTTCTCATTTTAGGATCAGGTGGGTACAAATTGCTTCTCTATTTTTAATCCACTTGAATTTTAAAATATTTTTTTGATGTTGGAAAAATTTGTAAAGGGTTCACCCTATCTAGGGTTCTCCCAAGATATGCCAGTGGACGACAGCTTTAAGTGAAAAAATAGGCCTTTATTCATAGAAATGTATGTAGAGTCAGCCTTCTAAAAAATCAGGCTGGCTGAACTTTGATCCTCTTGGGCATTATCTTTTATACACGTTCAGCTACACAGGCAATTACCACTTCAGACAATTACAGCAATTACAGAATCACACTTACAGCACACTCATTATTCTTAAACCACTTGGAGATCCTTTGGCTCTTCTGACTAACCTACCCCAACTTTCTCATGTGCATGTGTATTCCCCCCCCTTTTGTTTATTATGTTACGTATTTTCTGCTTTCATACTGTAAACTTTCCTGTGATCTTTGGAAAAGGGGGCGGTATATGAATTTTATAAATAACAACCATCTTTCTTCATTGTCTTCTGACTAATTGCTCTTTGTATTAGAGGACTACCAATGTCTGCTTTCAGGTATCTGTGCTGATATTTTTGTTCTCTTCTTGACCTAGAATTTAGTGTAATAACTATACTATACATCTCCTAGTGTTTTGTTCTCCATCGTCATGCCTCATCTGTTTACATTTTGTTCCTTTGAATTGTGCTAGGAACTGTAAGAGAACACAGGCTTGTGCATACTTCTATTTTAAAACAATTTGTTCTTTGGGAAAGATTTAGTAAAGCTCAAACACAGATTTCAGACTGCAAAGCTGTAACTGAGCAAAATGAATTTAGAGATGGGGAAATGGTCCTACAACATATCTTTATCAATCATATTTAACAATGGTTAATTTCAGGTTGTTTTTTCAGCTTTGTCATCTTTGTAACTAACTTGGTATTCTCCCCTCCCCCCCGCCCGCTCTTAATGGTACTAAAACTAAAAAAATGCTAGATGCTAGCTTTGATTAAAGAAAATCCCATTTTAAAACCATTTTTAATATTTGCAGAATGACATAGATGCAAGCAAATCTGCTCCAATACTGAATACAGCTAAACAGGATGGTCCAATGCCAAAACCACACAGTGTTTCGCTTAATGACACCGAAACAAGGAAGCTAGTGGAAGAATGCAAAAGACTTCAGGCGGATGTGGTGAAACTATCAGAGGAAAACAGACACCTGAGAGTAAGTTCATAAGAGCAGATTCATGAAAGTTGTTTTTAAAAAACCACCCTGTTTAAACGGAAGTATTTATCATAGTACCCTTATTATACATCCCATATCATTTTCTTCCAAGAACAAAGAATTGGTAGGCAATAGGCAACATCACAGTAGCAGACATGGTGGGATTTCACAGGGCTCTTCTCCCCACCCACCTCACATATGAGCAGATTTTGGAGGAGCGTAAGGAACTGCAGAGGGGAGGAAAGGATGTCACCCACAAGTTTTAGCAAACCTACAGCAAATTTCCCGATGAGAGTATGTTTAATTCATCACATTTTTAATGTTAGAGATAAAGTTTAATTTTTTAATAACACACAGTAAAATAATTTGACGCTGGTTTCAACTTAAGTGACTTTACTTAACTGATACCTGTTAGCACCAAGCCTCCTCTATTCATGTGCCTGTTGTTAAGCACTACCTCCAAACCAGAATATCAAACCAGAATCTTGCTAATCAGGATAGGTAAAATTTGTTGATGAAAATAAAATTATTCTTAAAACTTAGTTCACATTTTAAACTAGGATTTAGATCCTGCCTGGGTCACCTAGATGCCCGACAAGCAGGACACAAGGACAAGAGGACTCTCCCATCCTCTAGTTTCTAGCTTCTTATTCAAAAACATACTGCTTCCAACTGCTGAGGCAGTATATATGGTGAGGGGGGGGGGAAGTATTTGATCCCCTGCTAAATTTGCCCGTTTGCCCTCTGACGAAGAAATGACCAGTTCATAATTTTAATGGTAGGTTTATTGTAGCTGTGAGAGACAGAATAACAACAGGAAAAACCCCAGAAACCCAAAAGACAAAAGTCAGAGATTTGATGTGCATTATAATGAGTGAAATAAGTATTTGATCCCTTTACAAAAGATGACTTAGTACTTCCTGGCAAAACCTTTGTTGGCAATTACACAGGTCAGACAATTTTTGTAGGTGGCCACCAGGTTTGCACACATCTCGGGAGGTATTTTGTCCCACTCCTCTTTGCAGATCCTCTCCAAGTCAGTAAGATTTCGAGGCTGATGTGTAGCTACTTGAACCTTCAGCTCCCTCCACAGATTTTCGATGGGATTAAGGTCTGGAGACTGGCTAGGCCACTCCAGGACCTTAATGTGCTTCTTCTTGAGTCACTCCTTTGTTGCCTTAGCCGTGTGTTTTGGGTCATTGTCATGCTGGAATACCCATCCTCAACTCATTTTCAATGCCCTGGCAATGTCATTTCTTCATCAGAGGGGAAACAGGCAAATTTAGCAGGGGATCAAATATACTTTTTGATTAATTTGCAATCCTGAGCTAATAGTGGTGTTCTGGGATAAATTGCCAGCTTCAGTGGAACAGTTTAAATAGTTGGGTCTTTTGTTTCCCCGGTTTTGTAAACAGGCTATTATTGATAGTAAATAACAGTATATTAACAGATTAATATAGTTTGCTGTGGTTACTAATTTATACACAACATGCTATGTTTTATTTTGTGCTACATTTTGACATCTTTTAAAGTCAGATAGTGTGCACACACACACAAATTTGTATCTCATCTAAACCTGTCTTAAGTTTTAAAATGTTTTGGTTAAATTCAGATCTGAAACAATATCTTTGATAATTTTTGATTATTTCCCCCCATGTGTTTTCAGGATGAAGGTTTGAGGCTGAGAAAGGTGGCACACTTGGATAAACCTGGAACATCAGGCCTGGCTCTCCGAGATAATGTCTCCAATCCTCTTCCCTCACTTCTTGTTGTAATTGCAGCCATTTTCATTGGATTCTTTTTAGGGAAATTCATCTTGTAGAGAGGGGAAAAAGAGAGAGAAGCATGCAGCAGAATGCAGCTTCCTTTTTTTTCTTGGCCAGAAAAAAATGTATTTACCTACCACTTCATTGGTAGTATGGCCCCAAGTGACCATTATTGTGTACAGCATCATACAGGCTTTGCCTCTAATGATCTTGCACGGTTAGACAACACAATAAAAAGACAAACTGGTCGGCTGCTGGACAAATTGTATATTAATTCATCAATAGCAGGTGTCAGTTGCACATTCAGTCCTTTATGAAAAGTCATACATAAATAAAGAATTGTTCTTTCTTTCTGTGGTTTTAATAAGAGTTCAAAAATTGTTCAGAGTCTTGTAAATGTTATTTTAATAATCCTTTAAAAATTATCTGTTGCTCTTGCCTCTTGGAAAATGATTATTAGAATGTTAATCCCACTTGTTCAGGAATATGATGAGGCATTCTGCGGGGAAATGATTCCTCTTAGTGTGTAAATTTTATCCTTTACCTTACTTTGCTAATATCATGGCAGAATTTCTTACCCCTTGTGAGGCAGTTGTTAAAGTTTTCATCCTTACAGCCCTGTCCCATGGTATTTAACATACAAAAAAATAAAACTGTTAACATACTTTATACTGGGTAGCTTGTTTCTGTGAATTATACTTTGAGAAAAGTTTTCCTTCAAGTTTTACACATAACCATGTAACAGATGAATATTGGTCAGTTCACTAGCTGTGGCTTGAACTGGTGCCAGTGAAGCTTTGGAAGAAACGTAGCTGTTTCCATACTATTTAACAGCGGGAGAAAAGGTTTCTGGCTTTTTAAGCAAAATGAAAGCTTAGAATTAGTTCTGTTTTGGGACATGGGACTAATTACAAGAGGCAGGTATTTTAAACTTGTCTTTTAAAATAGTGGTGGACTTTGCAGGTATCAAATAGGTATATGTCTGTTGATTCATTGATGCTCCCTTATCTGGAGTCCCCAGTAGTCCTTTAATGATCAATAATTTTACATTCAGGCTGACTAGTCCAGATGTTTTCTGGAAATACATTCTGTGTGACCTTTCCAAATAATTTTTCCCTAGGTTCCCTAGGTTGATTCCAGCTGAGCAATCTTTTATCATTTAGTTTTATGAAAGGAAAATAAAGTTTTGTCCAGCAAATATGTCTTGGCACACTTGCCCATTTGCTATGCATACCTTCTGTGTTCTAGAAAGTTTATTTTGTTGGGTCTGAACTGCTTCTCCTCATTTAACCTCGTGGCTTGTTTCATTTCTGATCTCTATGTCATTAAATAGATAATTTTGAAAGCACAATACTTAGCTATTTTTAACTGTAAGCCACCATAGGGGGTTATTTTAGAACTGACATTATTGAAAGGCTTATTCCTGTAGGCAGAATTTTGTATATTCTTGGATATGGATGCAGCTAACTGTTCAATCTTATGTAGCTGAGAAATGTTCTAGCAAAAATATATATCTTGGTTGCCTTTGATTTCTAGTGCTTTTTTATTGGAAATTATACATCATGTACTGTCACTGCTGTCTATGGCAAACTTTTATAACCCATGCAATTTGCAAAGAAGAAGATGAACAAACCATTGCATGATGTTTCACTTTAAAAGCATGCAAATACAGACGTTTCCCTTTTATGTGTTCTGGTATCTGCATTCAAGTCTTCTCTGACCATGGTGACTGGAAAAAGTCAAGTCTGATTCTCATTTCATCGGTTCTGAAACCATAAGACTCTCCATACTGTGGTGCATAAATGGTACGTCAGAAGAAATAATTCATTCCTTAAAGGAACTTGACCATTAGAAGATTACAGGGGGGGGGGGCGCCTAATGTACAGGTTGTAACTTCTGGATGCATTTGGATATTTCTATATGGAAGGAGAAAATTTAAAAGTTACATTTACTGTTAAAGGTGTGTATACAAAGGTTTGTGGTAATAGCTACATATTTTAGAGTTCGGGATTAGAGAATAATTCATCAAAGACAAACTGAACTTAGAAGCTTGATATTGAGAAGTATCCTGATGTCAGAAAATAATGACGATCCAGAGACTACCATCTGATTATCATAAATATTGAATAAGTGATAAATTAAGTAGTGAGAGCCTGTTGGGCTATGTAGTTGGATTATACGTTTTAAGTAGAACTCTTATTGAACAAGTCAAGGTGCATTTGGGCGTCATGTCCAGTATACGTAAAGTGCGGTGCTCCTTAAATGGATGCGCTTCTGGTTTCTAATAATCCTTTCATAATTGTATATAAAATGTAATGCTAAACTATTTTTTTTTTGCTCTCAGGAGTGATTTTGGATGATATCAACTGTATTCAGTGAAATTATGTAACATGGATTAAATTGTCTGTTCCTGAAATGGTTAGAACTTTGCCTGCTTGCTTGTGTACATAAATGTGAGGAAAATCTGTCCCTGTTACTAATAAGCGCCTGAAAACTGTGTGAGAACCTTCTGTCCCCTTAATATTAGATTTCATGTATGTTGTGAATTACTTGATCCTGCAGCCTGGATAGTCATTAGCCTTTGTAACATGTCTTAGTGTACATTACAGCTGAATACAAATTATGATAGAAAACATTGTGTATTTCAAATTATATAGACAGCCTAAAAGAAGCAGATGAATGAACAGAGAATAAAATACGGCATGTATTCCTTCTTTTGCTCAGTAAGTATAAAGTGGTAGAGAAGCATTGTTGAAGCTCTGTTTAATCAGTTTAAAAAGGAAGCCTCTGATAACATAATATTAAATGAAATTCTGAGATGTACATCCCAATGCACATATCTTTGCTGTCTACATGTTGACTGATACATTACTGCAGCCCAATACTTTAAGTGGGTACTATTAGTTTAATCGTAAAAATTCTGAAAATATAGAAAGGTGTTGAAGTCTTTCCAACTAAGCCTTAAGATTGGTGGTATTGTGCACAATAGGATTATGATAAAGCTTCCTAGTTGCTGCTTCTGACTATTAATACATGGTCTGAAGAATCAGGCCAACTCTTTAAAATCTGTTAGCATGTTCAGCAAATACATCTAGTTTGGAAACATGTTTTTGTATTTGTGCATGGAGAAATCATTGCAGATTTTCTTTTGGTGTTATGTATTTTTTTGTTTCTAAGCATGCTGGGAGAAGGCTGGCAGTTTCAAGTAATTTTGGAATGGGTGGGTGAGGATGTGCACGCATACTGTTCCTACAACGTTGCCTGTAGGGTGAATTACTGACCTTTAAAGCCCTAAACAGCCTCGGCCCTGTATACCTGAAGGAGCGTCTCCACCCCCATTGCACTGAGGTCCAGCGCCGAGGGTTTCCTCCCTGCGAGAAGTGAGGCTACAGGGAACCAGGCAGAGGGCCTTCTTGGTAGTGGCGCCCACCCTGTGGAATGCCCTCCCATCAGATGTCAAGGAAATAAACAACTATCTGACTTTTAGAAGACATCTGAAGGCAGCCCTGTTTAGGGAAGTTTTATTTTGTTTAATATCCTGTTGGAAGCTGCCCAGAGTGGCTGAGGAAACCCAGCCAGATGGGAGGACTATAAAAAATATTTTATTTATTATTATTATTATTATTATTATTATTATTATTATTATTATTATTATTAGACCCTGGTTGTATTAGCAATTTCTCAGGTGGTTATCAAATGATACCCTGCTGCAAAAATTCTGGGTTGGTACCTAATATTGTAAGTGTGTAAGATGAATAGGTGGTGTCTTTTAAGAACAGAGCTTACTACATTTGTTTTCTAATAGTTTTATTTCTTGACGGAAGTTGCCGTCCATCATAGTGTATTGATCCCCCCCCCCCAAAGGAGAAAAATCTGATCACTATATTTTAGTTTATGGTTATCACAACATGTTTTCAGACAATTGAGTTACCTTAATATCCCCAAATCAGTGGAACTTTTTCTAGAAGGGACATAATGATTACAAATTCAAAATGCTCACATAAAAGTATTTGTACTAGTAAACATTCTCATAAAATATTTCACCTTTAAGGTTATGTTAGCATAAACTCTGAACTTCAGAAATCTTAGCCATGGAGAGAAAATGGACGTTAGTGGATGATTTTGTCTTAAGCGTCAAACTGGGATGCTGAACAATATGCTTACCTGATGTATGGATGTCTACTTGTTCATAAACAATGGAAGTAAACAGTGGAATTCAGATGCATCAAGTATTGTTACATATATCAGGTGTCTTGGGTAATATGAGAAATCTATATTCATGGTGGATTTGGTTCTGTAGACCGAAGAATCTTAATATTTTGTGACAGCTGCTACAGTTGGGGGAACAAAGGAGGGGGAAAGGGAGAGGTTAGGATAACTGGGTTAATAGGCACAAATGCCTTGATAGATATTTTGGATTTCCAGTTTGGGATGAGACCTGAGTTGGGATTTTGTCTCTTGCACTTCTGCCACCTTAATAGTCTGCTTTGCTGCCACCTGCTGTTCGTTGGGCCTGGAAATTGAAATCTTGCCATAAGCACAAATAATGTAAACTGAAGAATGCGTACTTTCTGTTTATATTCATTTGCATATTTTTAAACTTTCAGTGTGTAAACTAAAATATATTTTGGATCCCATCATGGCCCTATATATTATTAGGCCCCTTGTTCATAATAGTTTTGATTTTTACTGCACCTTATCTACCGAAGTAGGTTGTTTGAAGTTGACCCATGAAATTGCTGAGGGAGGAAATTGTAATACTTCTACTTCAAATAAAAGTGGTCTTCAATAGCCAGCGAAATGTGGTTATCCCAGATTCAACTCCTTTTGCCTGCTGTTTGCTAGTTGCCCAGGAGTGCTATCTGCTGGGTACTTCAACACTGCAAATTGTGCGCAAACATTCCCTTGACCACACAATCTATCTGCTAGTCTCACTCTTGAGACTAAGCATTTTCTTAAAGTATAGGCTCATATTATTTTGAGCTTTATCTCTTCTAAGTGTTGTAACGCACCTTGAACATAGGGAAAACGACAGGAAAGGTATCAAAATTTAAGGCTTCGAATTAGAAAATTGTACAAGATAATGCAGAAGCTTAGTGGTAGAGCCACGAATGTGCCAACACTACATTCCACTGAAAAGTGCTTTTTATATTTGATATTCAATCTGACAGCTGCTGAAATTGGCTCTTCTTTCTACTGCACTTTCTCAGGATCACCGGATTAAATGAAATGAACTAATACAGTGGAACCTCGGTTTATGAACACCTCGGTTTATGAATTTTCGGTTTATGAACGCCGCGGACCCATCTGGAACGGATTAATTCATTTTCCATTACTTTCAATGGGAAAGTTTGTTTCAGTTTATGAACGCTTCAGTTTATGAACAGACTTCCGGAACCAATTACACCCATGCTTCAGTTTATGAACGCTTCAGTTTAAGTACTCTGCGGACCCGTCTGGAACAGATTAATCCACTTTCCATTACTTTCAATGGGAAAGTTTGCTTCAGTTTATGAACGCTTACTCTGCGGACCGTCTGGAACGGATTAATTCACTTTCCATTACTTTCAATGGGAAAGTTCGCTTCAGTTTATGAACGCTTCAGTTTATGAACAGACTTCTGGAACCAATTGTGTTCATAAACCGAGGTACCACTGTATAGGCAGTTCTGTATGGTATTGAGGCCCTGTTGGAGGATCCTTATCAACAATAGTTATTTTCATAATGTAAGAGTTTTATTTGTGATACATAAAAAGCTTCATTAGTTGGATTATATGATAAATTTGGCTGTGTGAATCACCTGACCCGAAGCAGTAAAATTATCAATAAAATTATCAGCTGCTTCTTGACTTGGCTTTCCATCACCGTAATTACGTTCTGAATATAACAAACTGTTTCTACTCTGTAATGGGTAAAAGTACTTTATTTAAGCATTCTATTGGTTTGCAGACCATTTGTCTGAAAGTTCAGGGCACCATCAATATGCTGTCCTTGACATTAAGCTCCCAACCTTTCAAGTGTTGGTAGCAAAGTGGCTTATGAAAAGCATTTATGGGAGTCAACGGAGCAATTATGAAACTGAATTCTGGCTTTCAAGACTTGTTGATACACTGAAGAGCTGAATTACATTTTAATGCTAGGCAATTGAATTACTTTAACTTTTTATTGTCTGTTCTGTTTTGGTTTAAATCACTTAAAAGTGTTGGCTTTGAAAATGTAGTTTCAGTGCAGATGAGAAGACGTCAGAATGTCTGTGTTAGTCATCTACACTGCCAAGAACTGTTTTGGGTTCCCTTAATTGAAAGTTGGAAAGCAGAAAATGCTGTTGATTAGCTATTCTTTCCGAGACCTGGAAATTTTCCTAATTGCTGAAGTTTGTATATATGTATGCCAGCTTGAAAGAGTTGATAGAAGTTACGGTACTTTAATTCTCTTTTACACTGTACCAGAATGGCTAGTTTAAAAAGTTAATACTGCTTGACTAAGATGTAGATTACATGAAACGTTAAAGTATGTTCCACATTTTCAGATGTAATTTAATTGTTCATAGTATTCTTAGCTTAACCCACTTTGTGTTGCATTGTATTCCTGAATTAAAGGTTTTTAATTGTACATGTACAAAGGTAACATGTACAAAGGTAAACAATAGATGTAATTTTATTATGAGGTTTTGAAAAGAACATGAGAATACCTAATTCACTTGATTTCTTCAAAATGTCATCCCCCCCCCCCAGCAGCAGAGTTTTCTATTTGCAATCAGTTTTAAACAGAACATCTTAGAACTAGCTGGCTTATAACAATATGTTTGAGAGACTTAATATTGAAATAGTAATTCCCTATTCTCATAAAACCTGCTTGACTTTTTCCATGGAGCAGAGTTTCATACAAAGAACCCACCCCCCTAAAATAATAATTCTCAATTTGTGTTTGTGGGCAAAGAACTCTTACCTTTTTAAGTCTTCTTCAGAGTTGAGACAAGATGTTACCACTAGGTGGCAATGTTTTATTATACATCATGTTTATTGGAGGCCTTTAAGCAACCTACAATGTGAATTAATTTTTGTGAGTGGTTTCGGATTCTTAACAGGAACTTGTGCTTGTCTCCCACATCCCAACTATTTTAGGCAAATGCATACTATATTTGCATTTCTAAAATTTGCTTATATTATCTGCCCTGATGACTTGGGAAGGGTTAACTTATAAATGCAAATGAATGTGTAAACATTAAATAATGGGTCAGTATGTTCATTAAACCACTATGGACAGTGGGGTTTGCGCAGTAGTTGCTGAATGGTGTAAATGCAGGAAAACTTTTTCTCTGTGTGTCTACAACTTGCTGCACTGTGTGGTCCATAACTAATGTGGCTTGAGATTTTCAGAAGCCAAGTGATGAATACTTTTGATTACTGATGTTGAAGGGAAGCTTTTTAAAAGTATTGGGCTCCATTTAGTTAGGGATGAAAGCTTACATGGCAGGATTGTGTTGTTGTTTTTAACGCCAAGGGAAATTAAAGATCAGTTTGGAGATTTTGAAAAAAAAATCTCTCAGAAAAAGAAAAGCGCTCGAATGCTTACCCCCAGCTATATGAGTGTGCCCTGTTTATGATATATAAGCTTAATGGTGTATGAACCATTTAACTCGGATTAAATTGCTACTTGCTATCAAACAAGATTTATATTTAACTTTATATGGCCTGACATATGTAAATAATAGTTACTCAATATAAAATATAAACTTTGTGCACATGCAAGAGCTTGCAGTTATACCTCGGGTTACGAATGCTGCAGGTTGCACGTTTTTGGGCTGCCAACCGTGCCGAACCCGGAAGTACCAGAATGGGTTACTTCCGGGTTTCGGGACTCGTGCAGAAACTCAAAATGACACCATGCGCAGAAGTGCTGAATCACGTGGCGCTTCAGGCTGCGAACACTGCGGGTTGCAAACGTGCCTCCCACACGGATCATGTTCGCAAACAGAGGTATGACTGTATAGTTAAAATTCTTCAGCTTGGTGGATACAACTATTCAATACAGAAAAGCTACTGAGAAGACTTCAAGAATTTAGGTTTCATTTACTCTTTATTTAATCAACATTTTCAAC
This sequence comes from Zootoca vivipara, assembly GCF_963506605.1. Classification (NCBI taxonomy): domain Eukaryota; kingdom Metazoa; phylum Chordata; class Lepidosauria; order Squamata; family Lacertidae; genus Zootoca; species Zootoca vivipara. Next base: position 48,546,140 of record NC_083283.1, read on the forward strand.
AAGTACTGAAACTTCCCTGGCAGTTTAAAATAGAGAAGACGGGGAAGAAAAAATAGTTTTTTAATGTTACAAAAATAAAATATCTTTTTTTAAAAAAAACCCAACACCACCCTTGGTTTTATGCAAATATACAACCACCTTAAAATTTCAAATTTGCCCCCAGCTCTACTCTGTTCCAACTTCCCAGTCAAACCTGCCTTCAAACCTGGATGGTGCCTTCCTAGAGCACTTTACCAAACTATTGAAAAGGAGTGGTATAGTCATGAGAGACTTCCAGCTATTTCAGTATCTGTTGGAACTCAAACTCTGCCAATAATGTAACATCCAACAAATTCCTCAATTCCCTCGCTTCCCAGAGAGTGGAAGCAGCAGCAAGGGGACCTGGTACTCACAAACAGGGAGGAACTGATCAATGAAGTGAAAGTACAGGGAACCTTGGGAGGAATTGATCATGTCCTCAGAGGCAAGAGAAAACACAGAGTAGCTGGTCATGCATTCTGGACTTTAAGATGGCTGATTTCAAAAATCTTAAGGAACTACTGTGGTCAGAAATACTCAGAAGGGAGCCCAGTACGGGTTTCTTAAAGGTGAAATATTGAAGGCACAAATGCAGACAATTCGCAACAAGAAAAGTGGGAGGCACCTAAACGAGTGGCTGCATAAGGAGATTACAGATGAGCTGAGGTGTAAGAAGGGAATGTATAAGGAATGGAAGGAAGGAGAAATCAGGTAGGAAGAGTATACATGAGTAGCCAACAGTTGCAGGGAGAAGGTCAGGCAGGCCAAAGCTCAGAATGAACCCAGGCTTGCAAGTGAGGTTTAAAATAAGAAGTTTCTTTGGTTGTGTTTGAAGCAAGAGGAAGAGCAAGCAAGTAGTAGATCTCTTGCGTGGAGAAGATGAAGAAATGCTATTGGGTGACAGAAGGCGGAACTGATCAACACCTATTTTCCTCTGCCTTCACCCAGAAGGAAAGCAGTGCCTAACCTGATGAAAACATAACAATGCAAGGAGGGAGCTGTAGCTCAAGATAGTAAACCAGGTGGTAAGGAATTCAAATCTCCAGGGCCTGATGAGCTGCACCCAAGAGTAGTAGCTTGCACATATGATATCTGAGCCTGTGTCCATAATCTTTGAGAATTCCTGGAGAACAGGTGAAGTCTGCAGCAGGTGGAAGTATTTCACCTGTTCTCCCGGCAGGCAAATGTCCCCATCTTAAAAAGGGTGGAGAGAAGACCCAGGTGACTATTGACCAGTCAGCTTGACATTGATACCAGGAAATGCCCTAGAACTGATAATTAAAAGATGCTTTGATTACTAAGACCCAGCTTGCGTATCTCAAAAGAAAGTCATACCAGACGAGTCTTTTTTTAAAAAAAATAGTTGCAAGCATGGTAGATCAGGAATGCTATGGACATAGTATATCTTGATTTCAGTAAGGCTTTTGACAAAGTCCCGCATGCTATTCTTGCAGAGAAGCTGGCAAAATGTGTACTGGAAGATGTAACTGTTAGGTGTATTTGCAGCTGGTTGACTGCCCAAACAAAAAGAGTACTCACTAATGGCTTCTTGTCATCCTGGGAAAAAAATGACAAATGGGATACCACAGGGGTCTTTTCTGGGCCTGTTGTTGTTCAACATCTTTATAAACGACTTGATGAAAGTATTAAGGGGCATCAGAATCGGGATTCAAGATAACCTTAACAGATTGGACAACTGGGCTAAAACTGGCAAAATGGATTTCAGTAAGGACATTTGTAAGGTTCTACAATTAGGCAGGAACAACTGCACAATTATAAGATGGGGGGCACCACTGGTTTGTCAGTAGTACATGTGAAAAGTGCCCCAAGCTTAACATGACTCAACAGTGCTATGCAGGAGCAAATCAATGGAAGTAATAGTCCTCCTCTATTCTGTCTTGGTCAGGCCACACCTGGAATATTGTGCCCAGTTCTGGGGGCCACAATTTAAGGAGGATATTGGAGGTTTTAAAGTAGAAGTTGGGCAGCCATCTGCCATGTATGATTTAGTTGATATTCCTGAACTAATTACCCTTGGGGTCCCTTCAAATTCTGCAATTCTATTATTCTAAGTGGCAGGGGGTGGCACTGTGGTATAAACCACTGAGCCTTGGGCTTGCTGATCTCCCATCTAGTTATGGCATATGTGGAAATACAGGTGTTGCACATTGTGCTTTTCACTGTCATTGTCAAAAATTCAAGATCTGAATTGCATAAATGAGTTCCCCTTTCACTTCTGCAGATGATGAAAAATAACAAGAAGTGGAGAAAGCAAGCCCATGGCAGCAGCTTCCAGTGAATGATGTTCATACATTATAAGTGTAATTCTGCTGGTAAGACTGGCCCTTTTTTGTAGACTCAGTTGCATCCCTCACTTTCTGTTTATTGTGCCTTACCACAGGTTGTATATAGTTGTGTCCCTTTGTCGACAGAAGACTCTTATCTTATGGAGACTTCTATGTACAGAAGGGGGAAAGGTAATTTTTCTTTATGCCGCCTTCCCTCTGCAGCTCCTTATCGCTCCTTTCCTTCTTATCATGCGTCCCAATTTGTAGGTTTATCACAGAACACTTCCTATTATACTAAGGGACCCAACACCGTGGCTTGGTTTACCCATTGCTATTTTTCACCACTGGATTTGAAACTTGTCCCACTTGTACATGTCAGTAAATTATATGTGAATACACATGCGTGAAAGAGAAGAGATAATTCGGACTTCAAACTGCTGGTTTTAAATAAGATGATACTTAGGGGTCATCTTATTTAATGTTTGTCATTGTGGCATTATGTAAAGAGGCTACTGTGAATTTAAAGCAGGGGTGGGGAATCTCCCTCCAGATGTAGTTGGACTAAACTCCCATCATCAATGACCATGCTGGCTGGGGTTCTGTCCAATAATGTGAAAGCGATAGGTTTCCCTGTCCCTGATTTAAAGCAATGGAGCTTACATGACCCCCTGTCCCATTCCCAGTGAAAAAAAAGAATAATTTAATATTCAGTTTGTCTACTTCATTAACAAAAGAAAACTGACTTGGCTACCATCTTGCTCCTAGTTAAACTCCATTCTTTGCCACAACTTATTATGAATTCTTTTAAAAAAAAGTCTTGCAAAAATAAATATATAAAGATATAGATTAAGCCTTGCTTGCTTTATTGAATTGCCCAGTCTAATAAAATGAATGTCAACTTAAGTGCATTGCATTTGGCAAACAGTCCACTATCCTGAATTTATTATGAAGATATGGTTTCTATATTTGAGAAATCTTGGTTCACCTTGGTTTCTATATTTGAGAAATCTTGTTGCTTTTTTCCCTTTGTCTTTGCTTTTTCAAAGTTGGGGGAAAGCGGTTGGTGGACCCCAGAAATTGCTTTGAACTGTGATAAGTTGGGCAACTTATTAAAAAACATTGGCACCATATGTCACTCTAAATCTTTGATTATTCTTAAATTCACCACCTATATATACACAATCATTTAAATTATCTGTGCAGGTTTAATTTGAGATTTTCCATTCAGCATTCTTGACCCTAAAGATCATTTAATATTTTATGTAAACTCTATAAAAGTGTATTTAAGATACATCCTTAGTTGGATTTTTCATATATACATATATACAATGTAGCAGAAGAACGATGCAGTTTATCAGTATTGACACAATACGATAAAAACATAATTCTAGATAATCAAATTCAAAGATGAAACTGATTTGGGGAGTAGGAGCAACTGCAACGGCACAGTTGGTAGATGAAAAGTTGTGTAAGATTTTGTTCTAAAGAACAAACTGAAGACGGGGTGAGGGGAGAAGAACTGCAGTTTTAAAGTGCAATTACTGTTGTGCAGTCATGTCAGGCCATGGATCAGATTGGATGAAGTTCAAAGCAGAAGCAAACTGGTGCTATTCATGATTCAAGGAGGATAAAAGGAACAACAGCTCTTAAGGCATCAAGAAAATGTCCTTTTTTTGTCAGTTAAGATGCTTTATGACATCTTCCCATGTAGCCTAAGTCCTACACTTGCCCTGATATGGAGTTATTTGAAAATGCACTTCTAGCTGTAAATGCCCAACGTTGGCACAGTACTAACAGCCAGCATCATAACCAAAACAAAAGCACAGGGATTTTTTGCTGGTGCTCCACTGCTGTACCATCCTAGTTTGTTTTCTTCTAATGTTTCATCTGCTCTTGGTGTGGATGTAGTACATTGAATTAAGGGCATTTGGTACGAGGTGGCTCTCTTTTCTGGTCTGTCTGGACTGGATCCATCACTAGGTCTCTGGCCATTATACAACAAGTATCTCCCTCTGGCATCCTGCTCCATTTTGAAGATCTCGTACTCTGTATGCGGCAGACGAATTCCCAAAGCAATGCATCCGTTGGTGTGAGTAACATCTTGCTGCACCCCAACTTGCCATGATCCTTCTGCCCCACACTCATTTCCACTGAAGACATTCAGTAGAGAGGCAGTAGCTATGTCCATGGGTGTAACCTTCATATGATTCACTGCAAAAAAACAACAACAAAGAAGGGACTGTTAATTGTGCCTTGAGGTAATATGATTTTGTCAACAGCCAGATTTCTATTTCAGGAAGAGCTTGATTCTCTTCTGTAGAATTTTCTAAACCCATTGACCTTGAAAGACACAGTATTTGCTTCTGAACTGGGCCTCTATAAATGTGAAGAGTAACTCAAGTGTATGGAAAGAAAGAAAATAGTGGTTTAAAAGCAAAACCAGTAAGAGTTGCAAGTCATAAGAACAGCCTTGATCATTAGTTCCTGGGCCCTTTTAGTTCAGCTTAGTTCAGCTTCCTGTTCCAGCAGTGCCCAGCCAGATACTTTAAGAAAAGTACAAGCAACAGCCATTCCCGTTGTTTGCCCACAGCAACTGCTTTTCATAGGTAAGCTTCCTGTAAACCATTTAGCTATCATAACTAATCACTATTAACAGATATATTATCTTGTGAATGTGTCTCAATCCCCTTTTAAATTTATCTAAGCTAATGGCGCTTAGAGCAATGTCCACAAGTTAGTGAGTTGAATAAATATGCTCTCAGATCTAGTATTTAGTAGTGGGACACTAGTAAGGTACATGGTTGGCTTATTGTGGGAATTTCTTGTAGCAGTGCTCCCTGTTTTGACTAGATGAAAATAATCCTAAATCAATTTTAAGGGTGAGCAAAATGTAAATCGGATACAGTTGTACCTCAGAAGTTGAACGGAATCCATTCTGGAAGTCTGTTTGACCAAGGTGCGGCTTCCAATTGGCCGCGGTAAGCTGCAGCCAATCGGAATCCATGGAACCCGCTTCCAAAGAACGTTCACAAACCTGAACACTCAATTCCGGGTTTGTGATGTTCGAGAGCCAAAACGCTCTCAAGGTAGCCATTTTGTTTTTGCAAATCACCCATTTTATCTTTATTGTCACTTTGTATGCCTGTACGTTGCCGTTCATTTCTCCTCTCTTCCTAGTGAATCAGGGATAATGTAGTGACATCATGGAAAAAAAGCTGATCTGAGAGTGAGGACATGGCTTCCTGAACTGCTGAGATAGGTGACCTCAGCCAAGAGACCCATTCTCACTGCCTTGCAACGAACAAACACTTTTTTGCTCACTCCCTGAGTAACAAAATTGTCTAGTGGTGGTTTGCTTTCTGTTGCTGTTGGAAGACTTGCAAAAAGTGTCATTTCTTGTAGCTCAGCCTTGACAATGTTCAAAGGAATTAGTCCTTGGGCATGACCTAGATTTAATACGCTACTCTACCTTATGATATACAAAACAGGTTGCATCACCTCCTCTTCTATAGTAACCATTGCTGGTCTGTATTGTATATGTTTTCCTCCCTGGCACGCTTCACTTCTCATTGTCACTGGACTATCACATGACTGCTTTACAGCTATTGTACAATGTTAAGAAAAGGCTTAAATTTCCTTAAAATATGAAATCATGCAACTGCTGTGTAACACGTGTGTGCGTGTGGAAAAGCTACATCAAGGAAGACGGCAAACTGCCAATCTTGACTGATTCACTTACCCTTGGCCATGAACAAATATTTCAGCAAGGCATGAACATATCCTCATTTTTTTCTTGTTTTAATGAGCATGACCAATGCAAGCATTTAATTTTGTTAGCAGTGTTTATATCTCTTTGACATTCATTTCAATGGAGGACTTGAATCAAAGCTTATGCATTCACATGTTTATACCGTGTTTCTCATATTATAAGACATGTCTTATATTTATTTTTTCCTCAAAAAAACACACTATGGCTTATTTTCAAGGGATGTCTTATTTTTTTCCTCCTCTTCCTGCCGCGGCCGGCATTGCTGCTGCGCCTATCACTATGTCTTATTTTCGGGGTATGGCTTATATTCCTTGAATGCTTAAAAATCCTGCTATGGCTTATTTTGTGGGTATGTCTTAAAATATGAGAAACAGGGTAAGCAAGGGAGTTCTGAGCTAAAATGGAGTTCCTGCACCCATAAGCAGCCTCTGGATTGAAGGGCTGTCTATTATTGCCCTAACTTCTTTATGCACATGCTAGATAAAATAGCATCAAAGGTGAGGACATGCTGCAATTTAGGAACAATAACGATTACTTTATACCTTTATTCGTTAGATTAGATCATGTGATTACTAGAGTGGCTCTGATCTAAATATAACATAAAACTACATTTAACATTTATTTTATTTTATTTTAAAAAGTACGCTTAATTCTGATACTTATTTTACAGAGAAAACAGCCACAGGGTGCTGATCCAGTACTTTGCTGTCCATCCAAGCTTTAAACATATATTCATAAAAAATTGTTTCCATACACATATACCCCCAGCTATCCAGTTGCTCAATAAAGCTTCATTAAAGTAAGCACAAAAATTAATACAGTTTTAAAAATAAGGTGCAAATTTATTTGAAATTAATTATAAATCATTTTTCCAGATAGATGCTCTCGATTTCTTTTTAAGCCTCTAAATGTCATCAAACGTTTTTATATGCCTATTTTTCAAAGTTTAAAACTCACAATGTATTTATATAATGAGCTGGGGACAATAAATTGGGTCAGTTAATTGTTCAATCTTCACACACATTTTTAGCTTGTGTTGTGGGCATGCTAAGCAAATGAACTAACATTGGTTCACATAATTAGTCTTCAAGGAGGGGGAAAAGCAAGTTCCATCAAAAAAGAAAAGAAAAAAGACTGATGTCTAGATAGGAAAGGGAAGAGATTAAACAGTTTCTATTTCACAACCCTGCTGCCCCAGGCAAGCCTACAAATAAAACCAAGTTGGTTTTCATGAGAGAGGACGCTATAAAACTGCACTCAAATTTCATTTAAAAATTGTTCTGTAGCCAGGATATAAAGCTATGTCTTTTAACATATACTTGCTCAGAAAGCTAATGAAGTAACCAGTTCCAAATGGAAACCAAAAACCTCAGAAAATGTCAGCTCCATTACCATCATATATTATCCACACTTTTAAAGCTTCATGTGTGCAACATCTTGAGGAATGGATAATCTATAAACTTCAGAGCTTAAAAAAAACAACCTTGATTTATATCAGCCAAGTTCTCCTAATCCTGAAAAGACTGACTAGATTTAATTTAAAAGTGATTTAAACAATTTTGTTTTGAGTTCCAGCTGAACTGAAAGGGCCTCAACAAAGGGAATTCCAAACAAACTTAAGTTGGTCCAGTTTCAAGTTTGGGTGGCATATTTTAATATAAATTTACATGAACAATTCAACAAATCTTAACAAAAATCCAGGCCCCCTTGCATGTCATTTCAACACAGAAGCAGCCCTATTTAGATTTGTTATGTTCGACTTCATCCTTTGACTTCATAGGTTAGCTTTGATGGTCTATGTTTAAGACTGGAATGCCCACCAATTGATCACAAACCCAGGAATGCCTTTATAAAAGTGATGGGCAAGCGCTCCAAGTTTGTCATGGATGTTAGGAGTGAAGGCTTTTCGTTCCTCAGCTCTGCAGGAGTTTGGTGTGTTCTCTCACCATTTCGGAAAAAGAACTTGCAGCCCTACTCTTTAGGCACAACCACATTTCATTTTATAGTTGCCATGTGTCTTTTTCATTTGATTCTTTTAAGAACTGTTTGTAGCTCAGCTATCCCTGGGGTTCTATATAAAAGCCAAGGAGAACTGTTTGCTCTGTTTAAGGTGACTGATACATGTTTTATATTTATTTAGCACAGTTGGCTGTGATTACAACACTTTCGAATTTAATTCCATTGTTTCATAACACGTATCTTAACTTGATTTTTTGGTAGTTCAAGTCTGTCTTACACTACTTCTAAGCTTTAAGTACTTGCCCTTTATTTGACACTATTTGACCTTTGTGCTTTGCAGCAAGTTTCTTTATTTCTTTAGAACAGGCATCCCCAAACTTCGGCCCTCCAGATGTTTTGGACTACAATTCCCATCTTCCCCAACCACTGGTCCTGTTAGCTAGGGATCATGGGAGTTGTAGGCCAAAACATCTGGAGGGCCACAGTTTGGGGATGCCTAATTTAGAAGAAAGGAAGATCTTTATTTCCGGTTGCAACAGAGCTTCTGCCCCTGCAAGGAGGTGAGGACCCAGAACAAAGATGTGTAACAACTTTTAAAGGCTTTAGAAATTGCCCAACCCCTCATCCAAAGACCACCCAAAAGCATCATACAAGCGTCACAGAAAGAGGTGGTCTATTACAGAAATCTGAGAGTCTGGCTCCTGCCTGTCAAAATACCCGATAATGCTTGCTGATTCCCCTTCCCTGGCCAGTCTGGGCCATTCAACTTAGTGTGGTAGCACAAGGCAGGAATCATGATAACTACAGGAATATAGTCCTGCTTGAAGGTAGCAGGAAGCTTAAATAAAACGTTGGTCTACTGTGAGATGGATATCCAATAACATGTTGGGCAATTTGGTATGGTATTAATCCCTCCACATACGTGTTTTGCTATGTGCTATAAAAATTCTGCTGTACTTTGGAAAGAGCTTTGGTTCAAAACTAATGATCTTACCTTTAAACACAAATTCTGTTCCTCCCATCACTCTGGATGAATGTACTCCCCGGCTGTAACGACCTTTGGCATAGATGGTGAAAGTGGGGTGCTTGCAGATTGGGTCAGAATAATGATAGTAATGACCTTCCCAGGTATTGTTGTTGTCATGGAAGATGAAGTGCCTGGTGAGAAAGAGCACTTCAGGACGGACTTCGCAGCGCTGGCTTGCCCATTCCCCATGTAATCCAATAGTCAAATCAGCCTTCGGAGGTAAAATTGGTGGGTGGTGTTGATCTGACCGATAGATGATCCTGCATGCTATACATGAATGGTCATGGTTCTGAAACAAAACCAACAGAAACCTTGTAAAACTGATAGAAACTTTGTAAGACACATAGCCAGTTGCTAGCAAATCAAATTTCCTTATAGGTTCAGTACTTAGTTTAGAGTGCCTAAGAGATGGGTGGGCCGGCAGACACGTATTTTTCAAATTGGAAACTTTCAAAAGCAGGAGGGCAGGGTATAAATAAATAAAGATAATCCTTTTGTGATATGAAATGGAAGGGGAAGCTCCCCCCCCACTTAATTGCACTGGGCATATTCAAACCATTGAGCATATTTACATCTCTTTGGGATGTTTAATGGGAAGAAATTTGTAAATAAATAAAAGAAATAAAAAAGTAATTTGGTGATTCCAGCCTATAGATAGTACTTAAGAGTAGTTCCTATGCCCAGAATGGACACTGTGTACATTTGTTTCATGTTGTATTGCATATCGATTTTCTATGGTAATTTCTGTGTAGGGAAAAAAAGTGAAACAGCCCTACCTCCAGAATAAACACAAGTTTATGAGACATGCATACTTCCACCAAGGAAAAATGACACCCGCCCCTGGGGTATTTGTCCTAGATATAGTGCCCTTTTAAAGAACAAGATGAATCCTCCCCCCCCCCCCGTACCTTTTTTGCAAGATAATGTTAATTGTCCTTACTATGCAATGCTGCAATAAAATCTGATTGAGATACAGCGTGTAAAATTGAAATAGTTCCTTTGTTTTTTTATTGGTCACCACACTCCAATCTGCCTCACTACCATAGCTGCCAAGTTATCCCTTTTTTAAAGGGATTTTCCCTTATGCTGAATAGGCTTCCTCGCGAGAAAAGGGAAAACTTGGCAGCTATGCTCACTACCACCACTGTAAGACAGGAGAAGACTTACAAATTCATTGTATGTCCAAGGGAAAACCATCTCTAAAACAGTGACAGAAGTTTGTGGCCCAGTCAATATAGCTTGTGGCAGTAAGAGCCAGTGCCAGTGTGTTCTAGACCCTGATTTTTAAGGTGATATTACTGCCTTGCTTCAGGCAAGGAGAGATTGAATCCAGGAATGCATGAGACAATTTGCCTTGCTATAAAGTCAAATTAAGCAAAATAGACATGCAATATATTTCCTTGGATGAAAGCCAACAAACTATCTTGAATGTCTTGGAAGATTCTATATTACTTTCCAGTCACTGAACCTCATATTTATTAATCACTTTCATGTTCTCATCCCACAGATGCAAATAATAAAATTTTTCATGCTACACTCACTTCAGGTGACTGATCTTCTTTTCTTTGTGTTTAATCAACCCCAAAAGCTCAAACATTCTTTTTCCTTGTATGCATTTTAATTAAATACCATGTTAACTCCCAGAATCTCCTGTCCAAATTCAATACGTATAACTTAATATTAAAAATACAAAAAAAGAATGAGGTGTACAGATTTTAAAGTGACATATTAATCCCTAGGTGAAAACAAGCATTAAAAAACTGAATCTTAATGTGTGGAAATAAAGAACAGTTTGGAAAAGTGTTCCTCTCTTTTCCTTATACAGTATGTTCCTTTATCTGGAGCTGCAATGTGCTAAATGTATCCTTTCCCAAATGATAAAGGCAGTAAGAAGAAACAATTGAGCTTTTCATAATGGGAGCAAAAGGAAAGCAAATGATTCTTCTTATCCTGGCCTTGAAGCCTTCCTTATCCTACTCCTTCCTCTTTTAGTGATGCCACAAAGAAAAAGAAATCAACCCACGAATGGTATGTAGAACGATTGCATTTTGGGGTGATATCTCACTTGGCGCCTGGGAACCAATACTTCTTAGCTTTCACTTTAGCATGCTTTGGATGCATTATACAAACACTGCACACATTTTTGTTCTCTTCCTGAACTTATCTGAGACCATTCTTTTTTCCTGGTTAATGCATCATAATTTTTTTCTATGAACTTTGTAAGTTTAAAGTAAGAATTATTTCAGGATTTCTCTTCCTGTTGCCTCTTTTTCTTTTCAGCCTGACATACTTCAAACTATAATGTCCGGATTCTCATCAGGTGTAAATAACCTTCGATCCAAAAACTTTAAAGGAACTGTGTTGATTTGTACCAGATGATATTTGTAGACCAAGAACTGTTTTAAAAGTTGAGAGTATTGCAAAGAGTTAAGAACAACCAGTTTTAGCCTATTAGACATATCGACGAAGAGAACTGTTTCATTCAGCTGACTTTGGTTAGCCTTAAAAGATGTACTTAGCAGCAAGCCATTAAGCCCATAAAATTGTTGAGTTACAGGCACAGCCAACTAATGGCAGAGAAGGGCATGTTAGGTCAGGATTATTATACTCAGTATTTTAAAGGCTCTTGAATCGGTGTCTAGGTCTTTTGGGTAAGATTTCCCATGATGAGCCCAAGGGAAAACTCTTGAGGTGTTTCATTCCAAATTGGATCAGAAAATAACTTAAAACAAATGGAAAAGTCTGGGATTTTTCACCCTCTGTTGTTGTAGAGCTTATGCCATGTAAAAATACTTTCATAGATATTTAGCACAATTTCCCACAAGTGTTCCACAACTCTTATATCTCAATCCCAAGAGAACACATTACCAAATGGCTAGCATCTCTCCCCCACAAAGTGATAAGTAGCAGGCTTTCCATGACCTCATTGATGAAGCTAACATGGATAAGGCAACTCACGGGGTGGGGGGTGAAAAATGCAATTATAACTCAAGTTTACAAATGGTCCACAGAGTTTATTAAGACTGCAAAATAATGACAAGGGAATGATACTGGAAAGTCATTTTATAAGCACTCAAGAGTTCAGGTATCTAGACTAGGAAGAAATAAACTACATCTCACTTTGTGATCCTTTGAAACCATTCTGTACCAATACCAGTAAATCTATTCTACTGAAGCAATACTAATTTGCAATGACAAATGTATATATTTTGGGGGAAGCTTTTGCAAATTCTTAGAAGATGCAGGGATAGAATGTGAAGGAAAGGCCATCACAACCTCCCCCCCCCCATTTTAATATCAAAGTGATTGACTGATAAGTTCTCTTCAGACAATGGCTTATCCAAGATGCTAAAGAGGCTGTAATTAGTTGATGGGTATGGGGAACACAATACCAAAGTAAGTGTATCTTTGCCAAGCTAACAAATGTGAAGTCTCTCTCACACACACACTGTTGAACAGCACTAGTCTATTTTGCCTCCAAAACACAAAATTCAAAAACTCTTTAAGAGCCAATTTTTGAAAGCTACCTCAATTAATTAATTCATTTATTAATTCAATATAACAATTGATATTCATTCTGTCATTCAGCTGTTTTAGAACATGCACTCCCAACATAATGTGCAGGCAAATTTTATGAGAATACCAGATGACTCTTGCTAAAACACTATAGACACAGCTCAGGGAAATGAAATGCCAGAAATACATACCCAGAAAATTGAGGAAGGGGGCCTCATTAAAGAAACTGAAACTCTGCATGTGTTCCAGAAACATTCCAACAAGTAGCAGCTAACATATCCTCAAAGGAAAAAAGTGGACCATCATTTTGCTTAATTTTCAGACTATACTGGATTCAGACACTGAAACGTTGCACCTTATTGGCCACAAGCACATGGGCAGGTTGAGAGGTTTATGTGGACATTCAGATGTTCTATATATTGGTACCGCAGATGGAAGCAATATAAAACAAGAATTTGCACCAATGAGATATGGCATATCTTACAATGAAGCAGAGTAAGAGAGCTACAGAAACACCATTCCAAGTGGGATGCACTTTGTGTCCACACAATATACTCTCAATACAATCTCAAGCCAGTGCTCTTCTATTCTTTGCCATATCAAATCACAGTAAGTGGCACAATGGTCATGGTACAAGGAGTCCCCCCAAATTAACAAGAAATGTTTCTATCATTAACCTACTTCACAGCACCGCTCAGAACTCAAAGGCATGATGGCAACTTCATAAAATGTGTACTCTTGCTGTACCAAGTCCAGCAACTCCTTTCCATGTGATCAAAGTTACCCAGCGAGGGCCAACCATTGTGCTCCATTGTGAACCATATAGCAATTTGGTTTTGTTCTATGGCTTTAGTTGTATAATATTGTTATAGTTGTAGTTTTTGTTACACTGTTGTAGAAGTGTTTTCAAGTGTTCTGTGTTTTCAATTATATTTGTGGTTTTATAGTTAGGGGGAAAGGAGGGTTGTAATGTTTATGACCATTCCATTCCTTGATTGAGACCAGGATTTCAGAATGCTCTGAGCTAAGCATGAGTCTACCTTAGGACATGGGGCAAAGGGAATTCTGGAAGGAAGAACACTGGTCTACATAACTGTAAGCAAGGAAGGAACTATAAAATAAACATGCCCTATCTAATTAGCATTGCCTGAGTCCAGATTCTTATTTCTAAAAGTCCCAGGCCCCTGAACACGCATTTGCATCCCTGACTATTTTGTGTGTGAGAGAGAGGGGAGAAGGCATAACAAGACAGACACAGAGTGAGAGAAACTGGGGAGTTGTTATGTGGAATTGTGCACTGTTCATATATTTCTCTCTGGTCACTGTATAGAAACTGAAAATGCCAGTTTCAGGAAATAGCATCAACACCAAAGATAGCTACAATCCTATCCCCCTCTGATAAAGCCTGTCTCCTTCTCATGTTCTGAATGACTGCTTTGTGCAGTTGAAAGACTTTCATGAATGATCCAAACCTTGTACTTGGTCTTTAAAATATTTTGTTTAAGGAGCAGGTCTGAATGCTATAAAAGTGCTACTTGTCCCTGGATTGCCTGCCATTGCCTTCTAGGTCTTTTTTGAAATTCTTGTGTCAACTGGACTTGACTTTTGGGGGGGGGTTAAATGCTTTGTTAAATGCTCATCTGTACCTCAACTATATTTTTTTGCACTCTATGAAATATTTTTTTTTAATGTGGTGCATTTGCTATCATTTGATTGTAATTTATTTCCCGTGGCTGATGTCAGCTGTAAAGTTACAGGAGCGAGACATTCATTTTCTGGATGTTCTGACATATTTTAAAAAAGCAACTTGACACCCCATAGAAAATACTGACATATGGATTGAGCCTGGATGTGTCAAGTTGCAAAACGGGAGCATTATTTCAAAAATAAAAATAAAATCACACTAAAATAATCTGAGAACATCCACTGGCAGTGGCTTTGAATGTGTGTGTGGGGGATATAACACACATTTCTGTGGATATAGGATTCATCAACTGTTTCTGGTGCTATCTGTGGCATCTTATTTAGACTGAATGCTTCCCATTTCATTCTCTGGAATCAGTTCTTAAGAGGCTGTTCAACCTCACCTTTCTCTTCAGCCATCTATCTTGCCTTGAATAGTTCAAGCAGGTTCTCTCTTAATTTTTAATCTTTTTCAATGGTGGAGAGCTATTTCCATATTCTCCTTCCTTCCTTGGATCAAATTATAATTCGGATTTGTCATATTGTGTAATTACGTTCAAATTATTTGAACGTAAAAAATGAGCTGATGTTATAACCCAGAAATGATCCAGATATCTAGAATTCATGTTTCAACCTCAGTCTATTTCACACTTCCTGGTCTTCGCTAGCTTCCGTATCAGCTCTGCTTGAAATTCCTGGCCCAGACTGCAGACATTTCCAAGATTCTGGCACTGAATTTCTGTTAAGCACAAGTGCCAGGTACAAAAAAAGAAATGGAAATATTTCTATTTAGTGTCTGCATATATGTACTGTATCAACATAGTACTTGCTATTTTCATTCATGAGTACATTTTACAATTTAAGGGAGTTTTTTTTTAAAAAAAAGTTCAGAGCAATATTAAAAAATTATATTCTAATTTGCCTATAAAAAGAATACATTCTCATAGTTTCAGCAAACGTTTCTGAGAGGTTTTCATTCATTCATTCATTCATTTATACCCCCAACTTTCCCCCGGACAGGGACTCAAGGCTGCTTAGAGATTTTTTTAAAAAAAGAAAAACAGCTAAAAATGGGGGGTGGGGTGGGGAGAAAATTAAAAACAATTAAAAATTGATAGAATTAAAACTATATACATAAAATGTATTAAAACCATACAAATAATTACAATAAGAACAGCATGGCACCAGCCCTTTCCTTTAAAGCAGCCGGTTCCCAAAAGCCTGCTGGAACAATTTAGTCTCCACCTGCTGGCAGGAGGACAACAATGAGGAAGCCAGCCTAACTTCTCTAGAGCAGCGTTTCTCAACCACTGTTCCGCGGCACACTAGTGTGCCGTGAGACGCTGGCTGGTGTGCCGCGACGTGCGGTGACGAGAAGGGCGATTTGCATTGTCAATATTTCTCCTCCTCTTTCCCAAAGCTCAGTGCAAACGAGCCTGGCGGCCGCCAATACACAGCACTGACCCACCGGAAAGCAATATTTGGCAAGTGTTTCTTACAGTCATAATTATAATATAGGGCGGCACAGAGTTAAATTTTTTAACTTTTTTAATGGTGGTGTGCCTCGTGATTTTTTTCACGGAACAAGTGTGCCGTGGCCCAAAAAAGGTTGAGAAACACTGTTCTAGAGGGGCAATTCCAAAGTCTGGGAGCAGCTACTTGAGAAGGATAACAACTGCATCCTACCTACTCCTATGGTTCTGAAAGGGATTATTTAATTGATCACTTTTCCAAGTCAACCATTTAACTTGCTTTGAACTATTCTAAATGATCAGAAACAGAAGGAGCAATCAAGACTCCAGACCTGCAGAACTTTATAAATGTGCTGGGTCATTGCTATATCTGCAGCTCCTGTCACACATGCAGGGTGCAGAGTGAGGGGAAGACAGACTGCTGCTGCAGTAGCAGCAGAAGCCTGGATCAGGAATGATTGGGCCTGAAGCCATCATATTCCAGGGCTTTCCACTGAGTGCCAACAGAAAGGATCCATCTCTTTCCCTACCATTTGATGGGTGGAACTGGGGAGCTGATGTCACTGCAGGAGGTAGCTGGCCACAAGCTGCAGTGTGTGTGTTGCAGAAGGGGAGAATTCAACACAGCAGCTCCATCTGTCATAATGTGAAATTCTACTCTCTTTTGTCATTTCTATCTGGATAAATTGATTTTGAAAACATTTTCAGTATGCAAAAGCAGAGTTCACACACACAGTGATCCAAAAAATGGAGCTGTTTCTCATATACAGTATATAGGAGTTTCCTGGTCAACACGGTCAAGTCTGTAATATCTACTCTGAATTATATTTGTCTAAATCAGTGTCCTTGATCCCTAAAAGTATGTGCCAGCTGTGGGTCACTGAATATTGTGCAGCATTTCCCAGTGTGTGTAAAATAATGCTTTGTAATTGTAACCATGGGCTACTGGAAATCTAGAAAAAGACAGACCACACGCAGAGCCTCTTCACAGTTAAATTGTGTTAAGAGTGCATAGTCTGAATAACTGTCCTGTTATTGAATCACAAATACCGGTAGCAAAGTGTCCTGTTGTTGAATCACTCCAGGATCTATCTAATTTACTGTTATTTGTGTGAATTCCAACAAAGAATGCAAATTGAAGCAAATAAGATATATGATTTGTTAAAGGCATAATTTGTTTGTTGATTGCTGTAGATTGTCATATTTAATAGCTTAACATATTCATAAATATTAATAAAATATATTGGTTCTGGTGGCACAAGAGTAGAAAATGATGAATGTGCCCTCAAATCAGTTGATTATATAAACATACCACTCTTTTTTGGCTCATTTTGTTTTTGCGTGTCTTCAACAGCTAGAGTTAGCCTGGATCTCCCTAGAGACTTCTGAAGGGACCTGAATGCAGCAACCAGAATGTACTAGGCGCTGCCCACAGATCTGTTTGTGGGGTGTGTCCACCCACCCCTGGCATGCCCAAAGTAAATAAATGATCTAGTCTGCAACTGCACGTGGCCTGTACTGCACTCAGTTACCCTACCTTACTCATATCTTTTATTCACAAAACCACCTGATATTTGGAAATAAATGTTTTGCATGAGAGCAACCAAAAGGCTGCACTGAACAGCTGCTATTGCCCCACTTGGAAGTGCTACTTTAACTAATGCAGCTACACGGTATAATAATAATTTGTATTTATACTGCACCCATCTGGCTGGGTTTCACCAGCCACAAATGCATTTGGGATCATATTGTTGAAGGGTATGTTGTTTATATGAATTTATGAATAAAGATAGTCTATATTTAACTATGAATAAATGCTATTTACTTAAGGACCACAAAGAAGACATTTTAGCAGGGAAAGTCTGTGTGCTTGAACAAACTTCTGAGTCTTTGGAAACGTGCTCAAATTAGCAGCTTGGCTTAGATCTGTCTGGTTTTCACTTTGGGTCTTTGATTTATCATCCTGCCGCTAAACTGCTATAAAGAATTTGGAATAAGATCAATTCTCTTCGGCTTTAGCATTCCTAACATATCCAGGAATCATTTGCTTTTAATTACCACTCATTTCAACCATATTAATAGTATAAATGTGGCTTCCACATCCAATTCTGCAGCTTTATCAACTTAAAAATCTTCAAGGTTCTCTTATTTTTCATAGATGCCTTAATTATTTTAGCTGTGTTTTTATATTTTAAAATAATAATAAAGAGGAAATGAAACAAGCCTTGCCAGACAGATTCTGTACAATACACCTGATTCACTTCAGAGATGATTTCCTCACCCAGCACACTATGTGACCATAAAAGCCTTTAAAAAAACAAGTTGATTTAATGTTTCTGTTTATGCACGGTGTCCAGTTTCCAGAAGAGTCTGAGCCTAGTGGTTTTGAACTCAATTAAGCATTTAAGCTCATTTTCAGCCAAGTCCCTATGGACTGACAATTAGAAAAGGAAAGAAGTTCAAAGGAGAAAGGTTATAACCTCATAGCTCTATATTTTGTGTGGTCTCAAAATGCATCCTATGCTTTCATCCTTCATATATTTAGGAAAGCCATTACGACCAGGGCCGTCTTGAGCAGATCGCGCGCCCTGGTGCTGAGGGGCGGAGATCGCTCTGCCGCCCGCCCCGCCCTCGCAGGGCGCAATTGGTTTCCGCGCGGCGCCCTCCTTGCCAGGCCGGCACCCAGCTTACCAGCCCCGCGCCATGGTGCACTGCGCCACCGGGGGTCTATGAAGAGCCGGCCCTGATTACGACCTATAGCTAAGTTACACAAGGGGTCAAACTGCACATGATGTTCAGATGTGTAAATGTTTGAGAGTTGTTGTTGCTTTAGTCTCAAATGTGGTTCCAATTGTTATAGGCATTCCTTTGAGATGCCATCAGAAAAGATGTGCAGACAGCCCCACTACAAAACAGCAGTACTGTACTCTGTTTCAATTCCTCTTTCTCTCAATTCCTCAGATTTACATATGATTTGCTAATGACTTGTTTCTCCCCTAAAAACTATAATCCCTGCTCTTTTGTTGTGGCTATATAACCCCCATTCTATTTCCCAGCAAAGTTTTCTTTGCCTACCTTCTCAGCAACATTTGCTTTCTTCAGTAGAAGTCTCCACCCCCATTGTTCACTGAGGTCCAGCTCCGAGGGCCTTCTGGCAGTTCCCTCACTGCAAGAAGTGAGGTTACAGGGAACGAAGCAGAGGGCCTTCTCGGTAGTGGTACCCGCCCTGTGGAACACCCTCACATCAGATGTCAAGGAAATAAACAAACTACTGTATCTGACTTTTAGAAGACATCTGAAGGCAACTCTGTTTAGGGAAGTTTTTAATGTTTGAAGTTTTATTCTGTTTTTTATATTCTGTTGGAAGCTGCCCAGAGTGGCTGGGGAAACCCAGCCAGAGGGGTGGGTTTGTTTGTTTGTTTGTTCTGGCTTCAATTTTCAAAAGATATCATGGTACATATCAAAACTGTTACTTCTAGAGGTACAGAGGTACCTCAGGCAACAAAGAACAATGGGAAGACAAAAGGGAACGACTTATTTGAATTCAACTAGCGGAGAGGTGATGTATCTAAACCATGAAGTATTTGCAAACTTGGATGGATAGAAATATTATCCAGAGTCTGTGTTCCTTGATTTTTATTGTCTCCAATCTTGATCAGGAAATTGGAGGCTAGACATAAGTGGCATGGTTCTCATTCCAGGACAACTATCATATCAGCAATTCCAAGGACAATTCTCTCTCCCCCACCCCCCCAAGACAATTCTTATGTCCTTCTGTTATACCCACTTTCATCTTTATAACAAAAGGAAGTTCCAGGTGCTAGTGTTAGGCTTATCCCGTATGTGATCCCATATGCACTCTATGGCTGCAACCTCAAAAACCATGGGAAAAAAGAGCTACTGCTCATTAGTTCATTTTATTATCTGGACCTAATGCATTCTGGCTTCAGGCCCACCTCTGCACCAAAACACCTTGCCCTGGTTGCTGACCTTTATTGGGAGATAGGCGAATGTGAACCCATTGCTTCTCCTTGACCTCTTGGAAGCTTTTGATACCACTGATCGTGGAACAGCTCTATGGCTTGGGAGTTGAACAGTATGGTGGTTCCACGCTTACCTGCAGGGTTATTCTGAGAGATCTGCATTCCTACTCAGGCCCTTATCAATGTGTCTGTGCTGTGGGGTCTCACAGGGTTCATGCTTTTTAACATATGAGGCTGATGGGTGAGGTCATTGGGGGGATTTGGGGCATGGTGTCATCACTATGCAGATGATTCCCAGGTCTATTTCTCCTTACCATCTGAATCAGGTAAAACGGTGCAGGTGTTTAACAGATGTCTGAAGGTTGTAATGGGGTGAATGAATCCCAACAAGATGGACATTCTGTTGGTGGGTGATTGCGTCCAGGAATTGTGTTCTAGATAGGGTTGCACTCTCTCTGAAGGAAAGGTATGTAGCATTTTGTCATTCGAGGCTCAGGTAGCATGGAGTGCCTTTTTCCAGCTTCCCCTGGATTGCAAGCTAGAACCATTCCCAGATTGGAATAAAATGGCCACAATAATCGATGCCCTGGTAACCTCTTGATTATTGTAATGCATTCCAGGTGGGGCTATCCTTAAAGACGGTCCACAAGCTGCCAGAGTTCTGAATGAAGCAGTTTACAGGATTTTAAATGAACAGGTAAATAATACACTATGAATTTGGTAGCATAAAATATGAAGAATATAAATTAGTATAAAAATCTTAGTGGATGTACACTGAATCTGCAAGTGCTCAAAAGCAATGAATGAGGTAAAGTTTTATTTGCTTCTTTTTATCAGGATTTTAATGAGCGTCTGTAGACCACACAGCTGTGTTGTGACCTTAAGCTACTTTTACCTGACCTGCAGATATACAAGATTTCTAGTAAAACATAAAAGCAAAGCAAAATAGCCTCTGAGCATAGCTGCCAAGTTTTCCCTTTTCTCGCGAGGAAGCCTATTCAGCATAAGGGAAAATCCCTTAAAAAAAGGGATAACTTGGCAGCTATGCCTCTGAGATGGTTGGCTGGTCGGCTGGTCTAGTTTCCAGACATTCAAGAAAAATTGAATATATTCTATTATTATCAGGAACATTTCAAAGGGCATGGAAGCTTGGAAGGGCACAGGCTAAGGGAAAAGATGGGAACTTTATTACTTAAGAATCTGTTTGCCACAACAATACTTAGAAACATATTGAAGTGTTAACAACACGAAACTAGTTTGGTTAAAGGAGGAAGTACAGCTTAGAAACACAAAAGACATAATACAGGGGTTGTGAAGCTCTGGCCCTTGAGCCCTAGGCAAGCTAATGTAGCCTGCTGGGCAGTTTTGCCATGCCCACCTGTCACTCGCATGACATTGCATGATGTCAGGTGTGGGTCATGTAAACCTGCGGCTCTAAAAAAAAAAAGGGATGCAAGTCATAGACAAGCAGCAGTAAGAAGGGATGTGAGAGGGCATTGGTCAAAAGCTGTGGAGGAAATAAGACTCATGCTTGTGGCATATGAAGATATTTGCATGAGAGTTTTTGGCTTAGGTATTTGGGGCATTACCTGCAATAAAGGGATACTCTTTGCACATCCCTTGGAACTGAAAACCGAAATGTTCACATACCTTAGCATTTTGAAGAGGGGGTTGGTAACTAGATGGACGATAATACATCCTGTGAGCAGGATCAGTGTGTATGTCTCCAAGAAATAGCTCCTCGACCAAGTGATCTAAATTATGGTGAAGGTACTGTTTCTCTACACGGATGAGTTGAAGCTCATGCATAGCAAAATTCAGTGCTCTGGTGCATTCGTAGCCATTCTCTTCTCTCCATAAATCGTAGCTCACATTCTGCTCCCAGGCTTTATCCTCTGGTACAAATCCAGGGCATGTGTGGTTCACCAACTGACTTAGTCTCTCAGTCACTGTCTCACTATGGCAGATTATCTGTATGTTGTGCAGCTGGTAATCTGCTTCAGTCCCTCCTCGAATGATCCAGGATGCTTGGCGAAGGCGAATTTTGCCACGGATAACTAAGGTATAGATTGGGTTTGTGCATCGGTTACCTCTGTAGTAAAACTGATAGGCCTTGAATGTATTATTGTGGTAGAATCTGTAGGATCTAGTGATGAATTCTGGGCCCGACCTTACTTCACAACTGTAACCAAATTGCAAAAAGAGAGAGAGAAAAAGCATAAGCTTAGTGAGGTGTGAAATGAAGTATATCAAAGTAGCCACTAAGAAGATAACAGCACTAATAACACATTTAATTAACACATTTTTTTCATCTTCCTTTATTTAACATTAAGTTTCTGGGTTTCATTTTTAAAAGACATTTTAAAAGGTATATTAGTTCTACGCTGCATTTTTTTAAATTAAAGGTTTTCTTGAGTTACAGAAATATATGCCATGTCTCTAATAACATGTTTACAAATCAGTTTCATTTGTTGAGCCATTGGGAAGAAAGAGGGGGATAGAAGGAGATGGGGGGGGGTCAGGTGACGGTGTTTCTATTTTACTTAATATATGTTGGGGGTGGGAGTTGTCAGCGTCGCTTGTGCAGGTTCTACGCTGCATTTGATATTTTTATTTTCATTTTATTGCTGACTTCCTCTTTTCTCCACATTTAGTAGGCAACTCTATTCCAAGCACTGTCAAGGAAGACAAAGATTTCCCCCTACAATACCATTATCTGTTCACTTTTGCCACCAGGCAGGCAGTGGTAGATCAAATGCTATTGCTGGCAGTGGCCAGAGTAAGGCTCTGAAATAGAGCATTATGGGTGTGAGGCAGTGAAGGGTTAGCCATGGAGCTGCTGAGCCCCAAGCTGTTCCAGGCCCCCCACATGCACCAGCCTGGAGCTGGCACAGCAGAAAATAATGGAACCCGTCCCCCCGGCTGGCAGTGCTTCAGATACGACAGCTGTTGTGATGCTCCTGGCCAGGGTTTAGAATTGCTTTGCCTACCATGCTTAGAGTAGACCCACTGAAATCAATGGAACTTAAGGTGACTTCAGTGACTCTACCCTAGGCGTGACCATGTCTGGATCCAACTTAACATGTTTTGTTCCCTTCTATATGTTAGATGTATACCTAACATGAATAAGCTTCTGTCAAAGCCTCTAGACCCGAAGATAAATATTCTCATAAGCTCAATAGCTTTTCAATGAGCCCCTTCCTGTTTTATTTCTGTGTGACAATGTGGTTATGTTTCTTAAGAGATAGGCAACGCTTTTAATATATTTCTACTTCCATGGTGATAAAATCAACAAGGAAAAGGACTGGCCACACCTGCCTGGCTTCAGGCAAGCAAAGTAATAAACATGCTTTAATGTGTTTATAAAATAAACCCAAACTAGAACATCTGAAATATTTGTGTAAGGCTTATAGTTGCAAAAAAAAAAGAGGTTTATAAGCTGAGCTCTTCCTAGTTTGCTTGCTTTCTGCAAGTACAACAGATCCCTCCTAAGTGAAGGGAGCCCAACATCTTCTCCCTGACTTTCCAGTGATATCTGTGGTGGATTTGAATGAGGATTACTGCTTACTCAAACACTATTTTTATTAACTTCAGTGATGGCTTTGCCTGAATAAAGACTGCAGGACTGGGCTTGAAGGGAATCTTATATCCCAAGGAGCCTTCCTAAGAAAATAATTGCAAGTACACAGCTGTATATTTGCAAGCTGAGACTACAAAATAAATACCTCTGCCTAACTGAATGTTTGTGATCTCAGATAAGCACTTGTGCATGCTTGGGCTAGTCAGCTAAAGCTTCATAATTTCATTTTGTTAATGAACTTTGTTTTATACACATGTCACATGATACAGCAATAAAGGCAAGGATTTATTCACTCGCCCTTGCAAGCGGTCTGAGTGAGCAGGTGACATATGAACATCCTATGAATAGGCTGGCAATTTTCAACAACACTGTGGTTTGCAAAGTAAGGAAGATTGAAACGCCTTACTGTTTGAAATACAGACAATACAATAGCCACAAAATTCTGAAGGCTCACTTTTGTGGCCAGAAAAGCTTCTGTGTCCATAGGAGAAGTTTTCAGCTTCCCTCTCAATAGCAGACCCTCTGTGCTACAATGTAAAGTAGTTTAGAAGCATTTTTAGTTTCGGGAAGCTGCTATATTGAAAGAGAAAGAAAAGACAAAAGCTCACTGTGTACATTAAACTAGCTGTGAGTTAAAGTGGATTATGGATTACCAAAAAATAGTAACAAAGCTGTACAGTATGGTGTCCTACCCTTCTATGTATCTAAAGTACTTGCCTCCTGACATTAATGTCTACCAAATCATTTTAGCATGTTTTCTATATAGTATCATCAACTTGTTTGTCAGCAGTCTTACCCGGTGGAGACCCAGTGTCCCTCAATAGTGGGAGGCATTTGTACAGTAATTCGGGCTCCATTGTGAAGATGTTTCAGCATGTGAGGACACTGTGACTCCTTGAAAGTTCTCCACGCGCTCTTCTCTAATGATCGAGGGTGTGACCTGCTGTCTGGATGAAGAAGTGCAGAACCTTCTCCCAGCCCTGTGAGAAATCAGAGATGGCGTATGAAATAAATTCTGGTGAATTTGGAGAACTAAAACTGTTTGCATATAATGACTATAAATAGCTTTGCTTGCTAGTAATGTTCAGATGCGAAAGACTCCTTTCATGAATGGGCTTTGTACATTTGATATATTTAGGGTAGAGTCCCACATTATGTTCCTGTGCATAAGCACTTAAGTAGGAGAATCAGGGTATTTATTTTATAAAAATGGACATGGAAATTGGAAGCATGTAGAATAGCTTCCTACTCACAGTGGAATATATACAACCACATATCTAAGAGTCAACTTCATGCAAGGGAAAATGCTTTATTTTTTTGCCAAAGATACTTACTTTATTTTTTAATAGTTGTATTTTTTAAAAAAAGCAAACACACACACACACTAGAATTATCAATAACAGCATTCTGTTTATCATTTCAGAAACTGTCAAACTCCCCCCTTCCTCTTCAAACTTCTCAATGGGCCATTAATTTACTGAAACAGCCAGGTCCTACATCTTTCTATACCATTTCTTTAGTTTTGGAATTTGTTTCATGTTCTAATAGTTAACATGGCCCAATAAATAAATAAATAAATAAAATAATAATAATAATAATAATAATAATATTTATACCCCGCCCATCTAGCTGGGTTTCCCCAGCAACTCTGGGCGACTTCCAACAGAAGTATTAAAATACAATAATTAATTAAACATTAAAAGCTTCCCTAAACAGGGCTGCCTTCAGATGTCCTCTAAAAGTCTGGTAGTTGTTTTTCTCTTTGACATCTGGTGGGAGGGCGTTCCACAGGGCGGGTGCCACTACCGAGAAGGCCCTCTGCCTGGTTCCCTGTAACTTGGCTTCTTGCAGCGGGGGAACCGCCAGAAGGCCCTCGGCACTGGACCTCAGCTCATGTCATGAGCTGCTATTCTGATGCCCCATAGTCCTGCTAAGTCACTTAAATGAGGACTGAAGCAACATCAACCAGCTGTGCACATGTGTATTTGCGCATGTACACAATGCTGACTTTAGAAAATAAATTTGGAAAATATACACATCCTTGGACACATGTAGTGCATTTCTAAGTAAGTTTACTCAGAAGTATGTCCCACTAAGCTTAACAATGCTTACAACAAAATATATTTAGGATTCTACTCTTAATTATGCAGTAGAAAAGCTATTTACCAGCATCATAACTTGTATATTTGGACAAATTGTACAATATGTTGACTGCTATGTGGAATGGAAAGATATGTTAAAAAGTGAAAATAATATTGAATCCATCAGTTCTTGAAACTTTCCTTAGATGCTGTAGGCATGTAGCAGTTGTGGAGAAACATAATTCTTGGCATGTACCTTTATTGCGATGTTACGTTGGACAACTAGTTTGCCACTGTGATTCAGTGAATAAAGATTAGGATTGAGACTTGGATTCAAATTCCAGCTCAGTCACCAATGTACTGTAATGATTAAACAACTTCCAAATTTGAACTGTCATTTTAAAGCTGCAGAACTGCCATCTTAAAATTGTTGGAAATCTAATTTAATATGCCAGATTTAATGTATACATATGATTTTTAATACACAAAAGAATCAGACAAAGATATGATATTTGCATATGGGTGAATTTCTATATTAAATATACTGAGGCTGCAATCCTGAATGCACCCACAAGTGAATAAGCCTCAATGAACACAGTGGTCCTGTTCAGACATTGCACTACTAAGCCGTAGCTTAGCATAACACCAGTGAGCCATGGGTTCACGTGGTTCTTTCCTCTCCTGCACCACCAGGGAACCATATGCTGTTTTGTCCAAATTAACATTAATAAACATTAACTATGATTTGTTCAAAACAATGTTAATGTTAACCAGCTTATCATTTCAAAGCCAGAAGCAAATACTTCCTTACTTCTCCTTCCAGCTGTGTGAGAGAAGGATAGCAGAGAGCACATGAGCACAATGATTGCTGTGGCTTGTTTACATCACACTAAACCAGAACATCTGCACTGGGCTCTAGACCTTACTTCTGAGTAACCATGCATAGGATGCCTCTGTAAGACTGTTAGTTAATATTTCCACCAGGGTGAAATAAGACTTGCTCCATTTGGTACAATGGCTCAATGAACTGAGTTCTTGTGAAACCTGTAAACATTAACTCTGCTATTACAATATAAATACAATTTATTTCGTGCAGCAAATGTTTTAAGTGGAAACTTACCAGCTTTTGAAAGTTTCCAGCAAATAAAACACAATTTATTTCAAGAAGAAGCCTTTGTTTATCTAATCAATTCCACTAAACAATTATATAGATATATATTGATGTGGGAAACAGCTAGATAAGCTTTCCACTACCAACAACAAAAAAGGATTACGTCAAAGAATATTATTTCTCACTGCCAAGCAGATGTTTCTGTTAGTAGCTCTGCTTTAGTCACTCTGGACATCAAAAGGATTAAGGTCTTGAAAAATTGCCAGATTCATTAAGCAGGAAAGTCCAGGCCTCAGCAGAATACTGACCGCACTGTAAAAGGTAATGATTATAAATGCTCATACAATCAGTGTCTATTGATCACATTGGGGGTTGCAGTGCTATAGCATGCTGCTACAAACTCAGTGTGGCAGAGAAGATAATTAAGCTTGGGGCACAGTTTGCCATTTCCCCTAACAATGGGGGTCTCCAGGAATCAGATGGCAGGATTTGTCCCTTTAACTGTGTCTCTGACTCCACTCCTTTTCTTTCTACTACTGGAGTCAGCAGGAGCCATTCACTTTTATGAAAGAAAGATGGCTCCCATTCAAGTTTGCACTTCTGGTTCCTGGTGGTGGACTGGCAGCCAGGCACACAGCATGTAATTCATGGTTGGCAAAGATCAGGTACAAACTGCACATCCAGATGTGTGCTTTTTGCATGTGATTCCCCAACAGTGCTGTAAATCACTGGGTCTTTTTATACTGGTGAGAACATGCCCATTATTTGAAGCACTGCAAGCAATTTTTATTGCCTATGAATCCATTGCCAATGATATGCAGCATCTTGATGTGCTCAACTTTGGATCTGACACAAGCTGGTCAACAGCATTGAATTGACAGAATTTATTGGGTGGGGGAGAATTAATCAACTTTATTTATTGGATTTCTTACCTGTCCTTAACCAAAAGGCCCCAGGGCAAGTTATAATATAAAAATATAATATTAAAATCAGTTAAAACAACTTGCAATCAGAAGTAGATTCTTAAAATTATTAGGCGTAATGTTTAATTGAGTAAAAATAGCCTCCCAAGATTTAAACAGTGTGTATGGAAATATTTTAAATAAATGCATGTATCAAAACTTTTGCAAGACATACACTCCCAGTACTTAATGAGAACGTACATTCTGAAAGAGGGGATTAGATTTGTTTTGTTAATAAGGAGGCAGGTTTATAATAACTCAAGTATTATATTGCCAAGGAGAAATTAGAATATTTCGTAAAAGAAAATGAATTTTAACTCATCAAAAGGAATAGTTTTTGAGCCTGTAATTATGCCTTTTAATCTAATCTACCACAGATTTCCATTTTCAAAGTAAACAGATGGAAAGAAAAAATATCAAACCACGGTTCAAGTGGGATCCCTAGTTTAATAAATGCATGTGATAAATGCAGAACAGTATTGGTCCAAGTCCTAATTCTTAATATTGACTACATTTTTCACCTACTGGGGAAAGGAGTAGAGCCCTGTTGCTAATTAAATCACATAGATAACTTTTTGTGATAGAGCAACTTATAAATGCTGTAAACTAAATATTTAAAAAATCATATCATAAAACAGGAATACTATCACACAAACACATTACAAGAAATTATAAGGTGTAATATATTTTTGATGTACAAATTTTGTACATTATGTATTTGAAAAGCTCAATATGGCTGCAACAAGTACTACCTTGAAGAACTAAGCTGAAGATAAGCAAATGTGAATTTACTGAACAACAACAACAAATAGAAATACTGCAAGGCTGGCATGTCTCTTCAAATAATTTGTGATATCTGAGGTAGAAAAATAACATTTTAAAACTGAATTAGCTGAATTGTTTTGAATCCACCTTTACTGCTCATCTTGTTAAACAGAGTTGATGGAGCAGAATGATTTTAGCATTTGACATCTGAAACATTTGTGGCTTTTTGTATAAGCAGAGCAAACCACGATAATGGACGGGTTCCAGCTGCAAACCTCTTTTGACATTCAACAGGTTTTATTTTGATTAATGAACACAAGGAGGATTTTTTTAAAGGCTATTCCTGTGTTGTTGAGATACATTTATGATGCAATATTAGCATGAATCTGAGTCTTAAATTGCATTTTACTTTTATATTTCCATTTGATAAGCAACCAAACTTGACTTCAAAAAGGTGTGTTAAAATTTTATTGCCTATTTATGTAAACAGATTTAATATATTTCTGGATTGCCAGATGCTGTCCAGCTGGCTGAGATAAGCTATGTGATATTTTGGCAGCATTTCTTTTCAGTTATTGTTTGGCTAGCTGTTGATGAATGTTAAGAGGTGGTTAAGGGGTTAGTGTGGTTAAACTGAGTAAGAGTCAATACACAACAGTGTGGCCCAAAAGGCTAATTCCATTTCAGCTTGTTTTAGCAGAAGCAATATATCAAACAGTGGAAAATAATATTAGCGTTATGCATCAGTGATAGGTTAAAACCTGTCTGGGACATTCTATTCAGTTTCTGAGCACTGGTTTTCATGGATGCTGATGAATTGTAAAGCAGGAGTGGGAAACCTGTGGCCTTCCAGATGTTACTGGACATCAAATCCCACAAGCTCCCGCCAGCATGGTCAACAAACAGGTATGGTGGGAGATGTGATCCAGCAACACCTGGAGGGCTTCAGGTTTCCTACCCTGCCATCAAGGATTCAGAAGAGAACAGAGGAAGAAATATACAAAAGAAGTCATAAAAGGACAATGGAATGGGGTGCATGCTTAGAACTGAGATAGACTCAACTGTCTATCTAGGCCACTAACTTATTTTTAATAGCAGCCAGCTTAATGCTATCAAAAATCCCACATGCAGAGTAGAAGAGCAGTAACTCTTCCTGGTGTTTTTGCTGGCAAGCAGCTGTTATTCAAAGATGAATTGCCTTTGGGCACAAACGTTCCATGTAGCAAGGTGGCTAACGCCCATTGATAGACCTACCTTCCTTGAATTCATCTAATCATCTTGAAAGCCATTTAAGCCAGTGGCCATCACTGCCTCCCGTGGCAGTGAATTCCAAAAGCTAATTTATACATCATGTGAAGTACTTTGTCTTCACTATCCTGAATAAATTTTACTGGGTAGCCATGAGTTCTAGAATTACACAGGAAAATTAAATAAGTTGTGCTTATGCTTGTTTAATTTATAGTCTATCTATCCAACAAAGTTTGTAGTAGTCGAAATGTCAAAAACAACAACAACAACAACCCCAATATAAAGTATTACACAAATCTGCACCACAATCATAATCGTTGCTGAATCCTACAGATTCTTATTCATGAACAAGTTCCTGATAAGAACAGAACATCTTCATTAAGCATGTTTAGGAGTTAAGATGCACTGAAAAAAGCTACAAGTCCAAGTATTGCATCCAACTGTCTATCCATGTGGTTTTCCATATCAGCTCTCCATCCCTGTGTTGTTAATCAGTGACTATGGCCTGAACAAGTTAATTTTCTCTCCTCTCCTTTTTCTTTTTAATGTTCCCATCTGATGACACTATAGTGTGTGTATGTGCACATGCAGACAAGGCTCCCCATTTCAACTTCTCTTGGCACCGGCTTGTTTGATCTGACTATTGGCCTTGATTTGTTTCACATTTCAGCCAAAGTTTAAAACAGCTGGGTAATTCCAAGCAGATGAGCCTGGGAGTCTAACCCTGTAATTATACCTTCTCTCCTTACTTAGCCTCTAACTTCAAACCTTCCGTTTTGACTTCTAGACGCCCAGATCACAGAATTTTAAAGTGCACCTTGGCGTCCATGCAGGTCTGTCTCAACCAGACATATTTATACAGTCTATATATTTTGTAGTTTGAGTTGCAGGGGAAGAATAAAAAAACAAACCTTTGATGAGCAAGTCTCCTGTCTATAAAAGCGAAAGATACACAGAATGCTCATGATCTTTATTATTTACTATGTGGCATTTATGTACTTTGCATTGTCCGAATAAAGGGGAATATGTAATTCCTGTGTTCCAAAAACTATAGCAATGACTATTTGGGATTTTAGGTATCAATAGTGCATAAAATTAGGCCTGTAACATAGTAAGGTATCTAATGCAGTTTGCTTTTCAGATATGCTTACTCTCCACAGCTGCCACTGATGATTGCTCATATGTTTGAAAATTTAGCAATGGAGTTCAGGGCTGGGGTCATGTCTGCCTAAAGGTCACTTCATCTCCTTCTGGATGGTTATCGAGCAGTAAAGAGTAAGTCTCCCAATAAACATTTTTGAAGTGTTCAAAGACCACTTAGAAGGAAATGCCACATACTTTATAGTAGCTCTGGACTGGCTATTATTAAAACTTGAATATTGTGTCTATGGAACAACACATTTTTCTAGGAAAGAGCATGGTTTCTACAAAGGGAAGTCCTGCCTCATCAGTGTTTTATAATTAATTGGATGTGGGGGCTGTCAACAAACATGGATCCAAGTAATCTGGAATATATCATATAGTTGAGCTTTCAACAAAATCTTTACCAGAATCTCTTGAGTAAAGTTAGAAGTCCTGGTATTGGGGGGGGGGTATCCTCTTACAGATCAGTAACTTGTTGAAGAACAAAAAGCAAAGGGTAGCAATAAATTAGCAATTTTCAAAATGGAGGGAACTAAGAAGTCCCCCTATGCCAAAGATCTATATTGGGGCTATTTCATCATGATCAGGGAGGAATACGCTTCAAGTTTTCTAAGTTTGCAAATGATGTCAAATTATTCAGATTGTGGAAATGCAAAGGTAGATTACTAAGGATTATTCAGAGAGCTCTCCACATATTGGATTAGGGCAGCAAAATGGCAAACAGGTTTCAACAGAGTAAGTATAGAGTGGTGCACACTTAACCTCAACCTGTATATACCCTGATGTGATTTGAAACACTGTGATTATGCAAGATATGATGTGGTTGTGGTAGATAGTTCAATGAAAGCATAAACAAATTCCGCATCAGTGGGAAAAAAGGCAAATTATGTTTTAAGAATTATTAGAAAAGAACAGAAAGCAAGACTGCCAGTGTCATAACAACCTTATATAATTGTATGATGTTGTTGCATTTAAAATATATTATACAATTCTAGTCTTGTACTGCATATGATAAAAAAAATACAGATTTACACAGAAGTGGCCCAGTGCATAAAAGAGTAAGCAAATGATCAAGGGTGTTGAGACACCTTCTGTATGAGGCACTGGGGCTTTTTAGTTTACATAACAAGGCAACTAAAAATGAGCATAACAGAGTTTTAAGATAATGGACACTGAGGAAAGCAGAAAAAAGTTTTTTCTTCTTCTTCCTCTCACAATACTAGAACGCAGGGTCAAGCTGATGAAATTAATTCACAGCAAATTCAGTACACACCAAGGAAAACACTTCGTCATAATAAACTTATGGAACTCATTGCCATAAGATGTGATGACCAGTTGGCTTAGCCTGCTTTAAAAGAGAATGAAACATATTCTGGGAGGGTATGTCTATAAATGACTAAGGGGACCTTGCATGTTAAGAAATAACTCTTGAAAAGCAGATGCTGGGCAGAGGTTATTGCTCTCTATCCTTCTTGTGGACTTTCTAGCTGACTACTGTTGGAAACAAGATGCTAGATGAGATGGCCCCTTGGTCTGAATTCGCTTGTGTCCGAGTAGTGTAACTGAAGTCAATGAAATAGAGAGTTTGGGCCTGTGGCCTGAAACTCTTTCCACGTGATCAAGCATGCAGAATCCAAGTTATGCTCTGAACATTTTGCCCATGGATACAATTAAGAAAACCGAGACAGAGGAAAAATCACTCCATTCAGCCCCCCAATGGGACAAGCTAATAAAGATCAAATGCATCCTGTTCAAAGCTTTATAGGCAAAACCCTACTTTTTCACTACAGACGGCTTATATATTGTGTCTTTTCAGAACCATCAAAAATCACCCAGCCGACCACAAGTAATATACAAGACATGTGGAAGGGGCACTTTCTGACTCTAGAAAAGAAAACACACCACACAATTTTTGCCTATTCAAAGTAGTTAGCTTTTCCAGAGAACCAAGAGCTCTTGCTTCAAGGCACGTATGTTTGTGGCAACTTTTATATCTAAAACTAAAACAGGTAAAATACAGCTTTTCACTGTGGATAGCCCTTAGCCTAAAGTGACATGAGAAAGGGAAAACCATACATAAAGAAGAATAATTATCCACAAGTGCAGCACTACCGATGTGTGAGGCTGTTCATTACTATGATAAAATATTCAGGTTGCCACTTCGAAGAAAGATCCGCCTAAATAACAATAATACCTAATAAACTTATTATTTATACCCCACCCATCTGACTGGGTTCCCCCAGCCACTCTGGGCAGCTTTCAGCAAAATATAAAAACAAAATAAAACGTCAAACGTCAAAAACTTTCCAAGTTTTTAAAGTTGCCTAAGAGAGGAAAAGCAGTAAATATTTCTCGCAGATATAAACATAATATAACAGAAACATTGCAAATGCGTTTATCTGCAGTACTCACCATGCGAGAGCAGGGCTAGGAACAGGCATCTCACCAGGCTGCAGTAGAGACAGGACATTTCCAGCTCTCCAGCGGCTTCCCCCGTCCAAGCCTCTCACTTTCCCTTCCGCCTCTTTCTTCCTCCTTTTTCCTTTTATCCTCCCTCCGGCGCTTTCTTCCTCTCCCTCAACACTTTCTTCTCCGACAAGCTTTGTGCCTCCTCTTTGCAATGCCAATAATCCCCCAACCCCAGCCACACACAAAATCCTTGCGGGAAGATGAAGGGCGGGCGGCGGGCTGGAGAGCCTCTTCTCGGCACCCACCTGGCGGAATCAGAATCCCAGAGAAGCACAGCGGCGGAATCCCCCCCACACACCGCTCTCTCTTCGGGGCCAGCGGCACGAGCAGAAGGAGGCAGCCAAGTCCCAGCCTCCTCGCGCGGCGGCGGCTTCTGCCCGAGGCTGAACTCCACGCGCTCCCCCTCCTGTGCTGAGAGCTTTCAATACAAGGCGGCGCGCCCCATGCCGGGCGCCCCAAAGGACTCTGGGCGTGCGCAGAGAGGCGTCTGGGGATCCTCAGGCACTTTCCCTGCCTTCTGCAACCTCTCTGGTCGTCCCCGTTTCCCTGCCGGCTTCTCCTCCGGGTTTCCTCCCGCGGCTTTTTCTTCTCCTCACTGAGCTGCTGCTGCTGCTGCTGCAGAAACTCCCCTTCATATTTCCCCTTCCAGCGGGCAGAGGAGGAGGAGGAGGAGGGGTCGGGGAGGGGCGCTGCTCGCCTCCGGATCCCGAAATCGGACACCCTCGACTTGAAAGGAGACTACAAAGGGCTGGGAGATATACGGAGGGGGAGGATTGCGCCGTTCCCGCCCAGGGCGCGGTCTCCGCCTCTGCCCTTCCCCTCAGTCATGGGTACCAAGCGAGTCAGATGGCCTGGGCTGAGGGGGGAAATGTCGGGACTCATCAAAGAGCTTCGTTTATCAGGCGCCTCAGCAGAGGCGGCCCGGGCAGATCAAAGAGCGGGAAATCCCAAAGAGCGGCGGTTGTGTCAGTCGCTGCTGTCGGCTTCTTTTGGCAGGGAAGGAGCTGCTCCTAAGTGTGGAGAAGCCTGCCGTGCTCCACGCACATCAATCCCTGGGTTCTAGAGATTTCCCATTCAGTCGGGTTGCAGAGATGATTTATGGTTTTAAGGGGCTATTCCTTAAGGCCTCTTCACCCAAGGAAAACTCTCTGTGTGCTCCCCTCATAATGATGCATGCAGTACCTACCACAGGTAACCACAACCAATTAAGGATTTATTTGGTTTTATTTGTATAATACAAGCAGTGTTCATTCCAGCACAGTCTTGACTCTATAAGACACCAGCTATCCCCACCTGCTACATTGGATACGCTTCAGAATCCAAACAGTTGGTTATTTCTGAAAATCTGTTTCTGGCAGCAAGGGCTGGCCTGCTCATTAGGCAAGGACAGGGCAGCCCATGGGTGAGTAGAGGTTAAATTTAAAAAAGTGACGGACCCCTGGATGGTTAAGTCCAGTCAAAGGTGACTTTGGGGTTGCTGCGCTCATCTCACTTCAGGCTGAGGGAGCCAGTGTTTGTCCACAGGCAGCTTTCTGGGTCATGTGGCCAGCATGACTAAACCGCTTGACTAAACTGCTTTTGGCACGACTGAACACCGTGGTGGAAGCCAGAGCGCATGGAAACACTTTTACCTTCCAGCCGCAGTGTTTATCTACTTGCACTGGTGTTGCTTTCAAACTGCTAGGTTGGCAGAAGCTGGGACAGAGCAACGGGAGCTCACCCTGTCAAGGGGATTTGAACCGCCAACCTTCTGATCAGCAAGCCCAAGAGGGTCAGTGGTTTAGATCACAGCGCCACCCGCTCCCCTCAGCACATCTCCGCAAGATGAGGAATTGCTTGCTAGAGCAGTTGGCTGTGCTGGAACAGTGATGTGGCAGGGTGGTGGAGCAAGAGGAGTAAGGACAGTAGTTGTAAACTAAACCTCAGAACACTCTGATTTGGGAGTGTACGATGTACAGAACAATTTCTGCCATTCCCCAGAGGAGGAAGCGACATGTTTGTGGTAGGTGACTCTCTACTGAGCGGAACAGAGGCAGCAGTGTGTGGAGGTAACAATGAAAAAAGGTTTCTTCAGCAATGTTTGAAGCAAGAGGAGGACAAGCAAGTAGTAAGTCCTCTGTGTGGAGAAGACAGAAATGCTATTGGGTGACAGAGGGAGGAACTGCTCAACACCTACTTTGCCTCTGTCTTCACCCAAAAGGAAGCAGTGCCCAACCTGGTGATAGCAGAATAAACAATTCAAGGCGGGAGCTACAACCCAAGGTAGGAAAAGAGATAGTAAGGGAACACCTAGCTACTTTAAATTAATTCTAATCTCCAGCGCCTGCACCCAAGGGTAGTAAAGGAGCTTGCAGGTGTAATCTCAGAGCTTCTTGCTATAATCTTAGAGAATTCATATATATAGTATATAGGAAAAGGTGGAGAGAATTCAAAACAAAACAAAAGTGCTTGAAACTGGTACAGTACAATATGTGGGTATATAGGTAGCACAATTATTCTAAGGAGTATAAAATTATCAACAGGTCATTATGCTTTTTATAAATGCACTCTAAATATCATTATATTTGTCCATACACAATCTACAACGTAAAGCAATCCATTGGTATGTAGTCATAATGTCTATCCATTGTTCAAGGGGCCAGGGTATTGATGTATCAATATCAGTCTTTTTGCAGGAGTAAGAACGGGAACTGTCCAATTATGTTGACCTGCTATCAAACCACATATACCGTGTTTCTCCTAAAATAAGACACATCTTATATTTATTTTTCCTATAAAAAAACACATCGCGGCTTATTTTCGGGGGATGTCTTATTTTTTATTAAGCATGGTACAGCATTGTTACCGGTAAGTATGGTACGGGGCTTTCTTGCGCCGCCCGCTGAGCCCACTGCTGAGTCCCTGGGCTTGATGCGGTGCGGCGCGGCGCGACTGGGGCTGCTGCCGGCTCCTGCCGGCTGTTGCGGCTTCGCGCGCCGCCCGCTGAGCCCACTGCTGAGTCCCTGGGCTTGACGCGGTGCGGCGCGGCGCGACTGGGGCTGCTGCCGGCTCCTGCCGGCTGCTGCGGCTTCGCGCGCCACCCGCTGAGCCCACTGCTGGGTCCCTGGGCTTGACGTGGTGCAGCGCGGTGCGGCTGGGTCTGCTGCCGGCTCCTGCCGGCTGCTGCGGCTTCACGCACCGCCCGCTGCCGGGTCCTGGGGCCCGTTCAGCCGGAGCTCGGTGCGTCGCTATGCTGGGGCTCCCGCTGGGCTGGGGCGCGGCGCGGCACGGCGCGCGCTGCTGCGTTTGCCGGCTCCTGCTGGGTCTGGTAGGTACCCCCCCCCCAGACGTCTTATTTTCGGGGGATGTCTTATATTTTTTTGCTTGTAAAAGATCGTGCCATGGCTTATTTTAGAGGCACGTCTTATTTTAGGAGAAACACGGTAGTTGGTATGTGGTGTTGGATATTATCATCATCTGACAATTTCAAATCCCCCCAAAGTAATATTTATACATGTAATTGCTGCAGACATAAAGTATCTTAATTTTAGTGAGGCTTTTGACAAAGTCCACCATGATATTCTTACAGAGAAGCTGGTAAAATGTGGGTTGGACAAGGTAACTGTTAGGTGGATTTGTAGCTGGTTGACTGACTGAACTCAAAGGGTGCTTCCTTGCCATCCTGGAAAACAGTGACAAGTGGGGTGCTGCAGGGTTCTGTGCTGGGCCCATTGTTGATCAGTGTCTTTATAAATGATTTGGATGAAAGAATTGACGGGATGTCCATCAAATTTTCAGACAACACCAAACTGGGAGAGGTAGCTAATCTGCAGAAGACAAAATTGGGGCCAAACTAAACAAAATTAAATTTCAATAGGAACAATGTAAGGTTCTAAAGATAAGCAAGAAGAACTTATAAGATGGGGAACACCTGGTTTGTTAGTAGTACATGTGAAAAGGATTGAGGGTAGATCAAAGCTTAACCTGAGTCAACAGTGTGATGCAGCAGCAGAAAAAAGCTAAAGCTATTCTTGGCTACATCAAGAGAAGTATAGTGTCCTGATGAAGGGAAGTCATAGTATTGCTTTAGTCTGCCTTGGTCAGACCGCACCTGGAGTGCTGTGTCCAGTTCTGGGCACCACAATTGTGTGTTTTTCCCATAGTGTACATGTGGGATTTTGTGTTGGCATCAGCTGGGTAAGTTCTCTTTCTATTCACTTGCTACATTTCCTTGGTCATGAGAGGGATTGGGGGGCAGGGTGTGGTTGGTTGTCTGTAAGGAGATTTGTTAGCATGTGTGAGGTGGGGAGGGCTTGTTGGGTCATGTAAGCCAGATTGATTTGTATGCTGTTGGCAGGTTCTTGTTGTTGTCTTGTTGGGCTGTGTATGTGACAAAGGGGAGCCATACTGGGGTGAAGGCATTCTCTTCTATTTGTCCCCATGTCACTTTCATTTTATTGGTTAGCTTTTCTAGTAAGGCTGCTTCCCATGTGATTTGGTTTCAGTGGTTGGGAACCACAATTTAAGAATGATATTGACAATGTAGAACATCTGCAGAGGAGGGCAGCCAAAATGATCAAGGGTCTTGTTAGGAATGGTTGAGGGAGTTGGGTATGTTTATCCTTGTAAAGAGGAGACAGAGAGGATCTTATAGTCATCTTCAATTATTTAAAAGCTGTCACATGGAAGATGAAGCAAGCTTGCTTTCTTCGGCTCCTGAGTGTAGGACCTAAACCAATGGATTCAAGTTACAAGAAAGGAGATTCTGACTAAACATCAGAATGCAAACAACTCTTCCCTTGCATGCCTATGTGGAATAATTCCTCTACTACCCCTGTGTCACAAACAGAAAGTCTAAAGAATGTAGTCCAGCCAATTGTCTTGGTGTTCTAAGACACCACCCTGTGAACTGCCCTGAGACCTTCGGGTATAGGGCGGTATAGAAAATTAATTAATTAATAATAAGACAACATGAGAATACATAGTTCTGGTATGAGACCAGAATAACTGTACATGATACATGTTGCAATGTTGGGCACAGAATTGTTTTACACCACATGGTATGTTCTTCTGAAGTTCAGAACTAAAAGTGGGACACGGTTTTCCAGTCAGGTATACTGTATGTTGCTAAGAAAGCTCTGTGTTACAAAGTTTGTGAGCCTCTGATCTTGAGGAACCTTTTTTCTCATCTGGCAAGATTCCTTTTTGCTAAATAATCAAGAAGCAGAACTTAAATTAATTGTGTTAAAATAACTATCTCCTCATTAGAAATAAATTAAAACATTGTCCAGTAGCACCTTAGAGACCAACTAAGTTTGTTCTGGGTATAAGCTTTTGTGTGCATGCACACTTCTTCAGATACATTGAAACAGAAGTCTGTGAGATAACATATGCTAGCGCTACTTTTGGTCATCTGCATACTATCCCTTGCTTTTTCCTGTAGGACTAATTGCAGTCGTTAACAGTTGTCAACAGGTTTACCATACCCATTGAGTCAATCACCCATCTCCTCCTACCCTTCTGAGAAAAACCCCACCCCACCCTCCCACTATATATAAGGGTTTGGTGACTTCTGTTTCAATGTATCTGAAGAAGTGTGCATGCACACAAAAGCATATAACCAGAACAAACTTAATTGGTCTCTAAGGTGCTACTGGACTATTTATTATTTATTATTATTTATTTCGACTGCATCAGATCAACATAGCTACGTACCTGAATCTATCTCCTCAGTACTTAGCCATGTAGAATAGATAACAAACAGGTTCCACAGTCTAGAGAAAAATTCTGACAGAAATAGGAAGCAGTGGAACACAACGTGAGTGAAAGCCTCTGCCACCACCAGTCTAAACTGCCGACCACTTTGAAGCTCAGCACTGCATTCTTTGTTTCACCCAGCATAGAATTGTATCTCAGAGTTCAAGAGCACATTCAGTCTGGAAATTTAATGTATAGACTTGGGAACAAATAACCATTAAATTTAATAAAAGTCTCACTAAGGAATCTTTTTAATTAAAACCAAATGACACATAACTGTGCAAAACAAGACTGAACAGATAAATCAACAGCCTAAATCTGTTTCATCCCACAAAGACACTAGCAGCCTGGTCCACAAGCAAGTTGGACTACTTGGATTTAGTTGAACTAAACTGGTGCATTTAGTTGGGTTTAATTTAAATCCAGATATTCTGAACTTTAATGTGACTCTTGTCTTAAATCTGAGTACATTGGTACCTCTGTTTATGAACACAATTGGTTCCGGAAGTCTGTTCATAAACTGAAGCGTTCATAAACTGAAGCGAACTTTCCCATTGAAAGTAATGGAAAGGGGATTAATCCGTTCCAGACGGGTCCGCGGAGTACTCAACCTGAAGCGTACTTAACCCGAAGCATGGGTGTAATTGGTTCCGGAAGTCTGTTCATAAACTGAAGCGTTCATAAACTGAAGCGAACTTTCCCATTGAAAGTAATGGAAAGTGAATTAATCCATTCCAGATGGGTCCGCAGTGTTCGTAAACCAAAAATTCGTAAACTGAGGTGTTCATAAACCGAGGTTCCACTGTAGTTCACTTTACAGTACTGTACTGCTTAATGGATACCTGTCACTCATTTTTGGGGGACTATGTCCTGCAAAATTGGAATTACCAATAGCTCACTGTATTGTCATGTGTAGAAAGGAAAACAATGACTTTATTACTGCTGTGGCCAGCTGCGTAAATGAGGCTCTGTTTGTGATTTCCTATCATTGCCATTTCAAATGTGGTAATGCAATCACAACCCAATGAATGAGCTTAAACTTTATATAACATTCCAAAACCAACACAGACTATGCCTTGCCTTTTATATTCTTCAGGTTTTTTTTGTTATCTTAAGGATATATAACTTTGCTGATATATAGTGGATTTGAAATCTTCACATGATAGTCCCATATTCTTGGTTATGCTTATTACTTTCTTATGAGAAATGGGGGAGGCAGGGAGTGCAACAAACTTCCCAAGATATTAACTGTTAGCTTTTCAATCTAGGAATACTTTCCACCAATGGTCATAAGGAGTGGGGAGAGAAAATCACAGCTATAATTTCTAGTTTAAACTGGGGCAAAATATATCAAAAGCTAGGTTTAGGGACGTGG
The DNA here is from genome assembly GCF_963506605.1 of Zootoca vivipara. NCBI lineage: Eukaryota > Metazoa > Chordata > Lepidosauria > Squamata > Lacertidae > Zootoca > Zootoca vivipara. The sequence goes on from NC_083283.1 coordinate 48,586,325, forward strand.
GTGGTGCTGTGGTCTAAACCACAGGGCCTAGGGCTTGTGGTTGGCAGTTTGAATCCCTGCGACGGGGTGAGCTCCCGTTGTTCGGTCCCATCTCCTGCCAACCTAGCAGTTCAAAAGCACGTCAAAGTGCAAGTAGATAAATAGGTACTGCTCTGGCGGGAAGGTAAATGGCGTTTCCGTGTGCTGCTCTGGTTCGCCAGAAGCAGCTTAGTCATGGTGGCCACATGACCCAGAAGCTGTCTGCAGAGAAACACCAGCTCCTTCGGCCAGTAAAGCGAGATGAGCACCGCAACCCCAGAGTTGTCCGCGACTGGACTTAACAGTCAGGGGTTTTATACCTTTACCTAGGTATAAAAGGGAGTTATGGAAAGTATCTGTGGCGTGTCCTTAGTTAATAAGAAATCAGATAAGGAAATAAGGATGATAGCTGTAGTAGTATGTAGTAATATAATATAATATAATATTACTAGTTATTCCCTGCCTATCTGACTGGGTTGCCCCAGCCACTCTGCATGGCTTTCAACAGAATATAAAAAAATATAATGAAACATCAAACATTGTAAGCTTCCTGATTGAGGGCTGCTTCATAAAATATTTAGCAGTTAGGAAACTTTTGAGTTCCCAATAACTTCTTCATGCAGGATATTAAACAAAAAAGTAGAGGAAAGGGAACAAATCTGGGCATAATAGAATCATCTCAAAACTTTGTGATATTACTTGGCTTTGTCTGATAAACTTAACAGTTATGTAGAGAGATGCAAAGGAAAAAAATGGTTTATATTGATTTCATTTATTAATTAAATTAAATTAATTAATTAAATCTCTCACAGAGGAACCTAGACCCCATGTGACTCATACATCTTCTTGGCTGGGTTATTTAACCTGCTGCTATTATTACCTTCACTATACGTGCCCTGATTTGAATTTTGCTTTGTACCTGGTAACTGATACCCATTAGTGTTTCATGTTATTCTTAATAAAAATTATATGATATTTTAGTGGGTCCTAATAAGCATACAGTATTACCCTTCTGGGTTTGGGGGGATTTTTTTCTAATGGGCTAATATGGCTACTTTTAGGAATACTTTGTTATTTCATCTGCCTATTCTTGATACACTCTTTTGTGGGCATCTCAACCCTAATGCAGGGACCCAGGTGGCGCTGTGGTTAAACCACTGAGCCTAGGGCTTGCTGATCAGAAGGTCGGCGGTTCGAATCCCTGGCCACATGACCTGGAAGCTATACGCCGGCTCCCTCGGCCAATAATGCGAGATGAGCGCGCAACCCCAGAGTCGGTCACGACTGGACCTAATGGTCAGGGGTCCCTTTACCTTTACCTTTACCTTTACAACCCTAATGCATCGAATCTACACAAACGCATAATAAATTTAAATATCTTTTGTGACCTCGTCTAAATGCATGTAAAGTATGCTTTTTGTGATATATTCTTCTCCTGGATATATTGATAAAAACACATTTAACTTTGTACAAAAGGTCAAAAGTATAAGAAATAGCTTCAGTTGTTGTAATGTACGGCAATACAGAATAATCAAATGGCCACAGTCAATCCTTAGAGGGCAAATACAGTGCACTGCATTGTGTGGGTTTTCTTGTATGTGAGGCACTTTATTCTGAAGTTGAAAAGAGTTCAAGAACAAACATCACATACAGGCTCTCAAAGGAATGTTAGCATATTTTCTCTGTCAGATATTTTTTTTTCAAAAGGAGAGAAAATTATAGCGTTCTGTGTGTGTGGCTTACTATTAGCAGATAAATGAGTGATCAGAATGCTATCATGTTACAAAAAGTATCCACTGCAGCCAATTGTACAGTACTGTTATTGAACATTTCCCACAATTCAGTAGGCATAGAACTACAGTATTCCATGTGAAACAAAAAGCAAAATTAGCATGTTGTTTCTCTTATACTAAAGTGGACCAATGTGTCTCTCCATATTTTTACTTGTTCTTTAAAGTGCTTTTTTGTTGTTGTTACTGTGACATTTTTAGGGCAGAAATCTCTGCTACAAGCAGCTCTCAAAGTGGCATGCAAAATAAAACATCTCTATAAACCAGTCCGAATAAAACAGCCATAATTAAAACATCTGACATAACAACAAAACACAGCCCAGCAGCAAAATGAAATTGCTAAATATGCTTGGAATATATCATTTTATCATTACATCAGCCTGCCAGTAACATCTTCTATGCTTTCACAAATGTTCTGTGAAACATAGCTGAGCCTTCCCAACAGACATAAGTGCATTAGGATAAAGATGTAGAAGGAAGTGTTCTCTCGGGTACTTAGCACATCAAATTGGGTCTGAAGCTAGGTAGGTAACCAGTGCAAATGAATCAGAATGAGAGTATTGAGTTCTCTGCAAAGTGAGCTCATTTTCAAAGGCAGCCCCCCCCCTACAAAATTCTAATAAGCTATAACCCTAAAACAAAAGAAAAAGTATTTGAGAACAAGGAAATGGGAGAGTATATTTTAAGGTCAGCAAGCTTGCAGTAGTTTAAGGTCTTGGAGTGTGAAACACAATCTTGTTTCATTTATGTAAATCCCCCCCTGCTGATGTGGAAGCCAAGACTCAGCAAACTACAAACACAACTGAGTTATGAGATTCTGACCTGGTCTGCATGACGTGGTAAGACAAACTGAGATTGCCCAAATGTACCCGCTTCAAGAGAACACCTTGCAGCTGTGCTAAGACAAACTTTATATTAGCATGACGTGACAGTAAAAAGGCCCAGGGACTAGAAAAGTGGCCGTAATCTATCCAGGAAGCACCACATATGTGAGACCACACTATAGTCTGTCTTACGGTGCCATGTGAACCAGCCCAGAGTATGACCGAAAGGCCCTGCAATAACCCCCAAAGGTAAAGGGGCCCCTGACCATCAGGTCCAGTCGTGTCCGACTCTGGGGTTGCGGCGCTCATCTCGCTCTATAGGCCGAGGGAGCCGCTGTTTGTCCGCAGACAGCTTCCGGGTCATGTGGCCAGCATGACAAAGCTGCTTCTGGCGAACAGAGCAGCGCACAGAAACACCGTTTACCTTCCCGCTGGAGCGGTCCCTATTTATCTACTTGCACTTTGATGGCTTTCAAACTCCTAGGTGGGCAGGAGCTTGGGACCGAGCAACGGGAGCTCACTCTTGACTGGACTTCAGTGGTTAGCATTTGTAGAGTAAGGCTACGACTTTACACACATTTAACTTGTGCACATTCAGCTTTATGTGCTTGGCAAAATAAAATAAAAAGGCGGCGGAAAGGGGTTGGGCATCAGGGAAAGAAGACATTGGCAAGACCTCTCCTCCTTGCCGAGGGGAGGAGTTGCGAGCGGGAGCCATTTCCTGCTCCAGCAGGGGGGCGTATTCAGCCCCCTGCGTCAGCCTTTCTCTGCTGTCGTGCCAGGCCCTGTCAGCTAACCAATAGGACTGGCTGGTGGGCAGGGTTGGGCTGCATTTAAGCGGCCGTGGCAGCGCTGGTCTCCATTCAGCTTCCTGGATTCATTGGATCTCTGGCCCACCCTCCTTTTAGGTCATTTCTTTGCTTTTGACCTTGCTGTGGACTTCGGTCAGTTGCCCAGGGGGCCTGGTAGGAGTTTTTGTCCATTTGGCAAATTGGCACCAGCCTCTTGGTTTTTCGCCTACCTCATAGCAATTCGTCACAGCTTTATGGCATTGGCGGTTAGGCATTGGAATATGTGTAGTGTGTTGGAGGGCAGGTTGTGGCCATCCTCCTCCTCTTTTGGGTATTCCGTTAAAGGGATCCGGCGGCCGTGGATCCTGTCTGATGCCCTGCTGGTGACTAGGGCCATGGCACGGCCCCCGGTGACACCAGGGGAAGCTTCCAGTTGTATTTGCTTCAACAAGCTCCTCTCACTGGTTGTTAACCCTCAAATGACTCCCCGCTGAGCAGGGTGGAGTCATACATAGATTGTTTATCCAATGTTTAAGCCAATACCACTCACATGCTGTAACCAATAAAGTTGTGGTCTTATTTTGCCCATTAACCTAAAATGCATGTGTCCTTGTGTCTTATTTAACTCTATGCGGGTGGCGGGTCCTCGACTTGCAGTCCCACCCACCATTGCACCCAATGTGTTTTGATTATTCGCAATTTTGACTTTAAGTGTGCAATCCCCAGAACATAACCCCTGTGTAAGTTGCAGGCTTACTGGAGGTGAATTATCTCTAGACTTTCTTTTTGAGCCACTCAGGAAAACTGATTTGCAGTAGAATCATACAGATGAAAGGAAATATTTCTTTCAGGTTGGCCCAAGCCTTTTTGTTGCATGAGGCAACACGTGAGATGCCATTCCCTGACCCCAATTCCATGTACTGGCAACTGACTGGACTGGAAGTTGAACTTTGCTTCAACAAATGGCTACAGCATAGTGTTAATGGATCTTACTGCTCAGGGCACAATGCATAGGATTGCAGCCATGTTGATATTAAGAAGCTGATACTATGTTGTGTACATTTTTGCTTTTAATGGATCAACACAGCTGTCTGTATTTTTTGTTTCTCTTTGGGTATGTGGCTATGAACTCTCCTTAGGGGCACGGCTATAGGTAGCATCAGTAAGTGGGCGGAGGGCAGCAATTACCTGATCTTTTGTCACTGGCATTGCTATGGCTTACTGGGAGGGAGGGGGGAGCTGCAAATGCACCAGTAGAGCCAATCTAGACCTCCTGTGAACAAGTTTGCACTGTGCTGACCTCACTGCTGCTTCACCTTCTCCCTCCCAGTAATCTGCAGCAACACTGGTGACAGGAGGTCAGGAGGTCATCTTATATTTGTGAATCACCCTGGGATCTTTGGATGAAGGGTTGTATACAAATTTAATAAATAATAATAAACAACACTGCTGCCACACCTTGCAAATCCATACTGGCTCCTGGGGCTATCTACTGAATCCAGCAAAATATAGAAGAAAGTTACTAAATACTTAAAACTAAATTGCTTCCCAGTCATGCATATACATTACTTTAATCTTATTATCCATTACTGCCTATTCAAAACCATAGCTTAATTGTTCAAAACCATAGCTTAAAACCATAGCTTAATTGTTTTGTCCAGTTGTTTAAAAGTCTCATTCTTGCTTCCCAAACTCAACCATATATAATAGGACAGTTTAAACTTTTTTTTTTTAAAGTTTCAGTTCTTCACATTTCCCATAAGCCCCAGCCAACATGGCTAAAGTTCAGGGATGATGGGAGTTGTAGTCGAGTTACATCTGGAGGCCTATAGGCTTCCATGCCCTGATCTATGGATACAGAATTCCTATGCTGCATGACATAAATTTTACTCTAGTCCCTCATTCCTCCATCTTTCACAACATTTTCTGGATTAAGTTGGAATAACACCATGAATTTAATGGATCTTATTCTCCAATTAGGGCCCAGGTGGCGCTGTGGGTTAAACCACTGAGCCTAGGGCTTGCTGATCAGAAGGTCAGCGGTTTGAATCCCTGTGACGGGGTGAGCTCCCGTTGCTTGGCCCCAGCTCCTGCCAACCTAGCAGTTCGAAAGCACGTCAAAATGCAAGTAGATAAATAGGAACCGCTACAGCGGGAAGGTAAACGGCGTTTCCATGTGCTGCTCTGGTTTGCCAGAAGCGGCTTTGTCATGCTGGCCACATGACCTGGAAGCTATACGCCGGCTCCCTCGGCCAATAATGCGAGATGAGCGCGCAACCCCAGAGTCTGTCACGACTGGACCTAATGGTCAGGGGTCCCTTTACCTTTACCTTATTCTCCAATTAATCTTTATAAGACTGCAGCCTAAATCTAGCATTTTGAACTTGCTAGGTAGAACAGACAAATGAAAAAGAAATAAACAGAAAATTTTAAGTAAATAGGGTTAAGAGATGTTTCTTCTTGATACAGTAAAGGGACAGTTGTTGAAACATGTTAAGAATTAAAGGGTCCCCCCCCCCCCCGCAGGATTTATGCTAATGTGCACAGAAAAATATTTATCTGCTGATGTGTGACAGATGGTAAATTGTTTCAGCTGGAGAAAAACAATAACAAACTGGGTGTAATTTACAGTGCCATCTAAATTATATTTTCCTTTGCATGTTTTAGGAGAAGAGACAGTTAAACTATATACCGTTTCTGTTTCCTTCCCTCCCTCACCCCATATGTCTAAGAGCCAAATCCCTTTTATGCATAAACCATAGATTGTGTCACAAGATTAGACAGCAGGGTTTTTATGAAACTAAAACAAACCATCTGTTTTGAAAGGCCCGTTCAGAAACTTTTCTGGATTTAATGAACATTAGTTGCAGTCTCTCGACATTATTTTAATTCAAAAGATGGTCTTATAAGAATTAGTAAAATGGAGAATTAAAGAAATGCATGTGGCGTGAATGAGTGCTTGTCTTAACTTGCCAAAATGAAGGTTGCCTAACACTTTTCTATGTAAACCCATTTTCAGTCTATTTCTGAAGTGTTTGGAACTGAAATGTCAATGACTGTTCCATATATAAACCCTCACATATATGATGACACATTTGCTATAATAGATATTGTCAAGATGGTTTGTACCCTATGCATCAACCAGAGTGCATAGTTGATGTGAACACACGCTTTGCCATTCAGCAATTGGATTTGAACCATAAACAACTATGCAGTTGAAACTTGGTTATGTCACATTAACAGCCATGGAGAGTCTTGGGAGTTGTAGTTCATTAAGGGTGCTAGGAATTGTAGATATGTGAGGTCAGCAAACTTAACAAACTGCAATTCCCAGGATTGGGGGGTGGGGGGAACTATGACTTGTAAAATGATAAGGGACGCTTTAAATGTATGGTGTGCATGTGAGGAAATTGGGCTTTGTAGCATGCATTGGGGCACGGCTGGGCCAGCCATGAGGCAAAGTGAGGCAACCGCTTTGGGTAGTAGGATCCACAGGGGCAGCAGATCCAGTCTCCAAGGAATGCACTCCTCAGAGGCTGAATCTGCCACCGCCTCAGCAGCCCGCCCCCCATGCCCTAGAGGTGGGAGGAGACATTTAGTGCCTTCTATTTGCCAAGAGACCACTGTGCAATGTTGCCTCCATAGTGATCTCATGTGAATAGGAGGCTCTGGTCTCCTCCTACTTCAGGGGAGGAAATTGTGAGGAGTGCCCTCTGGGGTCTCGTCCAATATGATTCAGAGTGGGTTCCACAACGGCCTTTGATTCTCACTTCAACCATTGGGTAAGGTTGATTTGATTCCCTCCCCCTTGTTCCTGATGTAGATCTTTACCGCCCCCCTTCTTCCATGTTGGGGGGCCGGCACATGCCATTTTGTGGTTTGCCTCAGGTGCCAAAATGTCTTGGGCTGGTCCTGCATTGAGTGGTTAGGGATTCCCTTCAACCTACCTTCTGGGTAGTATTCAACTAAATACATGCACAAGTCGATTGACTCCCAGTTGCTCAATGGGGCTTTCCACCCCTCTCACCCTCACTGTGTGCCCCCTGGTTATCCTAAATCTGCTCCAGAGACGTGGAGAAAACCACCAGAACAGATTAGGCAGCACATGGGGGGGGGGAAGAATTGGAGGAAGTCCACTTGTTCTGCTCATGCAAAGTACCACTGAGCGTTATGTCGAATACAACCCTCTGTCCTGTAGATACCATACTGGTAGGGACCTTTATGTAAAGTGTTCCCCAAGTTGCAGGGAAGCCTTCTGCTTTTCCTGTTTTTCAGCATAAAAGAAGGGAAGGACTCTTCTAGCTATGTATTCTGGAACAGAAGAGCAGGCATGGGGAAGTTTTGGCTCTCCAGATGTTGTCAAACTACAACTCACATCCTTGTTCCATGTTTGTGAGCAACACAATGTGCATGGCAGAAGAGATTGCTGGTTATCTGACCAATAGGTTGCAATTAGTATTATTAATCTTTTGGTGCTATTTAACTCCTGTCTGCCCAGCTTAAGATATTAAATTCCTGCAATAATGATGTGAAAGTGCTTGCTTGAGCAACCTTCCCTCCCTCCTGAAATAATACCAGTACTATTCCCTTAACACCTGTGGTATTTGATCCTGTAAATGAAACCTGGGGGTAAAGCTTGCAAAGTTGCAAATGTTGAGCAAAAGCCATACAACCTTATCATAAAATAAATCCTTGTGCCCTTTTCTGCAAACAGCCCTACAATTGTTAGCTCAGGGTTGAAAATGTGCATTCCAAGACATAAATATCCTTCGGACTGAAGCAGTGGTTTTCCACACTCCAGAATAACTTCATATGGCTCAGTAGAGGTATTCACATTTCACAATAAATACTAAGCTCACCGACTTGTAGATTTAGCAACAGGTTTTTGACACTTCTGGGGAAATCAGTGGGCCTTTGTGTATGTCTAAGCATGCTCATGGGCACCCAGGGACATACATGTGTGCGTGCTCATATGGACACACAAGGAAGCCTACTACATCCCTCCAAAAGGTAATTAGTTTTTATTGTCTCATTATCTTCTGAGCAATATGTTGGGCCCTGGGGGTGCCAGTGCTCATTTTATTCCACTTGAACCTCTGCACCTTAGTTTCCAAAAAACTCCTGCTTTCTGCTCTGCTACAGTACAGACAGGAGATGGAAAGCATAAGGAGCATAGTGGTACCCAGATGTCAGGTCGCAATCTTCTTAGCCTTCATCTGGAAGGCAGGATAACTATGGCTTTACCATCACTCCTATGAAATGTTAGTTCTCTAGCTTCAAGGATTTTGCCCATCTCCCTGATTTTATTTATTTATTGCATTTATATCTTTTTCTCTAAGGAGCATAAATTGGTGTGCGTAGTTCTCCTCCTCAGCTAATCCTGACAACTCCTCTGTGAGGTAGTATAGGTTGAGTGACTAGCCCAAGATCACTCAGTAAACCTCATGGCCAAGCAGGGATATGACCCCTGGTCTCTCAGGTCCTAGTATGACACTAACCATTACACCGCACTGGCTCTCAGGTGATAGCAACACATTCAGACAAATTGTATAGTTCAGCTCTCTTGGAATTGTGCACCACTTCAACATCTAGATATGGGAATCATGTTGTATGCTGCCTTGCAAAAAAACAAAAGCAAAATAACTTCCTTGCTCATGTAAAACATCTCCTTGTCATACCAGGTTTTTTACGAGCATAGAAAGGTGTTTTGTTTTTAACATGAAAGTTATAGGGGTTGCAGCCCTTTGCATTCTTACTAGAGTAAGTTCCATGAACTCAACAGAATTTAGAAATAAGTTCAATGGAAATCCTTCAGGTAGGCATGAATGCAACTGAATTCTATGTTGTTGTTGTTTAGTCGTTTAGTCGTGTCCGACTCTTCGTGACCCCATGGACCATAGCACGCCAGGCACTCCTGTCTTGCACTGCCTCCCGCAGTTAGGTCAAACTCATGTTCGTAGCTTCGAGAACACTGTCCAACCATCTTGTCCTCTGTACATAAGCCCAGAATATGCACAGAATCGAGCTGCATTTATATCCACATGAAAAATGGCTTTGCACTTCCATTTACTATTTCAGCGGAATGGAGAGTTCTGGCAGCTCTTCCTGCTAGGCTTTGCCGCCTTCCCTAGCCAGGTGTTTTCCAGATGTTGTTGGGCTACAACTCTCATCACCTTCAGACAGCATGGCAAATGGCCAGAGATTATGGAAGTTGTATTCCAAAGTATCTGGAGGGCTCCAGGTTGGGGAAGGCTGGCTCAGTCAGCTCCTTCAGACTCTGTCCTCCGTTTTAAAAAAAAGTTGTTCCTTTGACTTTTGGGACAAAATGATAACACTATTTTTAGGGGCAAATCTACACATGCTATGATTTGTTCTGATTTTTTTTTTAAGATAGGGTAGAAGGAGATCTTAGGGGATTTAAAAATAGGATATGGATAAAAAGCACAAATATTTTTCTAAACTTTCTACTGTAAAATCTCCTCTCAATAAAGGAGAAGCCTAGTTGTCAAAAATTGTTGCCAGTATTATTCTTGAAGTGAAGGAGACTTGCCCAGGCAGAGAACTTTGAGGACTGAAGTCTGAATCATCAAAGTGAATGCAAGCTAGGCTTATTTTTCATATGTTTTGTATTGTGGTTAAACAACTGTTTAAGACTTTAGAAGCAGCTTGTTAGTGTCCATGTGGATATAATTTAACTGTCTTTTTTCCTCACTCATATTTGCATTTTGACATTTTAAAAGACAGTGGTAAAGTATGAAAATAAACAAAAGAGAGGAATGAGACCATAAAACAAAGTGCAATTGTTTTCAGAAAAGCCAGATGTAATACTGGAAATTGCAGTGTGATACTTCAGTATATTTATTTTTTTTAAAGAGAACAATACAAAGAAGTAAGAAGAGTGCATATGAACAGTAACAGCAAGAAATGGTTAGAAATCAGGAGCACTGAAGCTCAATTATTCTGCAAATACACCAGCATAATTCTCTGTGCAGAAATTAATTTAAATAAGAATAATTGAAATGAGAAGGTGCAAAAACATTTTCAGACTGCATTTGTCCAGAAGCTATTTGTTTTGTGGGAACTAAAAGTTGCTATCATTTCTATTATTTTATTATTAAAAGCCAATTGTGGCCTATAAAGAACAGCATATTTTTTTACCATGGAATCATTGTGCAGTTCTGGGCAAGATCCATATGTAATCCAGCCTGGCCCATAAGATTGGTTGGGCATGGCTTCCTGTGAGAGCAAATAAATTGACAAGACTGGGTACAAAAACCTTAGTCCAAACCTAGCTAGATTGCCTGGGGCTATTGTGAGGATAAAATGGATGGTTGTGAAAACCATGTCTACTACCTTGAGCTCCTTGGATTGAAGGTTGTGATTAAAAAAGTAATTTTTTAAGACTTATAATTTCAGTGGTTTAAGTATACCTAGCAGGGGGATGTGTCTAGATGTAATGCTGAAACATGGTTTAGTGTTATGAGAGCAAGCTGCAGTGAGTCTCAAGTCTTATGTTCCTCCTCCCCTATGCTCCTTTAGTGTAACTGCAAAGAGGAGATTTGAAGCTTCCTCTTCTCTTTTAGCAGTTAACATGCCATCTGGACCTAAACTGTGTGGAACTAGGGGCTCTGGTCTATATGTGTCAATTACTATCCATCTGTATAGAAAGAATATGTGTTCAAGTCCAACCAAGAGTTGCAGTGCATTGCAGCAGTAATTTGGGCACCCTAGGAACTTGGATTATAAGGTTTATCACAGAAATAGAAAGGCTGATTATATGAACAGGGTTTAAATGGGATAGGCAATTGCCTCGTTGAATCCATAGAGAAGATTTGGCATGGACAAAATGTCCAAATGAGAAAGAGACGAAGCAATGTGCAAGTATTTTGGAGACACTGGGCTGGTGATACTTAAGAGATGGTAAGGTGATAGGAGACTGATAGGCCTACTTGAGCTTCAGATAGAGACCAAAATGTAAATAGATTGGCCTGCAGAGACATGGGTGGCTGTTCCAAAATCAGAGGGGAGAAGGAAAGGTCAGAACTGGAGTGAGAGACAGAGAAGTGCAGATATTATCCACCATGAAGCAAAGGGCTAGAGAGGTGTTGCTGTGAGTTGCAATACTGTAGTATCAACAATGTCCTTCAATAAATCAGCTAAATCTTTTCCCCCATACATATCTTCTCCTGTAATGGAACCTGTGTTCCTGGCAAGAAAGGAGGTCAGCAAACTTCCATCTCCCCTGGGCCCAAACTAGTGTGGTTTGCCATTTATTGAGACACCCTGCCCAGACTCTGAAGAACAAACTGGTGCAGGAATTATAACACCTAAAATGGTATAACTGGCTGGGTATGCCTCTTTGCACTACATGATATTCTTTTGGTAACCTTTATTGGTATTTTGGAAACTTTGGGGTGACAATGATGATACAATGTCATCAGATAATACCTAATGTTCAAGTTTATTGCTGTGAGGTTCAGTGTTTGAGATGACTGTGTTTAGTTTAATTTTTATAATGTTTTCATTGTGTTTGTTTTTTGATACGCACTGCTGTGAAGTTACTGTAAGTGTTCTATGAGCAGGGTACAAATAATAAACGGATTGATTGACTGAATTGGAACATGGCTGGGGACAGCTGCTATAATGCGATGTAATAATAGTATCACAGCTGGCAAAAAACATAACAGGCTACACTTATCCAAAATAGCACCCTGAAGTAACTTAAGGGAGCCACTGCATGTTCTGTTGCATTGATACTTGTGTGGCGATATGCCCTCCTTCCCCAGAATAAAGACTCATGACGCCAGGTTTAAGATTTAATTAATTGGGTGGTTAAGGCCACAACTTTATTAAATATGCATGTAGAGCGGAATTGGCTTAGGCGTTGGAACCTACCAGACTATATCCGACTCCAACCCGTGTGTTGAAGTCTGTGAGAAGTTAACCACCAGAAAGGAGCCCCGCGACGTAGATCTACTAGAGCTCCTCCTGTGGCCACCGATGGGGCGTGCCTTACGGCCCAGGCAACTCCCGGCTCAGGACCAAGCCTCGCCCCCGGAATCCTTTAACGGAATTACCTCTCCAAGATAGGGCAGCTGATGACGTACTTGCCCCTCCTCCACTGATTGTTATGCAAATTTCCAACGCCTAACCGCCTAACCTAAGTTGTGACGACATGCTACGAGGTAGGCGAAAAACCCATCATGGCTAACCCAGTATGGGAAAAATCCTACCCAGCCCCCTGGCCAGCCAGGGCAACCAACTGACGTCCATAGCAGCGTCCCCTTGCCTCTTATTAAGGGGTGGGCGGGCGGGTGAATTGTTCGCTCCGGCGAACAGCGAAGGGAAGAGGAAGCTCTCCCGCCTGCGGGGGCCTTTAAACGGTGTGGCCCCGCCCCGACCAGCCTCATTGGCTGGTCGGGGTGTGACGCAGGCGGGAGCGCACCATCGCGCAGGGGCTGAACTCTCAGCCCCTACGCGATGGTACAGTCGGGCTGGCCCACAACCCCACCTCCGACGCAAGCGCGGAAGTGGCTTTGTGTGGCGATATGCCCTCCTTCCCCAGAATAAAGACTCATGACGCCAGGTTTAAGATTTAATTAATTGGGTGGTTAAGGCCACAACTTTATTAAATATGCATGTAGAGCGGAATTGGCTTAGGCGTTGGAACCTACCAGACTATATCCGACTCCAACCCGTGTGTTGAAGTCTGTGAGAAGTTAACCACCAGAAAGGAGCCCCGCGACGTAGATCTACTAGAGCTCCTCCTGTGGCCACCGATGGGGCGTGCCTTACGGCCCAGGCAACTCCCGGCTCAGGACCAAGCCTCGCCCCCGGAATCCTTTAACGGAATTACCTCTCCAAGATAGGGCAGCTGATGACGTACTTGCCCCTCCTCCACTGATTGTTATGCAAATTTCCAACGCCTAACCGCCACTCGAGCCCACCCTGGCTCGCCGCCAATCCGCTCACATGTAGTCATCTCTTGCCAATTCGTGGGTATAACATAAACATTATTCAATTATTCAATATTATAACGTTATTAAGGGGGGCTGTGGTCCTAATCTCTTATTCGCCTAGTTATGTACACTAAGATGTAGCCAATCGTGGATTGCTGTAATTATGTTTTCGAGCCAGATATCATTCCCCATAGGCGATAGATGCACACCGTCATGACGATACAGGGCTGCTTCACTCTGTTTTAGGGTTGGGTGCGAGACTACGCGGCCATTCAAGGCTAACACTCTGCGGATCACGAAAGAATTCAAGCGCCGCCTAGTTCTGTTCATAGCGATCGGGCAACGTCCATCGCGCCAAATGCGCCTCTCCAGCAAGGATGACCAAAGCACCGTCATCCCCGGGCAGTAATCCAATAGGGTATCAAAATCACGGAATATTTGCAACTTCAAGTCCACTGCGTTACGGTAGGCAAGGTCGTTTTCCCCTAACTGCAGCACAAGCAGGTCAGGGTAGCCAAGTGAAGCAGCCCGGCTTTCGAGGGTCGGCAACAGCTCGTTCCACTTCATGCCTCTCTTTGCAATCCAAGACACTCTCACGGATGCTGGGAGGCCCAGCCCGTGCCCCAGGCCCACTTCCATCGCCCTTTCGCGGGCCCAATGAACCACGCTGTGCCCGGCTATCCAAACGCGCACTATCCGGCCACCTGGAAAACAAAGTGACAACCTGGGATCAGCTGTATGCTACGTACGAATGTACCTTTTGTATGCGTTTGATTTCCACCTTCCCAGGTCCTGAATCCTCTCGGAAGAAAGGCCCAGGTGCATGGCTGAAGTAGCTGCACCAATCCTGAAGGAGTGGGGTGAGAATTCGGTAGGGTTATACCCGCAAGAGGCGATGGCCTTGCGCATGACCCTGGTGAACTGCTGGCGGGTAAGCCTGGCCTTGTCCGGGTGAATAAGGAAGGGACCTGGGCCTGCCGGACGCAGATGAAGGAACCTCCTGGTATCTTTTACTGGACACGGACCCGCGGCCCCTGTCGCAGGGAGGCGTACAACGGCACCCTTTCCCTTCTGGTCGGTCTTTGAACGTCGGATGTGTACTAGAACCTGGGTGTCGGACAGTGACACATCCCCTATTAGAATACCCCGTGTGACACCATCCGATTGGTCCTCGCAGACCACCTCCCCTACTCTGAGCGCCCCAAAGTAGGCAATCGAAAACGCAGCTGAAAATAAGCGCGCCTCGAATTTCGACCAGCAAAGGATTCTCAATTGCTTGTGTATCTGAACCAACATGTCAAACGTGATAGGCCGCCTGTTGTCACTGGCTGGAGGCTGGAGCCGACGCCAGCCCTCCATAGCCCTGCGTAAGTGGAAGTTATCGCACGGGTCTATGAAATAAAGTGATTTTGAGAAGAATGTTATGGCTGCTGCGTGAATTTGAAGGGTCCTAGCGGCTCGCCCCAGATTCCTCAAATGCACCATGAATTGCATAACCTCTTCCTGGGAAGGCGGACCAGGAGAAGGACCCGTGGTTCCTTTCTGCCTAAACTTATTGAAATCTGACCAGGCCCGCTTATACGAGTTAAGGGTAGAGGGGGCAACCGACGCAAATACTCCCTTCAGAATTTCGCGCTCCCAAGGTTCCATAGATGTTCCGGGAACGGCTCTGGCCACAGGCGTGCCTCTGGTGCCAACGAGCGGAGGCGGTCCATCTGGAAGCGAGACAAAGCATCTGCGATATTATTGTTAAGCCCAGGCACAAATTTGGCTGAGAAATGCATGTTGAATTTCAAGCTGAGTAGGACAAAATGGCGTAAGAGAGATGACACTCTCGGAGATCTTGATGATTGGCGAGCGAGGACGCTGACCACCGCTTGGTTGTCGGTTCTGAAGCAGACTCGCCGATCCCTGAATTCCGCGGACCATAGGTGCACTGCTACAACTATGGGGAAAAACTCTAAGAAAGTTAAATCGCGTGTAATGTCTGTGCCCTGCCAGCTGGCCGGCCAATGCTGCGCACACCATTTACCTTTGAAATAGACTCCGAAACCCAAAGAACCAGCCGCGTCTGACTGTACCTGAAAATCGGAATGCAGAACCAAGCTGTCCTGCCACAGGGAAACTCCGTTATAATTCTCCAGAAATGTAAGCCAGGACTCCAGGTCAGCCTTAACGCCTCGAGGGAGTCGCTTCCTGTGGAAGGGCTTTGTTAAACCTGCCGTAAGTCTGGCTAATCGCAGGCAGAAGGGGCGGCCTGGTGATATTACCTTGCACGCGAAATTCAGGTGACCCAGGAGAGATTGGATCTGTCTAAGTGTAAGTTTTTTGCAGGGGATGAGCTGTCTAATAGTCTCCTTAAGGCCCTTAATTTTGTCCGCAGGCAAACGAGACGTTTGCTCTACTGTGTCTAATTCTATACCTAAATAAGTTAAACGTGAGACGGGCCCTTCAGTTTTATCTGCTGCTAACGGCACCCCCAGCTCGTAAGCAAGGGCCGAAAATGCTTGCATCAGGCCTGCACACTCCGTACTATTTGCCCTAGCCACGAAGAGAAAGTCATCCAAATAATGCGAGACTCCAGAAAGGCCAGTTTTAAAGCGCAGGGCCCAATCCAGGAACGTGCTAAAGGCCTCAAATGCAGAGCATGCCACGGAACAACCCATAGGCATGGCTTTGTCGATGAAATATGCCCCGTCGAACCTAAAGCCCAGCCATCTGAAGTCCTGTGGGTGAACCGGCAGGAGGCGAAATGCTGATTCGATGTCACACTTTGCCAACAAGGCACCCTTACCAAATTGCCTTACAAGCTTCACTGCCTGGTCAAAGGAGGCATATTTCACCGTGCAAAGCTCCTGGGGTATGCCATCATTTACGGATCTGCCCTTCGGATGAGAGAGATTATGAATGAGCCTAAATTCGCCTGGCGCTTTCTTAGGGACTATTCCCAAAGGGGAAATGTGGAGTTCGGGTATGGGAGGCACTGCAAAAGGACCCGCCACGCGACCCGCCGTAATCTCCTTGTTGATTTTCCTAATCGCTATGTCGGGTCTTTCCCTAACAGATTTCTGATTGGGGGGGTTGCTCGAAAGGGGTGGGATTTTTACTGGGATTCTAAAACCGGAGGAGAACCCCTCCCAGAGGTAGGTAGCCGCCTTTCTATTGGGATAGTGATCTAAAAGGAGTTTCAGGGGGCCGAGCTTTATAGGGGAGAGAGACAGAGTGAGTGATGTATTAGAACCGATTGCTGCCTGTTCCCTGGGGGGCGCCACCTGCGTGCCTGGGGCCCTGGTGAGAATTGCCTCGCCCGCCGCGAAAGGACTGCCTCCCTTTGAAACATGACACTCCAGGGTGCTGTCCTAGACATTTCTCGCATTCATGCGTATATTTACAATTGGGCCGCTGACAGATGCCCTTATTATATTCCCAGCAGACCCTGCGGCGCGGGTCCCTCCTGGGTTCAAACCTGCCAGACTTAGGGGGATCCGTCTGCTTCCTTTCCACGTATGGGACCACGTGGTAACTCCAAAAATGCTGGTTGCGCTGATCCCATCTGGTCTTTGGATTCTGAGACGCGTTCCTACGAAAGTCTTCATCGTAGTTTAAAGCCGCCGCCTCCCCGGCCATCTTATTTGCCAACCTAACGTCAGCTACATAGGCCCACAAGTGCAAGGCCCTCTTGGGGTATGCAGCAGAGATAACTGCCGCCCAGATGTGGATGCCATCTAACCAGTTTTCGAACGTACGGTCGGCGCGGGGGGTCTTATATCTGCGCCTACCGTAGTCCTTCCTCTTTTCGCCCTTTCCCAATGTGCGCGACAAAGGCAAAAGGGTGAAAACATCAATAAAATCCCCGTTCAAAATCTTTTCCCTCTTTTTATTTGACAAATGCGAACCCAAGAAAATGTCAGTGTCAGAGTTGGTGGAATATTTTGAATCTGGCACTAAGGCGCCATCCCTCCATTCTAAGGTCCCTTTAAAACCCTTGGGATGGGCGCTTGATCTCCGCCTATGTATCCAAAGAGGAAGGCCCGTCTGGTCTTCCGCAATCCCCCAATAATCCTCCATCGGTATGTCGCCATCCGATTCGGAGGTCGTACCTGAATCGTCCGAGTCGTCCTTGCTCCTCTTGCGCTTTTCGGTCTTCTTCTTGGCTTTCCCTCCTTGACGCTCTTCCTCGATCCTTGGCTCATTCTCGGTACCTCCTCCAGGTCTGGAAGTACCATCGTCCCCAGACGTATCGGAATCCCCGGGCCCCTGCTGCACCAGGGCTTGCTCAAGCTGGGCCGCCCGGTGACCTGCCGACGGCTGAGTGGAAGAACCTGCAGAATGAGACCCCTCCCTCTGCCCTTGTGAGTTGGAGGCATTAGCGCGCGCCTTCTGCCTTCGTGTCCGCGGGGCTTGGCTCACGTTGCTACCCCGGTCGGAACTAGAGCTGGAAAAAAGAGAAGCAGAGGTACAGGGCAAATCGCTTTCTGTCAAACCGGTGTCAAGGATGAAATCCTGCGACTCACCTGGCTCGTCCTGTAACTCGCGAGGATCCTCCTGTGTGTCGGTGGCCGCAGGCGCAAGCGTTTTTGCAATGGCCGCAAGCTGCTTGCAAACGTCCAGCTGAGTTTTTTGCAGTGTGGAGACCACTCGCACCAGGGCCTCGGTCTTGTCACGGGCCGCAGGGCCCTTAGAAGGGGCCTTAAGCTGCGCACGCTTAGGAGCCATGCTCGGAAAGGTGCTGGACCAAGCTCGCGAGAATTACGCCCAAACTTTCCTGATCTCCCCTATATGTGTTTGTGTATATGTGCTAGTGTGTCGGTGTGCGTGTGTGTATGCGTGTGTATGTGTTATGTGTGCCTGTGTATGTATTTATATATGTATATATGTGTATGTCTGCGTGTGTGTATGTGCGTGCCTTAATCTATATGTATATATATATATAGTTATTTAATTTTTTTTTCTATTATTATTATCAATTTATTATTTGATTTATAATTTATTATTATTTAGTTATTATTATTTTTTTATTTATTTATTTATTTATTTATTTATTTATTTATATTTTATATACATATATTTTTTATTATTATTATTATTTTATTTATTTATTAAATTCACGCTACCTTGATAATTAATTAATTAATTAATTAATGTATCCGAGAAGTATGCCCAATCAATTATGCCTCATCCGAATAAATTCAAATTCTGAAATAATGAAATTCCGTATCATATAATTAGCAAATTACTACTTTAATTAGCAAATTTATTAGCAAATTAATACTTTATCTCACGATCAACTGGTAAGGTAATGCAATGGAGGCTTAACGTGAATTTAAAATTGCAAATCTAATTAAAACTATTAAGCTCAGCTACCCCTTAGAGAAATGCCACTAACTTAATTATATTCCGCCAAGCAATTCCTATGCAGACAGGGTAAACAGTTAATGTGTTTCCCCTGATAGCCTTAATCAAAACCGGAATCCAATCAAGGTTAACAAACTAATTTAGAAATTAAGTCCTACACTTGGCTTGAATTATTCAAAATTAGTTAAGGCGCAGAAAATGGGCTGCTGCCGATGCTGGCCACTCAAAAGCCGCACTCAAAATGACTGCCAAACGTGAGCCACAAGGAACTCCCTCTCAAAATGGCGGCCGCCAGTAGACGCACGTGGACACACTCAAAATGGCCCCCGGTCCCCTGTAGCTCACTAGCAAGCCATTTTTTATTTTGTTAAATCCTTAATTAGCTAATTTATAATCTGCAATTTAATTCCGCTATGGTAAACTCAAGGACTCACTTAATTTTTCTGATAATTAATTGAGCAATGTAATTAACCACTGATAAGATGCAATAGATCACCAACCAATTTAATCTAGGGTCACTAATTACTTCAAGGCTACAGCACTTATACCGATGCCTAGATCACTTTATTGTAATAAAGGTGAATTAATACGCGGGCAATGCAGGCCTTAAACCGAGATAGCTGCTGATGCCGGTAACAAAAGCTCCCAAGTACTGTTTCTTATTGTGGTAAATGCACGCCTCGATTCAAAGCGGCTACCGGGACTGCTAACAAAAGGCCACACTCAAAATGGCTGCCAGACCGAACTCTTAAAGCCTCACTCAAGATGGCGTCCGCCAGCAGACACACGTGGCCACACACGAAATGGCCTCCCAGGCAAAGACAGCACTCTTAAAGCCTCATTCAAGATGGCGGCCGCCAGCATACACACGTGGCCACACACAAAATGGCCTCACAGGCAGAGACACCACGCACACAGACCCACTCAAGATGGCCGACGGGACCCGGCGCAGGTTGCAAGGCTATGTTGGGGGTAATTTTAAGCAGCCATGCAATGAGGCTCCTAGGAGACCCAGGTAAGGGAAAAGAGAACCGCAAGCAGAAAGCGGGGTCGGAGCCGCACTAGCGCTGGAGGGCTTACCCTGAAGCTACGAAAAGGGGACCTGGAACTGCTGGGGGGGAGATTGGGGCCACAGAAGCGGCTGGCTAAGGCTCAAGGAAATAAAGTAATTCAAAGGGGGTTAACTAAAGGGGTGAGTGGAAATCTTCACCGCTAATGCGGCTAGCTCACCAAACCACGCGGGCAAAGGCTCCCGAGCACGACGTCGGCGCTGTAAACGTTGCGGGGAGGCAGCCGCCTCAAACCCAGCAACCGGATGAATGGATGAACTCCCTCAGACGCTTAAACAGCTGACGGGCGATTGCAGGAACAGCTGACTGGCGGTAGCCGGCTCCTCGGCGCTGTAAACGTTGCGGGGAGGCAGCCGCCTCAAACCCAGCAACCGGATGGATGGATGAATGGAGGAACCCCACCTCCGCAGGCAGGCTCCTCTCCCTCAGACGTTTAAACAGCTGACGGGCGATTGCAGGAAAGTAGCCGGCTCCCGCACGAAGTTGCTGCGTTCCTGTTAGAAACCTGCAAACAAAAAACAGCTAAGAAACAGGGGAGAAAGCAAACGCAAAAAGAAGGCAAATATAAAGGAATTGTTCGCTCCGGCGAACAGCGAAGGGAAGAGGAAGCTCTCCCGCCTGCGGGGGCCTTTAAACGGTGTGGCCCCGCCCCGACCAGCCTCATTGGCTGGTCGGGGTGTGACGCAGGCGGGAGCGCACCATCGCGCAGGGGCTGAACTCTCAGCCCCTACGCGATGGTACAGTCGGGCTGGCCCACAACCCCACCTCCGACGCAAGCGCGGAAGTGGCTATATCCATCAGGATGAAGTGACTGGCTTTTTTTATGCATCAGCTCCTCCTTACAATCACATGTTTCTTGTCTATTCTGTTTGCCACAAATCTTATTCATCCATTCACTTAATATGTACGCCACTTTTCCACACACAAAAATCAATGCTCAAAGCAGCTCACAACAAAGAAACAGGGATTCATTTCAAGCAAACACTACAAAAAGAAATTCATAATGCAACTATATCTAATCTAATCTATCTTCTCTCTCTCTCTCTCTCTAATACAAAAAAACCACACTTCAAAATATAACAAGAAACAAGCAGCACCCAATAGCAAAAATACCAAGGAAGCTTCAGAGTTTCACCTTAGTCCTAGCAACAGCCCGTCAATAATGTTGTTCACAGTTCCTCTCCCCTCAGCAACTTAGGTTTCCAAGGGCAAAGCGTGGGCTGGTTGGAAACACCCCTCCCCTGATGTGGCTTATCTCTTTAAATCTGACTTCTTTTAATATTTCCTGGCCTACTTGAACCACAGCTTACAATTGATTCTCCTCTGCTACTTCATTAATATTAAACAGAAATTCTGTGCAGTAGAAGAAAACATTTAAATACAATGAGGCACAGCGGAGAATAGTGTATGATATATGATTATTTACACATATATACAACCTGAGTTTAGATGGGAGAGAGAGTGCCCAGCATTACACTCCAAGAGGGCCTCTTGCTTCTCTCATAGGCACAGCAACACTTTCCCCGTTCTTTTCTTTTTTATTTTTTTAAAATAATTTTATTAGTTTTATATGATAACACAAAAAGACAAGACATAAAAATTTTTTTCTGTCCACCTTCCCTCCCTCCCCCCACCAGTCCCCTTCTGCCACAAGTGGACCCTGCGGGGGTTGCGAGTCAAAGGTAGCCCATTTTAAAGCTGGGTTTGTCCTCACCCCCCTCTCCTTAGCTCCTGCCCCCCCGCCACCAGGAGGCCCCGAGACACAAGGAGAGATTGAGATAAGGAGCCCCCCAACCATTTATATCCTCCAGCATAATACACAAACAAACAAACAATTAAAAATATTTTAAAAAATGAAAATATATATCAATTTCTTACTTTATTAGACATTGTATTTGTGACTTCCTCAGATCCCTTCTTCCTGATTTTCATCGTTATTAATATAATTATGGCGGGTTTCTCATTCATAATTCCAATTCTTATTCTTTCCCTCCTTCGTGCCGCCTCCACACAGGCCCCCTCCTGCCACAAGAGGCGCCTATGTGGTGCGGCCATCCAAGGGAGGTCTATTTTTGTAGTTGGGTTTCCTTCCACCCCTCCCCCCCAGAGGCCCCCCCTGCCACCAGAGGCTTCGGTCGATAGGGAGGAAGATAGGTGGCTATCCCCCCAACTACTTAACTAAACATAGCATTACTGCTCTACAAATCTAAAATTTCTTTCCCCAGCCCTTCCTCCACCCCCCATAAGAAATGTCAATTGTTACATATTATTATTATCTCTAACCAAACATCTTAACATTATTCTCTTAAACGCCCTCTCCTCCCCCCCCCCGGAGTCTTTCCCCCATTTGGCCCAGCATTTCCTTCATCAAGCCAAGATTTCAGAGCCGTTTTTCAGCCAGCCTAAATACCCGTTTACCAGTTTTTCATCCCATACCAAATCTATCCCAATTTAAAATTCCGGTCTCTGTCCTCCCCTCCCTCTGCCTTCTTCCCCCCTCAATCCCACTTCTCCCTTTTCCATTTTCCCCAGTCTCCCCATTTTCAAAAATCATTTTCCATTGGGGGTGATGCTTCTCCACAGAGATTGCCTTCTCAATTGAGTTCCCAGAACTACTGATGTTAGTACTCTTCTCTTCATCTTCTTTTTCCACCTTTTGTTGAGCATCATCCTCTTCTTGATTTTTGAGATCCCTTTCATTTTCAAAAGTAGCCTCTTGGTCCTGTCCATGGTCCACTGTACTCGCCAGCGGTGAATTAAACTGCTCCTGTCCCTTTAAGAGATCTCTCATGTCTCCTAGAATTTCCAAGTAGTTTAGTACAGTCTGCCGGAAGGCTGCTGAATAGGGTGTTGACATTCTTTCTTAACCACAAGCAGAATGAAGATTAGAAGACAGTTGACACTGGAAATTTCCTTCCTTAAAAACGGTGACCTCCATCTTGGCTAACCATTTTCAAAGTCTTTAACATCTTCTAGTATCAAATAACGTCCTTAACGAAAATTTCTCCTTCTTTCCCTTTTTGACAGCTGTCAAATTTATTTCTTAGTAACCTTGCTGAGCCTCGTAGGGTGCCAGCTCCAGGGTCAAGAAGGGGTTAAAAAGACTCTCTTTCTTTGGAGTTACAAAAGCAGTCATTCTCCCTTTCGGCTTAGGGATATTTTCGCGCCTCTAAAGTCCACAGTAGGAAGAGATCGACTTCCGTTTTTTGGAATCTCTTCCTATAATTCCAATTAGATTTTGATAATTCCAATTAGAGATTTCACTTACTTTGTCCAGATCTTTTGTTTCTTTGGAAGAATCTGCCGCTTGCTGGTAGAAGACTCGGGGCTTTGCTTCTTGGAGGTGACGGTGGTTCCCAAAATGGCTCCTGCGACTCAACTCCACTGGCTCTCGGCTGACTCTACTGAGTCTCCCGGGCAGCGGAGGAATCGCAAAATTTTGGAGCTCTGCTGGGCTGCTAAGCCCCCGGGATGCTCTTCCCGGGGTTCTTATGGGGAATCCGCGTGCCCCGCGGATTCCCCCCCCTCCGCGATGCCAGAGACCTCGAGGTCTCTGCGTCCTCTTTCCAGCGCGGCAGACCGGAAGTGGGACTTTCCCCGTTCTTTTCATGGCTTCCAGGTTGGACCCAAAACTGCCATCACATTCTGCTTTGCCCCTCCCTTTTCTGCTTGCCAAACTGCTTGCAAAAACACAGCTATTTTTCCTTCAACCTACCTCATTGCCCACTGCAGTTCTGCGCCTCCCTCCTGAAATGATGGTTTTTTGTATCTGCTGCCTCTCTCTCACTTCAGGGAGGGGTTTTCCCCATTTGCTGTCTGGCCCAAAGTGTCTGTTAAGGGCCTTCTTAATGGGTCAACACCCATTTCTTTGTGCTCTTTTAATGACCCATATTTCTGACAGTAAGAGCTGTTTGACAGTGGAACAGACTCCCACAAGAGGTGGTGGCAGGGGTGTCACAATAGGGGGTGGGGGCGGGGCGCCCCGGGCTCCCCTCTGCGGGGGGCAGCATGGCGCCCCCTTGCCACCTCCACCAACAGCCCCCACATGCGCCCGCCCCTCGCCGGAGCAGACAGGGCAGCTTGCTCGGCTCACGCTTTGATTCTTTCTGCTTGAGCGAGGCGAGGGAGGACTGCTGACGCCCTCTCTGGCCTGCCCCTCGCTCGCCCGATCAGAAAGAATCAAAGTGCGAGCTGAGCAAGCCATGGCGCGGAGCAAGTTTTACAGGGCAGCCCTGTAAAACTTGCTCCGCGCCATGGCTTCCTTGCAGTTTGGTGGCGGTGGAGCTCCAACACCGCTGCCACCAGCACCAAACCCGCTCCGTAGCGCTCAGCATCGCTCCGTAGTGATGTACATATGCATACCTACGTCACTACAGAGCGACGCTGCATGCTACAGAGCGGGTTTGGCGCTGGCGGCAGCGGTGCTGGAGCTCCGCCGCCGTCAAACTGCGAGCAAGCGGTGGCGCGGAGTGAGTTTTATAGGGTGGCCCTGTAAAACGAGCTCCGCATCGCGGCTTGCTTGCAGTTTGACGGCAGCGGAGCTCCACCGCTGCAGCCAAACCCGCTCCATAGCACACATGCACGCAACGTCCCTCCGTAGTGCCATAGGGACGTGCTGCGTCCCTACATCACTATGCGGAGGGATGCTGCACGCCAAGGGGCAGGGTGCCGCTCCCAGTACCAGGGTGGCTTGCGACGCCACTGGGTAGTGGACTCTCCTTCCTTGTGGGTTTTAAAACAGAGGTTGGATGGCCACCTTTCATGGATGATCTAGTTGAAAGGCGGTGGGACTACATGACCACGGAATCCCTTCCAACTCTATAATTCTATGATTCTCTCCAGGCAATTACTTCATCAGCAGGCCAGCCTAGCTTAAAAAAAAAAGGGCTTACATTTTAACAATGTCTGATACCCCAGAATTAGAAGGGTTTTTTTCAGAATTAGAAGGGGAATCCATGCACCCCACAAACTTATGACAGTGCTATACTGAGAATAATCTGATGACTGAATTTTGCTTAGTGTTCACTTCTATCAACACAACAAACCATCCTATTCTGACCAATTATTTCAGTGCTTGGATATGTTTTATCCCAGGATGTAGGGCTTCTTCTTTGGGGGGGGGGTGTTGCTAAGGGAAAAAAATATTCACCATATACAGAAGACAATATTTTGATTTTCTTTGCATTGCACATGATATAGGTAAGTCCATTCTTCTACCCCCTTTGCAATTTAGTGACTGGCTAGAGCTAAGGAAAACCTGCTTGTGAGATAGGTACTTTTTCCACTGCACACTATATGTGAAAAGGCAAGTTGCTAAACTCTAATTGCGTGTTTAGACCTTTAAACCTCCCCCCTTAAATAAATTCAGACAAATTTTGGTTTGGTTTTTGGCAGAATTTAGGCCACAACTTTATTGATTACATCAGGTGAGTGGTTGCATAGGCTCTGGTTCGACTAGTTCCCTGCACCCTTGAGGTAGCTCTGACCCAGGGCACCAGCATAGGTCAGCCTAGGGTGAACACCTGGAATGGTGGAAAGCCAGGGACATGCTATGTCAGGCATGGGCACAACCCCTCTCAGGGTTGACCAAACCATTGAGTCCCCGGATTCCTTTAATGGAATACCCTTCACATAGGGATGGCGAGAGCATCCCCCCATCCCTATCACCTGAACCAGAGCCTATCTGCAACCTTACAAGTTGTGATGATTTGCTACATGGCAGGTGAAACCCAAGTGGCACCAGCCTATCAGCCAAGTGGGGGAAATTCCTGCCGTGCCCCTGTCCCAACAACAGATGACACATGACGGTATAGCAAGGTCAAGCGCGCAATCCCTAAAAGTAGGGAGAGGTGGGCAGGTGTTCTGATGCACTGACCAAAAGAGGAAGCTCTGAGTCACGTGCAGGGCATATATAGGTCCCTTGATCAGTTTTGCTAGTGTCCCATTGGCCTGATTCAACCCAGCATCAAGGGACACCAATAGGGTGTTGTGGCTATCCAATCGTACCCACCCACAACACAGGGTCCGGTTGCCAGGTCGCACCGCAACGCGTGCCCTCTTTGAGAGAGGACACGATAACCAAGATTCTGATTTATAGACTTCATTAGCAATGATTTTACACCTTCTTGCCAATCTCTTATTCTTTGTTGAACTCCAGAACATCAAATGTTTTTGTTCTCGGGCTTTGAACTATATCTTGCCTTTTGTATTTTGACAGACTTTTTCTTTTGTCTCTTTTATTTTGCAGTTGCTCAGTTTCTTACTGGCTCTGTGTAAGTTGTCACAGATGTAGACTTCAGCTTGCATGCTTGCAAAATGAATCAGTGGCAACATCTGTTCCCCCAGAGGCATGGGTGCATCAATCCCAAACCACCCACATAGTTTCTTCTACCTATGAGCGTTGGTATTTCCTGATCCAGCACTCTTTGAAGCACATTCATTAAAAGATGCAGGGTGGGGTGTGGGAAGTTGCTGAGTTTCTGAAAGACTCTGTTTTAGATTCATGTTATTCACAAAAATTATCAAATTATATTACACTAGAGCTGCTTCATACATAACGCTGTTCTTAATGTACATGTAGAAAACACGTGAAGATGCCCTTTTTGGAAGCCACCATGTACTATGACTTTCTAACCCCTGTAACTGAGGCAACAAGGTCAAACTGCACATGATGCAGGAGTTCTGGCATTCTTTTCCTTTCACAAAATACCAACCATGCTTTCTTCCTCTGCCTGCCACTCCCTTACAGGGCTATATTGCAGAGCAAGGGGTTCTAACCTTTTGCCTATGTGCTGATTCCCCTATTTAAATTCCCTTTGCCCCAAGCTGCTATTAGCTAGGAGAGAGCCAAAAGCTATGGGCCTATACGCATAAGTATGTTTCTCTGACCCATTGCAACAAGTATCAGCTTTAGGGGGAGGGATTTAGATTGGAAACACATTGCAAGGGATGAACGGTCCCCCCTGGCTGCAGCCCCAGTTCAAACTGGGATCTGCTTTTGCAAAATAAAAAAATAAGTTGGAAGTTCCAGTCACAGAACTCCAGGGTCCCCTGATGTTTGACCTCTTAAAACAGGCATAGGCAAACTCAAACCACCAGATGTTTTGGGACTACAATTCCCATCATCCCTGACCACTGGTTCTGTTAGCTAGGGATGGTGGGAGTTGTAGTCCCAAAACATCTGGAGGGCCAAGTTTGCCCATGCCTGTCTGAAAACCTTTGCAATTTCTCACACAATAGTGTGGGTGCGGGTGTACACATTTTCACCTAAAGAGAGAGTATCTCAAAACTCAACATGTTTTACATGTGAAGAAACCCTCATTGTAAGCACATAGCTGGAAGTTCATATTTTGATATTTCACTCCTTTTTTGGTTAAGAAAAATGTCATACCCATGAATTAAATATTTACTATGCAGGCGCTCTCATTCTGGCAAAGCATTTATTTTACTGGTCAAATTCCTTATTTTTATTTTACTTTGCTGCCTAGATCTGACATCTTTGTATTTAATAAAAAACAAAACCCACCATAAACTGTAGTGCTGACCATGTTTATGTGTGCATTTTAAGCCTTTGTTGAAAGCAGATATTTTGAGTTTTGCTACCAGCCTTTGGTGGCATCTGACATCTGGCAAATAAAACAAGGGGCTTGGGAGATGAAAGTGGAGAGGGGAGGAATCACACCATAAAAGGGGTGCTAGGAGGAAGCAGGGGGTAAGATGCTGGTGTGTAAGCAATGCTTACAGTTATATATTCGGGTGGGTGTGGAAAAGAAGCACCATTAATGCTTCAGATTGTTATTACTTTCAAAACTGGAGGTAGGGTAGACATTGTTTGTTTGTTTGTTTCATATGGTTTGTACACCATGTGAGTATTCAGGACCAGCTAATTGGCTTGCATGCATTTACTGCTGCCCACCCCTATAGAGGCTAAAAAACCTCAAAGAGAATATGGAAGAATGTGCTATTGTGATTAGAGTTTCAGATTGGATGTGGGAGGGCTAGTGTCAAATAAAGTTCATTTGATATATTTATTTAGCAAGATGTATACATTACTTTATAAAATAATACATCTCGAAGCAGTTTGCATAAAATGAACCTTATAGGTTCTTATGCAGATAGGTCCTCCTCAATGCTCATTAGATAAAGGGCAGGACACAAAGATATCAAATACACAATGCTTAAATAAGTTCAAGTGTGTATGAATTGTTGAACTCTTTGCATCTACAGGTGGGAATTTGCATATGGCAAGAATCATAGATTTAATAGTAGAGGTGACATGATGCTTCACTATCAGTTTCCGCCATCAGTATCATAATGGCATAGAATTAGACGTGAGACAGGAGTGCCAGCTTGGCCCTGCGACTATGGGTGCCTAAAGCCGTGGGTGCCATGCAGTGAACATGGCCCTGACATTGAAATTTGTGGGTGCCTGGCCCCTTCATGGGGAATTATGTGGGTGCTTGGGCACCCAGGGCCCCAGAGAGTTGACACCCAAGACGTGAGATATATGTGAAGTTATCTATACTTTCTGATACCACTGTTGTCCCATGTGGCAACTGAGCAAACCTTCTTAGTGCAGTGGTAGATATCTTCCATCAACTGGCATTCTTTCCACTTTATAAATGAAAAAATGAGTCCAGAGATTTTGAGTCACTCAAGGGCGCCCCAAAAAGTTAAGGTTCACCATAAATTTTGTTAATAATATTTTTTATTTCAACAAGGTATAAAAATAATAAAATATTTATAAAAATACTTTAAATAAAATTTTATATAAAATAAACAATCAATGACTAAAAGTGTATAATTGAAGTGCTCTTGTGGGTATTGACCTCTTGCTCCAATGACTGGGACTCTCTGGTAGGTGGTGTTCTGGAAGAAGTCTCTTCTCTGATTATTGAAGTAGGATCTTCAGGGTCCTTCAGATCTACTTGTTCTTCCCCAACTTTACTTCGACTAGATTTTTCTGAGGATTATCTCCCGCACCAACTCAGATAATGAGTCTTCCTCATCTGTGATCTTTCGCCTGTGAGTCTTAGATTGATTGGAGTCATAGGGGGACTCCAGGCTTCCTGGTGCAGGGGCCCGCCGGCCATTGCAGAGCTTCTGGCTGCTGGCAGTCTGAACAGATGTTAATCTAAGGTTATCAGACGTCCCCGTTTCCCGGGGACAGTCGCCAGATTTACAAATCAGTCCCCATACAAAATCAATCTGTTTAATAGGAAATTGAAAAGTGTCCCCGGATTCATTGAAAAAAATCTGGTAACCTTATGTTAATCTCTCCCTGAGGGTTTGAAGTTATTTGCAGAGCTCCTGGTTCTCCTTCAAAACCTCTCTTATGGTGTTCCTATCTTCTTCCACAATTGCTTCCTGCAACTGGGTCATCTGGCCGGCTGTTTCAGCTACGCTATAGCTTGGTTTTCCCATCAGAGATTGCTAGTTTTCTGAGGGCTCACCACCAATAGACACTGGAAGGGTCTCTCCGCAAGCCTGCAGCAGTGAGACCTGCAGCTGTTGGACCTGCTGCTTTAGCCTGGTGATCTCTGCTGCCTGAGGGTCAATATTCACTATCAGCTTGTTCTTTATTTTTCTGACCCATTCAACATAGCAAAGAGTATTTAAAGTATCTTTGAGGTTTGAATCTGCTGGGCTCACACATGCATGTATCAAGGTGCGGCTATTGCTTCCCAAGGAATCTTGCAAAAGGCGTGTTAACTTGCAGTCCCTATAGGGACAAAATTGCCCTTCTTAGTTTCCTCCCCAAGAATGCAGATGACATTCCCCAGGCAGAGGAGTGTTTTGTTGATGCTGATCCCTTCCCGCAGTCTAACACCTTCTGCTTTTGTATTGCTTTGCCTTTCTGAACCAGCAAGGTCTACGAAGTGCAGCTTGGAATGCAAAATGGTGTTCTTATCACTCTTGCTTTTCTGTTCAGTGGTCATGGTGAAGGTAGCATGAGAGCGTGATGACTGGGTGTTCATGGCCATGGCAGCCACCATTCGGGAGTTGTTCCCTCACTCCAGGCACTGGGTAATCTCTTCAGCAGACATCACCACGTGCTCGGTTAGCCCCACAACCTTGATACCTCCCCTGGGATCTTCACAGGTGCTGATTGAATGTTTCTTCCTTTTCAATAGTGCCCATAGATCTAAGACAGGGTTAGGCAACCTAAGGCCCATGGGCCAGATGCGGCCCAATCGCTTTCTCAATCAGGCCCACGGACTGTCCGGGAATCAGTGTGTTTTTACATGAGTATAATGTGTCCTTTTATTTAAAATGCATCTTTAGGGTATTTGTGGGGCCTGCCTGGTGTTTTTACATGAGTAGAATGTGTGCTTTTATTTAAAATGCATCTCTGGGATATTTGTGGGGCATAGGAATTTGTTCATTCACACCCCCCCATATAGTCCGGCCCACCACATGGTCTGAGGGACGGTGGACCGGCCCACGGCTGAAAAAGGTTGCTAACCCCTGATCTAAGATGTTGTTGTTGTAGATCTCCAAATCAGGGACTTTCAGGGAAGACTGCCACTCTGACCTCTCTTTCATTTCTTGGAAGAGAAGCTTTATTGACCGAGAGATGATTCAGACAGTGGGATCGTTCTCTTTGTCAGCTGTGTAAGCCATTCCCATGGAGTATGTTTTCCCAGATCCTGTCTGACTTAAGCCAAAATTATACCCTCCAAGATGCCCATTATAAGGAGAGAAACACAGGTGCTGAACACCTTCTCTTGCTCAGTAGACGGGTCAAAGACACATCTGGCAACTCTTCAAACATTCTTTAGAAATAAGGGGGCGGCACTTCAGTGCCACCTGGACAAGGATGATTCTGGCCTCTTCCTTCAACATTTTATAATGTTATCTTCCAGCACTCACCCACACCCTCCCGTGCTGAAGAATGTTCCAGGGCGAGCTCACAGGAGGCGGAGGCCAGCTCTCCCCCTTGCAAAGCCCCCTGTCCAGCCCATTGGTGCGCCCTTCGGAGCTCACACCCTGGTTCATCATAATTTATGAATAATTCTTTTCTAGATGATTCATCTTATTGTGTGACATCTTGAAAAATGATTATGTAACATACAACCATGCCTGTATGAATTTTAAGAAATTGTCTGTACTGTAATGCTTTCACAGATACATAGCAATAAAGGTGTTAGGCTATAGAAATATTCACCCAAATCCCATTTCCCAAGAACAGTCCAAACTTCTTGCTGCAGGCGATGAAGAATATGGAATGTTTTGAAGCATGAACTATTCATCTGCCTAATGAAACAAACAGGAAAGAACTGAGCCTAGCAATAATGAATCTGTCATTATCCAGTTTCTATTTTTTCTAGTCTTAAGATCAGATCTCCTATTTCAGTTCGCTTTTTTAAAAAGTCCTCACAAAATTGCTCAGCCATTTAGTTCACATTTCCTCTAAATTTTCTTGCATGCATTTTTGCCTAACACAAGGCATTTTTGTACATCATTTTCACAAATATGTGCCTTTTTGCATACATCCACTATACATATTTTGCATTTCTGTTGTTGTTGGAGAATTGCATCAGAAAATTGGGGAAATTTGTGCAAATTTCAAAGGACAACTATTTCACTTGTCTGTTGTTTTAGGAAGTGTGAAGTAGGTAGATTTATATTAAAATGTGAAGTAAATTGAATTTCTCCCTTATCCATAGTCTTGAGAGGGACATTTGAAATCAATGCAAGAAAGAGAACAGCTCGATTGCTACAAGTAGCCAAAGTTTGTTTGTTTGTTTGTGTGTGTGAGAGTGAGAGAGAGAGAGAGAGAGAGAGAGAGAGAAGAGCGAGCGAGCAATTTGATGACAGGCTGGTTATTATTATAATAAGGATTAGAAAAGTTTTTGCCTGATTTTGCTTATTTATTTAAAATATGTATATACCACTTTTGAGGGTATGCTCTTTCAAGGCAGCTTTTAATTAAAATAGAGCAGTACAATTATACACACACACACAGACACTCATAGCTAAAATACGAAAAGATCAGCAACTTGCAAAACAGGAAAGCATTCCAAAAGCAGACCAGTAATAATTTTGGGAAATCCTTCAGGGGAAAGTCCATGTTTAAATAGGCGAGTCTTCAGATCTTTCCAAAAGGCCTGCGATGTTATGCTCTGGCAGAGTCCAAGAGGCAATGAATTCCAAAGCCACTTGGCAGATGCACAAAATTGTGAGCCGCTTTGAGCTCAATATTTGTAGTTGGAAAACCAAAATAAAAATATTATATCAAATAAAATAAAAAATGCTCTCTGCCTTCAACTTGCTCGTTTGAATGGTCCTGAAAGGAATGGAAGATGTGCACAGCAGCATGAGGCTCTTATGCTGCGTTCCTCAAAAACTTGCACTGTATGGGAAAACCAATGGGAAGACTAATTGTATATCGAGGAAGCAGTGATTCTAACTTGGTTACCCTTCCTGCCTCTCTTCCTTCTTCCTCCCTAGCAGCTGTTAAGTTTTTGAAGGTGTGAGAACCTTCTCTGATGTCCTACCTAATCAGCTGGGAGAAGGTGAAGCCCCCCACACAGCTGCCTTAATCAGCCTGAGAGATTAGTGCTGGGAACCTTCTTTAATGTTGGAAATTGTTGTTGGAGGGTGGGGCATTGAAAGGAGGTGGTTATCTATAAAATCAAATGGTTTTGAGAGGGTGATTTAGAAGCTCTTACACGGACTGATCGGCTGCAGGGCTGTGCAATCTAGGCTACCTGGGGGTGTCACTTCACCACTTCTTTGGGGTTTCCAAGTGCATGTCCTGGTATGTATATATATTGCTTGCTATTTAGGAATAAAATCTTCGCACTCATGTTTCATATTGCTTCTGAATCCTTAACAAAAGAACCACCTTACATTTGGCAAGACATGCCCATGTGAAACTTCCAATTGATTGTTTCCTATTATAATTTAACAAATTGGCCCCTAGACCAGGCATCCCCAAACTTTGGCCCTCCAGATGTTTTGGACTACAATTCCCATCTTCCCCGACCACTGGTCCTGTTAGCTAGGGATCATGGGAGTTGTAGGCCAAAACATCTGGAGGGCCAAAGTTTGGGGATGCCTGCCCTAGACTATGCTTCATTTTTATTCATTCATTTATTCATACAAAATATATTTGATAATAAATATTTTTTCTGAACAGGCAAATCTGTAAATATGTCTGCCACCACTGATAAAAATGCTTTTAACATTCTTTCCAGAACATGAGGAAAGGCAAGTGCGAAGCAGGATATCCTTAGCACAACACTCATTCTAACGGATGTGGAAAGAGCCTTTGTTTATAATGGTTAAAAACACCAGTTTATGTTAGCTGGAGAAACAATGGTATCACAGAAAGCTACTGATTATGAAGTATTACTTTTATTGACTTATTTAAGTTCAGTGCTCTTCACTTTGAATCACAGAAGTGATTTGTGGAACATGCATACATAGGCAAAGTGAAACTAGCCCAGTTTACACGTAACTGGAAACCATGGCTTCCCCTATGTAAATGAGCTATTGTGAGCCTTGGGCTTGCATCGTCATCCCCTCCCTCTCCTCCTCTTTCGTGATCAGAAGTGTCTGCTTTTGATTTTTTAAGTAACCACCATTCCCTCAGGTGTCTAACCTTAAGACTGGGCAATAAACTACTGTTTGTTCTACTAATGCATAGCTGCCAAGTTATCCCTTTTTTTAAGGGATTTTCCCTTATGCTGAATAGGCTTCCTCGCGAGAAAAGGGAAAACTTGGCAGCTATGCTAATGCAGCATTTGTACTTCCATCTACAGTACTTAAGAGCAAGTCTCATTAAACACAAAGTGATTTTTTTCTGAGTAAAACATGCATAAAATCAAGCAGGCTAGCCTATTTTACCATATCATACTGTACTGTTGTTCACGAGTCCTTTGCAAAGTAATCCTCTGCCTTCATAGATTGCGGACTTGCATGCTCATTGTGGAACTTCACACTCTTCCTTGTTATACAAATGATACAGATATGTTCCCATCTGATTTCCTTACTTGTGTTTTTGGAGGCAGATAAAAAAGTGTGATCTTTGAGAAAGGAGGAGGAGAAATGTTTGTTTGTGGCTGTCTATTTTCCTTGGCTTGGCAGTGACAGGGAGAAGCTGTTAACATGATTTTGACTAGGTTGTGCCGAGAAACCATTTGGCAAAAAGCCTCAGAAATGGGGAGTGAGTTTTCCAGCACTTTCATGCACTCTATTCTGCAGTGGAGCTTGCCTTGCCAGCTTTTTAAAAAGAAGAGGAGGAGGAGGAGGAGGAGGAGGAGAGATTATTGAGTACTTCGAAGTCAGGAAATGATAGCTTTACAGTTGCTCATGCAATCTTAATTTAGCTCGCTTTCTGGTCTCTCCTGCGCAGCAACCTGCTGGTTGTCGACAGGAATGAAGTGCTCTGTAAGCAAGAGTTAATCTTCAAAATCAATCAGCATAAAGGAAAACTGAACCAGCTGGAAAGAGCAGCACAGTAACCAAGTGATACTGTCTTGCTATTTTCTCATTTGCTAGACATGGCAAATAGTTAAGAAGACAGTAACCATCTCATCCCTCTTTTCCCAGCAGCCCAGTTATTGAAAGTCATCAAAGGAAGAGAGACAATCTTGGAACACTGGTCTAAAAGAATAGTATTTCTACTTCTGTCTAGAACTTGTTTGCATTTCAATTACCCTTTCAGCTATAACCATTCAATTATATATGAATGGTTACATTAATTTTGTTGCAAGCAAGGTGCATGGTAGGTTGCCATACGTCTGGAATTTCTCAGACATATCCAGAATACTGCAGTCAGCAGCAGTCTCCAGACAGAAATTGGGAAAATGTCCGGGAAAATGCAGACATATGACAACCCATGTCAGCAGTGTCATTTTTGCCAATGTTCCATAAAAGTATCACAAAAGTGGCAAAGGTCAACAACTTTTCTGATTGGATTTTTGCTGTGGCAACCCTAATTTGCTAGCACACGCATAACATATGTCATTAAATAAAATGAGTCAATCCAAACCCCTGTTAAATGTGCACTCAAAACCAGTACGAGATTGTCAATAACAAATGTTAGCCCTTTATGAAAACATTTCTTTTTCCTCAAAGGTGTTCCATTTTATGTGTACAATTGCCTAAACTGTGGAGCTTAAGCATTTACAAGTCTTCACATTATTTTTACATTTGAATCTGGGTGAAAGTAGTGAGGTGATCTGTTACAAGGTTTCAGTTCTCTTTATGTGTGAGTGTAAAGAGTGAAATGCAAATTTTCTTCAATTTTTTAATCAACCTTTTCACTAATGTTGTGACCAAGACCTGCTGATTGGCTGCAGGGTCCTCCACACTGGCACCACAATGCCAGTCATTCCTGGTTATCAGCAAATATCAGCAAACGACCAGAGAAAAGGCAGTAAGGCAAGGTTTAATACAGGCATAGGCAAACTCGGCCCTCTAGATGTTTTGGGGCTACAACTCCCATCATCCCTAGCTAACAGGACCAGTGGTCAGGGATGATGGGAGTTGTAGTCCCAAAACATCCAGAGGGCCAAGTTTGCCTATGCCTGGTTTAATAGGTTCCCTTGAGCCTTGAGTGGTGCAGTTTCCTCAGCAAGCAACTTGGGCTCACTTTGCACCCTTCCAGTTGGGTGAAAAATAGGTCCATGGCTGAAATGGCAAACTCAACTGGTTATTGACCTAAGTAAATAAATCCTGTTCAGCAAACATAAGGCTATGTGTCGCCTTAAGAGTTCTGGCTAACTCCCTGGGCCAATGATGGGACAGAAGGACTATTTGGCCGGCAGCTTCAAGCTCAAAGGGAGCCTCAAATACAGATAATTTCTTCCTTTAGTTTTGTTAAATCAGGTCCATTTACATACTGTCTCAACTTAGGGCTCTAAATTTAAACAAATGAGACACTTGATTTGGAAAAGGCAATAATCAGTGCATGTGCACAAAAGTAGGCTGGAAAATCATTTGGGATTTTTTGTTTTTTGTATAAACTGTGTCTCATGTTCTTTGGGACAGCAGGGAGGCCTTTGGGGTGCATGTGTGCCGGTAGATACCACATTTATAACCTCTGTCACAGCCAATGACAATAAGCATAATGCCAATAAATAGAACAACTAGGATATGAGGAGGACAGCGGAAGGTCTCTATTGTACTTACATACAGCCTTGTTTTGCACAGTGTCCCACAGAGTGAAGCTCTGAGAGTCAAGGTGCTCAGGGACATACTCAGAATGATGGCAAGGCTAAGCGCCTTGGTAACAGACCCTGAAGTCTTCTGGCATTCATATATAGAAGCTACACATGGAGAAGAGGGAAGCAAGACTGTGCCAATAGCCATACACAATCTCTATAATCATGATTCCGCTGACCCCTTCTTCTCTTGTACCTTTTATGTAAGAAGATGCCTTAATAACATTTTAATTAATGCTGAAAGTAATAAGGCGGTAACAAGTTGACTTTACTTTGGGGGAAGCAGGCAGTCAGGTAGGTAACATTCACCTTCCTCCTGTGTTAGTCCTCCCCTAGAAGATCCTGTAATTTAGCCTTTTGGAACAGGCCTGGTCCTGGAGGACATTTAGCCCTCTGGTGACAGCTTCCTTTTATGTCACTCCCTAATTAGGGCAGCCTATTCTGGTAAATTTCAAGAACCATATTCAGTTGACTGGAGAAGATGATTTTTTTTTTAAAAAAAGATTATTGTTTAAGAGACATTTTTCACCTGAGAAAAGGGTTAAGAAAAATATGTTAGCTGCCCTTGAAATCTCAACCACATCTCATTGCACCATGAAAGCACTCTTGTTTCTTCCCTCCACTCCTCCTGAACTTCAAACACTCCAGTAATCCCTTTGACCTCCAAAGGTCAATGACATATAAAAGTATCTTTCTTTTGGTGTAAGATCACATTAATTATCCTTCCATAGCCTCTCTATTCTACACATACCCTTTAAATCCTCCAGTGAAATATAAAGATTAATATTTTTCGTAGAATTATCTGGAAAGCCCTTTCAGTGTACATAATAAATGTTGCATGGGTAAAACTGAGCCATTAATTTTCAATGTGCGTATTTCAAAGCTATAAAATACGACAACAGTTGGATTCGATATTAATATTACACAAATTGGAATACTACAAAGTTGGATTCGATATTAGCACTACACATCAGCCATGAGTTTTTACACCAACTGATGTCAAAGCTAATACATACATTTTTAGATACAAAATATACAAAATGTATTTGAGATTCTGACTTTATTTTCAGTGATAGTAGTGTTTGCAGAACTTGCTTCTAAATAAGGATCAACAACAGTTTCATTTATATATGTAGGACCAATAGAGATGACCAATAACTTTTCTTTAAGACTAGAAAACGTCATGGCAGAGGTCAGAAATGTCAAGGGTTCCTTTATATGCAAGCTGAAGTAGGTATTTTGACAGGTACAGCTTGACTGAAATTTCATTTATATGCTGGTAGATCACCCTGTGATTTATTCTCTTGCTCTCCTTAATTTAACTGTGGGAAAGAAGTTTACCTGGGGAAAAGTATAATATCACATAAAGGCAGTGAAGAAAATAAAAGTTTTCAGTTGATTCAATACATGATTTAGGAAATAACTGAAGTAAAATTATATGTCCATAGTATAATATTTTGGAGTTATACATCAGGCTGTTTACATCCGGTTCAAAAGACAAACAGTTGGAAGTTAGGATGAGTGGCATTATTACTTTTTATGAGATGTTCCTTCAGCAAGATGGTTTAGCCAATTTAAATCAAATGCTACCTGGTGTTTTTAGTTAAGCATGTGATTCTACTAAACAACTTACATTCTACAAGTATCACAGAACCTGTAATGATAGTAAGCACGAGACTAGGCAGACAGCTTTTTTTCTTCCTTGGCAGGCAAAAAAAAGTGAGCACCCAGATCAAAGCACAGCTCTCTGCAAAACATCAACACCTTTACAAATGAATATGAAAGGACTTTTGCTAAAATACAAATCCAAGATTATGCAAGCGACCTCCCATTCCTTTGCGAGCAAGATAAGGAGGAGATGCCTAGATTAAAATGTACAAAGGGGTTTTTATGTTCACCTATTTGTAATCTGAAGTCCATAGAGATTTGGAGTTTTCAGTTACCACTACTGAGAAATAAAATGCTTATTAAGATTTTTCCATTAAGAGAGATATTCAACCTTCTCTTTAATTTCCTGCATCACATTTAAAGTTAGGCCTGTCCTTTATTGGATCTCCTGAACCATCATAAATTTTTTAAAAGAAAAAGTGGCATTAAAATCATTTTTGAAAAAATGTGAAACTAATACAAATTAGTTTCTATCCAGTCAAATACTAACATCACAAAGCTATGGCCATCATATAGCTTCTTAAATTCTTGTTACTGACTTTGGCTGCAATTCTCAAACCTTGCTTTGAATTAAACTACTTTGGAAGCTATTGTGTGAGAATTGTGCCCTCAAAATATCATGTTGCATTCCAAGCCCCAATCTTTTCACTAACAAAATATAGGGTGGTTGTTTGTGCGTTTTGTAAAAAGCCATTATAGAATTTCTCTAATAGGATTTACACGTTTTGTATGACTTCAGAGAAAATGTTGCCATTTCCTTTAGAGAAAATGATGCTTGAAAGGATGCTGGAGGAAGCTTAAAATGAAAATTAGAGGTTCAGTCTGAATGTGATCTCTTTTTTCCCCTTCAAAAAAGAAACCTCATTCTTAGTGTCTTGCAACAGTGGTACAACGGGATCACTGGATGCATAGTTTTAATTTTCAGATTAAAAGAACACAATGCTAGCTCAATGGGCCCACCCCATTTCCTGTTAATCCTTTGCCACACAGATCTATTGTCCCACTTGAACACACTACAAATGAGGAATAAGCCCTTTCCCTTGAGCTACTTTATTTAAACAGGCCGAGGTGTGTGTGTGTGTGGGGGGGATTCCATAGCAACCCTACAATAGCTTTTCACTTAGCCTGGACCTGTAGTGCTAGTGACTGCAACAGATCTGTATAGTTCAAATATTACAATGGATATGAAGAAAAGAGCAGCTGAAACATTGGATGTAGTATATAACACGATTAGCAGCACACAACTAATCAACATCACCACCTGTCCTGTATCCCTTCCAGTAAGACCTAAGGATGTACATACCTCTGAAAGAGGACAGATAATGGCACTTGATATTTGCCAGATAGCACAGAAATAAGATTGATATGCACCATCACTTGAAGTGCACAGACCATGGAAATTATTTAATTTACTTCTAACAGTTAGGTCCCACAACACGAAATAGTGTTCTCATGGTGCATGGTAAAGCCCAAGTATCATAATTGGGCTATGACAGCACAACAAAAATGAACTTGGAGAATATTAAATGAACAGCACTCTAGTTGTTGTTCAGAGATTCCCCAACAGCAATTTTTAGACACAAGGTGGTGATTTAGACATAATGTAGCTGTAGTGGCTAAATGACAGAGCTGTAAACTAGGAGGCTGTTGGTTCAAAGCTTGCTCACCAACACAAATTCACTATTTGGTCCTAGAGGAGCCACTCTTCACCAGCCTCAGTTTCCGTTATGACTGGTACTACTCAAGCCACATCAAAGGATTGTTGTAAGGTTACTGTGGTTGTACTGTAGATTCTCCCACACTTCAAGCACAGTCGACCAGTGGCCACAAGGCAACACAAGCCTGCTGTCCACTGTATAAACATTCAGTAGAATGTAGTTCATAGTAAGTTGCCTTAGACCAGGCATCCTCAAACTGCCTGGACCAGTGGTCGGGGAAGATGGGAATTGTAGTCCAAAACATCTGGAGGGCCAAAGTTTGGGGGTGCCTGCCTTAGACCAATTAGTGCAGGAGTGTATGCACTGAATAGCTGCAAGTCCCCAGGGTTTCAGAATGGCATCACTCCTAGCCCCTTCTCAGAGGTGCTAGAAAATGAACCTGACTCCTCCTGCATGCAAAGTGGATACTGTGCTTAGCTACAGCACCCCTCCCCCGAACTTTATGAAGGGGGTTGATGTACACAATAATATCAGAGTAGACAACAATATTTTTAATGCAAAAGGAAGAATTATTCAAGATGATTTAGCTGAACTTACATCCCCTTAAGATCAACAGCTAACTTTTCACATTGATTCCAATAGGACCCACGTACTACTAAGTTTTTTGGGATGTGAATATGTAAAACAATGTTATGAGTATATTATAACAGTGTAGTTTTGTTTTTTGAATTCTGTATTAAATTCTTGTGCCTAGGGAAATGACTGGATATTGGTTTTAAAAAAGAGTACTGATTCTTTCTTGGATGAATCAGCAGAGTGCCTTAAGGAGAATTCATGCATATATGACTTATTATTAAGATGTAATTCCAAAACAGCTGAAATGTCCTAGTCTGCTGTTGAGTGAAGAGGAAATGTGAGGACCAGACATGAATTTTGGTGTTTAAATAATTACGGAATAATATTGTCATTTATTATCTAGTTTATTTTGAATATATTTACATATGTATACCATGTCCTAATAGAATTACTGCCTCTATAAAAACTGTTTTACGTATTCAGATATCAGCAAGCCTTTGCTTAAACCAGGCATCCCCAAACTGCGGCCCTCCAGATGTTTTGGCCTACAACTCCCATGATCCCTAGCTAACAGGACCAGTGGTCGGGGAAGATGGGAATTGTAGTCCAAAACATCTGGAGGGCCGAAGTTTGGGGATGCCTGGCTTAAACCAAATCTTTACCATTAAGGACCTCAGAGATAGCCTGCCATTCAGTTGCCATTCTTGCAAACTTCTGGCATATGAAAGGAGGAGTTGTTGAGAAATTGTGGTTCTCTGTAGACATCAAATACTTCATTTTTTTGCCATTATCAGTTTGGCTTTGAAGCAGCCCTCAAGTCCATTGTTCTCAAGCGGAAACTCCAAACCCAAAGTTTAAACATTAAGTGGAAGGAAATACAACTGACATAGCCTTCAGACTTCAAGAAACCTGAGAGACTAATGACATGTTACACTTGAACACAGTACCCTGATGCCCCACCTCATGTTTTCCCCATTCCAAATTATCCCCAAGTGACTTTTCAAATTTATCTTTGCCCTAGCTGAAGAGGTATTTAGATGTTTTCAATCGAATAGTTTATTTATTTTATAGCATATTTAAATATGGAACTATTCAATGTGGACTCAAACTATGGAAGTGAAATAAACCTTTGAGCCTTTACTGCATGTGAGGAAAAAGCTAGTACAGTGGTACCTCGGTTTAAGAACAGTCCTGTTTATGAACGATTTGGTTTATGAACTCCACAAAACCGGAAGTAGTGTCCCGGTTTGCAAACTTTACCTCGGTCTAAGAACAGAATCTGAATGGTGGAAGGGCACCGGGGGGTGGGGGCGAGAAGCCCCATTAGGGAAAGCTCATCTCAGTTTAAGAATGGTTTCGATTTAAGAATGGACTTCCGGAACGTATTAAGTTCATAAACTGAGGTACCACTGTAGACTGGCTGCTTGCTCATGAGTAGTCTGACCAGTAATTAGCCAGGATGGGCTGCTGGTGGACCTTACAAGTGGATGCAAGTCTCCAGGCACTGCCTGATAGCTCATAAAGCTCAGAGGGAGGCATGGTAAAGAGACAGAAGAGAGAAGGCAGAGGTTGTCTTGGGTGGGTAAGCAGGAGAGGAGGGCAGAAAAGAGAAAATAGTTAGTGGAGAGTGTTAGGCTCTTACCAACAACACCTCATGATGGTGGTCTGGTGGGAAGACTAGGGAGTGTAGCCTGCCCCTGAATAGAGCAAGGAACAATGGGGCTAGTTTCTCAAATCAGGGCATTGGGAAAACTGATGTGTGGTTTTTTTTGTACCTTACAGCATCAGAGCTTTCACACAGCAGTGTGCTGATCTGGCTGTGATCCATCTAACTGCTGTACCATTTAGTCCTGAATTAAATCAGTTTGGCTTGGTTGATTATTCATCTGGTTCTTGGTTCTACTTTGAGCTGCTCAGACATGTCTTTCTTGCCCCAAGTAATATAGTTATGCCTTCCCATTCTGGAGCAGGGGGGGGGGCGCACACCAAACAATCCTGAATTAAGGGCCTTCCTCAGCTGCTGTGCACATCTGGTGCATTTTGCGCCCACCTTCTCAAAAGATTCCAGTTTTCTTCTATACTGTTTGCATTATCTTCATCACATGGGATTAAATTACTTTTCATCCTTGCATCCCCTTTCTCACCATGATGAGAAGAAAAGTAGCTGCTTTCCCTTTTGAAATGGGCATTCTGTTGTGATGGACAGAAATCAGTGGTTTTATTTTTAGTATGGCTGGCACATCCTGAAGACCGATTGTGAGAAGTGGCAAATGAGTGGGGGGAAATAGGAAATGCTCTGAAAACATGCTGCAAAGTACACTGGCATAATTTTATTATTGATAAAGTGTGTGTGTGTGTGTGTGTGTGTACAAAACCAACATAGTGTTGGTGAGTCCTGACTCGTATCTTATACATAAGACCAGTAAACGCAGATGAGTCTTACCAGTGCTTTGGAAAGGGAGTGCTTAGAAGACTATTGATGGGGATTTGGGGATTTCCTTTAAAAAGGCTCAACAATTTTTGAGGTGTCCTAGTTTTTACTTCTTGAAATGTGGCAATCCTAGACTAGATGGGCCATTGGCCTGACTGACTCAGCTGGCTCTTCTTATATGTTATGTAAGATGCATCTCCTTCCATTCTGTTTTTTGCACAGCAGTTCTCTTTACTCTGTTTGGCACCTTAGCAAACAAGTTGGATAAGGGAGTGGTCCTGAATAAACCTGTTGTGTAGTCTGCAAAGGCAGCTCCCTATTGTCTTCATTGGTCCTAAAGACCACCTGTCAGCTATGTGGACTTGTGGATCCATATGCCATGAGTTAAGGGGCTTTGAATAAGAGGTGATGAGAACAGCTTGCATGCTTTTCCAGAACGCCCACAATAATATTCCAGTAATCTATGCCTGGTGATGAATGTGGGTGAAATATTTAGGTACATGCCCTAATTCCTATTTGTTCCTCCCACTTTCATCACCAGACAGAGTCCTCTGTCTTGATTCTGCAGAACCAAATGCTGATGGATAAACTTGTGGGATTCAGTGAAACTTCAAACATAAATAAAATAAAATAAAATAGGGTGTTGTTGTTTTCTACCTGCATGTACAAACATCTACAAAATCCAAATCTTTGTGGTGAACAAATTCACTTTGGTCTTAACTATTCCCTAATTCACCTGCTTTCTTTATGCTCCCTTTTTAGTAAAAAATTACAATTTATGTTCTGTGAGAGATTAGTTTTGCATTCCCAGCTCAGTACACTTTTATTGACTTAAGGCCACATGTTTAAAAGGAACACGTGTTCCTTCTGCTTTGTTTTTTGGTACATATGAACTCAGATGGAGCATCTGGTTTTCAATGAAGACCTGCTTCATACACAGTTTTCCAGCTGTGTGGACTAAGGCCCAAGAACGTCAAGTATGTAGCCTAAAACCATACAATGAACCGGTAGTTCATTTTGGGATTAGAATCCTGACCTGCTTGGCTTTGAATAGTTTCTGTCTGCTTAAATATTGTAATCACATTTAGAATGATAGGTTTGTGTTTTATTTGTATTATGGCTTATAGCAGGTGGGCATTCCAAGCCAGCTTTTTTGTTTCTTTGTTTTAGGCTTTGTTGAGATTCATACTTGCACAGCCAAACCTCATAGTTCTTCAATAAGCATAGCTAGTTACTTTGAGAGAGTTTCCCTGATGATAAATCAGTTTTACAGATCCTGTTTTTACATTCTGTAATAGATTGCTTTCACTACATTTCGGCGGTCCCTGGAGAGACAGAAAGGGTGAGTGGCAGCAGCAGTTGTGTGATTGTCTCTTTTGGTGGCAGGGAACAACTTTTTTAGTCTTCTCCTAAAACCTGCTCTGTCAGTGCTTAGAAACAAGCATATTAATAGTTGCAGTCACTGAGTGATAAACATGGCCATGTGTGCACATTATTACTCTGAGGGCATGATGCCGAAAGAAAAGACTCTTTATAAAGAATAATTGGTACACTATGAGTAACACTGAAAAGGGCTACCTATGTGGATCATTGTCATCATACTGAGAGTCTCCATGCCCCTACCACTGGTCCCACACAGTATCACACATGCTATAGAGCATGTGTATGATGTATGATGACATGTGCTTTAAAGCTTTATGGTTGAGTTAGAGGTTTATTTTTGGTTACTTACAACAGTTACAGCATTTTAAACCTATCTTCACTTCTATAACAAGGTGGCTAACAATTATCATAACCCCGCCCAACAATAGACTGAAGATTGAAAAGGACAGTAAATCTTAATTTGAAACAGAAGAAAGGTATGGGACAAATTCAGCTGACGCCGGGCACCAGCTGAAGTCAGAGCAAGGACTCCCACTAGCAAGTGACTTCCCCCTCTGCTTCCTTGCATAGCCCTCACACCTCCCCCAAATCTACTGGAGGGTCAGGAGAACCCCCTTTAACAGTATATGGAGGAGAATATGGGAGATTGTTCCATAAGCACAAGCATTTTTGTTTGTTGCTAAGCAGAACAATTGTATTAGCCCAAAGTTGAATTCTATGCAGCGGCTCTGCTTCCAAAGGCAGCATCTAAAAATACCTGCTGGAAAAACATCCTTGTGGTATTTGGATAAAATGCTTACTGACCTCCTGTCTGTCATCCTAAGCACACTTAGGCCCACTTCTCGTGAAGCAGCCACCATGTAAAGGCCCATTGAGATTCCATCCACAGATCTGTGTGCAGCAACTTGCTCTGTAGACTGTACAGTTGTCACATGTCCTGCTTTAAGGAAGGCAGACCTCTAATCTAAAACAGAAAATGTGTCCTCTTGAAGAGCTGCCTGGTCTAAGTCTGCTTTAAAGATAAAAAGCCAAAAAAAGAAGAAGTACAGCAGCCTTGAAGAAGGGAGAGCATGTCCTAGGCCAGGCATCCCCAAACTTTGGCCCTCCAGATGTTTTGGACTACAATTCCCATCTTCCCCGACCACTGGTCCTGTTAGCTTGGGATCATGGGAGTTGTAGGCCAAAACATCTGGA
This sequence comes from Zootoca vivipara, assembly GCF_963506605.1. Lineage (NCBI taxonomy): Eukaryota > Metazoa > Chordata > Lepidosauria > Squamata > Lacertidae > Zootoca > Zootoca vivipara. The sequence continues at coordinate 48,631,217 of NC_083283.1, forward strand.
GGGCCGCAGTTTGGGGATGCCTGTCCTAGGCTATGCTTTTCTGTAGGTGCAGGAAGTCAAGGAAGCTGTCTGCTGTGTCCATAACAACTGTTCCATTGCAAAAAAATAATAATTCGGAACTTAACTCCTTTTACTTTTAAATAAACCAGTACAAGGTATGATTTTTCAAAAAGGAAGGATTTCTGCAAAACCCAAAATTGCTGTGTGCACCAGTCTTAGGTGCTCTGTAGTCATGATCCCCTTTCCCACGTGGCAATTAAAACCCCAATGGGGGGGGGGGCGTCATGAAGTAACACTCCCCATGGGGCTCTTTCAGATCAGGAAGCACAGGCAGCTGGTTAGGCTGCAGAGTGTTGAACAAAGGTTTAATGGGAAGAAATACATATGTTATTCATGGCTGCCGCACAACAATAAAATAAGAAACATCCAACAAAACTACAAAGAAATGCTTAAGTGTTCTGTAAATGAGACAGAAAAAATGGAAGCCTCTTTTTGCAGGTGAATAAATTGGAGGACAGATTTAAGCACAGCACTAGTTGAAACAGTTAACCCAGTTGTTTTCTTCAACCTGGTCTATGTTCAGTCTGCTCATCTAGGATTAAATCCCAGATATAAATGTAACTGACTATGTATTTGGGAGCTTCATTCTGTATTTTGCCCAGAAAGTGCTTGCTAGGAAGGTGCTTTAATGTCTTTAGCGCCTGACTGCCTCTGATTCACACTTGAACAGCTTAAGCTGCACCAATCTTTTATCATTTTCTTGCCTGAAAATGAAACTTGTTTTCATACTGGGCACTGAACAATGCTAAACTTGTAGAAATGTAGGCCTGTTGATTCAGGCAAATGAGCTATATCCACCTGTCTTTTAAGGCTCAGCCTTCCTAGATGAAATTGCACTCTGAACAAGGTGCTTTTTGGCAGTACCCTCCATTTGTTCCACTTTTGAATACCCTATTTTTCCTTCCATTTGTATCCCATTTCATGACATGTGCATGATTTATCCCTGTCGTGTAAGATGATACATTTGCATGTAAATCTTCATTTATTAATGGCATTTATTAATGGCATGTGAACTGTTTGTGCTATTTGTTTCAGCTGTTAAGAGGTTAGTTGAATAGATAGCCCTCCATGAGCCTGGTACCCTACAGGCCTGATACGCCAGGCACTTGCCTGCTCCTAAATACAGTCCTGGATTGTGCTAAGCCTAAGCAAAACAGTATTCAAAGTGCAACCATAATAGAAATGCAACCATAATAGAAACAGACCCTACCCCCAACCCCCAGCACTAATGACTATTTTTAAAAATCATTTTCTTTGTTCTAGTTTTCTGGGTTCCTCATTTTCTTACCAGATTCAGACTATGTCTATATGTGCCAGAACTGTAAAGAGGCTATAAGCTGCTGCTGATCTTTTTATGACAAGTCTTATGGCCCTCTTCTTTTACTGTCACCCTGTGCACTTGTATGTATTTATTTGAGAGTTGCTTCTTCAGGGCTGTGCTACAAGTGTACACAACATTTTTAAAAAATGGTTCAAAATAACAGCAAAGCAATCATCTTACCCTGCCAGAAGGGTATCCCCATCCATGCCTTAGGGATGGGTGTGGGTATACCTCTTTTAGAGGCATGTTATCTTTTGGAGATAAACCCTCTCAGAGTTTTATGTAGGAGGGTGGAACCAGAGGCAGCCTGCAGATGTGTGTATGGAAGCTAGTACAGAATAGGGTACATCAAGTAGGGACTGGATATTGCACTGCTAGTACTAGATAGGGACTTGCAGGAATATTGGGGGGGGAAATCATGTGATAGGGATGTAATTTGTCTCATGTGGGAGAGTCCTAACAATAACCTAAACATTACATACATGGGATGAGCATCTGATAAGTAGCCAGGTTTCTTTCATAGTACTGGTAATAATTTGGGCTGAGGGCCTGGTTTCTCTTATTGTGTCACGTGAATTAGTTAATTTAATTAACTAAATTGAAAATGAAAGGGTAATCTGATACAGAAAACTTGGTCAAAGAGAAACTATGACTGGTATTTTTTTTTGTAAAGCAAAGTATGGAAAACTTAGAAAACAACCTTTTGATTTCCTTCCTTTTAAAAACAAAAAATATCATTTGCATTGGGGGGGGGGAAGTCTGTAAGACAAAGCATTTTAATTCTTTTTGATCAGAGCTTGAAGAAATAGCAGTGTTCCTTTCAGCTTCTGAAGGGGTTTAAGTGCATTGGTATTTTTTATATTTAAAATATGCAATTATTTGTATAAATGGTAACATTTTGCATTCAGTAAAAACCTGTGGGTTTTCAGACATATGTATCTACTTAGACCAAGATGACACAAAGTATTGTTCTAGGATGAAAAAAATTAAAAAGGCATCCTTTAGATCTTTTGTCCTTTTATTTCTGAGACTAAATCCCATGGCAGCCACCAAAGCCCAATGTGCTCTTACAATAACAATTTTACCAGCCAGAACTATGTAACACATTCAACTTCAAAATGGTCACTCAGTGTGTTGACTCTTCTCCCTACCTCACCACAAGAGCGACAGCGTAGATGACAGTAACACACAGCACACAGGAAGGGATGGGTGAGAATTTGTGTTAGAGGATGCTCAGCCATTGTGAGAAGCAAAGCTTTAACCCCCCCCCCCAAGTCTGAGAGCAAGTTTGTTTATTGGGGGTTGATGGTTAGATAAACATAGAAACTTGGGACAATTTTAAAAAGAAAGAGAAATCTATGCTTCTTTATGAGAGAGAATATTTTTGCAAGTTGGTGTAATAATCTCTCTACTGTCCCTATGGTCACAGTTCCGAGTTCTATCTGAATCACGAGAGGCGCTTGATGTGCTGGACCAATACTTGGAAGCACAAGGGGCTGATGGTGGGCAAATAGCTTGAAACGGAATCCTAAAATAGTAGAGGAGTTACATGTTTCAAGTTCTCAAGTACGGGAGGTGGGGAAACAGCCTGTTCTGGACAGGGTTGTATTCCTCTTAAAGGAGCAGGTCTGTAGCCTGGGAATACTATTGGATCCAACATTGTCACTGGTAGCTTTGGAGGCCAAGAGTGCCTACCGGTATTTCCACCTATGGATCATTTCTCAGCTTCAGCTCTTTCTGGATAGAAATCATTACAGGTGTTGAGAAACTGGGAAAAGAGATTTTCTCCCCTGCCCCCTTATACTCTGGGCCATCTCCCACCATTTTCTTAAATTTGAGTCCCTCAAATAGTTTCCACCTATTTGGTTAGGTGGTAAGGCTGCAACACATCACTTTTTAGTCTAAAAAGGACACGATTGCTTACTGATATTTCACCTGGTTCCTGAACAAAGCTGCATTCTATGACGGTATGAAAATGGTATGAAAAATTCTCATAGGAGTTTTGACGCTTGCAGAGTTTAGTTGTGAGCCAACCAATAATAACACAGCAGGTTTCAACTTCAGTCTTTTTTCTGGATGGAAATGTTAGGTGCAGCATGAAAGTTTTCATCAGATTATTTCTTTCTTTGCACTCATTTTCAGCTTTACTGTTGCCCCTTGCTTTCAGTACCAAAAACAATAGCCGGGATGAGACAAGTTGCAACACAGAGGCAGAAGGGTAGCTAATTTGAAATAAATGGCACTTAGTAATGAAGGATGTTTCTCAAAGGCACTAAAGTGAGCTAACTCAGTCTTGATACAACTATAGCTCCATTACTGAAGAATTATATTATATCTGGTACGCAGGCTAAGACCCTACCTGTCCGTGGACTGTCTCGCCAGAGTGTTGCATGCTCTAGTTATCTCTCGCTTGGACTACTGCAATGCACTCTATGTGGGGCTAACTTTGAAGGTGACCTGGAAACTACAACTAATCCAGAATGTAGCAGCCAGACTGGTGACTGGGAGCTGCTGCCGAGACCACATAACACCGGTCTTGCAAGACCTACATTGGCTCCCAGTACGTTTTCAAGCACAATTCAAAGTGTTGGTGCTGACCTTTAAAACCTTAAACGGCCTCAGTCCAGTATACCTGAAGGAGTGTCTCCACCGCCATCGTTCTGCCCGGACACTGAGATCCAGCACTGAGAACCTTCTGCCCGTTCCCTCACTGTGAGAAGCCAAGTTACAGGGAACCAGGCAGAGGGCCTTCTCGGTAGGGGCGCCCACCCTGTGGAACGCCCTCCTACCAGATGTCAAAGAGATAAACAACTATCTGATGTTTAGAAGACATCTGAAGGCAGCCCTGTTTAGGGAAGTTTTTAATGACTGATGTTTTAATCTTTGTTGGAAGCCGCCCAGAGTGGCTGGGGAAACCCAGTCAGATGTGCTGGGTATAAATAAATAAATAATCAATTATTATTATTGCCACACACCATAAATCTCACCATCATTTATATTTATTAACTAAGATTTGTAACTCAAAATGGGTAACAGTCCTTGCCTCAAGAATATGAGAGATCTTAATTCCCATGGAGAAATGACGACATTATGGGGGGCACCTGCCCCCCATCAAGTAAAACAATAGAAATTCTTAATTAACCGACCAATCTCATTGGTTCTTCCCTCCACCTAACAAAAGTCCTGCCCCCCAACAAAAATCCTGTCTATGGCCATGCTTGACATTATCAAAAGCCACCAATATGTCCTTGGTTGAGCTGGGAATAGTAATAGTAATAATAATAATAATTAATAATAATAATTTTATACCCTGCCCATCTGGCACTTTTCCGGCAGTTGATGGACTTTTGGCTCTATTACACTGAATCTGAAACTATATTTGGGATTTGTACTGATGATAAAACTTTACTAATCACTTCATTTTCTCCAACTATTTGACATGAAGTATGCAAGATGGCTATACAACCATTAATGTTTTTGCCTTCAAATTATGGATTATTGTGCTGATCTTATGAATTCACCTATGATTATGGATTTCCAAAAGCTAGGGTCATAGCATAAGCCTAAAGTTTAACATGACTTTATCCCTAACAAAACAAAGAAGACCTTTGAAGTTAAGGATAGTATTAAAAGGCTACAATGGCTTGGAATTGTTACCACTGGAGCCTTACAAAAATTGTGAATCATAAAGTGGAAGAGAAATTGTATAAAACTACAGACAAAAGACATTCCTTAGTTTAATACTGTGAATGAAACTGCATTCCATTCTAGTAGGGGGAAATGCAATATATCATTCCCAGGTCTGAGATCAACAAATTGAGCGGAATCCAAAATATCATTACAAACACATTTTTAAAAGCCCTCTCATTTCCAGGATTCAGTTGAAATAACTACTTTTGATTATTTCACTTGCACTAACATGTCACAAGTAACTGATTATGGCAGTTAAGACATACGAAGGAATGCCTTGAATTGAGTCATTTAATAATGATAGTTTTCTCTTTGTGAAATAAATGTCCATTTCCCCCACGATGCTTTCATACTTGATGCACTGCTATGCTACTCGTCTCACATACCATGAGGTTGTGTAAATACTGAATGTGAGCTAGTCGTCGTCTTCTTCTTCTTCTTCTTCTTCTTCTTCTTCTTCTTCTTCTTCCAGAAATAAATTGTGAAAATACTTAGGACCTGATAAGTATAGGGTACAGTACAGTACGTGTAAGCCCTGGTCACACATCACGTGGGGAGCAGAGCCTCATTGCTGGCTCTGCCACTGACATCACGTGCACATTGATAGTTATGCAGAGCTGCTGATGGCTGAAGGACCTTAAAGAAGATTGGGCTCTGGTAGATGGCTAGCTGCTCTAGTGCAGCAGGACGATGTCATAGGAGCATTTTGTGATTGTGATAATGTGGATTGAATAATGTAGGATGAGCACAACTTGCCACGACACCCATATTTGGTTTTTTCTCTCACACCCACATTTGTCAGGCCACCACAAAGCTACAGAAAGTGAGTGGTGAATAATGTGGTAAATGTGAGCCGGATTGCGTTGATCGGCCATTAATATAATGCAAAGCCGCTGAATTTAGCTTTGTAAACTTTTTGCAGGTGGACTTGTTCTTTCCTTTAACTTTGGAGAAGCAGGGCTCCTGTCTTTAAAGCAACTGACTAAACCATTCACTCAGATCCCAAAATATTAAGACACTCCATTCTCCTGTTTGGCTCTAATACAGTTTGCTCAACTAAACATGGCATTGCTTCTGTGGTTTGGGATTTATTATAGAAGTAAATTTCATAAGTGAAAGGTTTGTGCATGTTAAAAAGAGTGGCTTCCTGCCAAACTGGTTAATCGGTGCAACGGGAGGTTAAGAGGTAATGACAACAGCAGCACTGAAGACAGGAGAGGTACTGTGCTGCCACGGCTTTAGGTAAGCGTCAATAAATATGATGACAAGATTTTAAAAACAATAATGCAGAGGCAGAAAATCAGGGCCCAAGAGTACCAGAAGACTAAGGAAATCATTTGTGGTTGTGGTTACTACATGTGGAGAAGTTGCCAAAATAAGCAAAAAATACATTTTTGGTAAAATGTTTTAAGGTAATCCTGCTAAATGTTTCATACAATGATATGAACAAACGCTGCACGCTACCATACAGTCATGAGTGTTAAAAGACCTATTCTTGAAACTGCCTTTCTCTGGTGATCCCATTCTACACTTTGACAATGCTTTGTGAAAATACACTTCCTGAAAAAACCTGTCAGTTTCTAAACTTAGCATCAAATATTAAGAAAGAGGAAAACTGATTTACAATGATGGAAGCTTTTCGTGGACATTTTGTGGGCATCTTTCTAGTTCATCAGAACTAGGATCAATGAAGTGAGGCGTATATTTATAAATTCAAACTTGCACACTTGGGAAACTTGAAGATCTATAACAGGCATAGGCAACCTTCACCCACAATTCCCATCATCCCTGACCACTGGTCCTCTTAGCTAGGGATCATGAGAGTTGTAGTCCCAAGACATCTGGAGGGCCAAGGTTGCCTATGCCCGATCTATAATGTTTACTGTCCAGGTCATCCTTTTGCATATTCAACATAAAGTATTTGAATGGGCTCTATGCTGGTGTTACATGCTGAATGCTCAAGCGATGAAGAAGGTATAATCACTCTCTCTCATTTTTTAATTCAGTTTACACAGAAGTAGGGACCCAGGTGGCGCTGTGGTTAAACCACTGAGCCTAGGGCTTGCTGATCAGAAGGTCGGTGGTTCGAATCCCTGTGACGGGGTGAGCTCCCGTTGCTTGGCTCCAGCTCCTGCCAACCTAGCAGTTCGAAAGCACGTCAAAATGCAAGTAGATAAATAGGAACCGCTACAGCAGGAAGGTAAACGGCGTTTTCATGTGCTGCTCTGGTTTGCCAGAAGCGGCTTTGTCATGCTGGCCACATGACCTGGAAGCTATACGCCGGCTCCCTCGGCCAATAATGCGAGATGAGCGCGCAACCCCAGAGTCGGTCACGACTGGACCTAATGGTCAGGGGTCCCTTTACCTTTACACAGAAGTAATATATACAGTTCTTTTTGGGATTAACAATGTATTTACAAAAAGTCATACTGATATCATGTATGACTAGTGCTTGTAATGTACTGATAGATTCACCAGATACATAGGCATTAAGTTACATAAGTTACATACATAGGCATTAGTTAGTAAAACATAGTACAAAGAGAAATTTGGGAGGTATGTGTGAATCAGCAGCAGAGATAACATATTTCCAGAGATATCTTTGGAGTTTCTTCATATTTCCCACACATATAGTTCTAAACTTAGCCTAACCTGGACTCAGAAAAAAAACTTTAACAAAATTAATTGCAAGATGGTAATATTAATACACCCTCACACAGTTCCCTTCAAATTCAGGACATTATTTAGCCACATCTTTCCCTTTCATTGGACGTACCCAGCAACGTCATCTCTCCCTCCTCTGCTTCAAATTCTTTTCGCCACATTAGGGCTATCAGCCAACTTCTCTTCTAAGCTTCTCTTGTATGAAGCTCTATCCAGATGCATCTGGGGAGAGAGAGAGAGGGAGGGAGAGAGAGAGAGAGAGAGAGAGAGAGAGAGAGAATCAAAGCAGACAGTGCAGTGACTGAGCCTTTTCACAGTTAGCTGTGAAGTGGTACTCTGTTCACAAGAAAATCCTGCAATTCTCTCTCTACATCCGGCTTCTTTGATGAGTCCAGCCAAGAATGTCCAAAGAAACCTCCTGTGGCTGTCTCTACCATTTAGTATAGTAAAAAGTACAGATATACAAGTGCCAGGCAGTGGTGGGCAAAAGAAATACAGTATAGACAAACATCTAGTTGGCAATTTATGTAGTCTGGAGAAGAATTTATTTTTTGCTGTGGTAGACCTACGTTTGAGCCACTGCCTCTCTTCACCCATTTTATTTTATTTTATTGCCTTACAGACTTTTAAAAAGAGCGGATCCTTTAATATCTTACACAGTATGTATCTAGAACAAGCATGCAATGTGCTGATGACTTACTTTGTGATTATATCTCTTTACAATAAAAGCCTGGATTATGAAACTCTCTCTCTCTCTCTCTCTCTCTCTCTCTCTCTCTCTCTCTCTGTGTGTGTGTGTGTGTGTGTGTGTGTGTGTTAGAGAGAGAGAGACCAAGATCCAGAGAGAAAGACAGTGACAGAGAGAGTTAAAATGCAGTTTGTGATGCAGAGTGGGGTATGCTGTCTGGGGAGAACAAAGACAAAAGCCCAACCTGCTCCAGAGTAGTGTATGGATTTTGCAAATTTTCAATTCAATTGAAATTCAATTCTGAGAGAACTCTATGTTCAGGAGAATCAAATGTTACAGTCCTCTTGGGATTCAGAATACAGGTGAGAGATTCCAAGATCGAAAGCTCCCTTATAACAAACATTTTGCATGATAAACCTATCTTTAGCCATCTCACCCCCTGCTTTTTCCTGTAAGACCAATTGCAGTCGTTAACAGTCTTCAACAGGTTTACCACACCTATCAGTCAATCACCCATTCCCACCATCCTTTCTGAGTAATACCCCTCCCCACCCTCTCACCCTATATAAGGGTCTGTTTCAGTGTACCTGAAGAAGTGCACATGCACACGAAAGCTCATACCAATGACAAACTTAGTTGGTCTCTAAGGTGCTACTGGAATGAATTTTTATTTTATTTTATTTTTATTTTGCATTAGTGTGTGTGTGGTGGGAGCACTCTGGATTTGTGAGACTGGTGTACTGTGCCATGTAGTTCTTTTAAACAAAGTTTGGCTCTATGTTTGACTCCATGTTTTGTTCGAACCTGTCTAGGTAAGAGGTTTAGTTAGGTTGAGGTGCTCAAGCTTTTTGCCACTGCAAGCCAGGATATAAAAAAGGGGTTTTCAGAACTTTGAAAGGCTGGTAGAACTTTATCAAATTCACATGGTCCCGTTGATCCACTCGCTTAGACTCACTTTTGATAAAGATAACAAACATATTTGGTGTTCTTCCAGCATGTACTTAGACTTACCAAGTGAATTTCCATCTGTAAATTAGTAACAATACAGCAAACACTGGGATATGTTTGGATCTAGTTTGGACGAGAAGTTAAATATTCAAGTGCTTCTTTGTTTCTTAGAATCATAGAATCGTAGAGTTGGAAGAGACCACAAGGGCCATCCAGTCCAACCCCCTGCCAAGCAGGAAACACCATCAAAGCATTCTTGACATATGCCTGTCAAGCCTCTGCTTAAAGACCTCCAAAGAAGGAGACTCCACCACACTCCTTGGTAGCAAATTCCACTGCCGAACAGCTCTTACTGTCAGGAAGTTCTTCCTAATGTTTAGGTGGAATCTTCTTTCTTGTAGTTTGAATCCATTGCTCCTTGTCCGCTTTTCTGGAGCAGCAGAAAACAACCTTTCACCCTCCTCTATATGACATCCTTTTATATATTTGAACATGGCTATCATATCACCCCTTAACCTTCTCTTCTCCAGGCTAAACATACCCAGCTCCCTAAGCCGTTCCTCGTAAGGCATCATTTCCAGGCCTTTGACCATTTTGGTTGCCCTCTTCTGGACACGTTCCAGCTTGTCAGTATCTTTCTTGAACTGTGGTGCCCAGAACTGGACACAGTACTCCAGGTGAGGTCTGACCAGAGCAGAATACAGTGGTACTATTACTTCCCTTGATCTAGATGCTATACTCCTATTGATGCAGCCCAGAATTGCATTGGCTTTTTTAGCTGCTGCATCACACTGCTGACTCATGTCAAGTTTGTGGTCTACCAAGACTCCTAGATCCTTTTCACATGTACTGCTCTCAAGCCAGGTGTCACCCATCCTGTATTTGTGCCTTTCATGTTTTTTGGCCAAGTGTAGTACTTTACATTTCTCCTTGTTAAAATTCATCTTGTTTGCTTTCGCCCAGTTGTCTAATCTGTTAAGGTCATTTTGAAGTGTGATCCTGTACTCTGGGGTATTAGCCACCCCTCCCAATTTGGTGTCATCTGCAAACTTGCTCAGGATGCCCTCAAGCCCATCATCCAAATCACTGATAAAGATGTTGAATAAGATTGGGCCCAAGACAGAACCCTGTGGCACCCCACTAGTCACTACTCTCCAGGAGGAGAAGGAGCCATTGATGAGCACCCTTTGGGTTCGGTCAGTCAGCCAGTTAAAAATCCACTGAATGGTAGCATTGTCTAGCCCGCATTTTACCAACTTCTTTACAAGAATATCATGGGGCACCTTGTCAAAGGCCTTGCTGAAATCAAGATAGGCTATATCCACAGCATTCCCTTCATCTACCAGGCTTGTAATTCTGTCAAAAAATGAGATCAGATTAGTCTGACATGACTTATTTTTCAGAAACCCATGCTGACTTTTAGTGATCACAGAGTTTCTTTCTAGGTGCTACAGACCGTTTGCTTAATGATCTGCTCTAGAATCTTTCCTGGTATTGATGTCAGGCTGACTGGGCGGTAATTGTTTGGGTCCTCTCTTTTCCCCTTTTTGAAAAAAGGGACAACATTTGCCCTCCTCCAGTCTGCTGGAACTTCGCCTGTTCTCCAGGAATTTTCAAAGATTATTGCCAGTGGTTCTGAAATCACCTCTGCCAGCTCTTTTAATACTCTTGGATGTAGTTCATCTGGCCCTGGAGACTTGAATACATCTAAACTAGCCAAGTATTCCTGTACTACCTCCTTACTTATTCTGGGCTGTGTTTCCCCTGCTGAATGATCGGCTCCATATTCTTCAGGTCGGGCATTGTTTTCTTTTTTGGAGAAGACTGAGGCAAAGAAGGCATTGAGGAGTTCTGCCCTTTCTCTGTCCCCTGTTCGCATTTCACCATCTTCTCCTCTAAGTGACCCCACTGTTTCCTTGTTCTTCCTTTTGCTACGGACATACCCATAAAAGCCCTTTTTGTTGCTTTTAACCTCTCTAGCAAGCCTGAGTTCATTCTGTGCTTTAGCTTTTCTCATCCAGGGTAGCTGGAAAACAATGCGTGTGCTAAGCTGAATCTCAAACTGTGTGAAAATAAATGTTTTATAAGATAACCAGTAATTTGCACAATGGAAAAAAGACGAGTTACTGTTGCCTAAGCTCAGGCTTCCTCAGCCTCGGCCCTCCAGATGCTTTGAAACTACAATACCCATCATCCCTGACCACTGGTCCTGCTAGCTACCGTGTTTCTCATATTATAAGACATGTCTTATATTTATTTTTTCCTCAAAAAAACACACTATGGCTTATTTTCAAGGGATGTCTTATTTTTTTCCTTCTCCTCCTGCCGCGGCTGGCATTGCTGCTGCGCCTATCACTATGTCTTATTTTCGGGGTATGTCTTATATTCCTTGAATGCTTAGAAATCCTGCTATGGCTTATTTTATGGGTATGTCTTAAAATATGAGAAACAGGGTAGGGATCATGGGAGTTGTAGGCCAAAAACATCTGGAGGGCTGAGGTTGAGGAAGCCTGCCTAAGCTCATACTTTTTGAGATTCTCTTTATTAATAATGTAATGAGAATAGGCAGTCTTCCTATACAAGACAAGGCCTATTTCACTGAGCAGAACCTTTTGCATAGCTCTCCTTCATTCAGTGAGGCTACTTCCAAGGGGTAGTGCCCATGTTAATTAAGTAATACATGAAGTGTCATTTTTCAGAAAAGCAGAAAAAAAAGCTTATAAATATTTTATCATAAATTCATTTGATATTTGGTTGCAGCCATTGTTTCCTTTGTGAGTTTTTAAAATGCTCTTTCAACTTTTCTGAATCCCTCCAATTTCCTAGAGAAAGTCTGAGGACCTGTGGTCTTCTATATGTTGTTGGATTCCAACTTTCAGCAGACTGACCTGATCTGAAGAGCCACAGCTTCCTCACTCCTGTCATAGAGCCAGGGTGGGATTATTTCTGATACGAAAAGGAACTCAAATTAATGAGGAAGGTACCACACACACACACTGAACAATACAAAGGGGGAAAGTTATTAACTAACTAACTAATTAACCAACCAACCAACCTACTGTCTTTATTATTTACAATAATAAATAGCCCCATCAGCGACACTTGTGTTCCTATTATTCTATTTGTCGGTACTGAAACATCTGTAGTCAAAATGTAAAAGATAATGGTGTTTGGGGGGACACTGGTACCCGTGCAGACCTTAGGGGGAGGGGGTAATTTCCCATTAGAAATATTTGCTGCTTCACACAACACAGACTTCTCAACCAAACAGGTGGCCTGGGAAGCCAGAAATAAAGGCTCTAGTGTTTCTCATATCATGCTGAGCTCCAATCAGCCCTGCTCTCTTTGCAGGTCAGAACAACCCTTGAAGTCTTATCTAGTGATTCCCACAAGAGTAGTACAGAAATATCCTATCATAGCGTATCCAAGGTCTATACTCTCAAGGGCAGCCAAGCCAACGAAGTAGAATTCTGCCTTCTTTCTGGTTACGCAATTAAGTAAAATATTAAATGCAATGTTATGGTTTTGAATTTGAAACACTATTAAATCAGAAACTATAAATGTAAACAAGAGATTGCGTATAAGAGTATGATTAATAAGGATTGTATTGAAGGATCATCTTGCATTACAGAGTCAATCCAGAACAAGCAACATAATGTTTTTCTCTAGGCAATTTATTATTCTAAACTCCTGTAGAGGTTGTTTGATTTGTTAAGGGTGTTTTTTCAGTCAACTCACTAATCTTTTTTAAGCAATAATTTAAAACAATAAGAAGCAATAGGTTACTCAATTTTCATTTTAAAAATCCCCCTCCCTTTAATCACCCATTCATTAAAAACTAACAAAATATTCTAGACTGGGAATGTAATTTTAGACAGTGTAATGTTGACACTGCATAGTATTATTAACATCACATGGTAGAGGAAGGATGGGGGAAACAACAGTTCTGGGGTTGAATGTGTCCCTCCAGTGTTCTTCCTGGCTCCCAGAACTCTTCCCAGGCTAAACCTCTCACTAGCCCTGCTCTGCACTCTCTGCAAGTAGTTTTGCATGGCCTTGAAATGTTATATTGCCTCTTGCTTGTCTGGATGGAGAGTTGTGTGTATGTGTGGGTGTAGGTATCTCTGATTCTTGCATAGCTGGAATGAAATCTGAATGTAATTGAAGAGCCAACATGAGAGTGAAGCTATGTACAAACTCCTATTTACTCTGCATCCAGTGCCTAACTGCACCCAGTTCCCAAACTGCTGTTCTGGGACGTGGTGTGCACATGTTAGCCACAATCCATATCTATCCTGGAATTTCTTCTGAAATACTGATTTAGCTTCAATCTGAATTGAGAAAAAGAACAACCTGGTTGGTAATGTGGATACAGTCCAAGAGAGCAGCAATATGTCATTTAGTGGGTTTGGGATAGTTTGAGTAGGATCTAATGACAATATAGAAACACTTGAAACACTCTAAAACTCCCAAGTCAATGCAGGATTTTCAGGGTCTGTTTATAGGAAACAACAGTAGTGACCCAACTGACAATTGAGAAGATGAAAGGAGACCTTTTGGATTAAACAAGATTTATGAAATAAAAGGATTAGAGCTTCACAAAAGGCAGAATTAGGCGTTTATTTAACCGTTGCAGCATGTCGTGATGGGATGGGGTACAACAGAATAGAGATAAAAGGGTGAAAATAAAAAGATGAGGGAGGGAGGCAATAGCGAGGAAAAGAATCCTTACAATGTCTCCAAAACCACCTCACAAGCTACAAATCTTCTTTTAATTGAAAACAGCACAATGAAACAAAACAGGTTTCATTAGCAATTCTGGCTTCTTAGCAAAGAGTGCTTGAAAGGCAAGGCATTTTCTATAATGAGATTTAGCCTAAGATCACCCCTAAAGAAAGAGGAAAACCTGTTTTGTGGTTTGATGACCAGAATTCTGCTGCACCTTGAAAATATTCTATACAGGAGCTGCTTGTCACCTAATCAATAGGCATTAGAAAATTGGCCTAGGTTTAACCAAGATAGCACACAAACACATAACAAGTAGCCTTACCTGAGAAGCTTATGGACAGGTGAAAGGACATAAAAGGCAAACAATACAATTTTGATACACATTGGTATGATTTCATCATGTACACCAACAGATTGGGTCACCTACTAAGATCATCACTGACACACACAGGATTTATGGAGGCAAATCATGATCAATACACAGGTTGCCTAGAGGAGCCCATACTTTGTTTCTATGGAAAGAATTAGTAGCAAGCAGAATGAGAAGAAACTATGGAATCCATTAAAAAAAGGCACACAGTGGGGGCGGGGGAGAACACATATGCTGGTTACAATCCAACAACACAGAATTAAGTATGCCTAATTCTGTGTTGGATTCAATCCCTGTTTCTGGAGTGAGCAATGCGCATGAATGCATACACTCGAACAGGTAATGGGAACATCACATCTGGAATCCTTCAGGATGATTCACACACTTTCCCCCTCCTGACTCTGCAGGGAATTGGCACCCCCTGTGATGAAATCCAAACACTGGCTGAAGTTATATGGCCCAACACAGAGAAAAGCAGATGGAAAGATTTCAGTTCTGTACATACATCTGTAAAATGGACAGTCTCGAGTGCTTTTGCCAAGATGACAAAGGTCCAAAGGAATTTTTGAGAGGGATCCAGAAGATGTCACACTTGTGTATGTATATTTTCCTTGACATAATCATAGTAAATACACACCTGAATTTTACTTAGCCAACCATGAGAAAGAAAATAAACAAGAGATGAGCCTAAATATATAGAACTTACATAAAAGCTAGTACAGTACCATGACGTTTGTAATGAGAAATGAATTTAAAAATAACACATTTTGTGGGGAAATGCTTGAATAACGTTTTTTTCCAGGCTCGGTGCTTAATGTGCCATTCTAAAACAAAGATGGATGATGTCAGGGACTGGCAGGTGCTGACAAATGTGCACTGGAGAAAGGGAGTATGGAGTATGACTGGGGTGTGTCTGTCATTGATTTGTGGGAAACTGTACTGGCCAGGAAGCAAGAGTCAGAGGCAAGGAAAGCTTCAGAGCTGGAGGTAGAGCACAGGATGGGTCAGAAGAAGATGAAGAAGCAGGTCAGACAAGTGAAGAGCCAGGATTGAAAAGGAATGAGCAGAGGAAGTTGTCATGCCAGTACAGTCTTTGGGTGCATACCTGCAGACCGTTGGGAGGATGGAAGGTACATAAATAGGTAGAAGGGTGGTTGTCCTCTGTTGCTGCAACTGCTCGATAGAGTGCGGACCTGGGAATAGCTGCCTAGATGCTAGATTGGTGTGGGTAGGTATCCAGAGTTGTTATCTTTGACAATAAAGAGTTAACTATCTGCCGTGTGCATTCCTTTGGCGGGGAAGCACCCTTGACAGGTAACATGTAGTCCTCCAGGTGTTGGATTCCAATTCTCATCAGTCCTAGCATGGCTGAAGATTGGAAGTGTAATCCAACAACATCTGAAGGACACAACAGATTCCCCAGTCATTCCCTACCCTAAAATTTTGAAATTTGCTTAGAAAAACACACCACATTACATGCAATGCTATTACATTAGGAAGACCCTTATGAATATAAAATGAAACCTGTATTCCCTGTAACAATGCCATGAGACAAAATTCTGCAAGGATCTGTATGCAAGCAAGGCCTTGTGCACTTTTCTCTGTCTGAGGAAAACCTCCATTTGTGTGTACAGTGGTACCTCAGGTTACAGACGCTTCAGGTTACAGACTCCATCAACCCAGAAATAGTACCTCGGGTTAAGAACTTTGCTTCAGGATGAGAACAGAAATCGCGCAGCAGCAGCAGCAGCAGCAGCAGGAGGAGGAGGCCCCATTAGCTAAAGTGGTACCTCAGGTTAAGAACAGTTTCAGGTTAAGAACGGACCTGCAGAATGAATTAAGTTCTTAACCCGAGGTACCACTGTATGGATAACATGTCACAAAACCTTCCTCTACTATTGAAAAGAATAAGGTCACTTTCATCTTGCACAAGTCTTTGTGTGTGCATCACTTGTTTCAGCTCACACACGCTTTGGAACTACTGTATCAGCATGAATTTCTGTCATTTTGAAAGGACTGTAAGAAGTCTGGAACAAGACGTGATGAGGATTGTATGGCTGGTGTCAAAGGCAGCTCCTCCATCTCTGTTGCTCTTCCATCTCTCTGTCATGAACTGTCTGATAAACTGTGATCGTGTGATATATCAGAGGTGAAATTGGGAGGTGCAGTCACAGCAGAAATTGCAGGTACTGCAAGGTAAAGACGAGAACAAGCCATGAGAGTGCTACATTTGGTGCCAGGCCAGTGGCTCTTGTAAAACTAATTCCAGCCTAAGAATTCTTAGAGATATGTGTTCTGTAGTGATTTTATGGTTCATATTGTGTTGTCATTTTATTGATTGTAACCTGTCCTGAGAACATTTGATATAGGGTGGCTTAGAAATATGATAAAAATTAAAACCAGTGCAATTTTTCAGGGTTTGTCTTGTCAGTATAACCTTGAAAATTATTTAGCAGTGGTTTTTCTATCTACTTAATTGGGAAGACTTTCTACACAGGTGCAGTTCTCTGAAACTTTCATTAGCGGAAACAACAACTCCTCTTTGTTCTTTAACCCATGGCTGAGTTGACTATGGTGACCCCCTACAAGAGGCTCTGTTTTGGTTGTGATTTATTGAAACTTCTTCAGCAGTGGTATATGAATCAACAAAGTGACGCTGTCAATAGCTTTCAGCTAAAGTGAAAGTATGCATTGAATTTAATGCATGGCAATGATTACATAGGTGTTCAGAATTAATAAACAGCCTATAATGAAACCGATCTTGCATCTCTGTAACACAGACTCTTTTAAGAGTAAACGTTTGTCTTGGTTAGAAAATTGACTGGAATTGGTTTTTATTTTTATTTTAAAAACGAAGCACACACTGAATGACAATTTAACTAGTAAATTGTTCAGTACCTATAATTCTCATCATCCCTGACCATTGGTCCTGTTAGCTAGGGATGATGGGAGTTGTAGTCCCAAAACATCTGGAGGGCCGAGTTTGGCCATGCCTGCTTTAGGTAGATTTACCTTCCAGCCCCTTATGCTGCAGAAAGGAACAGAAATTGAATAAAAACAACTTTCTTGATATAAATGATAGTGTTTCTTCAGAAAATAAGTAGTGAAAAAAGATGACCAGAGGAAAAACAGCTTTAAAATGCATGGTATACAATCCCTATCCCGACTCATATGCATCAGTATATCATACAAATTTAGAAAACCATTTTCTGAACTCTTGCTTGAAAATAAAATCCCATTGAACTCGGTAGGATTTACTTCTCAACTGACAATATGCAGATACAGTGGTACCTCTGTTTTCAAATCCTTTCCAGAAATGGCTTCTGGAAACCGAGGTGTCTGAAAACCGAGGTGCAAAAGGCCGTCTGCAATTTCCGTTGATAAAATTGAAAAACATGCAGCGGAAGCTGTTTAGCTTCTGAGGCACATTTGAAAATTGAAGCAATTACCAGTACTTCTGGGTCTTCGCCCTTCGAAAACCGAAACTTTCGGCTTCCGAGATGCTCGAAAACCAAGGTACCACTGTAATTTGGACTGATTTTTAATCTCACCCCTGAGCTCACCACAATACTTTCCCCCTTTGTAATTATGATCAGATAAATAGTTTTCAACTTTTTAAAATCTTTATTGGTATTTATCAGAAACCAGAGATCTGATTTTCATGCACTTTAGAATCAAGCCTACTCATGGCCTTCAAAGAGTTAGCTCATTGCCAGATGTTTTCAAAATGCCTGCAGATGCCTTGATATGGAATCATGAATGCTTTGCTCTTGAAAAGATTCTCACGCACCAGGGTTTTCTCTCAACAAATTGGTGGCCTAAACACATGCAAAAACTTGCAGCTGAAAAGTTTAGAGATGGGGAAAATAGGGACATTCCAGGATCAAATAAGAAGCCAGGATGGTTTTTGTAATTCTGGGACTGTCCCAGGAAAATCGGGACACTTGGAGGATATGGCATGCATGTTTTAATGATGTTTCGTTTCAGATTTTTCTCTGTTTTCTTTGAACTAAACTGAGACCTGCCTGTCCAAAATCACTGCTTTCTGCAAGCCATTCTTGCAATGGAAGGAGAGGAATGTGCAAATGAAACAATTTGTATTGTGGAATTTATAAGCCTTCTCTTGACATAGACTAGGCTTGGCGTAATGTAGCAGTACATTAAAAGCATATAAAAATGGCCACTTTACACTCTAAAACAGTAAAAACATCACAAATGCTAAAATTCCAAAAAAAAATCCTTCAGTAGCACCTTAAAGACCAACTAAGTTTTTATTTTGGTATGAGCTTTCGTGTGCATGCACACTTCTTCAGATGCATGCACATGAAAGCTCATACCAAAATAAAAACTTAGTTGGTCTTTAAGGTGCTACTGAAGGATTTTTTTTCTATTTTGCTTCGACTCAGACCAACACGGCTACCTACCTGTAGCTAAAATTCCAGTCCACTCAATCAAGTCCTCAATCCAATAACAATTTATAAAATTGGTTCAACTGCATATCCCATTAGTAAATCTCCAGGAGGGAAGAAGTTCTAGCTGGAACCAAAATGCCTTTTTAGGTGTGCTTGTTTTATCTCCATGTATCTCTTGTGTAAGGGAGGAAAAGGCTGAAGTTAAGCTAATAAAAATTGTTAAAATGGAGAGGATCCCCCCCCAGTTAATATTTGTCTGATTTGTTCTTCATAAGCCATACCAATATTTCTTGCTTCTATGCTTGGATTTGACAAGACAAATGTAGAAAACTTTAATCACATTAATATATTGAGGTTAGATAACAGTATGTTTTGGAATTCCTACAGCACAGGGTGGGTCTGTTAGCCCATAGCAACGTGAATATATTTTATGCCCTGTTACTCAGCAGGAGAAAGAGAAGACCCATTCCTTAGCCAGGAAACGCAGTTGTTTATCACATACTGGCCCCAATCCAGGACTTATTGCATGAAGCAGCATTTTCATTGTTATGCATGGTTATCTTTTCTCTGAAGGTACTGGTTGCTTATTAGGGAAAAATGAATAGAAAGAGCCTATATCCATTTCCAGGTCTGATAATATTTGGAAGTATATTCACCTGTTTGACAGTGTAAGAAAGGTCCATAGATTGGATTTTGGTTTGGGTGAAGAAACTGCCTTTGTTGTTTTGGTGGATGATTGACACTAGGAGAGAAAGAGAAACAAACCTTTTTCCAGACAAAACTGATATCCTGAACTCAATGGAATGACAAGCTGAAGGAAAAGTAAACCTTCTTCTTGGATATGGTCATATCCCCCCTAAACGTGCCAGATCTAGGAGCTCTAGGAGCAAGGCTTTCTTTGTAGTGGCCCTGGATCTGTGGGAATTAATGCTCTCTCCTGGCAAGTCTGCTTGTCTCCCTTACTTGTTTCCTTTCAGAAACAGATAAATGCTTTTTATTAAGTCATGTCTTTGAAAGCTAGGGCATTTGACTGCTGATTGTTGCTGCTCTTGTTCCTTATTTGTTCTTGAATACTATCTGTTTTTACCTTTTATTTTTCTGTGTCCTAACGTTTCCTCGGCATACAGCATTGAGAATACTTGTGTGGAAAAGTAACGTATAAATAAAAGTTGTATCCATATAGGAAAATCTGTTTCACCCCACCTTGATATGTTTGAAGACTTCAAGGGTTCTATTTAACTCATTAACACCCTGATACTTAGAAGGCTTGCAGTATGTTCTGGGTCATGGAAGCCCAAATGGTGGGATTAGAAATCCAAAAGTTACAAAGGACTAAAAATTATTCATGGTGCAACAAAAATCAGTCTATGATCTCAATGAAACAAGACAGATGCATTTTCTTTCATTATGACATGCAGTGACTCCAACAAATGTTAAAATCACAGATTTTGAAAGCAGATCTTGTACTATCTATTATTTCTTGGGACATTTGCAGGGAAACAAAACCAAAAATGTTTGTTTACAAAGCTATTGTGCTACCAACCTTACTGTATGCTTGTGAAACATGGACCACTTATAAATCTCCAACTCCTCGAAAGATTCCATCAATGGTGTCTTAAAAAAATGTTACATATCACTTGGGCAGATAAGCGAACTAATGCCAGTGTACTAGAAGAGCTAAGCTATACACAAACGTAACTGGCTATAATGAAAATTAATAAACTTATACAAGAAGGTTCAAAAATTTTTGTTGTTATGTAAATAAGAACAACATATATCAAAAGCGGAGGCACATCCCCAAACTTAAAGTGTTGATAAGGACTCAGTCCAAAATGAATGAGATAGTCAAAGAGTACCACAAGAGAAGGTGTGCAGCAGGTGTAGAGCATGCACTAATGGGTCCAATTGGCAAACGGGCGTGGCAAGCCAAAGTCCATGAGGTGGCAGCAGTATATTCAATGGTGCCAGGTGCAGCAAAAAAGCACTGTCAATAGAAAAATAATTACAGTAAGAGATCTTCCCCAGAGGAAAGTACATACCTTGCAAAGGTAGATTAACATAAATTCAAAGCTTTCAAGTGAAATGCCAAATGATGTTTCTGTGACTCAAAGGATCACAAACTGAATATAAAGATCTAACTGTGGATCAGCAGGTGTGATCAATCAAAGGAGACAATCATAAGTTCTTAAAGAGACAATCCATGGAAAAAGGCTTAATGAGCCAACACAATGAGTGGATAAAACAGATTAATACAGCATTGCATAAACAAAAGAGAGAAATTACAAAAAGGAACTATAGTCAATGTCAGAATTTAGACCATTGGGATGTAGAGAGTTGAACAGGAAAATGAACTTGGTTTCTTGTTGCGTTAGTCTCTGTTGGGCCAATTCACCAGGTCCTGAATAAACCCATATCACAAAAAAGACTAAGTCTTGATCTGTATGTGATGCCTCTATGAAATGATTAACAAGTGGGGCATCCCAAACACGGTACTAGAAGAAGCAAAAATCACCAGTGTCAAAGCAATGATTCTTCGTTGGACTGGTCATGTTGTCTGGATGCCTGATTATTGTCTTCCAAAGCAACTACTCTATTCCGAACTTAAAAATGGAAAGCGTAATGCTGATGGTCAACAAAAGAGGTGTAAAGAGTCTCTCAAGGCATATCTATAAAATGTAGTATAAACACTGACAACTGAGAAACATTGACCTATGAGCGCTCCAGCTGGAGAACAACCTCTACCAAAGGTGTCATGGACTTTGAAGACACTTAAACTCAGGATGAAAGGGAAGGCACATTTCAAACCTTCACCATGATCAACCCCGTCCAGGAAACCAATGTCCCCACTGTGGAAGGACGTGTGGATCCAGAATGGGCCTCCACAGTCACTTATGGACTCACTGTTAGGACCATGTTTATGGAAGAGAATTTTACTCCAGTGCAAGTGATTGCCAAAGAAGAAGAAGAATTTATTGGGATTGTCATCTTAAAGAAAAGGATATCAGTATGTTTTGTAAAGTTTGACACAGTGGCTGTTGCTTGTCTTTTGACTTACATGAAGAAATGGCTCATCTCTGGCTCAATGTGTAATTTTTTATAGTGATATAAACCAGGTTAGCCAGAATATGCCCTTTCATTTTACCAGCCTCATCTCACCTGTATGCTTCTTAAAATTAAGCAACGGGACCATTTTTTTACCAACATTTTATTTGCATTACAAGCTATGAATAGTGAATGTGCTGATTGATTACCCAAATGCAAATTCCTACTCATAACTTTTTACTTTACATAGTCCACATGATTCAGAGGTGTGTGCCTCTGTGTGTGCTCTATAAAGATTGACCAAAGAAAGTTGGGTATGGAGAATGATGCCTACAGTTTGGGAAGATGACCTTAAAAATTGATTTGGGAATGACTCATTTAAACCTTTGAGTTTCTCCAAATGCAGTTTACTAGGTTTAGGCTGAATGGTATTTTGTTTATTGTTTATTATAAAATTTGCCAACACTGTGATCAAGTGGGCATTTGACAGCTTTACCATGAACCAAGATTGCACCTCTTCAAGTGCAGGTAGTTTGTGATCCATTTATCCCCAGCATACTGTTTAAGTGACTGCCCGTTTGGAAAGGGAAGGATAAAATACATTGGTAGAATATAAATCAGTCCTTTGGATATGATCTAATATGTATCAGTTTCACTAAAAAGGCACGAAGCAATCAGAAGCATTTACTGTTTGCATGTTGTGAGTTAATTATAATTAAATACGATTTCATTTTGTTTTTCCTATATATGGTGTTCGAATTTTGACAGGCTAAGTATATCTTGCGAATATTTCTCAGCCAGTGACAGACAAGCAATGTACAACACAGTGATCTGGAGGGGTGTTTGTGTCAAAAGTTTTTTGCCCCTCATGAATGTGACCCAGAACAGGAATAAACTGTTACAGTCTAAGACAGGCATCCCCAAACCGCGGCCCTCCAGATGTTTTGGCCTACAACTCCCATGATCCCTAGCTAACAGGACCAGTGGTCAGGGATGATGGGAATTGTAGCCCAAAACATCTGGAGAGCCGAAGTTTGCGGATGTCTGGTCTAAGAGTACCAGCAGGGAGTCACAGTAAGTGTTGCTCATTCTCTTGCCAAATTTTCTACCACAAAAAATCCATACTTAACATATCAGTTCGGCTGAGACACAGCCCATGCCACACAAATTATTACAGCTGGTGCTGTTTTGCTTCTAATTTCAAAGCATCCAGCTCCCATAAAAATGAATTAAATATTTCAACAAACCATACCATTCTTCAGGAGCTTCTGGGGCAAAAATTTCATGCAGATGCTTCTAGAAGTGCATCTAGCTCATCCACCTCCACCTTAAAATTATGGAGGCTGCTAAATGATTCAACAAGAAATATTTTTGGCTTTCCATAGAAAGATTTGTATCCAATGGTGTCTTTCATGTGGACAGAAGGCTCTTCAATTCAGAAGAGGTTTCCATTAGTAGAAATGAGGGGAAGCAAATTTTGCTCCAGAGGGTTGGGAGGTGGTGTGAAGAGAGAGGAAATGGGCAAAAATGGCCTTCCTCCCTGTTCTGCTGACAGAAGCTTCCACTGGATCAAAAGCCCTTCCATCTGTGCAAGGGACACCATTGAATATCAGTCCTAAATGTGGTGTGTGTGTATATCTATTTACTTACTTACTAGAAAAGTCCATGGTATTTGGGTGAAAGAAAACTGCCATTTTGTAATGATCTCAGGCAGGCAAGCAAGCTCCAATAAGAGATTAATGAGTCTCTGGCAGTTTTATGTACGTATATTTACAATTTACATCCAGAGAGCAGGTCCGAGCCTGCTGCCATTAGCTACAAGTTGGTCACTCAGAGTCTCCACCCCGTCACAGCACAAAGGGCACCAAAGCCCAGTTCTTCATTTCTTACACTTCTGTTGCATTTTAACCCTTTTAGCTCTTCTGGTTTGAGAGGAAGGTGGTTGAACTCCCTCCCCCCTGCTATCAAAAGAAGAAGCCTCTAAACACTGTCTTTCTCCTGGTTGCATAGCAACCCCTCAATGCCGTCTATCTCCTCCCCTCCCTCTGTCTGCGAACTTTCCGTTTCTGGGAACTCCTGATGAAGGGGGGGTGGGCTAACCCACTCTTGCACGTCTCCAGAGTCAGACTCTGTCTCCCTCTGTACTGGCTCTGTGCTTCATCTCCAGAGTCTGGCTTTTCGCAGGTGTTCAATTCAGCCACGTCCCTGACACATTTTAAGTAGTACAGATATATTACATGGCTAAGTAAAGAGGCAAGAACCTGAATAGTTCTTGCGTCAGTTGAGTGATTGTTTCACACTGTTGTACATTAATCTTATGTGAACCACATTTCATAGTAGTAATGCAGTAGCTAAGCATAAATGCAAATAATTATTGGTTCCATTTAAATCATTTTTATATATGTAATTCTTTCTACTAGCAAACTCCAGTGACTGAGTGCTCATCAGTTTAGAAACAAAATGGGGCCATCCAAAAACAAATTAGCACTTTCTACATACATGGAGGTCTCAACAAACATGCACAAGCCCTCTAGCACAATATAATACAGTGGAGGAAAGGCCTTGGGAGTCTGTCTTCTTCTTCTTTCCTTCTCCTGACCTCTCCCTTCTCCAGAGAGTTCTGGAAAGTTCTACAAAGCTCCTGCTCGAAATTGGCTAGAGCTCTGAACAGGACCACATCTGGAGATAATGTTCCACTGCAATGTTTAATTACAGGTTCCATTTATTGCCTTATACTACTTCCCTTAAAACACTGTATAAAATAGAGCTTAATTTGCAGGCAAACTCTTCCAGAATATTTATTAAAAGCTTGTTCGATAGTGGCCATAGTAGCTAAGATTTCGAAATGGTAGAGATGTAGGTTTGTAAATCCCATTATCAACATTTAAAAAATTTCTAATTGTTTTTCCTATGGGCAGTTTACCTATGCTTGGGTTTCATTACTTCAGCTTCACTGGGTGACACACGTGTAAAAACACCCTGCTCACATTAAATCTTTCACCTTCCCAAAGCAAAGCAAAACAAAGCTTTGCTTTCACCTTCCCAGTTTCTGTATGAAATAGGTCCAGCTAATGGTAATGCACTCTCTATTTCAGGCATCCCCAAACTTCGGCCCTCCAGATGTTTTGGACTACAATTCCCATCATCCCTGACCACTGGTCCTGTTAGCTAGGGATCATGGGAATTGTAGGCCAAAACATCTGGAGGGCCGAAGTTTGGGGATGCCTGCTCTATTTCTTCTGAGCATAGCCCACCAACCCCTAGTAAATAGAACCAACTGATTATCATATCATTAATTGTTTTTTTGTGAGATCAATCTAAGATAATAAATGTCAAATTACTGCAAAAATTCAAACATGACATATTACTTTCTGAGACAATTAAGGTAAATATTTCCTTTTCAAAAGACGTTGTTATTTTCAATTCATTGTACTGGTAAGGGCACTTGTTTAATCAAGGGGCTATATTTTTTTTAAAAACAACAACACTGAATGGTTTTGGAAATGTATCACAGATGTTCAACTGAGTTAGCTTTGCAGCACTATGTTGAAGGTCACAAGGTTAAGACCTTTGGCATCATCTAATATAACTGGTGCCCCAGTATTGAAATGAAGTCATCTGCTTCTAATGATTTTGGTTTAGTTTTGTCAAGACAGAAACCAGCATGCCTTCCAATATTGTGAGCATAATTTGCTGAAAAGGACAACGGTAACATTCACTTCTCACTCAACTATATTGGATGGAAATGAAATCTTAGAGAATGACACTGAAGCTCCCACACACTTTGAACTGAACTGAAAATATGGGGAAATAAGAGTAGTAGATGAAGCAGATAAACCTGAAAGCATACAGTGCTGCTTGTCTTAAGCTTTTTGCTGGTAGATATTTCCCCCAAACAGAAAAGATATCTAAATGTTCTAACACACTACCGTTGTATCAAGCTCCTTGCTATATGACTAATGTAGAGAAGTGCTGCACCCTTGCTGATTATTTTTTAAAAACAGCTTTTAGCTGTTTCTCAGATGCTATGAAGGTAGGCATATTTCAAAAGGTCAAGCTTTCGGGGGGGGGATCTAATTTAGTGGAGAGAATTTTGCTTTCAAGCTCAATTCAAAGTGCTGGTTATGACCTTTAAAGCCCTGTGTCCAGGATATTTTAAGGACTATGCTTTCCAATACTAACCTGTCTCTGTGTTGAAATTGTCAGCTGTTTTGGTGCCTGCTGTCATCAGAGGTGCAATTGGCAACGATTCAAGACAACAACTCTCAGGCTGTGGAACTCCCTACCCCTAGAGGCTCATATGTCTTCCACATTGCAGACTTTGCACTCCACTGTGCAGACAGTATTATTTTGCCGAGCCCTTATCCCGAGTGATTTTTTTCTGCTTAGCTCTTCATTATTGGTTTTGCCACTGTATTACAGTCTTCCTCAACTTGATGCCCCTCAGAACTCACATGACAACTCCCATCCGCCCCAACCAGCATGGCAGTCTGGAGGACACCAAGTTGAGAAAGACTGCTGCAATAGAGTTATTGACAACTTGCCCCTTCGTATGTTTTAATACATTTTTTGTGATGCTTTATTGTGGTTTCATGTCTGTAAGCTACTTTGAAGGCCTCCTTCTGGCAGAAAAGTAAAATAAATAAGAATGCTAAACAAATAAGTTGAATTGTAGGAGCCTGCATTTTCCTTTTGTTTTTCAGACTGGATGATGATGTTTTACTATTAAATTAATTTCTCTCAGTGGCACTGTGCATTGCTTATTACTTTGGAGTTCAGTTTGGGCCATTAGAATAATATGTATTTGAACTAATTCAGAAGGTAAACACCCACATCTCATTTATTAGACATGACATATATATTAGGACTGTGCACTGGATTCAGAGAGGGATGCAGTGTTTACTCGAATTGATTTGAGGCTGTATCCAAGTTGGGTGTTGTCTAGGCCAGCCTGGATTAGGTGTGGGGGCATAATATAGACCCTAATATAGGCAATTTAATCAATTTTGTTGCGTAAGCTAAAAATGCATGGATATGGTAGGTATGCTTCTGTTTTTATTCTCTGCTTCATGAATTTTTAAGAAGGAAGATCCATATACAAATTTTTACCATGAATAGACAAATCTAAAGATGCACATGGCTGTTTTTCAGAGGAAGATTAGATATAAAATTATAAGCAATTTGCAGAATTATTCCAACAAGCTTCCTAACAAAGGGCACAATCCAAAAGGAATGCTTTTAAAAGGGCTCCTTTACTGTTTTATTTGCAGAGAATAATACAGTTATGTGTGTGTTTGCTGAGAGGTCTTCACAGATTACTTAAGTATCTTTATAAATTCTGGTTATTCATGTACTACAAATACTGGGGTTAATATATTATCCTTAATATAGTATATTTTTTCTTTTTTTAAAAAAAAAATTACATATTTCAGTAGGAACTGAACCAAGGAGAGCAACAGCAGAAACAATGAAAGGGAAATGTAGAAGGCACAAAAAGCAAACATTGTCTTAGGCATGTATGGTATAGGACGATAGGAATAAGCAGAATAATTCAGTTACATAAGGAAGACATCAGGGTTAATGTTAGAAAAATAATAGGCATCAAAATTATATATGACAGTCAAATAAATGCCAAATTTGCCAAGTTTGTGATAATGGTTATCTGGATGTTATCATTATTCAATTTGCAAGTGATAAGATAATGGCTTGGATCCAAAGAACCATGTGGGAAAGGAGAACTGTTTTAGTGCTGCATTTTTGTGAACTCTTGCTCAAGTGCTAGTAGAATATCTGCGTGTGGGTTGGGAGATCTGTCAAAAAGGGACGAGGGAGGAGACTGCCATGGCCACACCACGGTGAAATCTCCCATGGCCACACCCCTTGCTGGCACTGATTAGCCAGCAGAGCCATTCTTGGCATGGCTCCGCCCAGTGCCGGTGACATGGCTGGGGTTGGCACAAGGGGGCGTCACGCCATTGCCCCTAAGCCGGATCACAGCAGGGACCCGGATGCTTGGGCGCAACACCGCCCACTGAGAAAGGTGAGCAGACTTGTGTGCCAAGGCCCTGTGACCCGCAGTTTCCTAGGGATTAATAAACGCATGGACACAAGTATTTAGGTTTATGGGATCAAATTGGCCACAACTTTATGAGTTACAGATGTGAGCGGTTTGGCTTAGGCATTGGGTGAAGCCAGGCTATATCTCGACTCCTGCCGTCTGCAGGGAGTCCAACCACTGGCGTAGCAAGGGGGCGCGATGGGGGTGGTACGCCCCGGGTGCCACCCTGGAGGGGGGTGACACTCAGCGCAGCCCCTGTGACTCCCAAGCCGAGCGCCGCTGCTTCAGCACCATGTGGAGGGTGCTGGGATCCTCTGCTCGTGGCGGGTCCTGGTGCCGTCCCCGCGTGGGGCTGGAGCAGTTTGCCGGTGCTGCCGCTGCGTAGTGCACACGTGCGTAGCGTGCATGCATCTTGCGTGGTGACGCCACACATGCATGCCGCGTGGCAACGCCCCGCCCCAGGCGCACGCCCCCAGGTGCCGCTCCGGGTGCCCAAGCGGCTTCCTCCGCCCCTGAGTTCAACTAAGGGTAAACCACCACTAGGGGAGCCCTATAACTTACATCAAATAGGGGCACCCCGAGGAGTCTCCGTTAGGGTCGTGGCATGGCCCAAGCCCATGTCTGGGCATTGGACAGGATCTACACCCAATTGCTTTACCCAATGCCTAACTGCCACTTGAGCCCAAACAGGTTACCACCAACACCCTCACACCTGCAACCAATCCCTGATGCCCTCTGTAATACCATTCAACCAGATATCATTGCCACCATTGGAAAGGTGTAGCCTGTTGCTACAGAACAAGGCCTCCTGGTCAAAGGTGGTGGCAGGGTGCCGTATCACATGGCCTTTTAAGAGTTGCACCTTTTGCGCAACTGCATGATTAGCTTTCTTTATAGCTACCAGGTCAGGGTAAGCACGCCAGCAACGCCTTTCCAACAACTGAGACACTTTTTTACAAGTCAGAGGTGGGGCTAACAGATTCCGTCCCACTAAAAGAGGCCACAATACCAGCCTTCAAATTAAAGGTGAAAAGCCTGGCTAATGATAAAAACCTTGCCCAAGGATAGATGAAAGGGGCACCAACCATATCTCCCTGGGGAGAACATTCCACAAACAGAGGGAGGGGCATGATTGAAAAAGCCTGTTTTCATGTTGTCACCCTCCAAACCTCCTGTGGAGGGAACACACACAAAAGGGCTTCAGATGATGACTGCAGGGTCCAAGTTGATATATGTGGGGAGAGGTGGTTTCTGAGGTTCTGAGCTGTATAAGGCTTTATAGGTCAAAAACAGCACTTTGAATTGAGCCTGGGAACTAATTGGTAGCCAGTGCAGTTGTGCCAGACTCAGCATTACATGTACAGGAATATGGATAATATAATACATTTTGAAGCAAAGAAGGACATACAGCTGCTCACCTGTTTGCTTTTTAACTAGGATCATTAAAACAAATTGCTGATGTATCCCATTCTCATTATTGTTGTACTTTTGGCTGCAAGCAGGAAGTCCATGAAATCTTGCTTGAAAGCCTCATGAGATTTCATGCCCAATTTACCAGTCTTAAGGGCTTTGGAAAGTTTGGATATGGTTCAGATAAGCATCTGCAATTCTATGTGCTTGTTAACTCTGAAAGAACCTGTGTGGTTAGTCTTATGTCGTTGCACAGACTGAGCCTTGTGTGTCTTCCTATTCACTGTGGAATTCTGTCTAACAATTTAGAGCACAGTTGGGAAAGAAGACCTATTGACAAATGTATTCACTAACGTTAGGTGTTTTTCTTAATAAAAGTTAAATAAGAAATCCAGTTTTTCAGCAGATGTTTAATAGAGTAGCTTTGATATTCTACATTTGAATGTTTCCTGACCATTTCTTATTTCCAAAAGGCACTGAAAGTCAAGGACTCATGTAGAGATGTCAGCAAGGATTCTTCTACATTTAAATGTCTGTGAAGCTATCCCATTATTGACTTAACAGGAACCAACTGTGTTTTTTGTAAATGTACTCTGGAATAAATTGTAAATAATGCCAGACACCATACTGATTTCTGAGAAGAGGTCCTCTAAGATCTTTGTTCTCCTGCAGCTCTAGGTTGATGGGAGACCATGAGTATTATGGTCATGCTAGGAACAATGTTCCTATTCTCACTTACAGAAATTTTATTGTTTATTACTTCCCATTGTTCCATAATGCCCAACAGATCATGCACAGCACACACACAAGCAGCCTTGTACATGGCATTGCTTGAGAATTCTAATAAATAAAATTAAAATATCAGTGCAGTTTTGAAATAAAGTGGTTAAAATCAGTGCACCTTTGAAAGGTTAAGTGTACCATCTTGATTCACAATGGCATCCAGTTGTCAAACATAGACAAAAACCTGCTCCTTTACATCGGGAACCATAGGGCAAATTTGGTTGCAACTTTGGTTACAACAGACAACTTCTCTCCCCCCCCCTCTCGTGTGTGTGTGTGTGTGTATTGTTAGGAGGGGTTGGGGGGGTGAGAGGAAGTTGGCTGAATGTGAGATTCTTCTAACCGCTGGATCCAGCAAGTGCTCGACTATAAGCCAAGCTAGTTTATGGTGTTGAGGTGATGGGTCATTAAGGAAAACAAAGGAAATGGGCTCTGTGTGAAATGGCAAATGGTTATGGCCCCTCCCCCAGTATTAGAAGAATGAAGCCAGAGTTTATAGTTGAGTTGCAATGATGTGATCTAGAAGTAAAGCAACAAGCTGGAGAGAGTCAGAGTAACATTTGAGATAAATGTTTGATTTCTGCTTTAATCTAAATCTGCGGCTATGGAAGAAACAAGACCCCTTTGGGGTGTTAATGCTGCAAACCCCTCCATCATAGGCTCAGGCTGTATATTTGTGTAAATAAACCATTACAGTCATACATCTAGATACAAATGCGGGTTGCGTACAACATGGGTTACGTATGCGCCGAACCTGGAAGTAACGGAACGGGTTACTTCCAGGTTTGGTGATCCGCGCATGCACAGACGCATGTGCATGCACAGAAGCGCCGAATTGTGCGGGGAGCATGCACAGATTTGGCGCTTCAGGGTAAGTACTCCTCTGGATGCGTACAGAGCTCTGGAATGGATCCTGTTCGTATCCAGAGGTACCAATGTATTATCATAAAGACACCAGTATTGGCTGTGTCTCATTTCCAAAAGGAAACCTGAACCCTGGGTAAATGCCTGGAACCCCTGGAATCTTGCACCTCTCAGATAGTGGGCTGACATGCAACACTATCAAAGGTTGCTTCTCTATTGCATTAAGCTTGCAAACTCTTGGGATAGCCCTTAGCTGGTGCAAGATATTGTTCTACCCGAGGTAGACAAGATGATGTCTATCTCACCACTCCACAGATGTAATGGCAGTTGAATCTTACTTCAGTGCTGCTGACAGGGCAGCACCCTCCACTGCCTTTCGGGGCACCAGGCTAGCATAGGAGTTCCAGGACAGGGTGTGTGGGATGTACAGCTCTGACCCCCCCCCCAACAACTTACTGGTACCATCACTTCCTGAGGTGCTTTTTTCCCTACTTAATGGTAAGACTGGCCCTTGTTGGGACAGAGATTGCTTTATGTGTTTCAAATATTTCTTAGCCATCCTTTATCCCTTACTAGAGGGTGGAATAAACAAAAAGCAGGCTAGATTAAAAAGCACCTAAATGGCTGGACAAATAAGAACATGCAGCGGCAACACCGTGTCTCTTTGGGAAGGGTGTTCCAAAATTGGGGTTCCACTACATAAAAGATTATTGTAGACAGCCTATTGCCAAGTGCTGGTGTGGTTCATTGGTGGCTTAGTGCCCAATGGGACTGCTGGGGAAGAAGGCGGGGAGCCCCAAAGCAGGTGGAGCCAGAGCCAGTGACAGGGAAAGCAAACCAATTTTAACATTTTCTCCTTCTCCCTGCTGAGTTCTACAAGGACAACAGAGACTAAGAAGGAGGAAACTCCCACCACATTCCATAGACTGGCTGTAAGAAGGCAGGCAGGCAGGCAGGCAGGCAGGCAGGCAGGCAGGCAGGCAGGGGAAGGCTGAGGCTTTTGGGGCAATGTCCCATTCATCCTAATGGAGCAGCCGCCATTTGCATGGATACTGGGAAACCCAGTGGTTTCTAGCAGTCAAGCTCTCAGAGCAGGGTGCATTGCTATTACCCATAGCTACTGCATATATGGTTCATGTACCCAATGCTTAGGTGCAGCTCAGTGAGTGTATGAGTCCCCTGACATGAACACTGCAGCTAGTAAATCAGGTTTACTTTCCTGCAGGGGAGAGAAGCAGTGGAATAAGAAGCAGCAGCATGATCAGTGCAATCTTGAGTAGTCTATTTGTTCCCCATACTCTGGGCTTAATTAGGAGACTCCATTCCCAATGGCATGACCTAATGGCGGCAAACAGAGTATAGTTAACACATGGGGCAAGCCTGTGATGTGGCCTTTTGGAATGAAAGATTGCAATCTGCTAGTGGTGGCGGAGGAGATGAGGGGCACAGCAGAAAGGAGGCTGGTCCGTGGAGACTAAAGTGGCAGACACAGGAAAGAGCTTTGTTTCCTTCACAGAAGTTTAGGAAGAGCTGGGGTGAATTTGATTTCAAAGCCCAACAGTGCGGCTGTGGCATTTGTTTCCAATTCAGCAGGAATGAGTATATGGTTTGAACAATTCTTTCGAGGTTCCTGGTGGGGGGAAGCATAACTCATCTCAGCTGGCTGTGTTAGGAGATCAAATGACAGAAAAATTTTCACTCAAAGCCCAGGGTATCCTTCTGGCAACCAGAGCTCATGTACATCTTCATATATCCGTTATCCTGTGCTGCGTGGACCCAGGTCTCCATGCTGGATGGAAACTGCTCGCCTCCAAAACAATTTTACTGTTGCCAGATGTTGGCACTCTGCCTGCTTTTACATAATTCAGCACTTTTCTTTACTCAAGATGTTACAATTTAAAGAGGCTCTAGAAGTTTTATTTTAAATGGCTTGGCAATGCATATTTCTTATTCATTTCTTCCCAGCTCAGACAGGATCTTCCTCCACCCCATGTTGTGGATTTTCTGCTCATAGTGTAGGTTACTTCTAATAAGCAGGAGGAACAAAACCCTCTCAACTCAGTCATAGTTTTGTTTTAAAAGAAAAACTCATGGCAAGGTGGCACATTCTCCTTCCTGTTGATTCCTCACACCCAAACGTAATATGATTTTCGTGCTTCTCACAATACCTGTGGCAGAGGATATATTTTTCTATACGTTTTTGTTTCTCGCTTCTACTTGCTTCACTATGTCCATACTGCACATGTAGTAGCCTAAATTACTGTGGATTTGTGATACTTCTCTCTGGGATTGGTATAACAAACAGCTGAAAATTGGTGCAAAGCTCTGAAACCAGCAGCAGGATGCATCTCATTTAAACAGTAAGTTTGCTGTGCCGCAAGGGGCAGTGAGCATATACAACTGAGATCGGTTTGTGCAGCAAGGACTTCTTTGTAATACGTGTGGTGTAGACCTACTTCCATTTCCTAAAAGATTAATAACTGTTAGCTATTTAAAAAATCAATCTTGGCCAAATTTAAAATATGTAAATCACCCTTTCTATCCCTTCAGTTTTTCTGCAAGCAGCTTTCGTGTTCATACCAAAATAAAAACTTAGTTGGTCTTTAAGGTGCTACTGAAGGAATTTTTATTTTATTTTATGTCAGGTCCTGTCATGGCAATGGACCCTCAGTTCTTAATGGCAAGAGTCCCTGAGGAGGAGTGATGGAAATGGGAAAAATTGAGTGGAGGTGGGGAGAGAATCCAGCCAACTACTGACTGGATAGCTTGACATTAATATATTGAAAGGTTCTAGAACAGATCTTCAAGCAATCAGTCTGTGAGTATTGGGAAGGTGAGGGTGTTGTGCTCAGTAAGCGCTAGCACAAGTTTAATCTGAGTAGCCCTATTGAAAGTAAGGGTCTTAATTTAGCCATCTTCATAAATTTCAGTGGATCTACTCTTAGTAAAATTTAGTTGAATACCACCCGATGTACAGTAATTGATTCTTCAGAGGGCAGCATAATCCAAAACAGGTTGCACACCTCATCCAGATCAGCAAAACTTCCAACCAACAACAATTCTGTCTTGTCTGGATAAAGCTTCAGCTTCTTTGCTTTCATCTATACCAGAACTACCAGTACCTCCAGACATTGGGTCAGGGTTTCCACAGCCTTCTCATGGGAACAGGTGATGGAAATACTGTATGTGAGTTTTGTACATGTGTTGTTGTTGTTGTTTAGTCGTTTAGTCGTGTCCGACTCTTCGTGACCCCATGGACCATAGAACGCCAGGCACTCCTGTCTTCCACTGCCTCCCGCAGTTTGGTCAAACTCATGTTCGTAGCTTCGAGAACACTGTCCAACCATCTCATCCTCTGTCGTCCCCTTCTCCTTGTGCCCTCATTCTTTCCCAACATCAGGGTCTTTTCCAGGGAGTCTTCTCTTCTCATGAGGTGGCCAAAGTATTGGAGCCTCAGCTTCAGGATCTGTCCTTCCAGTGAGGACTCAGGGCTGATTTCCTTCAGAATGGATAGGTTTGATCTTCTTGCAGTCCATGGGACTCTCAACAGTCTCCTCCAGCACCATAATTCAAAAGCATCAATTCTTCGGCGATCAGCCTTCTTTATGGTCCAGCTCTCACTTCCATACATCACTACTGGGAAAACCATAGCTTTAACTATACGGACCTTTGTCGGCAAGGTGATGTCTCTGCTTTTTAAGATGCTGTCTAGGTTTGTCATTGCTTTTCTCCCAAGAAGCAGGCATCTTTTAATTTCGTGACTGCTGTCACCATCTGCAGTGATCAAGGAGCCCAAGAAAGTAAAATCTCTCACTGCCTCCATTTCTTCCCCTTCTATTTGCCAGGAGGTGATGGGACCAGTGGCCATGATCTTGGTTTTTTTGATGTTGAGCTTCAGACCATATTTTGCGCTCTCCTCTTTCACCCTCATTAAAAGGTTCTTTAATTCCTCCTCACTTTCTGCCATCAAGGTTGTGTCATCTGCATATCTGAGGTTGTTGATATTTCTTCCGGCAATCTTAATTCCGGCTTGGGATTCATCTAGTCCAGCCTTTCGCATGATGAATTCTGCATATAAGTTAAATAAGCAGGGAGACAATATACAACCTTGTCGTACTCCTTTCCCAATTTTGAACCAATCAGTTGTTCCATATCCAGTTCTAACTGTAGCTTCTTGTCCCACATAGAGATTTCTCTATGTACATGTGAATTTTGTACAATAAACTACTAAGTTCATTGTTTGTTTCAATTAATTCGCACAAGGTTGTATGTGGATTCCTCCTGCCGGAATGTGCAGTGCTGGCCTGGTGACTGTCCATTAGATAATGTCAAACAAGCCACATGGCAAGCGGGTTGCTTAGATGAAAACTAGTTATGGAGCTGCTGCCACAAGGAAGTGTTTCTCATCAGGCTCCACAGAGCTGCAGTAAAAGTAACATTTAATTTCTTGGAAGGGTGTGCACACAGCCATGACAAGAGAAAAGCAACTTTTGATGTAATAAAATCTATCCCCAAAATGCAATCTGTAGCTAAAAGTATAAAAAGCTGTAAAAATTTTGGGTTCCTCCCCACCCGCAGATACTATCCAGATGCTATCCGTGTTATGTCTTTGACAATTCTTTTATGTCGTGGACTAAATATATATTTACTTCCTACCCTACATATCCCACTTTTGTTTCCAGGGCCTAAGGGTGGATAATGGCATTGCATTAAACACAAAAACAACTCACAGCCCAACCCACATGCTATCCAAAGTTTGGCAGCAGGAGAGAAAGATGATTTTGAAGTCCAATTGAATCATTCAGAAGTGATCCTTTTAATTTGCAGTTGTTTCCCAGATCCCCTCTGGGAATAAATACATAATCTAAAAGTGCAAAAAAGTGCAAAAGTATGTAGTAAAATGTTGCAGGTTAATGTTATCTTTTCCACACTGATGTAAGTGGCTAGAGTCCCACGAGAAGAGCAAGTATTTTTTCTTAGAACAATTCCCATTCGCAGTTTGCACTAATCACCATAAATTATATCCCACTCAGTAGCCGCCATGTAAATGTGTGGGGTGCACTTAGCTATCCATCTGTGTCTGAATTCCTTTGTGATAGCTGCTGCTTAAGATGGAATGGGTTAGGGCAGCCTTCACCAACCCAATGCCCTTCCACAACATCTGGAAGGCATGGGACTGGCAAATACTGAGTTAGAGCGCACATCTTAGGACATAACCTTGGCCCTGAATACTGCTAGAAGCTTATCTGACTTTTACTGTCTTTTTCTCACTATATCTCCCTCAACTGGATTCTGTCCCTCCTCCAAATAATCTTTCTGAGACTGCAGCCAGAACTGTTGTGTTGTTGCAGAACTAGGTACTTGAACTAGATATTTGTGGGAGGCAGCCAAGGACATCCATTGGGCTTATGTTAGTAAAAGTAGGATGAGTTGCTGTTTTTTTCACCCACAAAAATGTATAGAGATATCTATGCCACAAGGCATTACATATGTTTGAGGAGTGATGTGTGCAGTCTCCGGAGGAAAAAATAACAGACTACAAGGCCAGTGCTATGAACTCCATGCTTCACATTAAGTGAGCACATGTGTTTGTGTGTTTGTGTAATTTATGCAAACACATCTGCCAATCAAGAATCAGGCTTATATAAGAAATAGAAACCCTAAGGACTTCAGGGGGCAATGGCTATGTGTCATTCTATCAGAGCAATGGTGGTAGAGAGGAAATAGAGCAAAAATACAAGTGCTTATTATTTTTCTTCTATGATTTTGGTATGCTACTGGATTTTCTTGCTCATTCACATTGCATGGCAGAGGATGCATTCTTTAATTTGTATACAAGTACAAGATTGTTTACTGAGTGACAGGGGAAGAAAGTTGCATATAAATGTTGCCTAATTTGCAATTCCTATTTAAGTGAATGATGAGATCAGAGCTGGTCTTGGAGAAAATAAGCTGGATTAGTCAGTGCCCATTAGAATGAGGGTCATACGTGTGTTTATACCTTTGTGACCTATGTGGTCATCAGTGGTAGTTGTGGGAGCCCACTCCACAATATTTTTCTAGGATTGTCCCTCTGTAAATCAGGAGAAGTCGAACTTGAATTGCAAGCTGGTAGCAAAATTGTATTTCCAACACATAATTCTTTATTTTCTTGCTCAGCACATCCTTATGGTTGTGATAAGTTTGGAGATGTGCTGAATAAATCATTATTATAGTTAAAGAGGGCCAGCAAGTTTAGCAATAAGATAATTTGATGACTGTCCAAATCAGCTACAAGTTGAGCCCATTTAGATGAGCACAAAACCTGTATGTGAAGCCACTGTTACCAAGATTTCAACATAGAGTTCCACTACTACAGTCATTCTACAAAACTTTCCATTATTCTTTTAATGTTTGTAAAAAGATGCATTGGGAGCAAAAACACAGTACAATAGAAACCCCAGATGATCCTCTTCATATTATAAAGTGCTTTTGCTCCCAAAGGATGCTGTTGTCTTATGTCCTCTTTTCTTTTAACCATGATTAAGACAAGAATAAAGAGTTTTGTGGGTAGAGGTTTGTAGAGGCTGTCAAAAAGCACCAATCCATGTTGGCTCTATGTAGTGGGCATAAAACTTTGAAAGCTCTCATATCATATGATTACTTATAGTATGCAGTGTCCTTGCACCGATACTGTATGTTTCCAGTGGTGTCAGCAACCACACTGGCATGCTGACAATGCACGCACGTGGGTGACACATGGCTTAAGAAGTTTTTAGGTTTTAACCCATCACATGAAATGCTGACATGAGTGAGTGCCTTTTGGCAGCCTTCATATTGGGAAGTGGTGGTGGTGGGGAAATAATGTTAAATTGGTCCCAAAACTCCTTCATCTATTATGTTACATCATGGTGTGCATTTTCTGGAGCTAAACCAAACAATGTATTTAAGATGTTTTTATTCATTGCCTGACAGTTGTTTGGGTCTCTAGGTTTGTCTGGAAGCAGAATATATGTATTAGTGATCAGCCTGCCTATTATGGATGAAAATGAGTGGGAAAATCAATGCAGCAGGGGGAAATATATTGAGAGACATAGAAAGATTAGAAGAACAAAAATTGAGTTAGCAGATTCATTTTCTGGCAGCCTAAGTGATGTCCCTGTCCATGGACTACTGGATCAGCCAATAATCTCTGTCTGTTTGTCTGTCTGCCTCACATTTGCTGCAGAAGTAATTTTTCTCCAACTAGTGCACAATTTAAAATCCCCTGGTGGTCCTTATTTTATGTAAAGAACAAACATTGACTCATTGTGTGGTCTACACATGCTGAGATGAAATTTTAACATGAATTACAAGCTTTTAAAACCCACTGGTGGGGGGGGTGACTTATATTAGTCATATTGAATTAATGATTTTCTTTGTAATTTATTGCTAAGAAGGCAATATTGTCATAATGTAACATCTGAAAAACGAACACCATCATTTCAAGAAGGATTAAAGACAATAGCAACACAGCAACTGTTTCTGTTTGTTTGATGCTTAATCCTTGAATCTGGGTAATGTTAGGGATTTTTTTCAGGAACTGTTGGTTTGCATCATTAAAGATGCTTTTAGCTTTATTAAGACATTTGTTAAAGATGTTTTTGCTTAAGGACTTTAGTTCAGGGGCTGGCAATCAATAGGATAATTGTATACTGAATTTTGTGACTGTTGCCACAAGTGAAGAGAAATTGGACATAGATCCAGGAATTGAGGGCACACCAGGCAATGGGCCATTCTAGGTCCCCACAGAATTTGCTCCATCTTGGCAGCTTTCATTTTCTTTGTTTCAATGATGTTGTGTTGAGATGCCAAGTCTTCTTAAGCCAACCCTGCATGAAAACAATAAAATAATAGCTCTCTAGAGAAATGTACTGTAGTTTGAAAAGTTTATGTTTTCCATAACTAGATACCAGAGATGCTGATGAATGCTGCAAAAAGGTTTTTTTCTGAGTTGTATTTATTGTATTTGTATAATTTATATCTCACCCTTTCTCCATTGACCTCAGGTGAAGGTTGCAATAATAAATACAAAGAATAATGAATTTAAATCAGTTAAAAACCATCTATTAACTACATTTTAAGGTCCAGAAATATTATTCATCAAAAGCTTGATGATAAAATACATGTATTCAGTTCGCTAAAAGTAAGCAAAAAGTTGGTGCCAAGTGGATTTCTGAGGAGAATGCAGCCCATAACTGAGAAGGCCCACTGTTGAGTTAGTTCTCCTCAGGCTTTCCCCAGTGATTGCAACATTCAGGTTGTAAACTCATAGTAAACTGAAGACTCATGCAATAATAATTCGTAAGTGGCAGTACAGTATACATATATCCCCCTCCCTGCCTTTATGGTGCTATCTCTGTGAAGGAAAAACATTCAGTATGGATTGACCCTCAGAAACGAATCACAAGAAACCTTCCAAACCTTGTCCACTTCTATTTAATTATCACAGATGGTTTCCATCACTGAGTTACAGAAACTGAAAGGAAGATCTTCAATAGTGTTTTATGGCTTCCTGGCTGTTATTTGCTAGCTGTGGCTAAGAATTGTATAAAACAGGATATAGCACCAGCAGCAGCAGAAGAAAAAAAAAAACCTCTCCTGAAAGAGACAGCATCATGAATAAGCAAACAAGCCATGTCAGCCATTATCCAGAGACTAAAGGAGTCAAAAGACTTCACAGATTGCAGGAACCACATTGTGAGAAAAATAATGACCACACTATAAAAACAAATACAATATTCCGCTGCTTGCTTGCAAGATCCTGGCAGCCTTTCTTCAGCTGCAGAATCAAAACATTTCTACCACCCCTGAACTTCCCGGAGAAACCTCTGCTCCTTAACACCTACTGTGATCTGAGGTCATGAGGAGCCAGTGTCAGCTCAGCATAAAGAAAGGTTCACATACTCAACTGAGACCCACGTTCAAGAGAGGAAAAAATAGTTTTGAAGGCATTTTCTGATTCCTTTCAACATTCCCCCTTATAATTTGGGTGACTTTAAAGCTATCCAATTTCAGTGTTAATTTCAACTTGCTGGAGAAGAGCAGTTAGGATACACCTTCTTTCCCTTTATGATGTCCAGATGGATTATTTGTCTTAGATTGAAAATTCAGACATTCCATTTTGGGAGGGCAGACAAGGGCGTACCCACCGCGGGGCAGGGAGGGGCCGCTGCCCTACTCTAGAGGCAGGGCCGGTCGGGCAGCTGCGGGCAAGAGTGGCGCTGCCGGCGGGGCTGGTGGGCAGAGGCGGAGGACAGCCCAGCGGAGCGCGAGTTCGGCGCCCGCAGCAGTCTCTTGCGCCCGAGCCGTGCGGAGTCCACACAGCCGCGCTGTGTGGGAGGGGGCAAGGGCTGACGCTCCCGACGTTCGGGAGACCTTTGCGCATGCGCAAAGCGGGGCGCATGCGCACAGCGCGGCTGTGGACTCCGGCGGCCGCCGTGCAGGGCGCATGCGCAACGGAGCCTCGGAAGGCTTCGCGGAGGCCGGGGCTTTGCTCCAGACCTCCGCGGAGGCCCCGATCCAAGCCTGGTTCCCTTCTCTCCCCCCCCCGCCCACCCCCAGACTTCCCTCTTCTCCTCTAGGCGGCCGCTGGTTTTCTCCCCTTCGCCGCCGTAGCTTCAGGTTCACGTCCGCCTCCCCCCCCCCACACCATCAAAGCATTCTTGACATATGGCTGTCAAGCCTCTGCTTAAAAACATCCAAAGAAGGAGACTCCACCACACTCCTTGGCAGCAAATTCCACTGCCGAACAGCTCTTACTGTCAGGAAGTTCTTCCTAATGTTTAGGTGGAATCCTCTTTCTTGTAGTTTTAATCCATTGCTCCGTGTCCGCTTCTCTGGAGCAACAGAAAACAACCTTTCACCCTCCTCTATATGATATCCTTTTATATATTTGAACATGGCTATCATATCACCCCTTAACCTTCTCTTCTCCAGGCTAAACATACCCAGCTCCCTAAGCCGTTCCTCATAAGGCATTGTTTCCAAGCCTTTGACCATTTTGGTTGCCCTCTTCTGGACACGTTCCAGCTTGTCAGTATCCTTCTTGAACTGTGGTGCCCAAAACTGGACACAGTACTCCAGGTGAGGTCTGACCAGAGCAGAATACAGTGGTACTATTACTTCCCTTGATCTAGACGCTATACTCCTATTGATACAGCCCAGAATTGCATTGGCTTTATTAGCTGCTGCATCACACTGTTGACTCATGTCAAGTTTGTGGTCCACCAGGACTCCTAGATCCTTTTCACATGTACTACTCTCAAGCCAGGTGTCCCCCATCCTGTATTTGCGCCTTTCATTTTTTTTTGCCCAAGTGTAGTACTTTACTTTTCTCCTTTTTAAAATTCATCTTGTTTGCTTTGGCCCAGTTGTCTAATCTGTTAAGGTCATTTTGAAGTGTGATCCTGTCCTCTGGGGTATAATACGCAAGTGTGGTGTCAGTTCCCAAAGGTCAACAACTCTGGGGACCCCTTCCTAAAATATGTGATCAGTTTGCTGTAGTTTTTACTGTTTATTTTGATTTCACCTGGGCTCTGTAGCCCCGCCCACATTCCCACTTTGTGGCCCCTCCCCTCCCGTGCCTTGGCCCCGCCCCTTGCCCCCCTAGTTTTGATCCTGGGTACGCCCCTGAGGGCAGAGGTGGGCATCTGGCCACCCCTCCTGTGATTCAAACTGCATGTGATGCACTCATCTCTGCCCTATGCATTAGTTCTATACATGAAGCTGCTGAAATCTAAATATAAAATGTCCATTTCTGAGTGATGCCAAATTTGCAACATGGCTAGCTTCTATGTTTATTGTTCTGATAAACTCCCCTAAACCATGGAGTATTGCAAAGTCAAATGATTCCTCCTTAGCCTCATCATCATTCTTAAGGAACAATAACGGTAGAAATAGTAGGAAGTTACTGCCCATCTCAAGATGCATGAATTATGATTGTGTGAAGAGGAAACATGACAGATGAATAGTAGCTAATCTGGAGAAATTCTGTTTATCTGTTTAATACATTTTAATCCCACCCTCTGTCTGAGAAGCTCAGGGCAGCTTACATGGTTCCCTTCTCTTGCTCTTCCTTAGCATCCCAAGACAAGTAAATGTGTTTTGTGGCTTGAATCTGAGGACTTCAACATAAGTATCCCTTTTCCTAATTCAGCATGGCATGATATTGGATCACTACTGACAGGGGATGGAGGAGAGAAAAGCTAATTTATGCCTTTGTTGTTGTTTAGTCGTTTAGTCGTGTCCGACTCTTCGTGACCCCATGGACCAGAGCACGCCAGGCACTCCTGTCTTGCACTGCCTCCCGCAGTTTGGTCAAACTCATGTTCGTAGCTTCGAGAACACTGTCCAACCATCTCGTCCTCTGTCGTCCCCTTCTCCTAGTGCCCTCAATCTTTCCCAACATCAGGGTCTTTTCCAAGGATTCTTCTCTTCTCATGAGGTGGCCAAAGTATTGGAGCCTCAGCTTCACGATCTGTCCTTCCAGTGAGCAATTTATGCCTACCCTGTACAAATTCCTGATAGGTTTACATGTTACAAAAAACATTGAAAAGTAGATGTTTTAAGAACCTTGCACATGTTCCTTTTCAGGCATAGTGTTCAAATGGAGAACTTAGAATCTTAGAATGATGGAATCATAGAGTTGGAAGAGACCACAAGAGTCATCTAGTCCAACCCTCAGCAATGCAGAAATCTCAGCTACAACATCCATGACAGATGGCCATCCAACCTGCGCTTAAAAACATCTAAGGAAGGAAAGTCCATCACCTTCCTAAGGAGGCTGTTCTACCGTTGAACAACTGTTACCATCAGAAAGTTCTTCCTAATGTTTAGTCAGAATCTCCTTTCTTGCAACTT
Organism: Zootoca vivipara; assembly: GCF_963506605.1. Lineage (NCBI taxonomy): Eukaryota > Metazoa > Chordata > Lepidosauria > Squamata > Lacertidae > Zootoca > Zootoca vivipara. Next base: position 48,674,135 of record NC_083283.1, read on the forward strand.
TTGTTCCAGTCCTACCCTCTGGAGGTTAGGATGATTACCTGGAATAGAAATGCTAGTTAGTAGTGTGATAGCTGCATGACTAAACCATAGACTAAAATAGTAAAACACCACCACCACCATTGGATCTTATAGTATGACTTTTGATGTAATCAGATCCTATTAAGTGACTAGGTAAAAAGCTGCTTTTAGGGCTGAAAAGGGTGTTAATTATATGAACAGATAAATAAATAAAATTAAGGAAAACCCAACTGCATTTAAGCACTGGGTTCATAATTAACTGTGCTGCATCTGCCAAACATGTACTGTACTATGTGGCAACATGTGAGAAACATATGTAATAACCTGCAAGTTTCAACAAGTGCTGGCCTTGATGGGTTTTTGGGACTATTTATTCATCCAGGCCTTTAGTTAACTGTCCATTTGTGGCATTAAGCACCCTTGCCCTTGCCAGACCTGTTTGTTGTTATTGTTTTAAGGTGATACCGGTTTTATATAAATTTGATTTTATTGTGTATTGTGTTATTACTGGGACGCGGGTGGCGCTGTGGGTTAAACCACAGAGCCTAGGGCTTGCCGATCAGAAGGTCGGCGGTTTGAATCTCTGCGACGAGGTGAGCTCCCGTTGCTCGGTCCCAGCTCCTGCCAACCTAGCAGTTTGAAAACATGCCAAAGTGCAAGTAGATAAATAGGTACCACTACAGTGGGAAGGTAAACGACGTTACCGTATGCTGCTCTGGTTCGCCAGAAGCGGCTTTGTCATGCTGGCCACATGACCTGGAAGCTGTACACCGGCTCCCTGGGCCAATCATGAGAGATGAGCGCCATAACCCCAGAGTTGGTGACAACTGGACCTAATGGTCAGGGATCCCTTTACCTATGTTATTACACCAGGCACCCCCAAACTGCAGCCCTCCAAATGTTTTGGCCTACAGCTCCCATGATCCCTAGCTAACAGGACCAGTGGTTGGGGAAGATGGGAATTGTAGTCCAAAACATCTGGAGGGCCGAAGTTTGGGGATGCCTGTATTACACTGTCCCTCATCCCAGGATTGAGTCAGCTAGAGTTTTCCTAAATAAATAAATGGCATATGTCTGGTTCTTTTTAGTTTTCTTTCCTCCCTTAGAACTGAGAAATCTTTCGGTTTTACTCAAACACATATTTGGGCATACTTGAAAGGCAAATCTCATACAAAGAGACTTAAGCCAACTACATGTTTGTCAGACCCAAACCCATGACAAGCTGATGGATATTACAGTAGAGCCATAAATGCAAATGAGGAGGACCATGGAAATATCCAAATGCCCCTTCAATTACACTTTGTATTTCTGCATTCCTCCAAAAGTACAAGGTGCCATCAAGTGAGTGCTAGAGCTGTGCAGGAGTTTGTGTGTGTGTGTGTGTGTGTGTGTGTGCGTGCGCGTGTTGTCTTTTTTTAAAGCATCATTTGTGCCCAAATGATGTGCACATCTTGGGAGAGGCCAAAGAGGATCTGATAAGTCTTAGCATCCTTTTTGTAACGAGTTAGATCAAGTCAAAATGTGCAATTCATGGAATGTTGAGAGCCAAACTAGATGTGATAATGGCAGATGTATGTGTTTAAACTTGGATCTGCTCCAATCACATAAAAAAGAGGATGGAGTATGATTTTTAACAGCAAAAGGAGTGTAGAGACAGAGGATGCCAAACCTTTTGTTCATGGCTTACTTCTCCACAGTCAGGCCTTCAGTTGCTTTTCTCTTATTGGATGTGAGCTTAATTGGCAGAAGTCCTGGGTGACTATGGACAGCTAGACACCCAACACCAAATCTCCAAATCTACTTATTTTAGGAAGTAGCATTTCATTACAAATCACTGCCCGAGTCAGAAATCACCATCATAATTGGCTGATTAACATTATATGACTTTTTAAATGTGTTTGTGGGAGGGGTTGTTTGTTTGTTTGTTTTATGTGTATTTTGTATTCAGATTTTGTATTTTTCTGTTACCTATGAACCACCCTGGGATCGTCAGACAAAGGATGGTATACAAATTATCAATATCATTGTCATCACATATATTAGATTGATTATAAAGCCATTGGGTACTTTATAACTGAGAAGCAGGGAGTGATGAGAATAGAAATGGAATAGGTCAAGGTTTAAATTGGCCAATTTATTCTTTGCTTGGGGTTGGGGAAAATAGGACTTATTGAGGCAATTCCTTCTATGAGTCTAGCACAACTCTGAGGAATACCAAAGAAAGCAAGATGTAGAAATCAAAGTCACCATATGTGCATCATATTTTTCCATCGGTGATCCTGAATATAAATATACATTTTTAAAAAATGTCAACTACTGCTTTATGTGTCCAAATACTCTTTGGAATGGAATTCACTGGGTTAATTTTTATTAGCTGCTATAATTGATAGCAGTTAGGTACTCACCTCTCATTCTCATTTATTTCAGGTTGCAGACACTATATTTCCATAGTCTGATGACTTCATGCTGGAGAAGTTTCATCAGACAAGCCTGAGCTTGAACTAAAGGTACGTAGTACCGGTATTTCCTTAAAACATAGATGTTAGTGTTATTTTTCACAGGTTGTTTAGCAAATTGCACATTTTTATGGTCACTCAACAGTCTTGGGTGGCACCAGAGGTAAGCAAGAGTGGGAGATTTCAGACAATTCTTTAAATACCTTTTTATTTCAGGCTGTTTTTATTTTGTGTGTGTGGTACTTTGCATTGTTTTCACTGCTACTGTTTTAATGCTTTAATGTTGGATGTATTCTTGAGGTTCTGATTGAGAGAGTGTGTGTTTGGGAATATTGTAATATTGATTTAATTTTCTTTTTTGATGTAAGCTTCTTTGGGAAGTTTTACCCCAAATAATAGCAAAATAATAAATATTCATTAAAAATTGTTGGTTCTGGTGGCGCAAGATTTGTGTGTGCCCTATTTTCTTTTTGTTACTGTCATCATTTTACATTTTTATTATGGCTAGGAGTCTCAAAAACTGAAAGGAGCCCATGCTTGTACATAATAAATTGGGTACACATTTCAAAATATCAAGTGTTAGCATTTGTGGACTGATTAATATTACGCTACTGCCATGAGAAGCCTCCTTAAAATGGAATGAAGCAGAGTGATTCAGCTGCAGAATACACTTGATTTAATCTTAAAAGTCACATTTACATAGCAATATGGCCTTATAAGACAGAAGCATTTTAGGGGAAGCAGCCCCCAAACTATTTTTAACCCACAGAATATTTTGTTCTTTGGAAAGCTTCCCCACCAGCCTATTTTTATTGATTTTATTGGTGGCATAATGGCATGGTGACTAAGCTAACAAAAGGTCTTATGTGCTCTTTTCAACTGTTTAATAATGTATGGTGTTTAGGGATATATTAATAAGATTCTGTAGTTTCATTTCTCTGTATACAATCAATGCACAGCCTTTGTTAAACCACTGAGCCTAGGGCTTGCTGATCAGAAGATCGGCGGTTCGAATCCCCGCAACAGGGTGAGCTCCCGTTGCTCAGTCCCAGCTCCTGCAAACCTAGCAGTTTGAAAACACGTCAAAGTGCAAGTAGATAAATAGGTACCACTACAGCGGCAAGGCAAACACTGTTTCTGTGTCCTGCTTTGGTTCACCAGAAGCGGCTTTGTCATGCTGGCCACATGACCTGGAAGCTGTATGCCGGCTCCCTCGGCCAATAATGCAATATGAGCGCTGCAACCCCAGAGTCGGTCACGACTGGACCTAATGGTCAGGGGTCACTTTACCTTTACCCCACCCCAATCTGTAGTAATAGCAGTAAAATTGAACTGAAAAAACCAAGTCAGCACATCTTTAACCGGGTGTTCAAGACTGTATTCTTTGAGAATGAGAATTAGATTATCTTTTGTGGGAAGAGCTGTTTATTGTGTACCCCACATAGAATTAGTGAAACATTTCTGTCTTCCATCTTTTTTGGGGAGGGGGGATCCCCTTGTATGTCCTGTTTGAAAAGGCATGGTAAGAAACAGAGGACATAAATAATAAATACAGCATATCTCCCTATGCAAACAAATGAGATTTGTAATAACATAGCCATGGCAATAAATAATGTTTACCTCAATTTTATATAGCATAAGCTTATAACATTTGGGACTTAGAGAATCCCAGATTCATTTCCTCTTACAGTTCCTTGCACCACAATAAAATTGTTCTATTACAGCTGCCAACACATCTTCTGCCAATAGCCTTGGGACTTTCTGAGAATCTCCTTGTTTATCCAAGAACAATTATTTTCATCACAGAGAGGCTACTTTGTATGTCATATGCAAGGTTCTTAACAGAAATGAGGGCCACTTTACAATCTTTATACAGAAAAGTGCTTTGCTCCCCAGTCAGCGTGAGAAAGAATCTACATGGGGTTGCCACCTAATCCATGAAAGGGAGAACAAAAATTCAAGGGTTTAACAAGGATGCTGAGCTTAAATGGACAAGCAAATAAATAAAACCTGGGTGTGATCCATAACCATTAAAATTAGTGGGAAATCTGCCATTAATTTCAACGAGACGTTGATTCCATTCCATTCTGAGAAGCAAAACTACCATTGTTGTCGCCAGTATTAAATAGGAATTGGGAGAAATTCATGTGTTTTTCATTTTAATGCAAACGAACCTAATTCACACCCAATATGCAAACCAAAATGCAATCTGAGTTTTGTGTTGCAGTTCCCCAACAAAAATTGCATACAATAATTTGTGTGTTCAGGAAAAATGCATGCAAAAATATGTATATTTGTGAAATTAATGAGCAAAATACATTATATTAATAATATTGTTTGGAAAAAATGGATCATGCGCCAAGCTGCATATAAGATGCATAGGAGAAGTATGCATGAAAATGCATACAAATTTTAATGCAGGTTATTTAAAAAAAACAACCCAGCATAAACCGATGTGGAAAGGCAATCAATGAAACCGAAATGGGCAGATATGTACATCTCTAATATTAAACAATTGACAAGATAGGAACCATAGAGCTCTCCAACTCTGAGGGCAGAACAAACTGGTCTGTCTGCAATCATGGTCTGTCCATTCATCTAGAGCAGACATGTTAAACTGGTCAACCATGATTGACAGGTAAATCCTGTGGTGATCGTGGTTGATTGCAGAATGTAAAGAACTGGGGAATGAATGTCTCCGCCCCCCTCTCTCTGTCCCTCTGTCGCATCAAGTGGGCAGTGTTTGGCGTTTTCTGTTGGCGATTGGGAATGTGGTGATTGGCTTTAGCGCTGTGTGCATTTTTTAGCAGCGGAGTTTTAGGTGAGCGAATCATGTCATTCCCCCTTCAAAGAAGCTCAGTCCTCCCCCAAAAAAGCTCACCAACTCTGATCAATCCTCAATGACAATTGGTAGATCACTGCCAGTTTTTTGTAATACTGGGAGTAGTTCACAGTCTTTTGGGAGTTGGGCAGGCCTGATCTAGAGAATGGGCAACCCAACCTACAGTTAATTATAATGATAATTGTATTGTTAAAGGTGCAGTGGTTTTTCTTACATCCAGAACACAATGAACACCCGAATGGGGTGAAGGTTAAAGGCTAAAGGTTTTATTAAATAGCCCAAAGAAAGCTACAAAGAATTGTCATGATCTTACACCCCTTCAGTCTTTCATTGCCGAGAACCCAATCAGCAATGGGCATGACTCCTGAAGATGGAGATGCAGCCTAGCCTCTGCAGAGCTTCTCCCTAACAGAGGTATTCTCTGGGCTTGCATGCCCACACGTAAATTCCCACCAAAGGGAAAGATTGGGATTACATAAACCAAACCTGGTGCTTGAGTGACACAATGGCTGCTGCTCATCGTTAGTACTGTCAGCATACTGTCCCCTTGATTTTCTTCTTTCATATTAAATGAAAAAAAAATTATTGTCTCCTTTGTCTTTAGTATCTTTGTCATTTTCTTCTGAATCATTGTCTATTTGTCAACATGTTTCTTGAATTGAATGGGCTACAGTGTTCTTTATGAGACCTCACCACACTGTTATTTCCTGAGTCTCCTTTTTAATCTACCATGGGTTTGATCTCTTATACAGTGGTACCTCGGGTTAAGTACTTAATTGGAAGTCCATACTTAACCTGAAGTGAACTTTCCCATTGAAAGCAATGGAAAGTGGATTAATCTGTTCCAGACGATGAAAAACACCCCCTAAAACAGCAATTTAACATGAGTTTTACTGTCTAATGAGACCATTGATCCATAAAATGAAGGCAATAATCAATGTACAGTGGTACCTCAGGTTAAGTACTTTATTGGTTCTGGAAGTCTGTACTTAACCTGAAGCGTACTTAACCTGAAGTGAACTTTCCCATTGAAAGTACTCAACCTGAAGCGTACTTAACCCAAGGTATGACTATATATCAAAAGTTTTCCAGGCAGTTGCTCCAGTCTAGTTATAGCCTATGTGTCGATAATAGAGGATGCAATGGGAATATGCTGGGGGTGGCAAATGAAGACAGCTTAGCTCTGGTTGCCACTACTTTTTAAGGGAGAGGCATGCACCACTGTCAGATGCAATATATCATTGAAACCAGTGATTAAAAGCAGTATATAAATGTTGCAAAATAATGAATAAATATCATTTTATTTTGATGTTCAGCCGTGCCACCAACATTCCCCACTCCTTAAGGAAATAAAGTTTACATTCAAAATCTATCAGAAATGAAAAGCAAAAGAGGTTTTTAGGATTTAATTTGGGTTGACTTTGCCAGCACTTCTTTGTTTGATAGACAATTCAGTTTCATGTGCTGTCTTTCAGGTGTCTCACTATATGCCACAGGAAACCAGTCTTGCTCAGGATTTCCCCACCCATCTCTTTAAACTAAAAACAACCACAGTTCACTTTTATCTCTGAAGGCTATCCAAACATTGTGCTGGAAAATCGTCTAAACCAAAATAGCTGGCACAATGTGTGTTGACAAGCTTTAAAGGAATTCTGTCATATTCTATAGGAAAAAATATTGCTTCATCTAGCTATAAATCTGCTATATATAAATAGCAAAGCCATCAACATTCTCATGTTTTAATTTAAAAAATGTTTTGGGAAGAAAATACAACACTGAAATTATGTGGAGAGTGCCCCAGAGAATGTTAGGCAGTAATACCATTGTCATCAATGCAATTATTGGGTTCCATTGACTTCAGTGGGATTTAGGGCTTATCCACACTTATCTTTCCACTGCTCTTTCCAGGCATGGTCCACAGTTTAAACCTCCATGTCCAAGCACCCCCCACCTTTTGCTCCAGAGCAGGGGTCAGCAACCTTTTTCAGCAGGGGGCCGGTCCACCTTCCCCCAGACCATGTGGTGGGCCGGACTATTTTTTTTGGGGGGGGGGGATGAACAAATTCTTATGCCCCGCAAATAACCCAGAGATGCATTCTAAATAAAAGCGCACATTCTACTCATGTAAAAATACCAGGCAGGCCCCACAAATAACCCAGAGATACATTTTAAATAAAAGAACACATTCTACTCATCTAAAAACACGCTGATTCCTGGACCGTCCGTGGGCCAGATTGAGAAGGCGATTGGGCCGCATTTGGCCCATGGGCCTGAGCTTTCCTACCCCTGCTCCAGAGCTTTCCATCTGAAAACCTACTCTTTAGAGTTCAATCGGAGCAAACATCAATATGCAGAAAACCCGAATTGATGTTTGCTCCAATTCAGCTTTAAAGAGCGAGTGTTCACAGAGTAAGCTTGAGGCAAAAAACCCAACAAAACAAAACACAGACATGAAGTGTTAAGGTGCAGACCTCTGCCTGCAAAGAGTGGGACGAAAGGTAAGTGTGGTTAAGCCCTTAGTTGTGCTTTAACGTTCTCTGGATTGTGACTTCGTTCCCACTCCTATTGCTTCTGCTTGAAATAAGCAACTGGCAAGTGAAATATACAGAAGCAACTTTAATGCAGCAACGTTACTGCAAGGATTAAAGAAAGCTTGGTTGATTGCTGTTTGTAAGTCAAGACAGAAATAAAAATTGTGGCCGACATATGGGCTGCATTTTCATAAGCAACAGGTGTGTTTCATTCTCTTGAAGGCAATTACTGTATCTTTTCTGTTTTCTGGCAGTAACTTATGGAGGATAAGACAATCCCATTTTCTAGCTTTGAACTTCATTTTCGCTTGGCAGTCAACTCTTCTATTCATTTCAAAGATTTGTCTGCATTTGCATTACAACCTCTGCTTTTCTTGGGATGTGAGATCACTTCCTGGCAAAATGACTACATCTTTACTATCTGTGATTGCCTTGTGAATTCTTTTCTAGTGCCATTCACAGCAATATATATTTTGCCCTGAGCTTGTTACATAGGTGAGCTGCAGAGCATTATTAGATAAAACTAACATTTTAAAGCCCTTAAGGTTTAGCCACATGTCATGCTACTGGATTAAGTGGTTTCTTAATGATGGCAGAAACCATTAAGGTTCTTATATTTAAACTCACAGGAGGTGTTACCCAACAGCTTGCTTCAGGTGGAACTTAGTACATGTCTCAGGTCTGCACATGTGAATTTGCTCTGAGTAATGGTTGCATCATTGTGGTAAGCAGAGAAGGAGCCCCTTTTGTTGCAACCAACTTTGATCCCAGTATGTGACAACAAAATGGCAATTGGTTGCATCTGCTTAATTACATTCCTTGGAACTCAACACCACAGTCAATGCAAGCAACACCTATAACTTAGGAACACAGGAAGCTGCCTTATACTGAATCAGACCATTGGCCCATCTACATTTTCTGCACTGATTGGCAGTGGCTCTCCAGGACTTCAGACAAGTTTCTCTCCAAGCCTGGAGATTCCAGAGATTTGCCAGGGACCTTCTGCATACAAAGTAGATGCTCTGCCACTGAACTACAACCTTTCTTCATTTGGCCATCAACCATCCCTTGCAAGTGACCCACTTACTAAAATAATGTTGGACTGGTGGAAACATCATTGGTCTTTTGCTTTAGCCCCATGAAAACTAATCACCTGTGTTTCTTTGTATGCAATGATACTTAAGTTTAGCTTGGACTTTTCTGAAATTGTTCTTAAACTCATCTCAAGGTTTACTGTAAAAAAAATCCCATAACTGGCTGCAGGTCAGTTGTCCCCATCAAATAGATTCCACCCTTTTTTGCCAGAAGTTTTTGGGACCCCCCCCCCAAGCTGATCCACACTGCTCTTTTGTAGATGCTCCACACAAACTGTGTCGCTGGAAGTGCAAGACAAAGAGGATAAGAAATGTGACTGACTCGTGATATATCCACATATGTCCCTGTTCAGTATTCCTGATGTTTCAGTCTTTTCTGAATAATAAGTAGCAAACCAACAAATGGACACTTCCTATCAAAGAAGACATGAAGCCCTGAAAAACCTCATGAAATTGTAACAAGTTTTTGGCTAGTATGTTGCAAGGAAACCAGCAAATCCCTGTGCTTGTCTTTCCTGTGTGCCCATCTGATAAACCAGCGTTTCTCAACCGCTGTTCCGCGGCACACTAGTGTGCCGTGAGACGCTGGCTGGTGTGCCGCGACGTGCGGCAACGAGAAGGGCGATTTGCATTGTCACGTGCCTGGCGGCCGCCAATAATCAGCACTGACCCGCCGGAAAGCAATATTTCTCCTCCTCTTTCCCAAAAGCTCAGTGCAAACGAGCCTGGCGGCCGCCAATACACAACACTGACCCGCCGGAAAGCAATATTTGGCAAGTGTTTCTTACAGTCATAATTATAATATAGGGCGGCACAGAGTTAATTTTTTTAATTTTAAATGGTGGTGTGCCTCGTGATTTTTTTCACGGAACAAGTGTGCCGTGGCCCAAAAAAGGTTGAGAAACACTGTGATAAACTATTCCCTACCATAGTTCTAGTTACAGGTAGGTAGCCGTGTTGGTCTGACGTAGTAAAATAAAAATAAAAAAATCCTTCCAGCAGCACCTTAGAGACCAACTAAGTGCTGGAAGGAATTTTTTAATTTTATTTCCTACCAGGATTATTACACTGGGTTTATTGCATTGCACACAAGAATTTAGAAAAAGGATTAAGTGGAAAAGAATATACATTTTAATGATTTGGTACTCATTGCTCTATATTGATGCAGATTATAAGTAATCTTTTAGCCTAAAGAGTGACTTAAAAGAATAATGGATGTGGTAAATGTTATAATCTGAAAAAATATAAATACCAAATTGGAGGATATCTCTCATTGATGCGATTTACACTGTGCCTGCAGCTTTGGAAACAAGCATCTATCTAAACAGCCAAAGTCAGAAACTTGCAACTTCCCTAATAATCTACCAGACCATCCCTGTTATAATTAAATACAGTATGATGCACTGCATCATGCTTGACATAAATATGTTACTTGTTTTTATTTCCTGAAAATTCAGATTGCTTCTATATGAAGCTCTTTCTTTCTTTGCACTCTTTTTGTCTCTTCACATTAACCAACAAGTAAAATAAATAATGTAATTATTATCATTAAGTATTCTAAAAGTTTGGTATCTATGCCTTCACTCCTAATTTTTCTTCTGTTTTCTTTAGTCTCTGCCTGCCTCTCATCCACACAGATCTCTCTTATATCATAGAACACCCGTGAGCCTATTTTCTTAAACCCCAGCTGAATGACAGTATGTGAGAAATGGAATTTCAGATTTCCACTAAGAAGAGAATGCAGTAATGTTCACAACCAAATCCATGGAGTTTCTGCTTGACAGAGTTCTTCAACGGATCGCTCAGTTGGTTGGAGCATGGTGCTGATAATGCCAAGGTTGCAGGTTTGATCCCCTTGAGGGACAGCTGCATATTCCTGCACTGCAGGGGGTTGGACGAGTTGATTCTCAGGGTCCTTTCCAACTCCACAATTCTATGATTCTGTGATTCTTATATCCTGCCCCTGGTATAAGGGGGGGAAAAGAAATCTCAATGACCAAATATAAGTTTTCTCACTCCTTCAAACAGCAGCACTTGTAATTTGACAGATAGCAAATTTGCATTTTATACAGGAGCCAACTGCAGAATCATGAACAGGGTTTTATAAACTGTTATATTAGAAAGGCTGTAATAGACTCATTGTGCTTCCCTTACAATTTATTTTACATATTGAAAAAGAGGAAACTAGTCAAACAGGTTCTCTGAATTAATATATATATTTTTAAGCAAAATACTAAACTGATCAATGTTTGGCTTTCCTGTATAGCTTTCAACATTCAGTTGTTTTTGCTTTTTTGACCCAGTTTCCTCTGGACAGAAGAGACCAGGCAATGAAAGTTTTGCTCTAAACATATAGTTCATTTCCCCATTTTGCCCTATCTTATTCTTATTGTACCTGGGCAACAAAGATGCATTTAACTCAAAAGCACACCATATTTTAATTACTGTATATTCCTGCGTATAAGACTACTTTTTAACCCAGGAAAATCTTCTCAAAAGTCAGGGGTCATCTTATACGCTGGGCCATATTTCTTATACGGCGAGTATATCCTAAACTCTGTATTTTAACTGGAAAAGTTGGGGGTCGTCTTATACGCCGGAATAGGTACCATTTTAAATCTTTCCCCTGGGTGAGAGTATTACCCAGATGTGAAGTTTCTGAAATCTTTAATAAAGAGTCTTACAGCACCTCAAATACTAACAAACGTATTATGGCACAAGCTTTTGTGTATCTGATGAAGTAGATTGTAGCCCACAAACATTTATGCCATAATAAATTTGTTAAGTGTTTAAGGTTCCACAATTAACAGCATTTTGAAAATCATTCCAAATGTTTACAAACTGGGGTAAGCAGCAGCAAAAATGGCAAGTCTACAGCTTATACTGAATTGGAATGTTTATTCTTAGTAAAATCACAAGAATCTCAGAGTGTATTGAGGTGGAAAAACCATGATGTTCTTTTTTTCTCCAAAGAGAACCCTCTTGGGATGTTTGCTCTGAATAGATCTTTCTTAAAAGGATATCATGGTTCTGAAAAATAATAAAACTACCGTACTTAAACTTGTAAGATATCTTTAATGAATCAAATATGGGACAGAATTTTTATTAGTTCAAATCCATCATGGAAAATAACCTAAATTAGCCCAATCTGAAATTAGTCCAATCTGAAACAGATTTTTACTGTTTCTGAAATAAATGTGTTGCATATGCATTTGCAAATTATTCAGTGACAACAAAGTAGCCCTTAAAGAAATGTACCTTCCCTGTTAGTTATTTTAACCCATGAGGCCTCCATCGTTCATCCATCTCTTCTTTGAACACTTTTGCTTCTGAACTGAAGCATTTCAAAGGTCAATATAGACATTCATTCCTACATATGTCTAATCTTGGACATTAGAGCTTTACTTTTACCTCTATCAGAGACGCCTTGGTCAATATCTAGTTAATCTTTAACCTATATAACCTGGTCCTTGCTTCATGTGAAAAGCAAATGCCAGCAGAACTAATTATAGAATTGAGAGAGTTAAGTGAGCCTCATCCCCCCCTCCCCCAATTTTCTTTTAAAAGAGCTGCAGGGGCTGTTTGCACAGGCTGGAGTCAAGCATCAAGGTGACTTTACCTCTCTAAGATTTATTTGAAATGCTTTTCTCCAGAGAATAAAGCAATGACAAATTGTATGTTTATACTGAACGGATCTTAAGCTAGCAAGACAGTTTCAATCATCCATTATAGTTGTGATGCATTGGTGTCCAGAAACCCAGGTTTTTTATTTAGGCAGCAATTAGTGCAAAATATCTTTTGATGTCAATTTGACATTTGCTCTTGCCTTTCAAGCTGTGATAAGTTGTTTCAATATACTCCATGATGTGGACAGTGCTGTATATAGTGATGGAAAAAATCAGGCATAGGCCTAATAGCTTTTAATATGAGAAAAAGAGACCCAATATACTACTGAACATAGCTTTTTAGTGAGTAACTGAGATGTACAGGTGGAAGGATGACTTCCAGGGTACCTTGTATTAGGAAATAATATTGAGGAACACTGGGTATTAAGAGTGCTAACATAAATCATACACCCCAGTTTCCCAGTGGCCCTTCAAAGTACACTTCACGCAGAGTTTATAGAAAAACAAAATACGCAAACAGAAGTTGACTTGGCTAAAATACACCACCAAGAGTTTAAAGACCAACCTAGCATGAAACCCCTGACTAGCTGCATACCTGTTTAAAGTATACAGATGAAAAACAAAAGGTTGGCTTTCTTTAACAGAAAAACAAACTGACTCGGAAGAGACTTTAAACTAAAGATAAATGCTCTCTCTCCCAGCAACTTTTCATACCCACATTCCAACCCTTCAAACCTCCCAACATACTCCCACACAACTACCACACAAAATGCTTTCCAACAGAGCCTTATATACATGGAGTAGAGCCCATACCTGTGAGCAATTAAAGAGAAATTATCGGCACCTGTTTTTCTTAAACAGACAGTATTGACATTAGACCGGCTCAAAAGCAACTTTGATTATTCCAGAAACCCAACACCTTGAACTTTGGGAAATGCTCTGCATGTGCAGTAGAGATGCACATAAAAATATTTCAAAACAACAATGGCCTAATCACAGTCTTAAGCAGCAGGCAGGGCTCAAATGCAGATGGTGAAGAGCTTCTGTGACCCAGGACTGTAGTATTGCCTGCAGAGGTGCAGACAACTCCCAAGAACTCCCAAGAACATATGGCAGCCAGGATTCCCTGCCTCATCAATTCTGATTCTAACTTATCACTTGCTAAGTGAACATCATAGGAATATAGAAAGCTGTCTAATGCTGAGTCAGAACATTAGGTCCATATAGCTCAGCATTGTCTACACTGACTGGCAGTACCCCCCCCCCCCGCTGGTCTGTCCCAGCCGGGGATTGAACCTGGGACTATCTAAATCCAAAGCAGATACTGTTCCACTGACCCACGGCCCTTCCTGCCTCTCTGACTGTTGGTTCTGCCTTCTCCAAGGCAAGACAATTGAAGAAAGCTGCTCTCATCCACTTATGTCATGGTGGTGTGGGAATTTTGAGGTGCTTGTGATATACTCCTACCCACATAGACTGTTGTTCACTTCAGCTGAGAGAGAGGCTCCATGCATACATAGCCTTTGCATGTATAGCTGCTCCTTTATTAAAACAAATGGGGCAACCTGCATGTGCAGCAATTCCCCCCTTGCTAGGTGAAACAACTGCCATCCTCAGAAGTCTTGGCACTAAGAAACCCCATTGAAATAAATGGGGTGTAAACACATCCTATATATATATAATAAAGTGCAAGTGTCTCTGCGTCCAGATTCCCTGTGTCCCTGTGTCCGCGCTACTGCGCATGTGCCCCACGAACACAGGGACTGGACGAAGAGGCGGGACGTGCTCACACACGCTCTCTCTCCCCCCCCCTCAACCCTCTGCCTCCCGTTCCCCTGTGGTGGTGGACCAAGATGGCAGAATCGGGCTCCGGGGCCACCGCCGCCACGGGCCGCGGCCTCGGAGCCCGATGCCGCCATCTTGGGCCACCGCCTCCTCCTCCTGACAACCCTACCTGGCCCGTGGGAGGCGCGGCGGGGCCGCGGCCTTCCCTCCCTCTCTGCGCTTGGCCGTGGGACACGACGAGAGAGCGCTTTGTTTAATTGCGTTCCTGGCACGCCCCGCGGCCGAGCGCAGAAAGGGAGGGAAGGCCGTGGCCCCGTTGCACCTCTAGCGCCCGTTTTCTTAACGGGCTGAATGAGACTAATAGTTAAATAACTTGGACAGCAGACTTTTGCTGTCACTGTTTTCCTGGTGTGTTTCGAAAGGATTTGTCAAAACACTTTTGTGAGCTTTTTCTCTTTTCCTTCTTTTCAACCTCCTGCCCCATAAGTTGAAGTGGAAGAATGATTTAATAAGGAAAGGATGCTGGGTTGGTAGAACATTAGGATTAGAGCACTTTCTTCCTGCTAGTGTTGTGGACATCTGGAAACATTCCACTGCTTCATTTTATTAGAACATTTAAGTCACCCCATTAAAAAAAGAGGGGGGGGGAGAGAAACAGAAAGAGAAAGAGAGTGAATGAGTATTATAGATTATTGTTGGTAGATCAGTCACAGATTGCACTGCCCACACTATCGCCACACTTAATATGGCTGTTGACTATCCTGATTGGAAGGTTTGTGCATCATCTTACAAGAGCAATGATTCCTGCCAATATTTTCCTAGTCTTTGTTGTAGAGAGAGAGCAAACTGATAAGAAACAAAGTACGGTACATTTGCCAAGTGGCTCTTTTAATAGCAACAGTTTATTTTTGAGTAAAATGTCCACAGGCCTTGCAAATAGAATCTCAGCTGCTTATTCATGTTGGCATCGTGGGACCTGTTCACACAAGGACCCTATGTCTAGATTCTGCTCGTGGCAGGGCACAACCCCCAACCTGGTTCAGCATTCCCCACAATGTGTAGAACACATTGTTTGATGTGAATGGGGCCTGTATTTGCAATGGCTGTGCACAAGTATTTCAACTTTTGCACTACACAAATGGTAGTAGCTGCCCTTGCTAATGTATTTATATCTATAATGGTAGCTGTTAAGCTGTGCTGTAACGTCAACAATATCAATTAAGAGAAAACTATTTTGTTCAAAGTAACTACAGTGGTACCTCTGGTTAAGTACTTAATTCGTTCCGGAGGTCCGTTCTCATCCTGAAGTAAAGTTCTTAACCCGAGGTACTACTTCTGGGTTAGCAGAGTCTGTAACCTGAAGTGCTTGTAACCCGAAGTGTTTGTAACCCAAGGTACCACTGTATCACTGTTCCTTTATCAAGGCTACCACTGCTATTACTAGACAGGCTGCCAACACTTTAAATAAATAAATAAAATCTGTGACTTGGGCAGTTCAAGTGAGAGGCCTATATAAAGGTCATGGAGCTTATCAAATTTATGCCATTCAGACTGACAAATGAGTTTATTTAAGCCAATAGCAGTAGTAGTACTATACTAGTAAAGGTAAAGGGACCCCTGACCATTAGGTCCAGTCGTGACCGACTCTGGAGTTGCGCGCTCATCTCGCATTATTGGCCGAGGGAGCCGGCGTATAGCTTCCAGGTCATGTGGCCAGCATGACAAAGCCACTTCTGGCAAACCAGAGCAGCACACGGAAACGCCGTTTACCTTTCCGCTGTAGCAGTTCCTATTTATCTACTTGCATTTTGATGTGCTTTTGAACTGCTAGGTTGGCAGGAGCTGGGACCGAGCAACGGGAGCTCACCCCGTCACAGGGATTCGAACCGCTGACCTTCTGATCAGCAAGCCCTAGGCTCAGTGGTTTAACCCACAGCGCCACCTGGGTCCAGTAGTAGTAGTAGTAGTAGTAGTAGTAGTAGTAGTACTGAAGTAGTAGTAGTACTGAAAAGACAGAACATTGAGGCTGTGTACACACTCCCATTTACTCTACATCCAATGTGCCATCTACTGCTGGTTTGGTTAGTATTGTATACATAATAGTAGCCACAATCCATATCTGTCCTGTATCCATCCTGTAATTTCTCATGAAATATTGCATTTTGATGCATCCCCCCCACCAACTAGGTTTGATCCAAATGGGAGGAAAAAACAACCTACCGGTAGCTGTGTTGTGAGCCAGTAGTGTTTACATAACCTGAAACATTCACTATTCTGTTATACATGACTTCATTCTTGTTACCAAATCTCAACTTCATTTTCACAGGTTTTTCTAGCTCAGCACAAGCAATGTTTTTGGTAGATGACTCCCAGATGTAGCTACTTTCTTGGGATGAAAAGGCCTGCTTAAAATGTACCGGCTCACCCCACTTCAGAAAAGTACCTTTGTTTCAGCCGTGGGTCATATAGTAGAGACTATCAGACAGCAGGTGCATCTTATGTCATGGAGCAATAAATCCTATAATTACAAGTCATGAGGTGCAGCTCCCCTTTGATGTGACTTTTTTGTTGCTCTTGCAGTGGATACAATTTGGCTGAGATATCAAATGCAGATAGCAGTAAAAATTTAATTAAAAAAATCAAAGCATTTATTTGGATTTATTAGAACTCAAGCCAACAGGTTTCTTAAATCTTAAAGCACTTGCAGAGGTGGAGAGCAAAAGGCAGCATCTTTGCAGCGTCTGAAGCCCATGACTTTGAAAAATAATTGCTTCCAAAGATAAAGATTCTAGTAAAGGGCTTTTCATTTATTAAAGATGTGTAGATCTTCCCAGCAAGAGGGCATGTTCAATCTTCTCATTCTGGTCTCCACTCCTGTCTTCCCCTTTTGCCTCTTTCCTTCTTAATAAAATCGTGGCAATTACTTTATTAAAAGGCTCTGTCCTAAATCTTTTAATAAAGCCATTTTCTTTGCTTCTGGAACTTCTGAGAAGTTTGTGCTGGTGTGGATTTTTGGCTGCTAAAATCTCTGTGTTACCATGGAAGAAATTCCATGAAATAAAAATGGTGAAATTACTGCACACTCGTAGCATAGTCTTATGCAGTAGCTAGTGTGGTGGGCTAGCCCTATGGCAGGGGTAGGCAACCTAAGGCCCATGGGCTAGATGCGTCCCAATCGCCTTCTAAATCCAGCTCGCGGACAGTCTGGGAATCAGCCTGTTTTTACATGAGTAGAATGTGTCCTTTTATTTAAAATGCATCTCTGGGTTATTTTTGGGGCCTGTCTAGTGTTTTTACATGAGTAGAATGTGCACTTTTATTTAGAATGCATCTCTGGGTTATTTGTGGGGCATAAGAATTTGTTCACCGCCCAAAAAAATATAGTCCAGCCCACCACATGGTCTGGGGGACGGTGGACCGGCCCCCTGCTGAAAAATGTTGCTGACCCCTGCCCTATGGAGTTGCCCTCCTGACACTTTTGTTCCTTTATCTTATTTGGACAACACTAGGGCAGAGCAGGGCTGCAGTGAGGTCAGAGAGAGGTATCCCTGTCAGTTGTGTAGGTGGCTGTAAAGTGTAGTCAAATTCAGACATGATATTGTATCCAATAAAGTCATGCTCACTCACTCAGACCCACTGAAATCAATGGATTCGAGCTAATCCATTCTCAATCCATTGATTTCAACAGACCTATTGTGTGATTTACTTGGATATATCACCCATAAACAAAGTAAGGGATACAGTTGGAACTAAGTTCATATGCCAAGTTCAAAGAGCAACACCAGAGTAACCCTGTGGGGGAAATGGAGCAGGGATGGAATTTCAGCTCAAAGCATTCAGATAATCTGGGCCATAGCAAAGGGCACAAAGGGGAAAAGGAAGTGGATGGGGGCAAGAGTGGCCCAAAAGGAAAGTACAGTGGTACCTCTGGCTAAGAACTTAATTCGTTCTGGAGGTCCGTTCTTAACCTGAAACTGTTCTTAACCTGAGGTACCACTTTAGCTAATGGGGCCTCCCGCTGCCACACGTTTTCTGTTCTCATCCTGAAGCAAAGTTCTTAACCCGAGGTACTATTTCTGGGTTAGCGGAGTCTGTAACCTGAAGCGTCTGTAACCTGAGGTACCACTGTATTGATTGGAAACAGGAAGCCCAGAATGAGCCCTAACTCAAGTGTGAGTTTAAGAATATACAAATTATTTTCTTCACTTTATTTTGTATTTTTTTAAAATAGTTTCCATCTTTTCAAATTAGCATAAAGATGTGCTTGAGAGTTGCAACTTTTAACTTCTGGCTGCATTCCTGTTTCTTTAACAGCAGGTGATAGATACTCTTTCCAATGCACACCAGCTGAATTTGTACTTGTTATTTACTTTTGCGTGTGTAGATCCTTTAACCTTCCCCAAATAAATTCAGACAAGACTCACATTTTAGGTTTAGTTTTTGGCAGAATTTAGTGAACTGGTCTGTAGTCAGAAGTAATTGTGTCTGACTGGTGATTTCAGAAACCTGTTGCTCTGAGGTAAATACGTAGCCCAATTGGTTGTTGCAGTTAGCAGTTTATAGTGAACTATTGAAATGCAATGAGGTCATTCCTCCCACCCACCCACCCACCCCAACTGTGTTTCAAGCCACATTGTTATTAACATCAGAGTGTGTATGGGGATGTCTTCCCCCTATGTGCATGACCTTTTCAGTTTCCTGCGTCTGCAACCCGTCCTCCCAGGAACTTCTATTTGCTAAGTTGTCATCTGTGCTCATCTGTGCATGCGTGATGAATGTTAGGGTATGCTCACATTCACATAACCACTTATTCCACTCATTCAGTTTTCTCACTGAATTGAAACTGGTTTGAGAAAAGACAGCAATATTTGTCGAGAAAATACAGGATCCGTAAGGATTGTGACTAATGTTGTGTGATGAGCATAGCTGCCAAGTTTTCCCTTTTCTCGCGAGGAAGCCTATTCAGCATAAGGGAAAATCCCTGTAAAAAGGGATAACTTGGCAGCTATGGTGATGAGGCTTCAACAATTAGCAGGGGGAGCATGCTGAATGTGGAACAAGCTGTACTGTGAACATGCCCTAGGTTTGCATGCCCAAGCAGCTCCTTATACCACATGACAAATTTCTGCAATGGATGGGATTTTCAAAAACAGTTTTTGGTATTTATTAGCCATTTCTCTACTGAAGTCTTCAAAGCAGCAAAGAAATTGTGCAGTATAAAAACACATACAATAGATACAACAAAAGCTAATTAAAAAACAACTCAAAACCACAGTTCAAAGTAAGCCCCAGGAAACAGCAGCAAATGGAATTGCGTTTATTGTTCAAAGTGGGTGGGTGGAAAGTCCCACTGTACATGCCCAGGCCGTTGAACCCACCTAAAGTAGATCACTAGATTCATGCCAGTGCATTTTATGGCGGATTTAGTGGTGAAGCTTGAGTTGCTCTGGTTAACTACTCAGGTCTAGAAGTTATGGGGTATGCCACAGTAACAAACCAACTGTTTTCAAAGGAAACCTAGTTCTGAGAAAAAAATCTTACATATTTTGGAATACTGTTTTTGTCCCTGAAAATATGGATCATGTTGAGGATATTCTACATTTTCATGAATTTTATATTGGGCTAACGAGAGAAAAAACGATTCTTACTTTTGGAGGAAATTATCCATTTCATCCTAATGCACTGAAGATATTCCCCCACCCCATATACACACTGCAAAAAACAATCAGTTCTACACCATTTACTTACATAAACCTGAAAAGAAATGTAATTTGGAGTTTCATTATGTATTTATAGTAGTTTCTGTTACTTGTTTCACAACCCTATGCACAATTACTCAGAAATTAGTCCAATGAGTCAATACAGCTTACTCCCAAGGGAAGAATGTATAGGATTTTAACTTTTGATTTGCTTTATTAAACATATACTTTCAGTTATATTACATTCTCTAGTTATTTAAAGTACTGTATTGTACTATTTCTGCCTGTGATTAATATAACTAATTTTAATGAAATCTGATATATCTGTAACAGAGTAAAAAGAAAACCCAACTTTTAAAAACCAAATATGTTTTGTTCTTCAATGATTGAACCATCACTTTTTAAAAAAAAGATTATGGTAGAACCAGTACTATGGTATAAATAGCTCATGAGATAAAAAGGGACATCATAGTCTGAGTGTTGGAATAAAAAGGTGGGATCTGATCAAAGACAATATAATTGATGGTTCCATGAAGTAAAAAACTTGGGATGAGTGCCATAAGGTATTGCTGAATTTCAACACATGCATCTTGAGTAAGAAAGGGGGAGGGGAGGAAACACCCACACTGTCACTACAAACAACATCAGAAACTTTAAAAGGCTGCAGTGGAAATCAAAAGGAAGAAAAAGGCTTTGCCATCTTTTGTGTTTAAGGGAAGCAAATTAACTTCTTGACATTTGCGTTATTAATTTTTATGCTTTGATGGAAATAATCTGTTGCAGTGCTTTAAAGTCCTGGGTTTCACCTCAAGGAGGGAGGAGGAGGGAGAGGAGCAAAAGACTTCAAAGTGAATGATTACCTGTTGATGATGTATTGTATTTAAACACTCTGGCTGGGGATTAAAGCCAATCCTTAGGGCTGTTAACAATCTGCTGTAAACAACTAATGAATCAGAGGACTGGGGCATAACTAACCAAAGCTGAAGGATTTTCCCATTATGATTACAAGCTGTGGCCAGACTATGGCACTATTCTGATATAGTAAAAGGGATTTAGGTCGCTGCGTACCCTGATATATAGGGACCACTTATTATTCCTGACAACAACACAACTCCATCCAGGCTTTGCCTAGATATCTCCTGAAAAGTTTTTGATGTAACAAAGTAACACAGTATTTCTCATTACTGTATATCCATAGTCATCCTCAGAAGTATTGATAGTGCTATAGAGAGGGACTGCCACGTTACAGGAATTTCAGTATTAACTTGTCTTAATTTAACAGCATTTGTATGCTAGTTACTCAACAGAAAACTTCTAAACAGTTTACAAAGCACAATCTAAAATACTCATACGTATTGATAAATTGCAAACATTAGAGAAAAGGTTTACATAATCAAAATATAAATAAGACCATCAAGACATCCTACATGTGTTGTATGCCTGCAGAGGGTTCCATTCATAGAAGGAGACGACTTCTCAAAATACTTAGAGAGTTGCATACAGACACCACAGTTAAAATCAGAAGTGGGATGTCAGGCAGCCATACTAACCCAATGCCACTGGGGAAAGGGGTTAAACAGGGTTGCTTGTTAGCGCCGTTCCTCTTTAATTTTTATATAAATGACATTGCTCAACATATGGCGAAGTACAAGTCATCAGCTCCTGCCCTGGAAGGCAAACACCTGATGCTGATGACATGGCTGTCATGGCACTTACTCGAAGGGGTCTACACAGCATGCTGGAAGGGCTTGCAGCTTATTGTTCCCAAAACTCTTTAAAGATAAATTATGGCAAAACCAAAATTGTGGTGTTTACTAGAGCTCGCCACACATTTAGATGGACTTTAGATGAACACATAATTGAACAGTGTCCTTTTTTAAAATATCTTGGTATCACTTTCCAAGCTACATCTAGCTGGCTTGCCCACTTCAAGGCTGTAACCCTTCTAACACGTAGGACAATTGGTGCTCTGCTCAGCCTTTTTTATACGAGGGGAGGGCAACTGGTGATCCCGGAACTAAAAGCTTTTGTTGGAAAAGTGATTCCCCAGATGCTATATGGGGTAGAACTTTGGGGATGGAATCAGAAGCTGCTAGAACAGCTTGAAATCTTCCAAAAAATTTATCTCAGAAGAATTCTAGGCCTCCCTCAGGGTACTCCGGCAGCCTTCTTAAGAGTGGAAGTAGGATTACCTTCTGTGTCTGCCAGGGCCCACTTAAGTTCATCAACCTCGCAGATGCCTCGAACACCTTATTGGCTAAACAAGCCTTTGTATCTTTACAACATAATACTACTTGGCGTCAAAACCTATTAGATATTGTATCCAGATACAATCTACCCGAGTTTAATACTCTCAAACTGTGGAGCCCTGATAAAAGTTCGGGAATGGATCTTTGAAAAAGATGCCTTTTTAGACACCATGAAGATAAAAAAATATGGGTTTTCCTACTGGTTCCCCCGAGTAAAGGCAGTCAAAATCTGTGCCAACTACCTGGTGGATATCACTGATCCCACCCTTCGGAGAGCTTTCACAATGGCCCAGTTTCAAACATTGCCAACTGCATACCTGACCGGTAGATTTACAAAAATCCCAGCAGAACACCATTTATGCCCTTGCTTCATGAAAATTAATGAGGATCTTATACATTACCTCCTCTATTGCCCCATTCACTCGGGCTTTAGAGACGCGATGCTGCAAACTATACCCAACTCTATAATCAATCCTGAAGATAGAGTAAAAATGTTGTTAGTTGATGCTAACCCACGAATTACCCATGTGGTAGCGGTCTTTGTGATGAAGGCCATGAAAGCCAGGGAAACATTTATGGATGATAAAATAAAGACCCCTTCATCGTCCGTTTAACTTGTTGCTTGTTTTCCTTCTCTTTCTGTTTTGTGGGGTGAAGGTTTTGTTGGGATAGTATGTAATGAATTTTAACATTTTTAATTATTGTTGTGTTGATATTTGTGTACAGGCATGGTCCTCACAATAAACGGTTTTGTTGTTGTTGTTGACAGATTTACACTCATAGAAGGAGCTGCATGTTGTATGCCTGCAGAGGGAGCCATTCATATCTCCCTGTTCCCACCCTCTGATGCCCACATGCTGAATCTGGAATTCTGAGAAGGAAAGCTGTCATGCATATAACCTTTCAGGTCCTCAGGAACCCCAGTCACTCAGGTATTCCAGATCATAGCCTATGCATGTAGAGCTCTGTGCATGTGTAGGTTTTCCTTCCTCAACCATCCACACTCATTACATAGGCTTGGATTCAACTAACCTGGTGCACAAGGGCTCCAACTAGTGCAACAGGGCTCCTCCCATATACTGTTACCAGAATTTATGGAAAGGTGGGGGGGGAGGTTTGCCCCTCCAGCAGACATCATACCCCCTATTACCAAAATCAGCACAATCACTCCTGCAAATGTCCCCACAAAACACTTCATCACACAGTTTTTTCCTATCTCTATTCAAAGGGCCTTTGCTGCACATTACCAAATGTAACAGTTCACTGATAAGTGAATCTATATGCTGGCTCTATGGGAAAACTTTGTTGTTGTTTAGTCGTTTACTCGTGTCCAACTCTTTGTGGCCCCATGGACCAGAGCATGCTAGGCACTCCTCTCTTCCACTGCTTCCCGCAGTTTTGTCAAACTCATGTTAGTAGCTTCAAGAACACTGTCCAACCATCTTGTCCTCTGTCGTCCCCTTCTCCTTGTGCCCTCATTCTTTCCCAACATCAGGGAAAACTTTAGAAAGTCATATAAAATCGCTCCAGTATCGGATTTGTGCCATTCCAACTTTGTTCTGTTCAGGAAAGGAATGGCTACCAAGGGGGGAGCCTGGGATGTGGGCAGGGGCAGCCATCATCCCCCAAGCCTGAGACCACATACTTAGCAGCCTCCTTGCCTAGGTGATAATCGCTGGCATCCAAGCCCCTGAGTGCCAGACAGGTAGCCATTCCAGAAACAATAGTAAACCCAACCACAGGATCTTGGTCAAGAAAAAGGGATGTGCTTAACTTGACCGGGAGAACAGGAACATGTACATACTTGCCTTTGTTCTGCTTAATGTGTGTGAGGTGGAGGTCAAGGGAGGAATGGAGACAAACTTGATACTCAGGTTTTTGCTAGAAGACCCCTCCCATATTATGACATAGCTGTGATGTATATATGATGTATGTATGATGTTTCACTAAGGGTGTTGTGGGTAAAAAGGGAAACTTATATAAAAAATGAGCCATCCTTTGTTCAGGGCTTCTTTCTGCTTCTTCCATGTGGTAGTTGGAAGTCCTGTTGCAACAGTTCCTACAGGCTGCTGTTTTGCTCCAATGCTCTTGGCTGGTGTCTTTGTTTGGCAAATCCAAGTGAGCCTGGAATTTTCCTATAACAATACCTCCCCCAAGTCTACTCTGTAGGGTAGACCCCTATAATAGTGCATGAGGGTGAGGAGAGTGAGGATCATTCTGTCTGGCCAACAGAAATACACAACACTGAATTTCTTCCCAGGACAGCAACAGGGGTCACAATATGGGCCCATGTCCATTTCTTATGTGTGGAGTCCACTTCACATATATATTATGATCACATTTTAAAACATAGAACTATGGCTAAAATGGGCTTACTAGAGGACTTTAATCTGTGTTCCCTTGAACTTAGTTTTAACATTTTGTCCACTGCACTGTATGAAAAAGTGATAGCTATTACTGCACTCCTTACCCTCAGCTACTCCTACTTTGTGTGTAATGTAAGTTCAGAAAGATGTGCTCAGATTATAAATGTATAGCCTGGATTCAGCATACTTTGCAAAGTTTTACCCTCCCTGCAAGAATGTGATGAGTTGTAATCTGAGACATGCATTAAATGAGCCTGGTCTCATCTATTGAGAAGTGTTGACTTTATGACTGTGTGAATGGGTCCAATGTGATGGGCTAGGAGAGGAGCACAAGCAGCTGTTCTGGACTGGATATATATGGGAAATGTCCGAAGAAGGCCAATTTTTCAATTACAGAGTGTGTATGTGAACCACACACACACACTGTGTGTGAGCACACAAACACATTTCTAATATAGACAACCACACCTGGCATGATGACATTGTTCTTGAAATGCAAAGAACTCGTTGACCTTTACAGTCTTTCTTTTTTTGTGGTGGTGGTGGGGAGGGATCTTTCTCACTAAAAGGAAAGTAAACAAGAATGCAAACAAGAATGAAGACTTCAGATTTAGCATACACCGGCTGTTCTTTTGAGGAATAGAAATCAACAGTATTTGCCTTTTATCAGGGGTGTGTGCGCAGTGTGGGATTGTCAGTGCTCTCAGCTAAGATGCAGAAAGAGAACTGAAAATATGGGAAAGTAAATACAGACACAGAGAATGGAATGTAAATAGTCTCTGAGCAGCCAAAAGGCATCTTAGAGGAGGCAGGCAGACTTTTACCCCCGGATTACTTCCTTTGAAGATTTATGGTTTGTGGAACTCTAATGCATTATTTGTGTGTATTATATAGCTTTATTACAAACTATCAGCCCAAAGCAAGAACATTCATGCCAAAAGACTGATGTGCATGTGCACAGGCTGCAGTGACCACAATACATCTCTTCCTGTGAGACTCCCTCCCTCCTTAAGGGAGTTGCCTGCCTTTTAACAGGTGCAAGATAGAAAATGCTCCAACAAGTGAAACTTCTCCCTTCATGGCATACCAAATCAGCAAAGGTAAAGGTAAAGGACCCCTGACAGTTAACTCCAGTCGCGAACGGCTCATCTCGCTTTACTGGCCAAGGAAGCATTTGTCCGCAGACAGTTTTTCCGGGTCATATGGCCAGCATGACTAAGCCGCTTCTGGTGAAACCATAGCAGCGCACGGAAACGCCGTTTACCTTCCCATCGGAGCAGTACCTAAGCTGTTAATGGTTGTCAGGTTGAAATTACTCTTGTATCCTAAAGAACTGTATAGAACAGAAAACACAGAGCAAAAGTGGCTTGGGGTACCGTAAAAGCCAACAGATTCATTGTTGCCATAAGCCTTCAGAGACTGGAGACTGCTTTGCTAGGTCTACTTTTTCAAGGCTCCAGCCTCCAAAAGCTTATTGCACAATAAATCTGATAATATTAAGGCACCCCAGTCTCTTCTGCTGGGTTTACTGTAACAAACTAACACTGCTACCTCTCTGAAATAGAACAGGGTTTTGTTTTTTGTTGAAAAAACAAATCACAGAGGTCTGGCCCTGGCTCTTGAGCTATTCCCTGCTATGTTAGGTACAGAAACTCCCTCACAATCTTCACTAGACAGTTCTACAGCTTGTAAGTCTAAATGCCTGTGATCAACATTAATTTGTCCTAATTCAGTTTTTGGCAACTTAGACAAAGCATTTCTCAATGCATACTTAAATCGTTTCTAGATCTCAAAAATTATTGGGACTTGTTTTCTGAACTGACATGCATTAATTAGTACACTCCTAAGGCAGTGCTGCGTTGGAAAGAAAACCCTGTTGTGTAAGGCACTTTCTATGCATGCATTTGAAAGCCTTGATCTGTTTGGTCCAAAAATTGTTCTCACGCTAGCTGTCCTGTCTTTTGGTTCCACAATGTTCCTTGCTGTTATTGAGCCTAATAGGTTCCATTTGCCACTTCTATGAGAAAATTGGCTTCTTCTGCTTAGAAAATATATTAGCATAAAACAGGAGATACAGCAAGCCTTTCATTAGTGACAGTGTTCATTACTCAACAAATGTCTTCCCCAGATTTCTTTTTGCTTGGTCTGTCCCAGGACATGTGTTTGTAATTGGTATTGTTTGTCAATTGTTGTTTCAGGACACAATTTAGAATCTTAGAATCATAGAATTTGAAGGAGCATGGGAAAGGTCTGAAGTTTCAGCCTCTTTTAATTATTCTGAGGCCCAGTACATGTGACTATCTTGTGTTCTTCACATTATCGTGCATCTGATTCCAGTGTGGATTTCCTTTATTTCTCCACGTACAGCAGCTCCAAGAGTACTGTAGTGGACAAGTGTTCAGTTGAGTGGGGTGAATGTAGCCAATGAACACAGCGGGGAGGAAAGCTTAAACAGTTTATTCAGCTATAGCAGATGGCATAGAGTAGATTGACACCCAAAGAATCTGGGCAGCACCTTGAAGTGCACAGCAAATATTTATATGGTTCTAATACATGTGAAAAATGTGTGATCACAATTACTATTGGTTACACACAAGCATGTACTACTCCATTACTAATTAACATTAAGCATAGACATAGGCCTCAAAGGGGAAAAAGACTCTTGCAGTCACTCTTCAGTTAGACTCGAGGGCCTAGTTTCTCAGAAAGCAGGTTTTAGCAGGTTCTATGGTCAGGCTCTGTCTCTGCCCTCTTCCTCCCGGACATGGCCTTTTGGAGTATGCCGGGAACTCTCGAATCACAAGATCTGTGAAAACGGACAGTTTGATTTTTCTCCTGAAGACACCAGGTGTCAGCTAAATGGGTTGGGCTAAGTAGGTCATGCCATTTGGAAGCACAGTCTAATTGGGGGAGAAGCAGCCAATAGGGTCTCTCTGGCCAATTCAGCATAGCCTTGCACAGAATCTGCCAGTCATTGTGGACAATATTGAGCTAGGTGGACTAATGGTCTGATAAGGCAGCTTCCTATGCACCTAACCCAGCTCATATGGTTGTTGTGAGAATCAATAGGGAGACTACATAAGCTACCCTGAACGCCTTAGAGAAAGATGGGAAATAAATAAATGTAATATATTTATATAATTCATTTATATATAATTCATTTAAATATAATTCATTTATATATATTGTGGAATATATATATATAATCCACAATAATTGTTACATCTGCTGAGACAACTCCATCCCATGTTGTTGTTCACCGAAAGGTGAGCACAAAAAAACCACCCCAATGATTTACAGATCTTATTTTCCAGGAAAATTTCTTCCCGATTACAGTTCTGGGACCTGATCTTTCTTCTCTTTTAACATGTTGAGAATGCACACTCAGCCATCATCAAAGCCACATCCTTTATGTACTGTAAACCCTGTAAACTCTGTTGACTGACTTATGCTGATTTCTTGATAACAGTAAGGAAGAGAATCCTGTTGTCTTCCCCCTCGTATCTAAAAAGCAATCAGGCTTGCGGTGTCTAAATTGTTTGTGATCAACTGTCTGCTTTTAAGTAAGAGGACTCATTAGAATGGATGTTGAAAGCAATCTATGTTTAGTTTGGAACTTGTATGTTCAGTTCTTATTCCTTACTTGAGAAGAGCTTACAGGCAAACTGTAACATGCCATGTCTCTCAGTACAATAATGTTCCCCCAAAGCCAACAGCAACAAAAAGAAAAAGGTGCTAAAATAATTCCTTCTTGTGGCATTTGGCGACATCAGATTTTGTTTTGCAGAATCTGCTTTGAACCTTCAAACTGTGTTTTGCCATAGCTATGTCAACATCTTCTCTGAGTTCCAAAAGACAGAGAACCTGACACTGTTACCCTTCTGGAAATTGACATTAAATTGTCATTAATATCTGCTGGAAAGAGGGAAAGAAAGCAAATCATAGTAGAAGGGCTTTAAACAACAACATATAGGAATCTATCTAAAATCTCTGCCGCCATGAGTATTGTGTAACAACAGAAGGGCAAGCTTTCCACCCAAACAACTAACTAACTAAAAATCTGCAGCCATGTGAGCTCCTAAGGGCCCCGCTCCATGTGACATACAAATAAGGACAGAAAACACACACGAAAAGAGCTGTTTTCTTTTGTTTGCATTTTTGTTTAAAGAAAAGATTGAGACATTTAGAGCAGAGTAACAGCAGGCGGGGGAAACAATAAAGTTGCTTCTCTGCACCCCTGCCTGAAAAAGTCACTTTTTTTCTTAAGATAAAAAGGCCATCTAATTTGATACACGTATTTGCATACAATATTATTATTATTTAGTTCAATAACATTTAACAGTTGTCCCTTAATGCTAGAGATGGTGGTGAATTTTGAAAACAGAGATTTAGAATGTGGTCTCCCTCAGTTCAGAAATCTATGCTCCTTTATTAGATGAGCCCCAATACACACCCACACACCTCTGATCTGGCTGATAAATGGGTTCTCTGCTGCTAGACAACCTTTCCTGTTGGTTCCTAAATGGCTTTATTCTTGTGAGGTGTGGCAAGACTGGTGGCAAGGTGGGCTTTATGGAGACAGGAGATGTTTTCTTGACCTCATCCTTAAAGTCTGGGCACTGAGAAGCATAGCATGAGAAAGGATGTTCCTGAGGTTTATAACATTATGCATGGAGTGAAGAAAGTGGACAGAGAAGTTTTTCTATCTGTCATCCTACTAGAGCTCAGATTCTTCCAATGAAATTACTTGGCCATAGATTCAGGACAATCTTCACACAACAGATGGTTAGCTTAAAGGAATTTGCTGCCACAAAATGTGATGATGACTAGTTGCTTCGGTGGCTTTAAAACTGGATTAGATAAATCAATAACAGGATAAAGTCTATCACTGACTCCTAGTCATGATGGCTGTATGGAAATGTTCAAGTCAGGATGTCCCTCAGTCCCAGTTGCTGGAGAGTAGCAGTGGGAGCAGGCTATTGCTCTCATGTGCTGCTTGTGAGTTTCCCAGAGACATCTAGCTGGCCACTATGGGAAAGAGGATGGACCTTTGGTTTGATCCAGCAGGGCTCTTCTTCAGTTGTTACAATGAAGTCATTTTCAACAGCTGCCATGTGCCCTTACAGTTAAAGTGATGGTGTGATAAGTAGAACTTCTATATCTGATTTGTCACGGTGAACTGCTGAGTCCCAAGATGGACCCTATATCTCATCAATTTTGCCAAAGATATGCTTTACAAGCTAGGTTGACTCTACTATACCAGTAGACTAGGTAGCTAGTTAAACCAGCACAGTTAAAGAGACACCCCTTATCTAGTAGAAATATGTGTAGATCTTTGGGCTCTCATGCTGCTTCCAGCATGGCCCACTTGCCATGCAAACTGAGCACTGCTACAACTTTTCAGGGAGTTCTAAAGTACTCTCCACTCCTGCAGTGTTTCTGTCATCCTGTGCATGGTATAAAAATTGTTTTACCAACAGCTGTCATTACTGAATATGTGGACTTATAACAATGATTGCCTATCACTCTAAAGAACTTTTCACATGAAGGTTAGCTGCAACCAGGATTTCAACCACCCAGCAATGGAAAACCTTGAAAAATCTACATTTGTCTTTTGTGGTATAAGAATTTATGGATTTTGGCTATTACAGGGAAAAAAGGCACATAAATTGTGTCTCCAAGAGGATGGAAAACCCAGAGTACTTTTACGTTATCTGGTGGGATTTTATTTATTATGCTTCAGACTTAGCTGCCCAACATTCACCATCTACACCAACTCAGGAAATATGGGTGTTTTGATTTATATTTGTGTGTTACCATGTCTTCCTCTTATTATTTTTAGCTTCTTTCTTACCTTACTTTGTATGTGGTACCCTGCTACTGCACCTTTGAGTTACCAATGGTCATTATGTTACACACACACCCCAACACACACACAGAGAGAACCCCTGATTTGTGTGGGGGTCGCTTTCCTGGCAGAGTGTGTATAAGACCGCCCTACCTTGTTCTGCCCCACCCCTGTTTTGCCCTATTCCACCCCCACTATGCCCAATGGGTGTTTCTTGGGTACAAACAAGGCACACGGATCACTTCCCTGTGCCTAGCCTACCTCTACCAAACCCCCATCTCATTTTTGGGGGTGGGGTGGGGTGTTTTTTTGTTTTGAACATCTATTACATGAGAGTTTGAAAACTCTCCAGGCACATTTGGATACATTAGTGCAGTCCTGGAGTAGCTGAAGTCTTTCTTGGCTGTGTGCCTCACAAAGCACCCTAGGCAAAGAAGCAAATTTCCAGAAAGGCATGGCTTGTCATGTTACATTGCTCCACTGATGAAACTCAGATCCTCTAGGGATAGAAATATTTGTCTTGGCTAAAATGAGATAAAACTACCCCAGCTTACCACAGAATAAGATAAAAGGTGTTTGGATTTGTTCGCCTGGCCTCTGTACCCACTCAGTATGTGTCAGTGTCCCACATTTTGAACTGAACCAATTTCTTATTTATTTTGAAAGGGATCACCTAAGCATACCGGAAGACTTACAGTATAAGCAGAAGCAACAAAACTTAGTAGGCCATCAATAAGTATCACAGTTGCTGTAAATTAGGGGGGTGTTTTGAGGTAGTATAATGGGGTAATCAGTGTTAATGGCATTAGATTCTTCCATTCTCACCAAGAGTTTGGATAACTGTTTATATTTGCATAGCTCGCTTGGTTAGAGCGTGGTACTGATAACGCCAAGGTCATGGGTTTGATCCCCCAGGGGTGCATATTCCTGCATTGCAAGGGGTTGGACTAGATGGTCCACAGGATCCCTTTCAACTCTATGATTCTATGATCTATATTGATGTGTGTTTCCCTGCTTAAGAACAGTTAGGATTTCTAATGGAGAATGACTGGCTTTTGTCCTTACCATTTACTCTGCATCCAGTGCATTCCTAACACTGGTTTTTGAAGCCATGTACAAACATCATGTTAGCCACAATCTATATCTATCCTGTTGTTTCTGGAGAAATATTGCCGTTTGATGCATTATCCCTCAAATCAGCTTTAATCAGAACTAAAAACAAGGCACAGTGCTTGCACATGCACAAATGACAATGAATAGGAGTTCCAGGGAGTGTTGCATCCCTGCCTGCTTTCCACCCATTGGCATGGACAGACAGTGGATGACCTAGAAACACATTACACCTTACCAATGTTTATAACAATATGCAAATGTGTCTTGAAATGCACCCCTCCCCCAAGATCTTGCTGTGCTTTAAGCTGGTAATGTGTATATAGTCATTGTTTTCTTGGGGTTGGAAAGTGGACTGGAAGGCACCTCCAGATGACCGTTTATTGAGGATTCATCCTGATACGTTTCCAGGGAAATTAGATGTCGTTGGCTATTTAATGAGTGTTCATTCTCATTTGTTTGCAGGGACGTTAGATGATGTTGTGTCAAAGCAAGTGTTACCCCACACTTCCCTCATAACTTTTTTTAAAAAAATTTCAAAATGCCTAATCTTTTGGGGAAGCAGATTTCTTTTGCTGGAGTACCAAATGAACTACAGTTGCACAACCTGAATTTGTCAATGTGTGATTGAACCTCGCGTGAAAGTACACTATAGGAAGTACCTATAGTGTCTTCATAACATTTGTTTTAGTTACAAATATACAGCAGCAGCACATCTGCTGATTTTGCATCATATCCCCAGAACTGCCCCTCCACAAGAAAATCACAGCTCTCTCTTCTCCAAATGGAAACTGAAATCTGGCTCCATATTATTTCTTTGCCTTCTTCTTAGCTAGAGGGATGTCATGTTCTTCAAACTCTGATGTTAATCATATACCAGCAGCTAGACAGAGATGCCTAGTTATCAGGAGAAAGCTGCCATTGGTTACTTATAATTAAGGAAGCATTAAGTGATCATCCTGGACTGTGAGTGAGCCATCAGCCTAGGAAAGGTTGTTCTCCCAGTATCTGCAAGGATATATCTAGTGGCTTCTTTGAAGTGTTTTCCCCTTTGATCCTGAGTTTTAAACTGCACGAATATCCTGTATTAATGTGCACACTATTTTTAAGGACATCTGCTTAGAAACACGATGATCAGCCATTTTCCTCCATAAGGGGAACATTTAAGTATTACTATATTTGTGGTGAACAGCTAAGAGGCCATCTGCTTAGTGCTTCTAGAGCTCTACAGGAAACAAACACGTTTGAGCAAAAGACTCAAAATGACAAAATGCAACCCTTCCCCAAAGTATTTTTCTAAGGCTGTTAGTTAAAAGTTTTCATATGGTTGCTGCCAGCATCAAACAGAATGTGGATTGGTTGTTTAAATTTTAAAGCGCACGCTGTGTGTTTCATCACATGAAATACAGACTGCTTGAACTGGCCAGCCATGTTTTGAAGTTGTAAAGAAATCTCGCTTCTTTTTCTTGATACAGTACAATGCATTCAGTTCTGTATAACGTATGTTAGTTCCCTTCCTTCTGCGAGATGAGGTGTATGAGAGCGCTGAGAATAGAGACGTCATTATTTGTGCTTGACACTGAAAGCAAGAGTTCTGGTCTACCGGGATGAAGTGAAAGGAATTTACTCTCATATAATAAATGAGGATTTCTGCAATGCATTATAAATTGAGGACAAGAATTGCTTACGTCTTTGTCATGCAACAGATTTATATTGGAGCAGGGAACCTATTTCAGCCTGAAGGCCACATTCCATCATAGACAACCTTCCGTGAGCCATATACTGTGGACTGTATCCTCTACCTAGCTATACCTAGCAAGAGGTATTGTCACAGTTCAATGATACATTACAGCAAGGTAAAGTCACTAGAAGACAACACAGAGGGAGAGGTAGTCCTGAGGGCCAAACAGAGGCAAAAAAACCATACCTTAAGGCATAAATAAAATTTGAACCTAAAACATAAATTAAACTCTGTCAGAGACTAACAGGGCACGGCAAGAATCACACAAGAATTACTCTCTGCAAAGTACCGCAGAAATGTCACGACATCAAAAAACAAACAGCTATGAGTTCTACAGAGTAGTATAATTAGATGGTGGCATTACAACATTCATTTACTTACTAACATGCAGTACAAATTCAAACTATTCTGATCCCCCTTTTAGTCTCCCAAGCCAATTTTATTTGTCAATTTTTCAACCAAGGCTATATCCCAAACCTTTTGATTCAAATATTCTTTTATAACTCCTTCCAAAAAAAAGGGTAATCACATTTCTGTAGCATTTAGAACATGCCTGCATAATGTCTGACCCACTAAGGCATATGGAGCCATGCAGTCATATGTGGCAATTTCACTGTCCCACCATTACTAGAAGGCAACTGAAACATTTACTAACTAGGCCATCATATGTGATAATTTTTGGTTTGCTGGGTCACACGTTGTGGATTGACTGCTTTAGAAGCCAGTAAAATGCACCACCAACCCACAGGGCACAAAATTTGCTTCCCTTGAATTCAGGAAAGTTTTGTGAAACTGGAACAGTCGAAGCTCCCCCATGTAGGTCCCCCATAGGTCATATGAAACTGATTTTGAAGAAGGTGACTGATGACTGATAGACACAGATTACTGGCTTGCATTATATAGTCCAGAAAGCATACATGACCATTCCCAGCTGTGGCTCCAACACTGGGTAAAAGCATCTGCCACATTAAATTACATTACAAAGGAAAGAATAAAGGAGTCCCTTCCATGCTCTTTTACCCAGAAAAAACAACAACCAAGAAACTTGAAAAGCCTGAGGATTTTTTTTCCTTGTTTTTATAAATATTGATTCATCTGATTGCTCTCTACCTTCCAGGGAACAGGGGGTAAACATAGTGCAAACTCATTCTGGTATGCTCAGTGACTTCCAATTCCTGCTTTTTAGAAGAATCCGTTATGAACTTCACTGGGGCAGTAATTGGATTTCTCTAAATGTTCCCCTAAATCCCACATCTAGAGAGTTATTTATTTTTAAAGATAGATGCACTAGAACCACACTAATTACTGAACAAGATTCCTTGATACAGATGGCTTACTGTTTTTCACATGGCTGCAGGGGAATTGGGGAGGGCAAGGGTCCTTACCTATACGACTGCCAGGGGCACTAACAGCATTGGCCAGTTGGGGGTCCTCTGGGTCAACTTGCCAAAAATTGAACTTCAGATTGGCCAATTGTGGCTGGTTCAGTGGGCATGGTTTAGGGAGACTGAACTGGGGGAGCTAGTCTTCTCTCAGGCAGAGCAGTTGGAATTGGATCCCCCCCTCCCCCGGTATCTCTTGGCTGTGCCTGAAAGTAGGCAGACAGTTCTGTAGCACAACCTTGCTGTGGAATTAATTGGTCGCCATATTCAGGGCCAGGGAGGACTTTGCTTGCAGGCAAATGGGTCATGTCTGGAGGTCATATTAACAGTCACAGCTTTTGACGGGATCCTTAGTCAAAACTAGAACCAACTGTGTAGTGTACTCCGCTAAAGGGGTCCATGGGAAAAGTTTTGTCTGAAGGCCCAGATGGGCGCTAATGTGCCATAAAACATCCCATGTGGCAGCCTGATGGGGCTGCTCCATTTGATGTGTGTCATGGGGGGATCCTTTAACACAGGATTGGCCCTAAAGGGGCAATTAGCCAGCAATTGGGCTAGGCTGATTCAGGATACATACCCAATGCCGAAGTCAAAGCCTATTTACACCTGTGATCAATAAAAGTTGTGGCCATTTTAATCTAAGCTGTTGTCCTGCCTTTACTGGCACTCTTACACTGCCTGTCCCGGTGAACCTGGGATCACGGTACCTGAGCTCACAATCTCATGCCATTGCCTGTCAGTGCTCTCAATGGCTTCCAAAGTAAGCAGATACTGTGAAATGCTCTTGTCAGTTGTCCTGCACATTCATAATGTGCAGAAT
Source organism: Zootoca vivipara (assembly GCF_963506605.1). Taxonomy (NCBI): domain Eukaryota; kingdom Metazoa; phylum Chordata; class Lepidosauria; order Squamata; family Lacertidae; genus Zootoca; species Zootoca vivipara. Next base: position 48,709,702 of record NC_083283.1, read on the forward strand.
TTTTATCATCATATGTTCCACTTATAGGTAAAAGGTAAAGCTAAAGGACCCCTGGACAGTTATGTCCAATCAAAGGTGACTATGGGGTTGCAGCACTCATCTTGCTTTCAGGCCGAGGGAGCCAGCATTTGTCCACAGACAGTTTTTGGGATCATGTGGCCAGCATGACTAAACTGCTTCCACAACGGAACACCGTGATGGAAGCCAGAGCACACGGAAACACTTGTTTACCTTCCCGCCACAGTGGTACCTATTTAGTTACTTGCACTGCCATGCTTTCAAACTGCTAGGTTTTCAGGAGCTGAGACAGAGCAACGGGAGCTCACTCCATCGCAGGGATCCGAACCGCTGACCATCCGATCAGCAAGCCCAAGAGGCTCAGTGGTTTAGACCACAGCGCCACCCGTGTCCCTGTTCCACTTATAATACAGTCTTATACCAAACAATAGAATGGATGTGTAGGCTGCAATTCTATGCAGACTTAAACTTGCTTCTGAGTAGACATGCATAAGCTTACACTGTTACATATTTTAACATGAACAGTAATGAGCAAGTTCAATTATATATGTAAAATGCCTTGAGTTGTAGCCAACTAAGTTCTACTCACTCAATGAAATCCATGAATGTAAGTCAGCAATGTGTATTAATTTCATTGGGACTACTAAGTAAAACTAACATTGGATACAATTGCTTGTAGAATGTGTTGAACTCTTACCACTGTTCTATTGCTTTATAGCATGAGTTTCAAGATGACCTGAACAGATTGGGAAACAGCCTAAACTAGCAAAATGGATTTCAATAGGGACAAATGCCAGGTTCTGTACTTAGGCAGGAATAATCAGATGCACAAATATAGGATGGGGAACATCTGGTTTGACAGCAGTACGTTTGAAAAGGATCTAGGGGTCTTAGTAGACCACAAGCTTAACATGAGTCAACAGTGTGATGCATCTTTAGGAAGAACTTTATGACAGGTGGTGGACTCTCCATCACTGAAGGTTTTTAAACAGAGGTTGGATAGCCATCAGTCAAGGATTATTTCACAGCAATTGCAGGGGTTTGGACTAGGGAGTCAGTGTGGTGCAGTGGTTAAGAGCTGTAGTCTCTTAATCTGGTGAACCGGGTTTGCGTCTCCGCTCCTCCACATGCAGCTGCTGGGTGACCTTGGGCTTCTTTGAAGTCTCTCAGCCCCACTCACCTCACAGAGTATTGGTTGTGGGGGAGAAAGGGAAAGGAGAATGTTAGTTGCTTTGAGACTCCTTATGGTAGTGATAAAGTGGGATATCAAATCCAAACTCCTCCTCCTCCTCCTCCTCCTCCTCCTCCTCCTCCTCCTCCTCCTCCTCTTCTTCTTCATGACACTTGGGGTCCCTTCCAACTATAGAATTTCATTAATTTTTTAAACACCAGACACTTGTATGTAGAGAATCTCTCTCTCTCTCTCTCTCTCTCTCTCTCTCTCTCTCTCTCAACTGCAGTCCTGTACTTACCTGGGGCTATGCCCCATTGGACTCAATGGGATTTACTTCTAAATAGACATTCATAGGATTGCACTGTTAAGCACTTAGGCATTTATAACTGTAATTTTATAACTCTTCACTTTCCAAATACAGGTAAAGGGAATATTTAAATAAATGTAACAATTTTAAATATGAAATGTGATCAGCAACATTAATATTACACTGCCACTGATTTATATTTGTTTGATTCATAACTGGATAATTGCCTTGCTTTCATTCAAGGATCACAGGTGATATTTCAAATATGATAAATATATAATTTCTTACTGTGCAAGAAGGTAAAATGAAGCCAAGACATTCCAATCATCTTTTTACTTTCTATGCCTATGCAACATGCACTGGACCTGATTTTAATTAGCTACTGAATGTCTTCTTAAAAGATAGTCATCTCTCTGTCATGTAATCTTTTCAGTTACTTAAAAGTTCAAGGTAGAAAGTTTCCATAGGTATATTTTACTACACAAGCCTACCATGGAAATTTACTCATGTATAGTCAAAGTCTTGCATTCTCTGCTTACGGTACTTTAGAAATGTCTCATTCTTTTCTTTTCTTGGATTAGCAAATATGGCATACTTGCTTCATAAATATCCTAGAAACAATTTCTTGCGTGGAAAAGGTTTTTTAATAGTCACACCCAGTTATTGGGGTCAGATTAGGATAAGGACCAGGTGGTTAAGCCTACACTTTAGGCATGTGTAATATTTGTTAAATCTGTATGCCAAGAACTCTGATAACAATGGATGCCATGCATATCTCAGCTTGTTTTTAAAGGAGACTGTGCTATAGAGTGTTTTTTTTAGCATATTGCTTTAAAGTTCTAATATTCTCTTTCATAACATAGGGGAATAATATATATAATGGTGTTTAATAGTAGTTATATACAAGACTGCAGTGCAGTATCTTTAACTTTTGTACTAATATAATCCTTACCCATAAATAAACATCATTATTGAAAGACCTACTGTGAACTGCCCATCAACATCAATCTTGCAAACTGTTGAGGGTCCTGCACAGCAATAAATTGTAGAAACCAATCTTCCCATATGTATATCAACATCCTACATATGGGAGTGCACTGAAAAAATAACAAATCAGTGTCATGCCTAATTCTTTCCCCTGGATTTCGCATTCACCCAGGTCTCCTTGAATGAGATGGCAAATGGCCCATGAGGAAACCATGGAGTTCCAAAGGAGTCCTAAGCTCTTGATTAGATAATTGTGCCTTTAAGGAATATTGAAGCGCTTGATTCAGAGATACCAGGGCTTACTCCAGTACCTAGGAGCTCAGTTTGGCTCTGGCTGTTGTAAGAGCAAGTTGGCTGTCTTGATGATGTCTATAGGCCATCAGACTGTGTCTGACTAATGGGTCTTCCCAACTGATCAGCTTCCTCATCTTTCCCTTCAGATTTCCACTATATTTTTCAAGTACAAACCCCTAACAAACCCCAGTCTAGGATCTGAATGTTGCCAATATATGTTAGTGGTTAAGGTGCCAAACTAGGGCTGGGGAGACCCAGATTCTATTGAATCTCAATGAGTGATCTTTGGCCAGTGACTCTTTCTCGGACAAACCCCCATCACAGGGTTGTTGTGAGTATTATACCAGGGGCCGGGTAAAAACCATGTATGCCACCTTGAGCTCCTGGAAGGAAGGAAGGAAGGAAGGAAGGAAGGAAGGAAGGAAGGAAGGAGATACCATCTGCTAGGGGTGCTGGAACAATCCAGGGGGGGGCGTAGTGGTCTCGGGTGCAATTGGGGGGCATTGAATAAAAATAAGGGGACAGTGGAAGCATAAAGAAATAAGTGAGGAGAATAAAATTTTGAAAAACCATTTATACATGTTTCATCTGTTGTGTGATGACGCTTATCGCCAGGTTGGGTGCCACTGCAGGACGGTGACAAAGCCTCCCTTGGCTCTTGTGGTTGAGTTGGAGGCGAGGGGTTTTCCTGGAGTTGAGTGAACCCCTTTCGGCTTCATCAGGAAGTGGATCGCAGCTTAAAGAAGGTAGATTTCCAGGGGGCGCTGAATACCTTTTTTTTTTTAAATGAAAAGGGGCAGTAGGCCAAATAAGTTTGGGAACCCCTGAGACAAACCATCTGATGGATCTTCTTTTTTCTCTCAATCAGATTGGGACCCAGTATTTTTGGAGAAGTAGTGTTTGGAGGATTTTTGCTCTATAACCTATTAAGATTGGAAGCTTGTCGTCGTACTTGCCATGAGAGACTGCACACAGAAGAAGCATAGGCATAGGTTGTTTTTGTTTTTTAAGCCATTAAAAACAAATGGACTGCAAGATAGATGAGTTTCTAGGCATGGTGTGACAACTATACACAGCGTAAAACAAAACAAATGATATTAGCAATAACCTTTGAAGCAGTTTGAATAGCAGTTCCAAGAGATGATAAGAATTCTAGGAAACCCAGGGACAATATACAAAGGACATCTAATGTTGTATCTATTCTAGCCTGGACAGGTGGCTTATATGGAATGCTGCAAGATATTAAGATAAAATAGAAACAAAATACTAATGGAATCCTCCATGTGAGATTTAAATTATGGGTGAACTATTGCTCTCTTTCAGGCTAATAGTTTGATCCAATGCACATACACTCACACATAGGATTTGTCTTAAGGAACCTTATGTTAGAGCAGGGATGGGGACCCTCAAGGATGGGGAATCTCAGACTCATAGAGCAAATGTGACTTTCTAGGCCTCTCTATTTGGCCTCTGAGATTATGCCTGCCACTGTGTTAGATTATAGCTATGACTCCTGGTCTGTGCTGTAATCCCATGCATGCCCCACCATGGGCCCATCATGCTGCCTTTTTGCTGGTTTATCTTCCTTTAGCCATGCAGTAGTAGATCTATTGATACATGTGTGAGGATGTAACATTTGGTTGAATTTATGGAAGATGAGGAACCTTGGGCATAATCCAATCCAGGCAGAAGGACTATGAGGGGCAAATAAATTACTCTAGGGGATTTTACCTGGCAGGGAACAAGGCCTAGACACTGCTTTACCTGCAGCACATTTGGAAAGCTAAGTAGGGAACGTCTGGTATGGTTTCAAATTGGATGGGGAAACCACATTTTAAGATTACTCATTGCAGACAGTTGGAAGAGATGACCCTCGGGGTCCCTTCCAATTTACAATTCTGTGATTCTAAGCCTCCTGTCTGGAAGCATCCATTGTAGGGGCTCACCCACACTTTAGCTTGTGCTGCACAGGTCAGAGAGGTTTTCCCCTTGCCACTCCCTTCCAAGGGAAAATCCGTTCTTTAGTGATAGAGCAGAACAAATGGCAATCTGGGGAAAACTCACATTGCTGTTTGCTCCAACTGAGAGCTAAAATGTGCTTTTCCCTGGGGAGAGAAACAGCAGGACAGTAGGAAATGTGAATAAGCCCTGAGTTGGTTTACAGAACCAGCACAACCAAATGTTAAAGCTTTGTCCTGAACTGTGCTACATAGATTGGATTGCTTCCCTATAACGAACTCCTTGCAGGTAGAAATAACTGTGCCAAAGGACTTCTTTTTCTTCTTCTTTGTGAGTCAACATTCAAACACACATTGTTTTCCTTGAGGACACAGTCCAGGAAAAATTAACATATTGATCCTGCTGTAAAAATGGATTCCACTGAGAAGTGATCCAGGAATGACGCTGTATTATTGGACCCAGACCCTTTTCAATGACTATATTTAGAAGCTTGAAGAGTTTGATCTTGAACATTCAATTGTCCAGAGTTCCATGAGGATTGACTGATAAATTTAATAACAGGAGCAGCACCTTGCCAGCTGGCAACTACATGGGCAAGACTTTTATGCAACTTTTTGGATATTCAACACATATGTACAGTCACATTTTAGAAATCAGATCAGAAACTTTATTGAAAGTTTGCATCATGAGTAGACATTGCTGTTTATATTATCTGACATCCACATATTCCAAAAGCTTTTCAATATGGAGCAACCTGAGGATATTTTAAAGAGAACTAAGATAATAGGATATCTGATCCAAAACATTTAACATGTGGGAAAGCTCTCCCCCCTTCCTTTTTAAAGAGAAAATGCAGTTCAGTCACATAAAGCCATGATACTTATAAAAACTTCCACATAAGTGCAGATTTAGCAGTATAAATGGTCAACTTTAAAGTGCAGTTAGGACTAACATTTTCTCCCTTGGCATCATTTCAGAGCCTCCACATGGAGCTTTATGAACACAAAACACAGAAGGAAGATTGTGTTTGATTACACTGACTGTTAAATGTGGCCTCTTAAAAAAGCTGAACTTCTCAACTTGATTATTTTTTAAAAGATACTTCAATAGGACTTGAACATTCTGTTTGTACTCCCCCCCCCCCGCCTTTCCCTTGTGCAGGATTTTCCATCAAACAGATTCTGGAGATTGAAAAAAGAAACTTGGTTCAGCTGTTCAGAACTATAAGCGAAGAGTTATATATAAAAAAGCATGTCTGTTGAATAGTGAAGTATTTGTGATATGTCTTCAGGAAGATGCCCATATTTCACAGTAGAGCCAGAATTGTTTTCAAAATAGCAGTTAAGCTTATTTACCTTTAGTCACATTACCATCAATTTTTGTATGTAAGATTTTCCTATTGTTCCTAAATACAACAAATATAATCACCTCCAAGTTCAATGGCTTTAAAGAGGATTGGATGAATGAATGAATGGATGATAAGGTTATCAATAAAATAAAATAAAATAAAATATTCCTTCCAGAAGCGCTTAGAGACCAACACATTATCAATTCAGTTCAGATACACACTTCTTCAGATACACATTATCAATGGCTACTAGCCACAATGTTGCTGGAAATTCCAAGTGTGGAGAGTGTTGTTGCGTCCATGTCCTGGTTTGATTAGATGGGCCTTCGGCCTGACCCAGCAGCACCATTTTTAAGCTCTAAGGATTTATCTTCTATAGCTCGTCAGCTTTCCCAGTTCAATAGTTATTTTAACAGTAAAATACAGGTGTTGGCAGATGTTTTTTCCACTGCTTTGTTAAGATGGCTATTATGGCTATAATGTCCTGCCTGTGGTAAAGCTAGGGGTGAGAAGCAATAGCACACTATTGAAGGCTCATCCTTCTGAGCTATTCCTGATTTGGGGGGAGAGAGGGAAAATACTTGGATCATACCTGTGTTAATCCAAGAAGAGAAGAGCTATCTCAGATCTTCAATGGCTCGTCTGTCTCTTACCTCAGCACAATGCTGAATTCCAGTGGGAAAATGACATTCCTTGCTCTTGTCTTTCATTAGTTAGTTTGAGGCAGGAATTATTTTTTAAAACAGGTTTGTCTCACATGTGAATCATGTTTTTGGGGCAGACCTTTGAGTGACCTTGTGTACTAATGACGGCTACTTTAGGCAGTACTCAATTATGGTGGTTGTGGGTAGCCAAAAGGATGCTAAACCTAAGAAATGGTCTTGTAGGGTTTGTTATGCATATACTTACCCATGCATATACTTACATTCTGCTTTCTTTTTATTTTTCATTCCCATTGAAGAGAAAGTACCAATTTCCCAGAAGAAATGGAACATTAGCTTCTTATTTAATAACAGCTGAAAGCTATCTTTTTTTCTTAACGTTGGAACATTTTCTCTGGAAGACATGTTTGCAGTACAAAATGATTCCACTCTACCTCTTACAGCACTATTAACAATTTACATTTACATACTGTTAATGTTGAACTCGGTATAATCTCTAGTACTCTTTTATATGCTGTCTGCTGGCGACTATAGCAGACCTTATGGCTCCTATTTTCCCTAAGAAAAAGTCACAGCTACTTTAACCAAGCCAAAGTAAAACACAGTTATAAAATATGACTTTTGTCAAATAAAGTTTAATAACTAGTATCCATCTGGATCTCAGAGTGAACAAGAGAGAGAGAAGTGATTTGTTTGTCATAGTGTTAATCAACATTAATTTGCTATATTTTGGCCGTTATTCCAATTCAGCTTCTGTAATGCTAAAACTTTACTGCTACTATTATGTTCTAGATTAGAATTGCAAGTAATTATTATGTTTTACTTTAAGCCTACCCTTAAAGACAATAGATAATTAAATTTAACACTGATCAATCTTTATTCCGGTCCAGAGACCCAATAAACCGTTACAAAGCAATATATAATTTAGAAAGCCTATCTCCAGGTTAAACAAGCATTTTGTTCAGTCTTAAAGAATTAAATTTAACAGCACATGAGAATTGAAAACCACGAGTTTGGTTTCATTTTCATTCAACTTCTTGTTTCTAATATTTCAGGTATTTTTGTAATCATATTGTTTTCAAACACATTTCTGCTCTTCTGGCTTGCAGAAGCTTGCATTACCGTATTTTGAAATGACAGACCCTGCAGGCTGTAGAGAAAGTACCTCTCTGGCTGCATTTGGCTCATTTGTTGTCCATTCCTAGTGCTTGTTTAAAAGTGTTTGAGAGCTGATTTAAAAGCTGTTAAGCATCAGCTTGCACATTTTTGCCTAGTGATGGGTGAACTCTCCTCCGCTTGATTCAGTATTGATTTGGTGTTTATAAGGGTTTTTTTTTGTTAGCATTCAGAAATGACGTAGTTCTTTCTCAGTGTGTAACGTTGGCCCATACATGCGGAATTGCACACAGGCATATTGCTCCCTTGGTTTCATTTGCCTTGCACTCATCCCACTCATTTGACATAACAAGGAGCTACCTGGAAGCTAAGTCACCCTACCTCTAGACAAATACACTTCCAAAATAAAGTGCTTTAGAGCTGGCTCGGTACCATCTCTCTCTCTCTCTCTCTCTCTCTCTCTCTCTCTCTCTCTCTCTCTCTCTCTCTCTCTCTCTCTCTCTCTCTCTGCAAGAAACAAGCAAAAGAAATGACCCAAATATTATTTAAAGCATTTGTAGCCTGCTCTTCAGTTTTAAAAAAGTTCCCAGAGGAGCTTACAAATATTAATAATGGTTAACTGGTCTGGGTCATGAGTTTTATTGAAAGTTATGTGTTAGCTAATGTTACGAATATCAATACACACTACCCAAAAAGCATGTGGCTTCGAGGGTACTAGCCTATAGAATGCTGACTGTTCATGCATTCTGATTTAGAGAAGAGCTTCTTGGAGAAATGGCACTTAGAATCATAGAATCATAAGAGTTGGAAGAGACCACAAGGGCCATCCAGTCCAACCCCCTGCCAAGCAGGAAACACCATCAAAGCATTCTTGACATATGCCTGTCAAGCCTCTGCTTAAAGACCTCCAAAGAAGGAGACTCCACCACACTCCTTGGCAGCAAATTCCACTGTCGAACAGCTCTTACTGTCAGGAAGTTCTTCCTAATGTTTAGGTGGAATCTTCTTTCTTGTAGTTTGAATCCATTGCTCCGTGTCCGCTGCTCTGGAGCAGCAGAAAACAATCTTTCTCCCTCCTCTATAGGACATCCTTTTATATATTTGAACATGGCTATCATATCACCCCTTAACCTTCTCTTCTCCAGGCTAAGCATACCCAGCTCCCTAAGCCGTTCCTCATAAGGCATTGTTTCCAAGCCTTTGACCATTTTGGTTGCCCTCTTCTGGACATGTTCCAGCTTGTCAGTATCCTTCTTGAACTGTGGTGCCCAGAACTGGACACAGTACTCCAGGTGAGGTCTGACCAGAGCAGAATACAGTGGTACTATTACTTCCCTTGATCTAATGCTATACTCCTATTGATGCAGCCCAGAATTGCATTGGCCTTTTTAGCTGCTGCATCACACTGTTGACTCATGTCAAGTTTGTGGTCTACCAAGACTCCTAGATCCTTTTCACATGTATCACTTGATTATAGGTGAGCATTACAAGCTCAATGATTTTTCTTGTAGCATATTTTGTAATTTGTTGTTTCACCTTTGTTTTGGAATGGTCTGAATGCAGACCATCATATTCATCTGCATGCTATTAAAGTGATCTCCACAACATTTTTCTTTTATTTTAGACTTCATTTCCACTGTGTATCATGAATGTGCCAGTCACTTTGTAATAGGTTTAACAGCTTGTATGGGTGGTTTGTAATGAACATTGTTTCCCCCCACCACTCAAAAAATGTTTGCCTGAATTGCAGCTGCTACTACTACTACTGCTAAACTACTTTTTTCATTGTTATCAACTATGTATGATGTGACTATACTGGCAATTTGAATAACTGGCTCTGTGTATATGGGGACATCTATCACTTTCACCGATCCTTCAACAGTTAAATCCCTATGAATTCATTCATGAACTGTGGTTTCCTGCCACGTAGTGTGTCCTTCTCCACCAGAGGCATAATCTATAAATTGGCTGAAAGCATTGAAAGTCTTGGTTGGTGCTGAGCAAAGCCTCCATCCTAATAGAGTTACTAGTATGGTTATAAATGTGAACCTGACAAGCAACTTATGATCTGATGAATGAGCTGACCTTAGATCACTGATAGTCTGGTTTTCTGGGAATGGAAGTTGAATAAAATAGGCTTCCTGGATACAGTTGGTGGTGCCATCAATCAAGCACTTTCCCTAAACAACTCTTGATAGTGAGAACAGTGTTAGATCATATCCGTGGGGGAAGAGGCATAGCTTAGTGATAGCATACATGCTTTGCATACAATCTCTGGTATCTTTAGGTAGAGCTCAGAAAGATTCATGTGTGGACAACTGCTACTAGGGTTAGAGATGAAAAAATATCCCCTTCTGTGATGTGAAGAGTACTAAGCTAGATGGACCAGTGGTCTGACTCCTATTTAAGTTACTAAACTGCAAGAAATGGGGGATAGTAGTAGAATTGTATTATCACGCGGCTGAAAGGTATCCTTATTATTATTATTTATTAAATTTATATACTACCCTGGCACAAATGGCTTTTAAGCATCACTGGCAGACTGGAGTGGAGTCATCTGGCTCTCAGTCTGCCAGGGACGCTTCTGCACACTAGTGGGCCTCTGATTGACCTATTTAAATTTTGCAGTCTGGGCATTGAAATCCTGTCTGCCAGGGATGGTCGCTGACCAGCGAGGGACCATAACTGCTTACCAACCAGAAATGGGTAAAAGGTAACAGTAAAGGGACCCCTGACTGTTAGGTCCAGTCGCGGACAACTCTTGGGTTGCAGCACTCACCTCACTTTACTGGCCGAGGGAGCCGGCGTACAGCTTCCGGGTCATGTGGCCAGCATGACTAAGCCGCTTCTGGCGAAACCAGAGCAGCTCATGGAAACGCCATTTACCTTCCTACTGGAGCGGTACCTATTTATCTACTTGCACTTTGACATGTTTTCAAACTGCTAGGTTAGCAGGAGCAGGGACTGAGCAACGGGAGCTCACCCCGTCGCGGGGATTCAAACCGCCAACCTTCTGATCGGCAAGCCCTAGGCTCTGTGGGTAAGCGATCATTAATTAATATACCGCCTTTCATCCATAGATCTTAGTCAGTTTACAACATAAAAATACATTATCTAATATTATCTAATAAATAGTTTGTTTTATCTGTTGTATCCTGGTGGATAGCTCTCCTGCCTCACCATGTGGAGTTGTATGGCATGGCCTTTTGGATCCCATCCAGCTTTGTGGTCTTGTTTGGACATGCATGGGTCTGACTTAGCCAGACACCACTCATAAGTGAAAATCATCAAGTAAACTATATTCTGTCTATGCTGCCTCTGATGAGTTTAATTGTTCGGAAAATACTGAGCTGAAAATAATGCAAATGTGTTTTAAAATGTTCTTTATAAAAAAAAGAGGGTGAGTTTATATTAATCAGCTGTTGTTTAAAGTAATCTTCTGCATTAATCTTTAGCAAGAGGTGCTAAAATGCCTTTATGGCATGCCAGCAAGTGATAAAAATAAGGAATAGCAATCTTTATGGAAAACATTAAAGGCACAGCCTTTTAGCCTCAAAGAAAAGTGTTCATTCATGTTAAAATCAAGTTGCTCAGATACATACCGGTATATCACAAAACTATTCCCCCCCCTTTTTATAAAAAGTCCTTTTTTACTTTAAACAATAATACTTTTCTAATATATTGTAACTTTTTTCTATTAGCCCTAGAATTTTGATCTGATTGTATCAGCCAGGTATGTTGTGACTGGACATCAAACTAATGAATTTCTCAATTCTTACTCAACATCTCACTTATCCTTGAAAGCTGTTGTCCCAAGCTTGTTTATTTACTTGGATGTTACTATCCCACTGTTCTATGATGAAATCAAGCTCAAGGCAGTTCATTAAAAGAATATAACTCACCACAAAGTGGAAAACATATCTAACCACAAAATAAGCAACAGAAAAACATCATAATACAACATCTTTGTAAAAACATATGAGGTAAAACATATCAGAGGCTCATCTAAAAAGAAGAAGAAAAGTCTTCTGCTGATGTGCTAACAGTGGCATATTAAGCAGCAGCATCTTGCACAGCTCAACTCTGGCAATGCCATCATAAACAGCAACTGACAAGTATTTGGTTTAGAGACTTCCATCAACCAAAATGCTGTTAGGGCAAGCTTCACCCAACAACATAAATAAGATGCAAAAGCTCTTTAAAAATAATAAAGCCATAATAAAATGGAATAGCAATGTCACAGTACAACTTACAAAATATGAATCAGCGCAATTTAGAGATACACACACCTGGATGATCTCTTGAAATAAGTGGATTTAAGCAAAAAGCTAAAGTCCCAATAACTTAATGGTGGAATTGTATCTTCTTAAAATTTTGAATTGTATTTTCTGGTCCAATTGTGCGTCTCAATTTTACATTTGAGCATTCAATTTTTATTCATTTATTTAAAAAGATTTCTATTCATTTATCTCAAAAGATCTCAGAGAATGGTAGTGTTTATATGCAGATAGATAGATATCTTTATTGTCATTGTCCCCTTGCGGGAAGAACGAAATTACTCGGTTACCACATCCACTCAGATAAAGCATTCCACATAATCCAAAATTACTACAAAACCCTAATTAAAACAGTACAATACAATACAATACAATATAACAAGTAAAATAAGATGACTTCAAAGTCCAAACTTTCCATTTAAGATCAAAATAACTCTAGAGAAGAAACTGTTCCTGAGACGGCTCGTTCTTGCCTGCATTGTTCTATATCTCCGTCCCAATGGCAGGAGCTCGAAGAAACAGTGACCAGGGTGCGTTGGATCTCTTGATATGTCTTGTGCTTTTGTATGGCACCTGGTGGTATAGATTTGTTCTAAGGTGGAGAGTGAGCAGCCAATGTCACTGAGAGTGGAAAGCCTCTGACAGCTTTAATTTTTCCAAGGTGCACATGCAATATACTATGCACAAACACCATGTGTGACAATCCATGTCTCAATTGCCTGTTGCTTTGAGCATAGCAATTTTTTTTGCCTTGACAAACTGAAGCATTTCTCATTCTGCTTTATCACCTGTCTTCCCTAGAGGGAAGGCTGGAGAGAGAGAAGAGATCAAAGCAAGGGCTTCCCAGGAGGGCTTCCTTCAGGAAGAGGCTAGAGGCAGAGAGAGAGAGACAGCCATTCGTTCTTATTCTCAACTCAGATCTAAGGTGGTTTAGGAAAAAGATGCACCAAAATACAGTATTTCATATTAAAAAAACACACCCAGGATAGATACAGCATAAGTATGGATTGATTATGGCTAACATCATGTGTTCACTGCTTCCCAAACCAGTGGTAGCACCACACTGGATACAGAGTAAACAAAAGTGTTTTCGCTTCCAGAGACAGTGTGTATGTGATTTGCCAGTGACAGATACGGTAAAGCAAAGCTAGATGTTAGAGATAGGCATTAAGAAAGAATTTAAAGCAGAAACCAATATATACATAGGGAAACCAAAGGGATAGATACTGGAAAATATTCTTGCTGTAGTGAATGGCTATTAACAAATGCAAAAGGACATAGCCAGTTTTAAGGAATGGGAAACCTGCAAAGATGAGGAGTAAAAAGGTACATGAGGAAAAAGGGGAGGGAGAGGGAGGGAGGGGGGAGGGAGAGCGAGCATAGCTGTCAAATTTTCCCTTTTCTTGCGAGGAAGCCTATTCAGCATAAGGGAATTTCTCTTTAAAAAGGGAGAACTTGACAGCTGTGTGTGTGTGTGTGTGTGTGTGAGAGAGAGAGAGAGAGAGAGAGAGAGAGAGAGAGAGAGAGAGAGAGAGAGAGAGAGAGATGCAAAGCTGTGAGGATATGAGTTGTATAAGCAACTGAAAAGTGTTAAGGTTTAATCAAAATTAATAGTAAATCATGACAGCAGAAATGTAAACCAGGACCCCCATGATAATGAGAAAAGCCAGTGGATGTATCTCAGTAGCTATCTGATACTTTGGGTTAGGATGGGAAGGTGTAGAGGAAAAGCTAAGATAACACACATACCTCTCCCCACACTGGTTAACCTTGGTAAGGAAACATGAGTCACTGAACTAAATAAAGTTGGGAGAAGATGCACTGAAAATAACACACAACACCCTGTAATTCAGCTGAGTATCCTTTCCCCTCCCCCCAAAACAAAACAAAAACCTAACAACAACATAAAAGCCTCTTCCTTTTAAGTTGCTGCTTGCCAAAGTTTTGCTTTTCTTGCTGTAGAAAAAGAACCCTCTGTCTAGGGGGTGAAATTCCTCCCTTTCATTTGGTAAGGATGGTGCCACAGACTTCAAGGACTAATCTGCACGCAACAGCTCTGATGAGAAATGCCAAGAAACAGCCCACTTGGAACAGATGGCAAAAAAGAGTTTTAAATTAAACAAAATTAGGAACTCACAATATACACACGAAAAATTAATTTCCAGACATAAAGTTCCACAGATGAATCAGTTTAAATCTGGAAAATATTAATATTCCCAGTGCATTACAAGGCCAGCACCCCTTGAGCTGCAGCTCATCCTTCTTGTAAAGGCAATGGCATGTAAAGAATAATAAGGTTTAGGAACCAAGTTATGCTTGCAAAACATCACTGCTTGCAATGCACCAGGGTTGCTAAACAAGGTTGTAAAGTCAGGACAGATCTGGATAGATGACCCTTTAAGAATCACACTCTTTCTGTGCAGAATACTCACACTAAACACAGATCTAGGGTATGTGGAGGATAAGACAGGGAGAACAAGCACATAGATAGGAGAGCCAACAATGTCTTCTAAGATAGTTAGACCCATTCAGTATCTTACAAGCTTTTTCTTTTTTCTTGGACACCACCTCCCATTGTTCCATACAGCTGCAAAAGTTCTGAAAGTAGTCCCCAGATTCTAAATATTTTCTTGAACTCACTTTGCACAGTGCAATATAGCAAAGAAGGCATTTCCACAAACCATCTTGGCTTTGAATCCTGGAACTGCTCCCTGCCTTGCGGGCCTTTTCTCACCTGTCCTGTGTATCCTCAAACCCACTGAGGTGAAAAAACCTGGGGCGTGCACCTTCCATGTCACATGACCCATGTGAGATTGTGTCTTGGGGGGGGGGAGGTTTTTTTCCCTTCAGGGCAAGATAGCAGCTCAAGATCAATGCCAAATGGGCACTGTACTCACACACAAAATAAAGGGATGGCCCAGGTTTTCAGGATGCTTGAGGGATGTGGGCCTGGGAGGGTGGGGCCCTGAGTGACTCTAGCTACAAAAAGCTGAGGCTGCCGAACAGACTCTTGGGCTGGGGCATTGTTTATGGGGTTTTGTTGGGGGGTGTTATTGATATTATTTTTTTGTATCTTTTTATATTTTATGATTTATGTGGCAATGGTTCTGTTTGGTTGTGTACTTTTTGATGTTTTATTTGTTTATGACTACTTTTATTATGTTTGTAATTGTGTATTTTTTCATGCTGTATGCCACCTTGAGCATGGTTTTAATTTTGGAAAGGTGGAACACAAGTAAGATGATTGATTGATATGGAGGATGCAGCCCATGTGTAGTTTAGCATGTCTGCCAGTCCCATGTCTAGGGTTATGGTGATATTTCCAGTCATTGTACATATGCCGAGAAAGCTGTGGCTGGTGATCACTTCTCAGAGGATGTACCCCCCAAAGAAAAGGCTCATGTATGCAGTCATCATTATAAGATTCTGAACATGTGTAATGTACATTTTTAGCTATATGCAAGTGCCGTCTGTGTAGGGATTTTTTAAAAACATGTTTAAGCAGCACCTGCGGATTATCTTTTTAAAAGTGAGAATAAGCAACTGCTCTCGTTTTTGCATCTTTCTAGTCGGGAGGCATTGGAAGACAGGAGTGCCTGGGGTGCTCTGGTCCATGGGGTCACAAAGTCGAACACGACTAAACGACTAAAAAACAACAAGTTGGAGTTAAATGGTTTGAGAAGATTTAACTATTTTATAGGCTCACCCACAAAATGCTTTATTATACTCAGTTCAAGTAAGTGATTTCTTCTGGATATAGAAATCTCTGAATTTCCCAGAGCAGACCGGCTGCTCAGTTCCTTTGTTGTTTACCCATAACCTTTCCCCAAGTATCCCAAATCAAAATATTCTTTTCCATTTTTAATGAACTATTAAATGTCAATATTAAGAGCTGGAATAACTTGCACAACATGCTCTGTTGTTTCCTACAACACACTAATTTCCTCCATTTGTCATAAATTAATACCCTTTTGAAAAATATCATCTCCTCTAAGCGTTTTCTTATGAGCTTTACAGAAATAAATTGCCCGCTCACTATGGTTTGCAATATTTCCCAGTTCCCAGTGCGTATTGTGACTCACATTCTAGTTATGTTAGATCTCAGTAACATAACTTCGTAATCTCTCTTAGCCACAACCTGCCTGTCTCCCAACAACATAGTATACACTCTCCAGATACTAGATTTATATTTATTCCCTGATGCAGGAACTACTCCCACAAAAACATGATCAGAAGGAAATCATTAGCCATGCACAAATCTCTTTCTCTATTGCAGCAAAAAGTAATCTATTCTAGCCTAGTAATTTTGTAAATAGAAATAAAATATGCAAAACTTCTCAATAGGTTGTAACACCAAATTTCTATTAATCCCTCTGCCTCTAAATTCATCTGAAGGAATGTTTGTTTATAACTTGCCTTTGGACCTACCAAAGGTTTATTTATTTCTAGAACAGCATTGAAATTATAGCTGCTAACTTAGATAGCTTAGAAGGGAATTACTGAAATTCATAGAGGATAGGTATATCATCATTAAGCATGATGACTAATAGTGCAATTCTAAGGCTTAGTAGTAGCCTGCAAGAAAGCCCTGAAATGGGGTGTTTGAGGCTAGGGACCTGCTAGATCCAAAGTGTGGATTCTCTTAAGAGACCCAATCCTTGGGGTCTGGGGAATGTGCCAGCTGTTGGAACAAAACAAAAAAAGCTCCCTCCCCATTTCCTCAGCAACACAAGCCCCGGGGCTTGGGAGGCAGTTCTGGTTCTGTAGCTCTGTTCTGCCCCATGGTTCCCCAGCTGGTATTTCGGATTATCAAGCCTGTGAAATTTCCATGTCCTATAAGTAGTTCGCTGCAGAATATTAGTTGCCAGTGGGCAGGCGTGCCAACTCTAGGGGTCTGAGGTGTCTTTGGCCCCCTTAATATTTGTTGGAAAGGGGTCTGGCCCCCTCAGTGTTGAGGGGCCTGGCATGTGCCGTTACGGGCGTAGCATATCGCAGTTCCAGTGGCTGGCTCCTCTAGACAATGTGTCACGTGTGCAATGTGCGCTGAGACCCCTCAATCTTGGGGGCAACCTGGCGCCTCTGCCAGTGGGTGTGGGAGCAACAGCAGGGGGGGGGGTCTTATTATATTCTCCATCTAGTGCTATTGCTTATGTCAAACTAAATATTGCTCTTCTTTGAAATGGCCTAGTGTCTTACAAAAAGGACAAATATCTTAATTAAGGATTAACATTAGGAAAAAATCCAGATTAAAGAAAAATCAATAAGGTTATATAACTGAAGCTCTGTAGCAACACTTCAAAGGCTAAGGCCAATAAGCTCCTGGCCACCAACTAATTCATGCCATTTTCTGACAAGAAGGTACAATTCTTAATAATTATGAAAACACAAGAAGAGAGAGGAAGGCAGGGAGAGAGGTGGGGGTGGGGGAAGAGAAATTCTGTGAGTATTTTATGACAGCCTTCCAAAACCTCAGACGCAACACAGACGCCTATTAATTTATTCCTTTGCGTGGCCTGAGAGTGCTGACCTCCTATCTAATCCTGCCCTTCAGGGTTCTTCATTTCCAGCACTGCTCAACCCAGTCAGGCCTGTTTAACAATTCCTTTTCTGAATTAGGCTCTTTGAAGAGGCCCACTTTTTGTTCAGTGACATGAAAGAGATACTGATGCTGATTATCAAAGGCATGTGCTCTAAACCACCAAGCGTCTAATGCCCTGGGGAGGTAATATTATCTCTGCCTTTGGATTTTACATCCTCCCATTGCAAAGAAATTGGTTGTTAACTTGTAGCTCTTCTCTGTAACCCCTTTCTCTCCCCTCCTTCTTCAAACCTCTTTCCTGGCTAATTTTTCAGGAGATATTAATCTGAAAGTAAACGAATTAATAGTTTAAGCAGGTAGGTCACACTAAAGGAGCATGTTATTTTTAATTTGATGCACTGGGACTTTGAGATGAGTTGTACCAGAGTACTTATGGGTGCTGAATCATAGAAACATAGAATTGTAGAGTTGGAACGGACCCTGAGGGTCATCTAGTCAAACCTTTTTCCATGCAGGAATCTCAACTAAAACTTATATAACAGATGGGCATCCAAACTCTGCTTAAAAACCTCCAAGGAAGGAGATTCTACCGCCTCATCAAAGAGACTGTTCCACTTTTGTACAGCTCTTACTGTCAAAAGTTATTCCAGATGTTTGGTTGAAATCTCTTTTCTTGGAACTTGAAGCCATTGGTTCGAGTCCTAGTCTCAGGAGCAGGAGAAAACAAGCTGGCTCCATCTTCCATGTGACAGCCCTTGAGATATTTGGAGATGACTACCATGTCTCCTCTCCATTTCCTCTTTCCCAGGCTAAACATACCCAACTCCCTCAACTGTTCTTCATAAGGTTTGGTTTCCAGACCCTTGATCATCAAGGTCAACCTCCTCTACATATGTTCCAACTTAAATTGTGGTGCCCATAAATGGGCACTGTACTCCAGGCATAATCTGACCAAGGCAGAATAGAGTGGTACTATGGCTTCCCTTGGTCAATACTTCTCTTGGTGCATCCTATAATAACATTAATTGTTTTGTTTTTTTAATTTTTTGGCTTCTGAATCACATTGTTGACTCATGTTAAACTTGTGATCTAATAAGGCCCTTGATCCTTTTAACATGTACTGCTAGCAGGGTGGGTGTCCCCTATCTTATATTTGTGAAGCTGGTTCTTCCAGCCTAAGTGTAGAACATTACATTTGTCTTTGTTGAAATTCATATTGTTAGTTTTTGCCCAGTTCTTCAATCTGTTATGGTGATCTTGAATCCCAATGTCTTCTGTGGAATTGGCTACCCCTCCCAGTTTGCTGTCACCTGCAAATTTGATGAGTATCCCCTCAATCCATTCATCCAAGTCATTTATAAAGACGTTAAACAACAACAGGCCCAGGACAGAACCCTGTGGGACCTTCACTTGTCACTTTTTCCAGGATAATGAGGAACCATTAGTGAGCATTCCTTGGGTTTGGTCATAGTTACCACATCCAGCCCACATTTTACTAGTTTCTCCACAAGAATATCATGGGGGACTTTGTCAAAAGCTTTACTGAAATCAAGATACACTATGTAGACCACCATTAAACCAGCAGGTGATTCCACACCTATATAAACAGCTGGAATGATAGTAGATCTCCATTTGAAGATCTCTCCCTCATCACAGTTGATCAGGAATATGAAGACGAGCAGCAAAGTCAGTCCTCCGGGAATATGCAGGTAACCTTGGAAGAGACAGCACATGGAAGAATCCCAACCAAGCCTATGAAGAGGCGTGTAGTGGTGATAGGGGATTCCCCACTGAGGGGTACAGAAGCAGTGATCTGTGGGCCTGACAAGATGTCTTGAGAAGTGTGCTGTCTCCCCGGGGCCAAGATCAAAGATGTAACAGAACGGCTGCAAGGAATCAGAAAACCCATTGATAAATACCCCTTCCTTTTGGTCCACGTGGGAACCAATGACACTGCAAGCCATAGCCTCCAGAAGATCAAAAGTGATTATGAGGCCCTGGGCAGAAAGTTGAAGCAATTAAATGCACAAATTGTCATCTCATCTGTCCTCCCAGTTGAACGACATGGCCCAGGGAGAGAGGGGAAAATAGGGGAAGTGAACAACTGGCTTCGCAAATGGTGTAAACAGGAACGGTTTGGATTCTTAGATCACGGTCTGCAGTTTCTTGAAGATGGACTTCTGGCAAGTGATGGGCTGCACCTCACAAGGGTTGGAAGGAATGTTTTTGCCATGAAACTCAAAAACCTCATCAGGAGGGCCTTAAACTGACTTATGTGGTGGAGGGAGACAGTGGTCCTGAAGGTAGGAGTCTTTCAAGTGCTGAAGATGATCAGTCAAATGTCAAGGACCAAATGGAGCAAACAGCACGCAGACCTAGTGGTGGGAGGAAAATTTCCTTAAATAAGAGACATGGGGAAATGATCTATGGTCTTCAATGTCTGTATACTAATGCCCAGAGCATGGGAAATAAACAAGATGAACTTGAGCTCTTGGTACAGCAAACTAAATACGACATAATAGGCATCACTGAAACCTGGTGGGATGAGTCTCATGATTGGAATGTAGTAATAGAGGGATACAATGTATTTCAGAGAAATAGACCAAACAGGAAAGGAGGAGGAGTAGCATTATATGTCAGGGATGTGTATACCTGTGAAGAGATCCAGGATTTAAAACTTCAAATCCAAGTTGAGTGTATCTGGGTCAAAATTAAGGGAGAGAAAAATAACAGTGATCTCATTGTGGGAGTTTACTATAGATCCCCAAGCCAAACTGAGGACACAGATTATGCCTTCCTGGAACTGATGGCCAAGCATTCAAAAGGAAGTGAGATAGTAGTAATGGGGGATTTCAACTATCCTGATATTTGTTGGATGTCAAACTCAGCCAAGAGCATAAGGTCGAACAGATTTCTCACTGGCCTTGCAGACAATTTCATTGTCCAGAAAGTGGGAGAAGCAACAAGAGGATCAGCCATTTTAGATCTGGTCCTAACCAATAGTGATGACCTGGTTAGTGGGGTAGAAGTGGCAGGATCATTAGGTAGTAGTGACCATGCTCTTCTGGAGTTCATTATACAGCGGAAAGGAGCAACCAAGCATACTAAGACTCAAATCCTAGACTTTAAGAAAGCCGACTTCAGAAAACTTAGGGAAACGCTGGGTGAGATCCCATGGACAGAAATACTAAAGGGAAGGGAGTTCATGATGGTTGGGAGTTTGTTAAAAGGGAGATACTAAAAGCACAACTTCAGGCAATACCAATGAGACGGAAACATGGAAGGTGCCTAAAGAAGCCAGGGTGGCTATCTAAAGAACTTTTAACTGAGTTAAGATTTAAAAGGGATATGTACCAAAAATGGAAAAAGGGGGAAATCACCAGAGAGGAATTCAAACAAATAGCCAGCACGTGTAGAGACAAAGTCAGAAAAGCTAAAGCACAGAATGAACTCAGGCTTGCTAGAGAGGTTAAAAGCAACAAAAAGGGCTTTCATGGGTATGTCCGTAGCAAAAGGAAGAACAAGGAAACAGTGGGGTCACTTAGAGGAGAAGATGGTGAAATGCGAACAGGGGACAGAGAAAGGGCAGAACTCCTCAATACCTTCTTTGCCTCAGTCTTCTCTAAAAAAGAAAACAATGCCCAACCTGAAGAATATGGAGCAGATGATTCAGCAGGGGAAACACAGCCCAGAATAAGTAAGGAGGTAATACAAGAATACTTGGCTAATTTAGATGTATTCAAGTCTCCAGGGCCAGATGAACTACATCCAAGAGTATTAAAAGAACTGGCAGAGGTGATTTCAGAACCACTGGCAATAATCTTTGAGAATTCCTGGAGAACAGGCGAAGTCCCAGCAGACTGGAGGAGGGAAAATGTTGTCCCTATTTTCAAAAAGGGGAAAAGGGAGGACCCAAACAATTACCGCCCAGTCAGCCTGACATCAATACCAGGAAAGATTCTAGAGCAGATCATTAAGCAACCGGTCTGTGAGCACCTAGAAAGGAACGCTGTGATCACTAAAAGTCAGCATGGGTTTCTGAAAAATAAGTCATGTCAGACTAATCTGCTCTCATTTTTTGACAGAATTACAAGCCTGGTAGATGAAGGGAATGCTGTGGATATAGCCTATCTTGATTTCAGCAAGGCCTTTGACAAGGTGCCCCATGATATTGTTGTAAAGAAGCTGGTAAAATACAGGCTAGACAATGCTACCATTCAGTGGATTTGTAACTGGCTGACTGACCGAACCCAAAGGGTGCTCATCAATGGCTCCTCTTCATCCTGGAGAGAAGTGAGTAGTGGGGTGCCACAGGGTTCTGTCTTGGGCCCAGTCTTATTCAACATCCTTATCAATGACTTGGATGACGGGCTTGAGGGCATCCTGATCAAGTTTGCAGATGACTCCAAATTGGGAGGGGTGGCTAATACCCCAGAGGACAGAATCACACTTCAGAATGACCTTAACAGATTAGACAACTGGGCCAAAGCGAACAAGATGAATTTTAACAAGGAGAAATGTAAAGTACTACACTTGGGCAAAAAAAATTGAAAGGCACAAATACCGGATGGGAGACACCTGGCTTGAGAGCAGTACATGTGAAAAGGATCTAGGAGTCCTGGTAGACCACAAACTTGACATGAGTCAACAGTGTGATGCAGCAGCTAAAAAAGCCAATGCAATTATGGGCTGCATCAATAGGAGTATAGCATTAGATCAAGGGAAGTAATAGTACCACTGTATTCTGCTCTGGTCAGACCTCACCTGGAGTACTGTGTCCAGTTCTGGGCACCACAGTTCAAGAAAGATACTGACAAGCTGGAACGTGTCCAGAAGAGGGCAACCAAAATGGTCAAAGGCTTGGAAACAATGCCTTATGAGGAACGGCTTAGGAAGCTGGGTATGCTTAGCCTGGAGAAGAGAAGGTTAAGGGGTGATATGATAGCCATGTTCAAATATATAAAAGGATGTCATATAGAGGAGGGTGAAAGATTGTTTTCTACTGCTCCAGAGAAGCGGACACGGAGCAATGGATTCAAACTACAAGAAAGAAGATTCCACCTAAACATTAGGAAGAACTTCCTGACAGTAAGAGCTGTTCGACAGTGGAATTTGCTGCCAGGAAGTGTGGTGGAGTCTCCTTCTTTGGAGGTCTTTAAGCAGAGGCTTGACAGGCATATGTCAAGAATGCTTTGATGGTGTTTCCTGCTTGGCAAAGGGTTGGACTGGATGGCCCTTGTGGTATCTTCCAACTCTATGATTCTAGGCATGATAAGCTTGTCTTGTGAGAAGAGGATGATATATCTGGACCACTATTACTTATGAGCAAGGGTGCAAAAGGGGATGTACTTTTGGAAAAGCAAATTCTGTAAGTAAGTATGAAGAAGAGTAAGTAACTTGGGCCAAGGGGAGTGGGAGACAATAAAGTACTGTATAAAAGGTACATTGAAGCAGTGGGGTGAGGGCAGTGGTATATTGAGGTACATTGAGGGAATGTGGTAAGGGAGGCAATAAAGTAAAAAAGGGACACTGAGTCATGAAGAAGTTTAGATTTTCACCAGTGTTTACATAATTAAGTTATTCTAGTTAAGCCAATCAGATTGTTCCAAATAAGCTATTCTGATAAAACTGCTCAGGCGTGAGGTGGTTTTATTATATTTTATTGTTTGATTTTACTGTATTGTTTCGTATTGTTTTTATTTCAATATGAACCCTGCTCCTCGAGATCACTTGTAATAAAGGGCAGGATAGAAACCAAATAAATACCGATTACAAGGCCAGTAGGTAGGATCTATGGGGATCAAATGCAGATCTCCAGGTTCAAAAACAATTGTCATACCAAGTTAGCAAAGCTTTATGGTTAAGTACCACATGACAGATTCATGGGGAGGCAGTTGGCACAGAGTGGGATGGGGAAAATGAACTATATTGTTCAGATTCTGAGATTCAATTTCTGTCATCCCCAAATTGTGACAATCACCTGAGATTGGAATCTGTACAGTACTTACAAAAGTATGTAGGTAGGCAATACATGTCTCACAAACCTCTTGTAGCCTCCAAAGCCATATGGTATGATTATCTGTAGCCTCTTTTCAGAGTCCAGTTATTCATCATTTTTTGGGTGTAGGTGTGTTAAGATTCTATTTCACATGGCTGTAAAAAATAGCTATGTAAAATGCAATTTGATAAGATGTCTGCCTTAATGTCTGCCCTGAGAAGTTAGCTCAGAAGGTTAAGATACTGAGGTATGTTGCATGAGTAGTTTCTTCTTATTTGCTTACAACATGTTTTATTACTTACCCACTATTTTCTAATATTACTTAGCCAAAAATACGTTTTATTTTTCTTCAGCAAAATGTGCATTCTTCCCTTATCAGGGCCATATGGGAGCCCAGATTAATGTTGGATTGTTTAACACAAAGTTATTTTGAAGAATTGGCATACACAATATTCATCTGAAATATGTCAAAAATCTCTTTTAGGAAAGGTATAGTTCAAAATTGGGCCACATGGAACTTTACCAAAAGAAGTGTATCTGGGCACTAGTTAAGCAACTAGACAGAAAACTGAGATTTAGCCAGAAAGTCTGAAAAGAAAGCCTTAAAATAGGAATAGAAAACTTTGAGATGCTAATATATTTTATTTATTTTACTAATTGCACATTTGGGCATCCAGTGCTAGTACACTGCATATATAGTTTTTGTGTGCAATGCCTACGGTTGTCACAGAGAAACACCCTATTCCCGCCTCTCCCCATATGAACTGACCTGGAACCTGCAATCATAATCTGAGGCCCTTCTTTGTGTGCCTCCTCTACAAGAGGTCTGGAGGGGGGCAACATGAGAATGGGCCTTTTCTGTGGTGGCTCCCTGTTTGTAGAATGCTCTCCCCAGGGATGCTCGTCTGGCACCTTCATTACATATATTTAGGCGCCAGGTGAAAACGTTTCTCTTCAACCAGGCGTTCAGCTGATTAACTTTCTATGGCTTTTTAAATGTGTTTTTGGGAGGGAGGTTACTGGCTTGTTTTTGTTTTATTTTGTATTTTGTACTCTTATTTTGTATTTTTCTGTTGTGGGGTGCCATGGGATCTTCGGAGGAAGGATGGTATACAAATCATAATAATTATGGATTTGGAGTACAGTGTGAATTCCTTTTGAAATCTGTGGGAGTTCAGTACTGTCTTTTAGTTCAATAAGCTATGGTCTGGTGCAGGGCAGCCAAAACCTGTGGTCCTCCTAATGTTGTTGGACCAGAATGTAATATGGACCACAGATAATTAACTGATATATAGGAAGCATACTATTCACATTAAAAAACAGTATGGATGAACTCTTCCTTAACAACAGCCATTCTGTCACTTCCCATGACCATTTGCCTATCTACACCGGGCATCAGTTTCCTACCAATTACTGCTTCCTTTCTTTGGTTGCTGGCCTAACCTGACCACCAGCTTATATATTCCTGTGTCATATACATCCATTTGGATTCCTGCCCCAGGCTGGTTGTTGACCTGCAGCATATATATATATGTACAGTATATAAGAACATGTAGATTCTACAGGTACACGTTTATCAAAATTCCAGCTATAATCACACAGCTGCTGCTGTATGCACAATCATCAAGATAACATCTGATCCAGCTGTTTTGCTGTGGTGGCTTTGAAGCTGCATAGCCCGTTGGCCTTCTGGAGGCAATAAAACATCATTTATTTGTGATTAGCTGCATCCTGCCTGAAGTCATACATTTCTTGTAGCAGCAATATAGTAGCGAGAGGTTACACACAATAACAGTGTGTCTGTCTGTTGTGCCCAAGATGCCCCAAGTATACAGATGAAACACATTGGTGGCCTATACCGTGTGTCCAGTACCCTTTAAAGACTCTAATTATGGCATAGACAGAAAGCAAAGCTTCAGCTTTTACCAAAGCATAGTAATATGCTCCTATGTTGAGCTCTATATTGAGCAAATTGCATCGTCAAATTTTTTAGAACCCAAGGGAGCATTTTCGTCGCCGCGGCCCTAAAATTATACAAGACCAAAACGTTGGCACAGCTCCTTTATGGATCCTTTCTGGGCCTGCCATCCTCTGCTTTCTCCCCTCTGGAGAGAGTGCAATCCAAACTCCTTAGAGCCCTCCTACAAGTCCCCAGATGCGTATCAAATGCATGGATCAGACTAGAAACGGGGATGATGAGAGTTGAGGCTCACATCAGCCCAACATCAATCTATAAATGGCTGTCACTGAAACTGCTCCCCTGTAGTAGAGCTCCACTGATCCTTTGCGACCAGTTCCAGTCAGGCTGGCAGACATCAGTCCTGAACACTCTTCAGAAACTGGGTTTTGCCCCTCAAGCCCTTCTAAGTCTGGGCTTGGGCCAAGCAAAAGCTATGGTTAGGCAAAGATTTCTAGACACTGAGAGACAACAGGACTGCTTAAGGTGCCCCGACTACAAAATTGCAGAAATCAAGAGATACATAGCTGGACCGGCAGCATATCTCTTTTTTCTGGTATCCAAAAATGCAAGAAGGGCTTTTACACTTGGCTCTGCCCTCGCCAGTCTTGGAAGGACCCTTTAAAAAAGTGCCATATGACCAGATAATTTGCATCTGTCCATTGGGGGAAATAGGAAGCCCCAAACACATATTTTTTAGATGTCCCTTTTACGATGAGGCACGTAGAGAAACCATTGACCCCCCTGCTGGTGAGGCTTGCTGACCTCCTGGTAAAGCAAAAAAATCGATCTTCTCCCGTTAGGCAAAGATCACAAGACGATCCGGATAGTCGCCAGATTCTGCGCAGAGATCTGTAGGCGCAGACCACCCCCCGTTTCAATCTAGCTTGAAACTCGGATCTACGGGCGACTCTGGGTCATTTCTCTATGGTAGTTATCTTAAAGTTTTAAGTGTTTATATGCCTTCCGCATTTTTAAACTTAAAATCCATTGTTGTATATTGTTTTAAATGTTTGTTTTGCTTTTGGGATTGTAGTTCCATTTGTGTTTCACAAGCTGGTCTCTGACCATAATAAATTTCATGTTCATGCTTCTATGTTGTTGTTTTTTTAAAAAAATAAAAAATGCTAGAATTAGCATCCTTTCCAGACCAATGAGTATGTGAAAAGGGGAGATCAGGATTAAGCCTTCTGCCATCCTTCTCGACTGCCACACTTTTAGCTCAATGTCCAACAAAACTGAATCACCTCACGGTTAGTATATCTCTTATTTAGCTATAGCAATCATTACTATAACTTCCTACCCCACAAAAAAATGAGTGATGGAGAGATGTTGGATCAGGATGGTTTGATAATAATGATCATCACCATCCACTTTTGGGGTCATAGGTTGCACTTGCAAGTGCCGGTAAACATATTAAGTGAGTTAGAAGTGATTACAAGATCCATATATTCATACATGGGTAATGAAATAATGAAAGGAGCTTGTTTCCAGTCAAGCAACCAAAAAAGTCACCTCTCACCTTTACTTCTGATGTCTCATTATTGGTTGTGCTGGAGGAGTTCATTATTTATTTATTTTTTAAGTCTTCGTTAAAATTCACTAGTATTTTAGTGTGCATTTCTCCTAATCCACACCACTTTTGCATGCAGTTTTGCCTAGTATGCACATTTTTGCAAGCAATTTCCAATAATAGAATGCATTTTAGGTTGCCGTTTTCACTATCACGTGTATTTTAATGCACCCTTTTATAATGTATGCCTTTCTGTACACATTATTTTGGGCTGCAGAACTGCATTGTGAAAGTGTGAATTTCAAAGATAGCTTCAATTCAAGAATCATTTCAAGGAGTGCAAATTAGGTAGGTTTGCATTAATATATGAATTGAACCAATTTCACCCACATCTCTATACCTTTTCGTGTCTTTGTGATGGCTTCATGTATTAAGTTGTACATACCAAGGCTTTATCGGTACAGGTAGCACATTGCTTGAAGGCTAAGGGGTTAGGATCACTCAACACATTCTTGTACCCCTGTTCCATAAGACTGGAGTGATATTGTCTGATACTCCATTAAAAATCATATACTTCATAAAACAACATATTCACAAAAATTCACTAGCTGCAAAATGTGTACTTTTTTATTCAGCTGTTTTAGAACCTGTCCTTTGAGCATAATTTGATGAATGGTTGTGATGATGGTGGTGGTGATGATGATGATGATATCAAATCAGTCTGTTTTCCTCATACAAACACTCTTGGTTAGTTTCTTTGCCAGCTGTTTTTGAAGCCTGTATTTTTCAAGACTAAGTATTAACATGGCCAATTGGATCTGTTTGCAAGAAATAGTTTCTGAACCCATTTCCCCATTCTCAATCTTTTGCACGTTAAATTACAGAATTGTCTTTTTTAAATTTAAACATGGAGTTAAGAGAAGGCTCTTTCCCCTCTAGCTACAGCATTCGACCAAAGTTTAGCAATGATCAAAGAGATGCTGGTGGTCTAAAGCCTGGATTGTTCTATTTTCCCAGTTGTCAACACTTGCCTAGCATATCCTATCGCCCAATTCTGGGTTGTTGTTTTTCTCAGTAGAAATTTTGCATACAAAGCAAGAAATGTAGCTTGTGGTTAGGGAATAATACCATTCTTTTCAACCATCCTCAGTCAGCTATTTCAGTCTTAAGCAACCACATTTCAACATTGTTTGCATGGGCATGCTATGACATATATACATGGATAACTTAAAACTGATTTGCTATTCTTTTCACAAGTTGGGTGGATGATAAACTGTCTACCATGATGTCCAAAGTGGCCTATAGATTAAGAAATAGACTTGAAACTAATATATTAAATTGGTTTATTTCCTACCCCCTACCCCCCCCCACTTCTTTTCCACGAAGCACATAGTTAAAACTATAAATAATATAAATAGTTAAAACTGCTGAATTTGTTCTCCCAAGATGTACTGGTGGCCACCAATTTCAATGGTTTTAAACGTGAATTTGAGCAGGCCTGGCTCTAGGTGTAGTCCCGGTGGCGTGGGGCACCAGGGCGCCGGGCCAGCAGGGGGGGGGGCGCTGCGCGTCAAAGCCATGCGGAAGCCGTGCTGTGCGCTGTGAGGGCGGGGCGCCGGAGCGATCTCCACGCCTCAGCGCCAGGGCGCCCGACCTGCTAGAGACGGCCCTGACCATGAGGATACAACTGCCAATGGCTGCTAGTTATGATGACTGCGCTCTAATTCCACTATCAAAGACTGTAAGCTTCTGTATACTAGTTTCTGAGAATCACAGGTATGGACACTCCTGTTATATTCAGGTCCTCCCTGCAGGGTTTCCATAAGTTTCTGGTTGGCCACTGTGAGAACAGGATGTAAGACTAGACAGTCTGATCCAGCAGCTGCTCTTGCGTTTTTATCAATGGTTGATGTTTGAGACTTTTTATTGGGGATAATGGATGGATTTTGAGTTACAGCTTTATTTTATACGCACTTAGCTGATGCAAGGAATAGCACTCAACTATTTTTTTACTCAGAATAGACACACTGAAATTAATGAGCATAATTAAGTTAGGTCCATTAATTTCAGTAGGTCTACTCTGAGTACAAGTTAGTTGAAGACCACCTGTGGTGTTTTAACTTTTCAACTAATGATGTCTGGTTGGTGTTCCCCTCCCCTCCTGATTTCTGCATCCACTTTGTGCACTGTGACATGCAGCTGTAGCAACACAATTATGCTGGCATTGTACACTACAAAGTAGCCTATTTTATGCTCATACAATGTTGCATTGGGTTTCCAGTTGTTCCCTGAGAAGCTCAGTGAGGTGTGTGGGAAGGATTGGCCTGTAAATCTACAATTCTTTTTTTCTTTTAAGAACTGCAGTGGTTGGTTTTTTTGTCATATATATTTGACATTAACATAGAATTGGAAGGGACAAAATACATGTTACACAATCATTCACTAGTTGAACTGCAGGTAACTCTTGCTGCAACCCTCTTTTGATACATTTATGATGTACAGTAATTACCAACATAGCTCATGTCAGTAATGTTTGTAAGTAGAAACAACCATTGACTCATCATTAGCAACATTCATTCATTTATCCATTCAGCATTCCAACGTGTCTGAAAGGGGAAGGTCAACTGACCACTGCCTCCCTATTATTAAACTTCCACTATTTAAGGAAGAGTTAGTTTTAATATGTGCCTTGGAGAGTAGGTAAATATGTGCATTTGGGGAACAAGTTTGGAGTAGATGCCTCTTTGGGTACTGTAAACTACCCAAGCCTGGATAGCTCAGATGGTTAGTGCATGGTGCTGATAATGCCAAGGTTGTAGTTTTGATCCCTGGATGGGACAGTTGCATATTCCTGCATTGCAGGGGTTTGGACTAGGCAATCCGCAAGGTCCCTTCCAACTCTACAGTTCTATGATTTCTACAATTCTTTTTTTTAAAGACAGGCTCTCCATCTACAGTGTATTTGTTTTTTGTTTTAAAAATCCACATACTGATTGTCAGAAGAAAAACTCTGTCAAGCAGTGGCTTATTTAAAGGGAAACATAGGTTCTTCCAACATATATTGTAGTTGTTCAGTTAAGAAACCATAGCCCTTTTATAACTTGAGTGATTCTAGAACTGAGCAAGCCAGACAGTTTGATGGTGGAGCCAAACCATAGCAGAGCAAGCCAACAATTTGAGTCAGGTCAGTGAAGCTGACTAAGTGCATATGAGTGCTCAAAAGAAAATACATCATTGATATATGAGGTCACTGTGACTGCCAGATGAGAATGCCAGAATAGGCTCCCTGCCTTGGCTCTCCTGTGCTCAAGCATATGCAAAGCAGAGTCTTGGGCCAGATTTTCAGCATTGGTCTTTCCTTAATGTGAGAACCTTGCATGGATGTGTGGGGTAAACAGCTTGCATTTCATAGACCCCAATGTACCAAATAACAGCCAAGTAATGAGACTCCACAGCTTAAAAGTCTGATTCCACTAAATTTATGTATCCCTTGGGTATCATGAGAACAACTGGCTTGCCAAAATAGCCGGCGTATTCAAACCCAAGCCCTATGGTTTTCTTAGTACATTCTAAAGGCCCGATCCTATTACCTGCTATACTAGCTAAGTAAATGTTAAGGATCTGGTGCACAGCAGCTGCTATAAGACTAGAACAGTGATGGCGAACCTATGACACGCGTGTCAGCACTGACACACGTAGCCATTTTCGGTGACACGCGGCCCTCCCCTTTTTCATTTTTTTAAAAAGGGGAAACAATTATACATTTTTGTTATTTAAACTACAAATATCGTAAAATTATGAGGTTTTTTCTCGAAGTGACACACCATCCGAGTTATGCTCGGTTTTTTGGGCGAATTTTGACACACCAAGCTCAAAAGGTTGCCCATCACTGGACTAGAACAATGTCATGCTCTATGTATATCATTGCAGTGCCATACTAACTTGACCCACTGTCGTGATCACTTAACAGCAATCCCTTAAAGGGAGGGAGACTCTCAAATTGTTTCAGTAGAGTGTATCATCAAATATTCAAATAGACCAAGAACCTAAAAAATGGCAACTTTGAAGACGTTTATTTGTTTTTTTCAAATATGGGAATGCTATGAGGTTTGCCAACAGTAGGGTGGGTGTGTAATATTAAAATTAGATCATGAACTTTAGACATCACAGTTATGGAGTATTTGTCCTCTCAAACGCAGGATTGTTATCAACTTTGCTAATATATATTCATCAGTGTGATCTTAATGTCAGCTTAGGATAAATTCCCAATGCTTCATTGCTGAGATGGTATGGACCTCCCACACAACTGAAGCCACTTTTGTTTTCATTTGGGAAGCCACTGGTTTCAATGCAGTCCTGTGTCGGTGGGGAGGCAAAATTCTATGTTTGCCTATAATAAACTGGCATTTTACTTAGTAGAACTAAGAAACCCAACTGAGTAATAAAAATACTGGTTATGGTGGTTTACAATTAGCATTGAGGCAACCCTAAAGTCTCTTACCATCTAACACATTTCAGAATAAGACTGATGTTTTTATTAACTTCAAGAAAAATGAAACTAACAAGTCCAATTTGGCAAAGTATTGTCAGATTTTTAAAAGCCTCAAGCATGAGAGCTGTTGGGATCTGGGCTTGCGACTTGCAAGTTATTGCTAGCATTAGCTATGTTAATCATTTCACTCTTGAGAAATTGACAGGGGAGAACTTTGGCTGATCTTTTGAGTTTTTATAAATCCCTGTTGGTTTTGCAGTCCCCTCTCTAAATGTATAATTACCCGCCTGGCTCCTATTTTGGTATTGTTTTATTGTTTACTCTTCTTTACTTCAAGTCACCAAATCTGAGCAAAACATTGCCTCCTGTTGTGTTGCAAGCTTTAAAAAAGGTCAGATTTGCAGGAGCAGTGAAGCTTTGAATTACTTGCTGGTGTTTAAAGATGATATAGGAGAAAAGATCATTTCAAAGCCTCTTGCTGTGCGTTTCTTAATTAAAATTCTTTCCAAAATATAAATGTGGGGTGAAGGGAGGAGTGGGACAGACTGAGTTCACTTATTTGTTGAGTTTGATTTTTTAAAATCATAATGCAGTTTTAATCATTTATGCTGCAAATATTGGTGCAAAGGAATGGCAAGTGCAATAAGCAACAACTAACTTAGCACCAGATGTGATCCTGCACTCAAAAGAAGCTTTGCAGACAAAGAGGAAACTGAAATTCTATATTCAACTCAGTTTAAAGTTCCATGGATTTCAACAGGAAAGAGTTAAGCATATATTTAGCAGCTCACTGAGATTATTAGAACTTAAATGTGCTTAAATCATACAAATTCCTGTGTATTCCAATGTGGTCTTCCAATCCTGCAATTCCCCATTTACATAGTATGTATTTGCAATGATTTAGTTAAGAGCAGTAAATTTATTCAATAAATAGAGCCAAATGTCAGGAACGAATGACCTCTACAGTAGTGATTTTTTCCAGCTACATATCCCTTGCATCTGCTGACTTTCCAAGCTAAGGCTTAGGGACCTATTTACACACATGCTCTATCTTTTTTCATATGGTTTACAAACTGCCTCTGAGCAACTTGAACACAACACATAATGTTGCTGGGGGTAGCTGAGTCTGGGTTCTCGACCATTGACTTTTGGTCTCCAATAGGTGTTAAGGAGAGACAAAGAAGTACCGTGATCATTGGCCAGAGGGTGGGAGAAGAATACAGCCTTGTAATCCTCCCAGAGCATAGCATATCTGTGTCAAATGTATGTGTGTGGTATGGCAAAGTGAGAGCACATATAGGATTGTAGCTGACTAAACTATACTCCAAGTAGACCCATTCAAACAAATGGACAAAAGGTAATCATTACTAACTTAAGTCCACTGGTTTTAATGGATCTGAGTATGCCTTAGTTGGATGCCAGCCATAAAATCCATTATAGTAATATAGAGAACAGATAAAATCCAAACATATTCAGATGAGATTTTATCAGCTGTGTTAAGCAAATACATCCCTTGCCTGGTTCTAGGAAAAAGCAACTTAAAAGGCAAAACCCTAAGCAGCCTAACAATGGCTTTCACTCATGTGTAAAATTTGCAAAGGCCACCTGTCAAATCTCTGGTGGAAAACAGTATTATTATTATTATTTTAAAAAACATGGTAGCTGGCTGGTTGCCATATTGAAATATTGAAGTGTCTGAGAATTTGTGAGTCTTTCTTCAAAGAGTATCCTTCACCTCTTCAGTAACTAGTGCTGGCTACGTAATAGGTATGAAGACAGCAGGCAATCGCAGGTTCTTTTTGACAATAGTTAATTTTACCTTTAAAAAAAATTCACTTTTTCACCTTAAATAGCCATCCCTGATTGTCTGTGATATACACATACACCATGTACATATGATTAATATAAATGTATTGTATGAATTCCTTCCCTCACTCAAGTCTACAATTTGCTAAGCAGATCACAAACGGGTGCAGCTAGAAACAGAACTTTGCACTACTTGGTTCACATCCTTTCAGATAAAAATACAAGAATTTCAGTAACATTTATTTGGTTATATCCACTTTGAATTTTCTGCACAAAAGTGTGTAGGCAAAAGTAACAATAATAATTCCTCCACATTACTGTACTCTTTCTGTGTGCTCTTTTTGATACCAAAAAAAAAAAAATCTTGTTTAGGCATGCCTAACCAGATGCGTAAACCTGACATGTTTTTTAATCTGTAATTTTAGTGTCATTTTAACTGTTGATTTTATTCTGATTTTTCAAAACATCAAATTTTATTGACAATTTTAATGTTCATTTTATATTATTTATAAACTGCTTAGAGGTTGGATTTACAATTAAGTGGTGTACACATTTGCTTACATGAAATAAAATAAATAAATTACATTTGCCTGCTAGAGGCAACTTAACTTCATTTAATTTAATGCATTTAGAAATGTAGATCATTGCCATATGTTGTTTGAGGATAAAAGGGAATTAATATTTACTATGGCAAATCTGTCATTATTTAAAGTACCGTAATAAGTCATATTTAAAACACAATCTTATAGCCAGCTGTACAGCCATAGGTTTCAACAAAAGCCCTGCAGTGCCAAGGGAAAGCCAGATATGCTGCCACCATGACAGATACACCAGCAGAACTGCTCAGATACACTGGTGATAATATAGGGAGAATCATGGTTATGTCATGGGCAACACATGGTGTGTCTGTTTGTGAGAGGAAGCAGACCATATTCTATACTCCTTCAGTTCACTGCCATATATGGTGCAACTTCACAGCAATCATTTCTCCATCAACAGTGTAACTTTCCATCAGCCCCAGAATGGACACAAAGCACTTCCTCTCACCCTTGGGCAAGCTTGAGAAGCCCCAGCCTACTTCCCAACAGCAGAAGGGAGCAAGCTTTCTCCATCTTTACGTGGCAGTCTTTGCTTTCTCTACAGCTCCAAGTACCTTAGCAGGACCAAACTCAAAAGCCCTTCCCACCCTTTCCAGCTCCAGACTTGCTGGCCCAGCAACCAAGACAAAACATGCGGCCAGGGGCAATGTCCTGTTCCCTTCCCCAGTTGGAACTGGGGAAGGGAACAGGACATTGCCCCTGGCCGCATGTTTTGTCTTGGTTGCTGGGCCAGCAAAACCCTGTGGCTCTCAGCAGTGCATGCTGCTTTTATCATCGGCACATATTGATGCCTATGGGTTTCTGCCAAGCTACAGCCTACATAGCTTGGACTGCTCACTTAGCACACACACACACCATTTTTGTGTGCTCAGTCACATGGAGGACAGTAAGTGTTCTGCAACACTCCCACACATCCACACTGTCCCATAGTATCATAAGAACTTTTGTTCCTAGACTGACATGACTCTGAATGCTTCCAGGACCTTTGCTATCCCCATGAACATTCCGGAATTTTGCAGCTTTTCTGCCGCCCCTTTTTGATGTCTTCACAAGTGGTGCTGGTTGCAGGGAATGCGCAGTCTGTGATATAAACTACAGCCTGCCCAGAAGAAGTCTATTGGCACTGGCCTCTAGTTGACATAGTATATATGCAAGAACCAAAAGGTATCTAGACCAATGTTCTTGGGTATGCAGATGTTTTTGGACTATTGGATTAAATTACCAGGGAAGATAAGTGTTGGAGCCCAGCCACATTTGAGACCCCAAGGTTGAAGAGCCTAGCAAGATCTGAAGGTATAGTGGACCTGCCACTTGTGTAAGGGTTCGGTCCGCATGCAAAGGCAAAATTCTGCAAAGTCAAGAACCGCCTGGAACTGTTTCCCTGCGAGGTGGAAGACTGCTTTTAGGGTTGCCATATTTTGAAGAGCAAAAAAAGAGGACACATTTGCCAGCTTCTACTTTTAACTATGGATCACTATGACGACTCTCATTTTACATACTCATGAAAAAGAGGGTGCGTCCTAGAAAAAGAAGACACCTGGCAACCCTAGACTGGGATCTGGGAAAGAGGTGTGGGGGCTCTGGGACGCCTCCAGAGCCCTTGTACCTCCTTCCCAAAGCCCCAGGGGAGGCAGCATCCAAGGGCTCAGGGATGCTATCAGAGCCCCCTCCCCCTTCTTAAAGCTCAGTAAGCAAAAAAACAAAACAAAACAAAAACCCTGCTGGGTGCACAGGTGTGTGTGTGTGGGGGGGGAATAAATAAATGGAGAGCAGAGACAGCAGTGGGTTTCCCTGGCTCTCCATTTATTTATTTATTCCACACCAACCCACATAAGATTGTGATGGGATAAGTAAAGCGAGCGCAAGTTGTGGGCTTAACGTACTTACTGAACTATGGAAACAACTACGGTAATTGTTCATGAACTTAGTATGTATAAAGTACATTGCTACAATATATCATTTTTATGGGGTGAAAACCACTTTGGGTAGAGTAGTGTAGGAAGGCTATTTACAAAATACAAAATGAAGTTAAGTAAATAGTACCCACCAGAGGCACATGGCAATTCATCCCCAGTTTGGGGTGAACAGATTTATCTGCTGAATCCATCAGCTTGATTTTTGCCTATTTCTAGCATTTTCATCTCTACTTATACTTCCTGTGCAATTTAATATATTTGAAATATTGACTTGGTGAAATTCTGGACAGGCCAAGGCCTGGCAGTGAAACTCTGCCCTCAAGTGGAACCATTAAAAAAGACTTGGCTAAATGAACAGTCCATTTGACAATTTTCTTCTCTTAATGTCCCTTACCCATTGAGAGACAGCAGACTTTGAGAAGTTTAAGCAATACGTGGGAAACTGACAACTTTGTAATACAATACATCTCTACAAGGGTCATTGAGGATGTCCGATAACAAACAAACAATAATCACTCAGATTTCTGAACCAAAAATAAAGAAATCTCTTTCTCTCTGCTCACATTTGCTCTTCTTTCTGCTTTTATCCTGTGAATTTATGTCTCCTACAACAGAAATTAAACCTATTGTTCGAACTGTTGGTGTTCTCTGTACAGTGTATATGAACTACAGATTAAGACTTTATTGTGGGAAGTAATTTTATCTGTAATACTTTCTATATATGTCTGTAATCCAGTTTTCCGTTTGGCAAACAGTATTAATTTTTACTGTCTTTTTCCTTTAAAAAAGCCATTCACTGTGTATTCTGCTTTCAAGAGCATCCTTCCAGTGCTGCTACTATTTTTTGTGTTTGCATTCATACTATAAAGCACATTTAAAACACATTTCTCTCCCCCAAATATCCTGGGAACTGTAGTTTGTTGAAGCTGGGAATTTTAGTTCTATTATAGACTAGTTGACCCTCCCACGCGTTGCTGTGGGCTATCCCTGTGGCTGCCCCCACCCTGTGACAATCCATTACGCATTGCTGTGCCTGACTCAGGGGGTCAATGTTTCCCAGGAAAGGGGGAGGATGTGTCTGTTTCCCCCTGGACTATGTGTCCCCCCCCCCGTGGTTGTGTCTCATCCCTGTGCTTACTCCCATCCTGTAGTGACCCATGAGGTATCCCGTCCTCCCCTCCCCCCACCCTGTGGCTAAGCCCCATCCTACGTCAGCCCATGACCTATTTGGGCTCCTCCCCCCACCCACCCAGGGCTCCATTTGGGATAGTATTTAAAGGGCTGTAGTATTTAAAGGGCTGAGGCCTAGTCTGTAAAGTGGAGCCGAGGCCTAGTCTTTAGGCTGTAAAGTAGAGTCAAGGCCTAGTCTGTAGACTGTAAATTAGAGCTGAGGTCTAGTTTGTGGGCTGTAAAGTAGAGCCGAGGCCTAGTTTGTAAAGTAGAGCAGAGCCCTAGTTTGTAGGCTTTAAAGTAGAGGCGAGGCCTAGTCTGTCAGCCTTGGCTTGGGCTAGTATTTAAATGCGAGCCAAGGCCTCCGCCCTGTATCTCCATTCCTTGACCCCAGCCTGACTCTGTGGGTTCTCTGGTAATGGCCGCCTTGGTGGTTTCAGTTGCTCAGTTGATGACATCATTATTTGGCGCCGCCCTTCAGAGCTTCAGCTGGTGACAGCATGCGATCTGCCTTTCTATTGGGTGCTGCTGGAGTCTTCAGAGCTTCTGCTAGTGAGGTATAATTTGTGCGCCACTTTTTTGTGTTTAATCATTATTTTAGGTATGAAAGGTGTGCTTTTTGGGGGAAAAAATTATACCAGATCCCTCCCTGATGGGCAAGGTACGCTTTGTCCTAATTTGATGCAATTCGGTTCAGCGGTTACAGAGGAAAGGTGTGACATCCGCACACGCAGTGGGAACACACACACACACACACACATATATATATATATATAAACTACAGTTCCCAGAATTCTTTGGGGGAAGTCGGGTGCTTTAAATGTATGGTGCTATGTACAACTGCCAGTATATCAGAAGCTGCTGTCATCTCTGTGTCGCTGCCCCCTGTGGTGAAGAACTGAAACTTTCGTGACAGAAAGGAGTATAAAGGACTTCCTTTTTCAGTAGATTCTTGTTTGATTGAGAAGACCTACCTGAGCTTCCTACCTGTGTTTCTGGCCTTGCTTTTTTAAAATGGTGTAATTCCTGGCTTGTTCTACAGGTCTTCCCTTCAGGTTTGCTTTCTGGTGCTGATTACTCATCAGTTCTGATCACTGTCTTGTTTCATGGCTGCTCCTAACTCATCTATAGCCCGGCCCTAGCACGGATCAATCCTATACATGCCTGAAGTAACTCCCATTGAGTTCAGATTTTCAGAGTTCAGGTTTGATATTTATCCTCCTAATGGAAGTCTTCTATTACCTTCTGTATGGCTCTGATCTTATTCAGTAATGATTTTGTTGATATATCAAAGTGTGAGGATCGTAGAATGCAACAACTGATTGGCCTGCAGGAAAACGACCAATCAGGTCCCAGGAGGAAAACAGAATTAGCCAATCAGACGGGACTCATTGTGTAAATAATGTATATAAAAGCCTAAGGTTTGGGGGGCATTTCATTCACTGTTTTACAAGCTGCAAGAAAGAGCATGAAGTTACTACAGAACTCAGAGTATATTTCACGCTTCCTAGTTTTTACCTGTCTGTCCCACCTCCAGGAACGTGTCACACCTGACTAGTGTTTGCCAACTTGACTTTACTGCTGCACCACTAATCGCCGTAACCTGTAAATATTTGTACAGTATACCAAAATGGGATGCTGGTCTTCTGGAATGTGTCCAAAAGCTTGGCATCATCTGATAGATGTTTCAACCCAACTCCATAATGCACCTGACAATTGGGTATTATTTTATCAGTGCAAGAGGAAATTATTTCCTAAATCCAGCAATAAGGATTGTTGCCTCTTTGTTTTTCTCTCTAGCCTGGTGTACTTGCAGATACTATTCCTGTACCCTCCTACATATCTAATCCTATTTTTAATCTTACAAAGCTGTTTGCCTTTGTAATATCCTGTAGCAGGATATTAACTAGACTTTATTGTCTGCTGGTGTAGTTTTGAATGCTCAGAATCTTGTCAAGTAACCTGAAATAACTCAGAATGAGCAGGAGAAAGCAAAGAACCATCCCTCCACCTCTCTCTGAATGCCATCACCACCCTTTTCACTATAGTCATAAAGAAACAGGATGTTGATTTTATTAGCACTGGATTTTTTCATAGATACAATCTGTTTTAGCAGCTAAATGTCTGCACAGTTGCTTTGGAACAAAGCTGGAAAACAAGAAAATGTAGTGAAGCTCGGAGAGGGGAAAGCAAAAGGAGGGGAAATACATGGCTGTGAGTGAGGAAAGCTACATCAAATTATTGCAGTTTTATTCACCCTACATGTTGTTTTTA
Organism: Zootoca vivipara; assembly: GCF_963506605.1. NCBI lineage: Eukaryota > Metazoa > Chordata > Lepidosauria > Squamata > Lacertidae > Zootoca > Zootoca vivipara. The sequence goes on from NC_083283.1 coordinate 48,749,108, forward strand.
AAATATATTTATTTATTTGCAAATTTAACAAGGAAAAAAGAAGAAAAAGAGAGAATAATGCTGTAAAAACAACAAAAGAAAGAAAAAGCAGTATGTGAATAATACCTATGGTATAATCAAAACAAAACAACAAGCATAATCTATCTTCAACCTGTTTTATCTTCAAATCTGGATTACATTAATTTAATGTGAGCATATGGGTCAAATTGAAAGTGATGAGCACCAGTCTATGCAATATCTCTCTAGCTGCAAAAATTGTGTTATATTGAAGTGTTATAGATCCTGTCTTTTTATTATTCACAGACCCTGTCATACAAATAAAGGTGTTAAATAAGACATCTCTAAAATAACTCAAGCTGGGTAATTCACAAGAGAAATTTGGAAACCTTCTGTACATACTAACAAATATGCCTTTTGATAGAAATTAAGACCTGGAAAACTAAAGCAGACTTCTGATACTGGAGGCAGCATTCTCTTAAGTGAAATACAAGGCAGAGAAATACCCCAAATAAATTTCCTAAATGTCCCATTAACCTTTTGAAAACATATATAATGAATATATAATGAAATACCATTTAGTATGTATTATTCATGGCAGAATATTATTCTTAAGTATATTAACTTTACCCCAGTACTAAATTTAAGTGATACCCATTTTCCAAATTTCTGGAAATCCCCTGAATCAATGTATTCAGATTCAATTTAACAATTTAAGAAATATCTGTTGTTACCAAAATGTCTAGATGTGTAAAGACTTCTGTGCACCAACAAAACTGCCATTTTAGTATACAAAGTAGGTGATCTATAATTGCTGATTGGCATGAATTCAGCTTTTGATCAATATGAATTGTTCAAATATGAAATGCTTCCTTGTCTCACACACAGCTGCTTCAGCTAAATATTTCCAGCTTCCCATCTTTCCAGGGACAAAATGGAGATTCCTGTAACACACTCAATTCCCCAGCTCAGAAGCTATGTCAGAAATTATAGGGAAGGTAGTACAAAGTCAATTCATTTGTCTCCTACCTCATGCATGAACCAAAAAGGGAAGATGCTATAACACAATCATCATGATACCCAAGTAGGAGATCCCGCTGAACCCCAAAACACCTGCAGTCAGGGAGAAGTGTGATTGGTTCTCAGCACCATCAATGGAGACAGCAGACTGTGATCTATGGATTGGTCTTTAGAAGGGCAGGTTTGTCCAGAAATTCATTTGGGCCCCGTGCTGTGAACTTTTCAGCAGGCTTTAAAAGCTCATTTATTTTGGATCACCCTCTCTTAAATAAAGCCTTCATTATTAGAGAGCTTTATTAAGATGGATGGCTTTTCTATGCCTGCAGGAATATTTATTGTTTTATTTGTTTTAGCTGGCCTCTGTTTTAAAGGATTGTTAATATCACAGCTATAGTAAGTTTCTTTTTCTATGTGGTTTTTAAATACCGTGTAAGCTGTCTTGAGGCAACCTATAAATAATTCTATAAATAAAAATATAAATACTCTGCATCAGGGCCCATACAGATTAAACACACAAAACTAGGCAAAACACACGCACAAATCTAGTGTACCTTCTCTAGCAATGGTTGTGCCTTCCTAAGAAGGCTTGTCTCATTCTCTGAGAGCCTAGGCCCATATCTATATTAGAAATATTAGAACACGAGGCCACAGCAGCATGGTGGAAAAATAGGCATAGCTGGAGTGAATGGGTTTGGGACTTAGGTCACCTTTACAGGTGAGTAGACTGGATCATTTCCATTCCAGTGCTGGGTGTTGTCTCTCTTTATTCTTTTCCATGCCTCTTGCGAGCACCAACTCTTTTTACAAACCACTGTCAACTGATCCCTAAGTTGAGAGAGAAAGAGAGAAGTATATGCCATCTCCCAATCTCCACCCTAGAACCGCACAATGCAATTGATTTTAGAAAGCAGAAAACCATACTGTAGAGCAACTGAAGATCCAAATAGCAAGAAAGAGTTGTCAGAGGATAAAATTTTGTAAAACTTTTTGCCAAGTGTATCTGGTCGTTGCTTACCTCCCACTCTCTGTATGTTGATTATCTGATCCAAGTGTGCTCTCCTTCATCCCTGGCATCCTTCCAGAACAAGAAACTCCTCCGTTTACAGATAATCTGACATTCCCTGCCTTAATTTTTCTCATGAAGCAGTCACAAAAATGCAGATAATCTTAAGTATAATAATAACTACTCAGAGAAAAGCAAATGCATGTAAGGCTACTATTATTAATAAGGGTTTGAAAACATACGTGCATGCAGTACATTTAATATTTTTGTTGTTGTTGTTTAGTCGTTTAGTCGTGTCCAACTCTTCGTGACCCCATGGACCAGAGCACGCCAGGCACTCCTGTCTTGCACTGCCTCCCGCAGTTTGGTCAGACTCATGTTGGTAGCTTCGAGAACACTGTCCAACCATGAACTGGCGAGGCACTCCAGTATCCCTGCCAAGAAAACTCCATGGACAAAGAATACTTTTAATCTAGCATTATTCATACAATTTCTTCTGGAGTAATTGTATCTACTAGTCTTAGATGTCCAATGAAGCCACCAATCTTGCCACACATTACACCCGTTAGACAGAGGCTAACATGGCGTTCTACATTAGACAAGTGAGGCAGAGCCAAGTGCATGCTTAGTACCATTGCACCACCTAAACAATATTGTTACTTCCACTTACAACAGTTTTCTGTCGGGAGCACTTACTGATATAGAAAGCTGCTATGAAAACCTGTTAGATATTGGGTTGTATCAAATGAAATTCTACACAGAGTAGACCATTGAAAATAATCTATGAAAACTAGGCATGTCTATTAATTTCAATGGGTCTACTCTGTGTAAAACTAACACTGGATACAATCCTATGTGTAATAATTTGTCAGTGGGCCTGCCTCCTCTTCCATCCTTCCCCCAATGTCTGAGGTCAAACGTGGTGTGAAAAATGTTTAGAAACCCCATGGTTAGTACAGTTTAGCTACCTGCAGCTTGAAAGGAACATGGTTCCCATGATGGACACAGAGCCAAGTCCTAATACTGGATCAAAATGGCACAGCCTTTACTACCAGCTCCTGGTGGGAAAGGGGTGGTGGGGTCCTTAGCTACCTCTTATATGTCACTGGTAGTGTACCTTGGAGTATATAACTGGGCCATGAGTTCATAGTGTAAAAGATAATGTTTGGAAAACTATTGTCAAGGGCTGTTATCCCATCTTGTTAGTTGTTGCTTAGAGGACCAATGGAATAACAGGACTCACTTCTCACAGCCTCAGTAATAGCTTGGCTACTGATGGCTGTTTTGAAAATAAGTGTGCTAAGATGTGGGGTGGGGAGAGCAAGAGGAAGAAAGGAGATGCATTTCTGAGACCATACTGCTTTTCTTAAAAATGTAATGGAAGGAAGGAGCCCTCATCTTCCTGGATCTGAAGCACTATGGTCCTTAATGAGAAGCATAAATAGAAGCATTTTTGCTAACCACCAAATTAGAAACAAATGTGCAGCCCCGAAGGAGGGTTTTTCTTGGGGGTGGGGGTTTACCATGTGGTCTGATCTTTATGTACCAATCATTGCCTGCAGCATATAATAAAGTATATTTAACTCTTTAGAAACTTGTATTGATGCCAGAAGGAAATAAAATGCCAGGGCGGCCCACTTTCATTGATGACATACATCGCTTTCATGTGCTGCTTTCATGCTAGTCATTCAGAAAGGCTGAGCCTCTCTCTTTTTCTCTTCCAGTGGTAAATTGTCAAGTGGAACTGGAGTTTTATCAACACAAATTATTTGGAGAAAAACAGAGGGCCAGACCTTGGTGGTGAAGTTACTAGCATTATTACAAGCTAAAGGAATGGCAGAGCCTGAGAAGGTGAGGGAGAAAAGACTATAAAACACATATTCATTAACATAGAGAGAGAGAGATACAGAACATTCAGTAACATTTCCCAGACCTTCAGTTATAGAGAATTGGTTTAACTCACAGGTGGCAATACTAAAATATATTATTCTGCCCCACTTGATGGAAGATCCAATCTACTGAAACCTGTATGTCTTTTTATTTCCAAACATAGCAACCCATGCATAAACACACTTCTGTTAAGTATGAGAGATTGGGCTGTTCTATAACTTCTTCTATTTCAGAAAAAAAAATGTGTGAGGGGAGGCAGGATGGGACAAACAGTATTTTTCTTTAATTGGGTGGTTAGCAACCATGCCTGGCTTCCTTGGGAGCTTTTAAAAATGGCTATTACTTTCAGTGTGTGTGTGATTGAAACTACAGGTTAGGAGTGAAAGATTCAGCCTCCCTCCCCACACTGTGCACTGTGGCCCTGATAAAAATTGTCCACTTAGCTAAAGCATCCAGGCCTGGGAGCTAATGAGGCAGTTAAAGTAGTGTCTGATTTTGCCCTTACTGTGAGCAATCCACCTGGTTTTTCATGTCTTTCTTGCATTTTCCTTATTTTAAGCAACAGTTTAAGTTTTCCTTATTTTAAGCAACAGTTTAAGTTTTCACAAGTGTCCAGAGCCACAACCTTGCAGATTCCCTCATAGTAGTAGAAGTTGAATGTTGGAAATTTAGGAAGTACTTCTTCACATAGCACATAGTTGACCTATGGAATTGACTTCCACAAGATGTAATGGACAACAACTTTGCTGGCTTTAAATGTGGTTTAGCAAATTCGTAACAGATATGGCTGTCAATGACTAATAGCCATGATAGATATGTTCTAGTACTTCTGCCAGAGGCAGTATGACAAGGCTCACAAGTGGGGCAAGTGATGTTGCCCTCAGGACATCCTTGAGGGCTTCCCATAGGCATCTCATTGGCCACTGTGAAAGCAGGATGCTGGACTAGATGGGCCTTTGGTCTGATCTAACAGGGTTTGCATTGTGTTCTTAACAATTAAATAAGAAGCAAATCAATTATTATATTGTACACAAATATAACTCTTCATGAAACTTCTTTATTACCTGAATGATAATTATTACCTTTATGGATGAGTCTAATACAAAAACTGAAGTACTGAGCAGGAAGATGAGAATGGAGTGCCAGTTTAGAATAAGGCATCCATCATGGTTTTGCCATCAGAGGGCATGGCTTCCATGCTGGCTTGGAGCCTGGCATAGCTCTTATCTTAGAAATTAACCATCGCTGAAACTGTAGAAAATATTTATCAAAATACAGAAGTGTATGAAGTGATTATTCTCATAGGTGTCTCTGGTGATGAGACAAGACTAGCTGAAATAAATTTAATTAATCTGAAGTACCATAATTATGGAAGCTATCTCTTCTGGGTAAATGAAGGGAGATAGATCCATACATAATATTAATAAATCCAACCTATCTGACCTATCTAATAGCAACTGACAATGTGATTTTTTTAAAAAAATGTATGTGATGTTGGGCCAATCTATTATCAACAACTTCTCTATCTCCAAGGAACATTCCAATTAATAGCTGTTACAGGTTTCTAGTGGATAAAACTCATTTTAGAGGCAGAGGTTTCCAGCCAAACAATGTGTGTGGAGGGCAGAGCAATTTTGAACAGAATTAATGGGCTTTGTCCTGTTCTTTTGGCTCAAACACAGAATCTTAATGAAAGGAAACAGACACAGTTGTTCTAAGCATTTTCAAAGGAAACTGCAGGAAAGTATAAAGGGTTGCCGTATAAAAGCCGCATGTGTCACGGAGATGCTCTGATATTGTTTTCACTTGCCAGCTGTATGTAAAGTAGGAGATTATGCCCGCAGCCAAGAGGTCTTCCCACATCAGAACAACAGCCAAAAAGCCATGGAAATGTTGGCAAAAACGCTCACTTTACCTCAAAATGCATTTGATTTTTCGTAAACAAGTTCCATGCATTAGGAGCATAGCCAAAAGCACGCAGACAAGAATATTAAGCTTTATTAAAACATACTTTGTTGAGAGATATAATACAAAGAGTTGTTTTCAGCAAAAACACGACATTCAGTTGCATTGGCTATTATGTAGAATGCCATGAAACTCACCCAGTTGCTGATTTTCTATTGTTAGTATCTTCTAAGGATGTGGCTGCATCAGCTGTTTGTCCTGGGATATGCCAATAATAGCTGGTGCCATGTACAACTTTGTGTGAATGGTCTCCTTCTGCTTCTGAATTTACCTACGGAGTGAGTCAGACTTTCATTAAAGAAGTGTCATCTTTTCCATAACTACTCCAGGAGTTTTCCTCACGATGTTCAGATATTGTGGGGATAATTGTCCCCTGTCAGCATGAGCAAGACAGGATGTTCAGGGCCAGATTTAAGATTAGATGAACCATGCAGATGCCTGGGGCACCAAACTCAAAGTGGCACTTGTCATAGACTATCTAGTTGGCTAACCATTCAACAGCTGAAACAAATAGTACAAACAGTACATCTTCACTTGTAAAGCTGGCAACACTGACCTTCATGAAGAAATCTGAGTTATTCTTTCCTTTTTAATCCATGGGAAAATGTACAACATTAATGCCCATTCATCAAACAGATAATCAGATAAGTTCATACAAATAACAACAACAACAACAACAACAACAACAACAACAACAACAACAACAACAACAACAACAACATATTATTTATACCCCGCCCAACTGAGGAGTAAAGACTTCATGTTTCTAGTGTATGCGCATTGTCTCAAAAGTAAGCACATAATTTTTTTTAGCACCTTGTATCTCCCATTGTATGTCATGGGTCCTTCCTGTCACTGGATAGGGTATAGAACTACAAATTTCTTAATAGTCAAATGATTACTTTTTCCATAGATCTGTTTTACCCACTAAAGCAGGCATCCCCAAACTTTGGTCCTCCAGATGTTTTGGACTACAATTCCCATCTTCCCCGACCACTGCTCCTGTTAGCTAGGGATCATGAGAGTTGTAGGCCAAAACATCTGGAGGTCCGCAGTTTGGGGACGCCTGCACTAGAGCTTCAATCCTATGAACACTTGAGGGTAAGCACTATTGAAGGTAGAATCTGACCTATGTCTTCCTCACTAAGCATGCATACGATCAAGTTGTAGGCGTGCTTACTACAATATTACCTGATGGATGTTAATCACAGTTAATTTCCCTTTAATGTGATTCAGCTATTCTCTTTGTAAAATTTAACTTAAAGGATAAGAAAAAGTGGATTTCAGTTATCCTTTGAACACATGTTTACACATATAGTGGAGATTCTAATCCACTTTAATATGTGAGAACAGAAGAAGGACTAGAACTAGTGACTGGAAGTTGTTCCATATTCAATATGCAAAATACAAAATGGTAATTCTATAAATTATCATCCTTCACTGCTAAGGATGCAAATGCAAGATGACTCACTGTTGTGGGTTTCTTTTTGGCTCCTTATGAAAATGAGGACAGCTGCTAAGAATGATGAGCAACACTATCTTTCTCATTTATGTGTGTGGTTTTGCATCTTTTTACAGCTGCTTTTCACATTTTTTTTCTTTCTGTTGTAGCAACTGTGCTAGATGCTGTATGATTTTTTTGTATTTTAGTTGCTTCTTTTATTTCTTATATTGTATGTTATTGTATTGCAGTTTGAATTCTTTAAAATTTCCAATTTTCAGTTTGAATTGCGTAAAATTCTGGCAAGCATTTCAGGGTGCCAGATGGAAAACTCTTCTCCTTCTCCTCCCTCCATGTGCTGTTTGGAGAGTTATCGCAACACTCCCCCCCATGCCAAGCCAAAGGGGGGGGGCATGCAGAGGGAGGAGAGGAGGAAAGCTCCATTGCACAAGCAGAAGTCCATGTGCAGGAATTATGCTGACAGGGCTCATTAGGTGAATCTCACCATTTGCCTTCAGAAGAGGTGGAGTAAATTTAAAAACTCCTTTAGACATAAATGTCAATAGACATAAAAATGACTTCCCCACCTCCATTATATCCATACCTACAATGGAGGATGGAATTCTGAGTAACTGCAGATAACCACACCACACCACTAGATGTAAAATAGACCCAGCCAGGTGTACACTCTGCAGTGACATGGTCCCTCCCCAGGTTTAATGAATTTAGAGCACACAAATGGGAACTTTGGTATAAGAGTGCATGGCATGAACAAATGGCCAGGCCAGGGCTAAAATATATATGCTCAAATGCTCCTTAAGTTGGGCAAGTTGACTGCAATCGCTCAAACATTCTTCTAGACTTCATGCTTCAGTTACAGTCCTCTCCATTGATAGTGTCCCTATTGGCATTTGGCAATAAGACTTACAAGTGTGGGCAAAAATATCAAAGGCTTCTTGACCTCAAGGTCAAGTCAGGCCTACAGATTGAAAGTCTTCAGGGAAGGTATGTCAGTAAGGTTGTTTTCTGCCAAGAGCGACACAGAAATTTGTCATAAACAATTGAATAAAAAAAGAATGTCATATTCTATCAACAGCTCATTGAATTAAGCAATAGCCAAATTAGGAAGCACCATTCATTCTGTACAACAATAGCAGAATCCAATAGTATTTTACTGGGGCATCACATGCCTTCAAGATTTAGCTTTTCTAAACTGCTCGGATTAATTAGTTTGCATAGACTATTCCAAGGTCAGTTAAAGATGAAATATAAGCAGGATTAACTACTTTGCACTCACTTCAGAGACATTATTTATAGCATGCAATTTTATCCTTTTCCTCCCAGGCACATGTCAGAGAAAAACACATCTTGTCATGCTTTGGCATTATCTCTCATTTTCCATTACAGTAACCAGGTGGAGATGCTTTTTATTCTGTGCCAGCAACATTGCATATCCAGAACAATTTTTCTCCCCCCCCCAAAAAAAACTTTTAGAAATTATTTCTCTGCTCAAAGGCATTTTTCTTGTAGCAATATAGTCCTCTAACATATGCTACCCTGCTATTGAATATTCTACTCATCTGTGCTTGACAATGAAACGCAATGTGTTGTAGAAAAACTTGTTTTCCAAGTCTTGGCAGCAAAGGCAACTCAGGAGAATGGCAGCAGTTATTCAGTCATAGATTCCTCATTTATGCACTGGTCTATTTATTCATCTACTTGAGAAGCTGTTAGCCCACTTTTCTTCATAAAGACTGAAAAGTGGCTTCCAATAAAAAAAAGTACCGTATTTTTCCATGTATAAGACTAGGTCCCCTCCCTTAAATATTATGTCAAAAATTAGGGGGTGGCTTATACACGGATACACCTCCCCCCATTTTCTTAAATCTGGGTCCCCCAAAATAGGGGGCATCTTATAGACGGAAACATACGGTAATAATGGGGTCTTCAAGTGTTCCATGTGGATTCTTGAAAAACCCTTGAGAAAATCAAGCCCACAAGAATTTGAATAATCATGTTTACCTGTGAAATAGGCCGTAACAGTTTGTAGAACTTTGTTTGAACCAGGACCAAGGAAAGGTGAGATTATAAGGATGACATCAATAAAGCGTCATGGTTTTTTGCCCTAGAAAAAGTGTAGTGTACAAAGCTTCAGAAGCTTAGTAATTGTTAGCAAAACAGTCATTCTGAAATTCTCTGATACAAAGCAAGATGAAAATATCCATTCCTATTTATTTGAAGATTTATAATTTGCCTTTTGTTTCAAATGAGTTCTCAGGCATCCCTCAAAAGACAAAGAATAACATTGCAATGAAATAAAGAAAAGACAACCTTTCTTAAATCAAAGTACCCAAACATAATGGGTACCTGTGAGTAAAGATAAAGATTTTAGGCAGATATAGGATAGGGGCGTGTTCAATAGTGTTGCTTGTCTGGTGGTAAGACTTCTGTCAACAGAACATGATGGTAAACCATTTTTGGCAATTAATTCTCCCCACTGCAGCCCATGTACCACCCTAAAGCTGCTCTGGGTGGGTGGGTGAGGAAATAGCTGAAAATGACTTTCTTCCCCATTTTGCTAATGGAAGCTACACCACCAGCTGAGCAACACCTGTTGATACAACCAGTATGATTTAAGTGCACAATTAACTGCTGAGGTCTCAGGTATTTACTTACTTACTGACTTACTGACTTACATTGGTGGGTGGCATTTTCTGGATTGCATGGACCATATTTTATTGTTCAATTGCAATATTTTATTGTCCAGTTGCAGTTCCTAAACTGCAAGGAAATATGGCTGCACAACCACAATGTATTATGTAGGGTTTTGCCATCTGTGCAAATTTTTTATATATCTGGAAGAAGTGAGTCAGCTAAAACACTGCTATTTGCCTAATTACAGCTAATGAGTGAGAGGATTGGGCTGCCAATTCCTGTGATTACTGGATTTTTGAAGAATGAAGACTGCTAAGCTCTGGTTTATGACAGGTAAGCTCTGACTTATGATACGTTCACAGGTATACACCAAATATGAAAGAGCAAAGTAGAAGAAAACATTAATCATTGCAGCAAATTAGGTTCTAGCAGTGCCTGCCAAGTTCTGATCCATTCAGCTGACATGCTGCAAAAGGTTGAGTGTCAAAACAATCTCTATGTTGTTAAAATGGATTAACTTTGGGCAGCTGTATTGTCATCAGTTGTACACTTCTTTTTAATTAGCAGATCTACAGCAGTGTTGAAATGATGTGCCCATTTTCTCTTCACTGTTGCCAGACACTTTTGAGTTGAAAGCAATGCCAGCTTTCTGCATGTGCCTGGCCTACAGCACAAATCTTGGGGTCTCCCAAGCTTTTCTGTTTTCTTCTTTCCTTCCTTTCACAAAACTGTTTCTAGTCCTCATTTGAGTGGATAAATGGGTATTTATTGGCAATGTATCCTTGGAGATTTATGTCATGGTTCCAAACACTGGTGCTTATGTATCAGACTGCAGCACAATAGTATTATTACCAACATGCTAGCATCAATCTCATCCCATCTTTGCTAAAGAGTACTCAGAATCATACATGGATCTGCCTCATTTTAGAGTAACCCTCTGAAGAAGGGTGAGAAATAGTTAGTTCCCCATTGACAATCTCAGCGCTACACCACAAGCTGTACTGGTAAATTAGTGAATCTATCACAAGTACAGACACAGTCTTTAACAATTTGTTCCAGTTTGTGCTACTCACAAGAATAATATCCAGAAATAAATCATTTGAAGGGGCATATCATCTGAACTAGTTATTTCGGCCAGTCTTTCCCTGAACAGCCGTTTCAAAGCATACTGCTGTGCAAATGGCTACTTAGAGCTAAACTAGATATGATATTAAATGCATCTTTGCATTTAACCTACTGTTTGTTTTAAAAATATTATTTATTAAATTTATTAGTTGCTTTATCTTGTCCAAGGCAACCCAGAGTATCTTACAATCAAGCAAGCAAGCAAGCAAACAAACAAACAAAGATCCACACAGATACATTAAAACCAAGTGAGGGAAAATGCACTGAATGCAGCCCATCCACTTCTAAAAGGCCACAGATAGTTAAAGGCCACAGGCCTGCTCGTAAAGGAAAGTTTCTGCCTGGCACCTCGATAAAAAATAATGGTGCCAAGTGAGCCTCCCCTGGGGAGAGTGTTACACAAACAGGGAGCCACTGCAGAAAAAGCCCACTCTCATGTTGCCACCCTCTGGACCTCATGTAGAGAAGGCACACAAAGATGGGCCTCAGGTGATGGTTACAGGGTCTGGGTTGGTTCATGTGGGGAGAGGCTGTCCTTGAGGTACTGCGATCCTGAGCCATTTAAGGCTTTATAGATCAAAACCAGCACTTTGAATTGGGCTCAGAAACTAATTGGCAGTCAGTGCAGTTTGCCAGGGTTGGTGTTATATGCTCAAATCATCTTGTCCCAGTGAACAACCTGGCCACTGAATTATGCACCAACTGAAGTTTCCGAACCTTCTTCAGTGGCAGCCCCATGTATATTGTGTCCTCCCTTAAAGAGGGCACGTGTTGCGGTGCGACCTGGCAACCGAACCCTGTGTTGTGAGTGGGTACAATTGGATAGCCACAACACCCTATTGGTAGGTCCCTTGATGCTGGGTTGAATCAGGCCAATGGGATGCTAGCCAATCTATATATGCCCATGCACATGACTCAGAGCTTCCTCTTTTGGTCAGTGCATTGGAACACCCACCCACCTCTCCCTACTTTTAGGGCTTGCGTGCTTGATCTTGCTACGCCTTCGTTTGTCATCTGTTGTTGGGACAGGGGCACAGCAGGAAATTTCCCCACTTGGCTGATTGGCTGGTGCCACTTGGGTTTCGCCTGCCGCGTAGCATATCTTCATAACTTGTAAGGTTGCAGATAGGCTCTGGTTCAGGTGATAGGGATGGGGGAACGCTCTCACCATCCATATGTGAAGGGTATTCCGTTAAAGGAATCCAGGGACTCAATGGTTTGGTCAACCCTGAGAGGGGTTGTGCCCATTCCTGAGTCCAGGGGGACATCTGGGTGGTGGACATAGCATGTCCCCAGCTTTCTGCCATTCCAGGTGTTCACCCTAGGCTGACCTACCGTGTTTCCCCCTTTTTAAGACGGAGTCATAATATAAGCCATGGCAGGATTTTAAAGCCTTTGTAAAATATAAGACATACCCCGAAAATAAGCCATGCCTGCAGGGTCGGCGCCCAGCAGCGCTGGGCATGGGAGAGAGGAGACTGAGCAGCCACTGTGGCATTGCGCTGCCAGAGACTCGCAGCCACTGAGGAGCTTGCGGCGCCGGGGCTTGCAGGCGGCTCTCGCCTTGCCGCCCTTTCTCCTGCTCCCGGGGGAGACGTGGCTTCTATTCCCCATTGCCAAGGAAACAGCCCGGGGGAGAGACGCCAGAGCTGAGGCACCCCCCGCCCACGGATCCCACGTGCCGCCGAAAACGGCAATGCTTAGGGCCCCCCACTCCTCGCCCGAAGTGGAGTAAGGCCCCCCGAGCGGTCCAGGGCTTGCTTCCGAATGCGCAGGGACAGGGCTGCGCTGTTAAACTCTTTGCAAACTCCTTGCCCAAAAGAAAGCTGTCCTGCAGAGTGCCGGATCGAGGAGCCGGTCTGCAGAGTCAGCGCCCAGCAGCGCGGCGCTGGATTGAGGAGGCGGTGCTCCGCGCGGCGCTGCTGGGCGCCAACCCGGGAGGCCGCCGGATCGAGGAAGCGGCCTGCCGGGTCGGCGCCCAGCAGCTCCGCACGAAGCACCGCCTCCTCAATCCAGCAGCTCCGCACGAAGCACCGCCTCCTCTGGCAGCGCGATGCCGCAGTGGCTGCTCAGTCTCCTGCTCTCTCCAGTGTCCAGCACCGGCGCAGCTGGGCACCGACCCTGCAGGCTGCCTCCGGAACCCAGCAGCAGCAACGCTGGCTGCCGTAATTACAGTTTAAAAAAAATTAAAAAGACCCCCCCCCGAAAATAAGCCATAGGCTTATTTTCTTGGGTAAAATAAATATAAGACGGTGTCTTAAAATGTGGGAAACACGGCTGGTGCCCTGGGTCAGCGCTACCTGCAATGGTGCAGGAGCTAGAAAAGCCAGAGCCTATGCAACCACTCACCTGATGCAATCAATAAAGTTTTGGCCTAAATTCTGCCAAAAACAAACCAAAATTTGAGTCTTGTCTGAATTTATCTATAGGGGGAGGTTTAAAGGTCTAAACACGCAAAACACATTGCAGTAATCTAATATTTAAATTATATTAACTAGGTGGGGGGTGCCAGCAGGGGGATTTCCTCCCAAGGCAAATGCCAGCATCATTGGAGGGATTTTTGGCAGGACAGCAGGGAAGAAAGTATTACATTCCCTCTCCATACACACCTGCTCCTTTTTTTCCTTTAAAAAAACAAAACAAAATCTTGTGCATTAAATGCAATGATGTATTTTATTTCACATCTACTTTGGCTCTTACTTCTGGTGCTTTCCTATGGTGCTTTCTTTACACAGTTGTAGGTTCACATGTGCCTAAGACAATCATGTGGAGGGAAAGAGGCAATATAATTGACTAAATGAAGAAGATCTTATACAGTTGAGACACATACAAAGCACTGTTGGTAGGCAAGGCAATTTAAGGATACAAAAGCAGGATTTCAAGCATACCCTCTAATCCTCACTAGTCCTGCCCAACAGCTTTGTTTGAGCTCGTCTAGCTTGAAGCCCTGAGAAGCAGACGGTGCCAACCAAATTGTACAAATTGTATTGGTATGTTTGAAATCCTGCATCCATATCCTAGATGCTTTGTCTACCAATTGTACCCTCTCCCTGTGGTTTATCCCTCCTTCCAGTCCTTAACATACTATTCAGAATTCTGCAGAAGACCAAATACCACATTCAGAATAACTTGTGCAAATTGATTACTGTAAACAGATGCACTCTGTTATCTTGTTATAACACATGGTTTGAGGTACATTAGTCTGGGAAGCTAAAAAGAAAAAGCTTAGCATGCACCACTCCTAAAGATCTTTAATTGTAATCCAAGATCTGCCCCTCTTCCTCCTTTCTACCACTTTCACTGTGGATATTAGAAAATAATCCAGATCACAGTATTTATGATTAAAGAACTGCAGCCTTGTTATTATCTTTCTATGCATTTACATGTGACATGTGTTTTTATCATGGCAAATGATTATAAATTAATCATAACCCTCCAGACAAGCATCACTTGTAAGGTGGCATAACACATTAATTTCTCTTGCTCTTTCACTGCATCTTGCAGCTTTGACCTGAATGAGAACTTTTTTATCTCCTTCCAGCAGCATTCTGATGTCTTCCTCTCAGTTCATGAAGTTATAGGAGGAGATTGAGAAAGAGCTTGAGTGGAGTAATTGACTGCAGTTCCCTTTAAAGGATGGTGAAACAATAGTCTGCAATAGTGACAAAGACATTTCCTTGTTATTTTTTTTCTTCCCCAAAGGCCTTGAGATGAAAATGTTGCTTTCTATCTCTCTGTAGCTTTATGATCTTGAGTTTCTAGTAATGAATATATTATCTTCAATTGTGTATGCCTCTTAACAAAAGTAAATTCCCACAAGTGTTCCAAAAGCAATTTATAACCCATTGGCCAAGCGAATGTTGCATATCAAAGCTGGTCATTAAATAAATATCAAACAAAATTATCTTGCATATCTTGGGGACCTAATAAACCAGTGGAGGTCAAATGAAGTTCCCCAGGCATTTTCATGCAGCAGGTTTTATAATGAGATAACTCTCTTCTAACATATTGCATTGGTTTTATATCATGTATCTAATATAAACAACTCATTTATTTCAGTTTGCTGTAAAAAATGAATGCCGTTGGTTCAGGTAGTTGTTCCCATGTGATAGATCCTATAATTCTTTGCAAAACGATGACTATATTTTTATCTTCTTCTCTACATCAAAGACACTGTTCTTCCCTGCACTGCTGAATACCCAATATTGTGAGACTTCAGACAGATAATGGAATCATAGCTGCTATTAAAAACCTGGAGAAATGAGTGAACCCTCCCAAATTCTATGTCTGTGGAAAAGAGAGAAAAAATGTTTCCATGGGAATGCAAATGGGATAAAATTTATTCTTATTTGTTTAAAAGCTGACTGAGTTGCTATATAATGTATGCTAATACAATACAGCCATACGTCATGTTATGTCCGCTGCGGATTACGTCCTTTCAGGTTGCGGACGCGCCGAACCCAGAAATCCCGGAACAGGTTACTTCCGGGTTCGGCGCGCACACATGCTCAGAAGTGCTAAATCGCGCTTTGCGCATGTGCAGAAGTGCTGAATTGCATCGCACGCGTACGCAAATGCGGTGCTTCCGGATGCAGCCTTTTCATTTTGCAAACGGGCCTCCGGAACGGATCCCGTTCGCAACCAGAGGTATCACTGTATAATTCCTTAAAGATTTATGGCTTACGTGTGTTCCTAAACACACAGTTCATCACTGAAGACTGCTAGGACGGATCAGAAGTCTTCTGATGTACGTCTACCACCACCTCCACCTCAAATATGCCTGAAGAAACGCTTCATCTGCTGTGAAAAGGTTAAATGGGCCAAGCTACTCCACTAGTGAAGTTCTGCCCAAATTCTCCAAAATAGGGAGGGGTTGTGGTAGATGATGTGAGAAGCACCAGTAGGAACATACCTACACTGAAAAATCATCTGCATATTATGTTTTTCTTCGTCTGACATAAATGACATTGTTACAGAAACTATAACTAAATTCCTGTTGAGAGCAGTGAAACAATGAGCTAAAATCTTAGCCATATCTTAGCCATATTTTAAAATGTGAAAATCTGGACACAAAAGTTGTTGAGCTTTTGTTGGCAAAGCTTTTTTTAGTTTTGCCCAAAACTGACGCTTTTGACAAACCCAACATGAGTTGCCATAAGTCCAGATTTCCACCTGGACACTGCTTCCAACTGCAGACACACCCACAAACATAATAGAAATCTATGCCAGGGCAAGACATAAGTAATTCCCTTCCCATTAACGCCACTGGGAGGGAACAAGATACCGTATATTCTGGCGTATAAGATGACTGGGCATATGACGACCCCCAACTTTTCCAGTTAAAATATAGAGTTTGGGATATACTCGCCGTATAAGAAATACGACCTGGTGTATAAGATGACCCCTGACTTTTGAGAAGATTTTCCTGGGTTAAAAAGTAGTCTTATACACAGGAATATACAGTAAACTAATGATCACCTTCCCCAGCCCTCACCTCTCATTGCAGTTTTCTTGAGTTGTCCCATTCCTATCCCAAGCAGAGAAGGATCAGGATGTGATGTGGAACTACTGCCAGGTGACCCAGGGCAGACTTTTGGAATTGGAGGATTCCTAGACATAAATTGTGCATCCTGAATGCACAGCCCTAGTAAACAAGCATATGTTTACACTGCAATAGCACACACACACAAAAGCAAAATCTTGTACCTTTTGTAGGACATTGCTTGATTCCATAGATTGTCTAGTATAAAAACAATAAATATAAAGAGAAAGAAACAGGATGCAGTGAATTACTCTGTAAATAAATTCAGTTTTGAGAGCCATCTTGTTTAATGACACCTAGGAACTGCTCAATATATGTTCATATACAGCCCTCTGCTGGACAGCATTTGTTACGATGTAAGTTAAACCAGAATTCTATTTTAAAAACCTTTACAATAGAACCCTTGTTATCCCAGGACCTGTAATTTGTCCCAAATATCTGGGTATGTGTGTACAAGTATAAAGTAGTAGAGCATTGAGCAAAAGTATTCTGATACTTGATCTCTACATAAGAGAAGTTTTAGTGTAGTGCTAATGCAGAAATCACAGGATATATACTGTATTATTTTTTAACACTGTTGGGCTAGAAAGCGGTATCCATATACCGGTATTTTTGCACCTGTTTCTGTTTTAGATAATTTTTGTTGTTTCATCCTAAAGGTTCCAGGCCACAGTCTCTTCCATCCTTTGTAACACAGTCAATTCTTAAAGGTTTTCACTGTCAATACATCTCAATCACAAACTTGTGCAAGAGTTTATATCCCACTTTCAATAATCAAACCCCTTGATGATTCTTACAATACTAATTTCCTAGTATTTGTGCAAGACTTCTGATTGTACTATACCCATTTGTAGCCAGAAATCTAAGCTAACATGAAGTCTGCTCCCCCAACATGAAGCCTGCCCCCCAACATAAATCCTGGTGGTGCCCATGCTCAAAACAATGATTATCAACTAAGGTAGGAACTGAACCATGACCCATTGTATCTCTCCACAACCCATGTTACCAAATAAGTCTATTTACCAATTCTTCTAGCATGACCTTTTGTGATTCTGTTTCAAGTATGTAAGTACATACAGTAGTGCATATAAAGTACTGGTTTGTTCCTACAGTTTGCTTGTCACTAGGAAAATATAAAGTGCTTGCAAGATAACCTGCTATGGTGCATATTAAGTAAAAGAATGCTCCACTTCATTTGACCAGTTCAGTCATATAAACACAAATCAAATTATATTTCCATTCTGTTAGCAATAGATGACAAGAGCAGACACGCCCCCAAAATGTAGGTCACCTACATTTGGTAGATGGTAGATAAAGATCTGTTATAATCTTTTGTAATGTTAAAGATTAATGTATTATAAGAAGACAGAAAAATGGCTATACCTCTATAACAGCAGTAAGCATGGCAATCTAATATAACTGGGGAAACTAATGCACTATCACTGGAGCCGGAGGATTGGATATCAAAGGTTTGGGAAGCAGATCAAATGATAAAATTACCTAGCATTGTCAGGGTATGGGAAGAAAGGCAACGTCACAACCATTTTATTGAAAAATTGAGTGCCTTTTTCATGTATTTTTAATCTTATTTTTATTGAAGCTGTTGTTCAAGAGATTCATTTGTGGAACGCTGGCAGAATCCGCATTGACTTCGCAGGAGTGCAAAGCAACGGAATCAGATCCGCCCCTGGGCAGAACACCCTCTCTTCGCGCAAGCGCAGTTCGCGGAGACTCCGCCCTTCGCAGTTGTTTGGGTGCAGCGGCGGTCCTTCCCTCCGCTAACGTCACGGCCTTGAATCCCTGCGGGTACTGCAGGGCGACATGGCTGCCCAGAAGATCAACGAAGGCTTGGAGCACATCGCTAAAGCGGAGAAATAGTGAGCAAAAGGGGGCGGGGGCGGGAGGGAGGGCGAAGGAAGCCGGCGAGGGACAAGGGAAGCTGGCTTGCCAGTCCTTGGGGAACAGGCGGGCCAGTGTGGCGAGTGGGGAGGCTCTACCCGGGGGCTGTGGCTGACTACGCAGCTCCAGCTCCCCATGGAGCAGTCCCGGAGACGGGCCGCCTTTTAGCCCAAACAGCCGCCTGGACGCCCAGGGTTTCCCCCGGGGAGGAACGGTGTGGCTGTGGGGGGAGGGAGCCCCCCTCGGGCCCGCGCTTGTCTCTTGAGAGCAACTCCAGGCGCCTCTGCCTTGAACTCCCCTGTCAGAAAAGAGGGGGGCGGTTTCTTGTTTTGGATTTTGCACTTATGCGCAGACAGCACTTTGCATCCCTCAGGCATACCCTCGTCATCAGTGCGTCGTCCCCTTATGTATGAGGCTTGCTTGACCCAGACTGTTCCAGCCCTGAAGTGTTGCGTACTTCCTTTCTTTCTCTCCCGCCCCCCCAAACCTACGGTGTATGGACTCTACCTTAATACAAAGTCGCGCCACTGGGCCACCCGACCGATACTGGTTGCAGTACTTACTAGGTAGAGGTCATCACCACTGTTCCTAGATCCTGTTATGCTACTACGTCAGAGATTGAAACTAGAGGCCTGTGCTCTGGCACCAGTAAGCTGCAAATATCATACATGCTCACCCTAACCCAGCTATGTTTGAACCAGATAAATCTTTTTTTCTTTGTAGAATTAAAAAGGTTTGACTGTAAGACCTGATACCTGGTCACCCTTTTGACACATCTAGTGAAATTATTAGGCAATAGGCAATCACTGGTATGACAGTTCCTGCATCAAATTCCTTAAGGATGTAGCATATCACTGGTGTTACAGTATTACTATTTGTAAGAAAAGTAAGCAGTTTACAATAAAGAAGTATATTTTTAAATATAAAATAAATTGTTATTATTTTCTTGGCTTATTCTACATTTCAGTTTGAAAACTGGATTATTGAAATGGAAGCCAGACTATGATAGTGCAGCAACTGAATATTCAAAAGCAGGTATGTTCTGTAAAACATTGGCAGTTCATTTTTGCAACCTTAAATATGTTTCATATGTCCCCTGGAAAGCTAAGTTCTATTGGCAGTTAAAGCAGTTTGTGGATTAACTTGTTGAAAATCCTCTAACTAACCCACAGTGTTGTATTCTTGCAGCAGTAGCTAACTGACTACATGCCATTGTGCTGCATTTCTGAATAAATACATAGGGTAAAAATAGACAGGTGATATATTCGGGGGTTTGTTTGAAATGATAGATTGGTTTAATTCATAAAGGCTTTTCAGGAGCAAAACACTTCAGAATATCTAGGAAAATTATATTTCTACATTCATGGGAGTCATCATTTCTGGGGGGGGGGAACCCCAGCACTCATATTAAGAAAACCAGATGTTACCTTAGACCAAGCATCTCCAAACTGCAGCCCTCCAGATGTTTTGGCCTACAACTCCCATGATCCCTAGCTAACAGGACCGGTGGTCGGGGAAGATGGGAATTGTAGTCCAAAACATCTGGAGGGCCGAAGTTTGGGGATGCCTGCCTTAGACTATTGATGGATGCCAGGTTGCACAGTATTTCCTAGTGGCTAGAGGTTGGCGTGTTGTCTAATCTTCTTAGGCCAAAGTATGTCTCTTGCAGCCTAATGCTGTGCCTATTTACTTGGAAGTAAGCTCTGCTGTGTTAAAGGAAGCTTAATTTCAAGTATGTGTGCATAAAGATTGAAGCCATTAACATTGTGAAAGCCTTTGATGGTAAAATGTGATTTTCTTTAAGATTCATATCATTATTCAGGATTATTACAAATAATAAAAAGTAATTCACATTTCTTAAAAATTGCAAGAATTGTATGGCATTATTCGATTTAGGAATGTGATAATAAACTTGATGGGATCTGGGGGAAACCACTTTGCTGAAGTAAAAATCCAAATCGTCTCTTAAAAGTTCCCTTCTAAATATTCTTTCCGAGGTGCAGTAAATGGATAATACTATGTACATGCAAACACAGAACATACAGTAATATATTTTTAATGGTTTCTTTTCTATTTCTTTTCAGCTGTTGCTTTTAAAAATGCTAAACAATTTGATCAGGCAAAAGAAGCCTATTATAAAGAAGCTCTCTGCCAGGAAAACAATAAAGCGTATCCTTTCATTAATTCTTGCTTTGCTTAACGGTTTGAAAACATGACTATTGGACTGATACTCTATTTACCACATGACTCGTGACCATGACTCTTGAGAAGTGCTTCTTGAGACACTAGCTTTCGCATCTCCATTGGATCTTTCGCCTTTTTCAATCAAAAAGTTTGAGCTAGAAAAGCTGCTTGTCACGATGCAGAAGGGTCTGTTGCTCCACAACCAAAAGTAGTAGTTTTGAAATGATCTGGATTGTCTTATCTTTGTGTAATTATTTGGTCCATATATGAATGTTAACTTGTACCGCTAGCATTCAAGTATATACCCTCTTTAAAAACAGTTCAAGTCAAGATTGAATATAGTATTTATTTCAGGAAGACATGGTATAATTTGTATCCTTGACTCAAAATGATTTACTTCCAGGCTCTTCCATGCTGCAAAGTAAGTATGAATGCAGTTTTAATTTGTTGAGCGCTCTTCAGTATGTATATGGAAAATGTAATTGAGGTTGACACTCATCAAAATATAATTCAGCAATCCAGTGCACAGGAAGCTGGCACAAAGCAAGCTGATGGAAGTTAAGCCAGTGTAAAGTTGCACCAGAGCCAAAGCCCATTCAGCAGTGAGGTGGTTGCTCTGCCTAAGCCTGGGCAAACAAAATAAATTAAGATTTAAAGGCAAAACCTGTTTCTAGAGCAGTTACAATACAAATAATAAAAAAGCACAGGGTTGTTTTTAATACTCCCCCCCCCCAAATACTAATTACCTTACTTGTGAGTTTTCGCACATACAGTATTACAAAATTAGGTAGTAAAAAAGAGATGTACAGTTAGGCATCTGCTTTTTATTTTACTCTTTAAAAAAAGGGACTTACTCCCCCCCCCCCTGGACAGCCAGTGAGCTCCCCACACATCTCCTCATGGGAGAGAGCTGTGAATTCCCATTTCAAGCCAAGTCATGGAGCAAAAATCAAAGCACATGTAATATGGATGTCTGGTTCTGTGCTGCATATTGCAGTGGAGTGAATAGGCTCCAAGATGCCTGCATCTTACGATTGTCTGTCCTATATTTTTTGGTATGATACACTTTAAATTCATTCACTTTCAGCACTGATTTAATTTTGCTTTGCTTTTCAGAGCTTATGAACAAGTCGGCATGATGTTAAAGGTATGGCCATTTCCAGTCAAACTATCTATATTTGATTTGGTTACAACTAATTATTGGGTGTTTGTCCTGTGCAATGCTAATCCTGTAGGTTACGTGTTTTCAGGTTGCGCTCTGCGTCGAACCTGGAAGTACCAGAATGGGTTACTTCCGGGTTTTGGCACTCGCGCATGTGCAAAAACACAAAATGATGTCATGCACAGAAGTGCCGAATCATGTCCCGCACGTGCGCAGACGAGGCGCTGCGGGTTGTGAACCTACCTCCCGCACGGATCACGTTCACAACCTGAGGTATGACCTGAGGTATGACTTAAATTCATACCCGAGGTATGACTTAAATTCAAGGACTCCTAACATCTTAACAATTGCCCTGTTTATTTCAAAGTAATTTTAATAGGAAGGTGGTTCCTGGTAAGGAATTTCAACCTTTGTTGACATGGAAGTCAGCTAATCTGTATTTAAAAGCTGTATCTTTTCAGCATGAAGAAATGTACACTGTTTGGTTAGGATAGAAGTTGGGGAAGGACATTTAGCTAACCCATTAAATAACCTTTTCCAGGTGATTCTCACACGCATAGCCAACGCTTGAACCATCGCAGATCAACAACATAGGAAGTTTTCATATAGCCTCAAATACAGTGCATCTTAGTGAAATTCATACATTTAGATTTAAATCATAAAGTGATGAAATAAAATTGTATAAATGCGTGTTTGCAGTTGCCCCAGTGATTTACTCTTTGCAAACGATACGGTTCTTGCAGGAATTCCTTTGCCTTTTTAATGTTTCCATCTACTAAAGATTGTTGTACTGATTTTGATCAAAGGGTTTAACAAAACTTTTAATAGTTTCAAATATGCAATGATGTGATAAAACTAAATGAAAGTATTAGGTAGACCTTGATTTGCCATTTTTCCTGACAAACGTGAATGTCTTTCTTTCTCCTTTAGGAGATGAAACAACATCATGATGCAGTGGAAATGATTCAGAGAGCCAGCATGATGTACCTGGAGAATGGAACACCTGACACAGCAGCTATAGCCCTGGATCGGGCTGGGAAGTAAGACTGCAAACTCAAAGCATTGGTTTCTTTTCTGGAAAAGAAGTTTGATTTATCTAGTTAGCCATCAAGCTAAATAATAATGTTGACTTTTTATTTCAGAGTAATAGAAAATATCAGTCCAGACAAGGCTATACAACTTTATCAGCAGACAGCAGCAGTGTTTGAAGTAAGTCACCTGAAACCAATATAGTATGTTCCCCAGGAAATGTGTTGAGAATAGCAGAGAATAAAATTTAAAATGTGAACAGCAGTCAAGTCCTATTGCAAAAGGGTGAAACTTCAGATGTGCTTATTAAATGTCTTCTTGTCTCTGGTCTTTCTGACAGCACTACTGAGTAGACTAACTGGTGTTGCTGAATTCTTTTTTACATGAGTCTTACTACTTTCATCAGCAAATGCCATTTGCTTTGTATAGTATATATGCCATAAGAGTAGATAGCAAAGCATAAATGGGGGCTAGAAATTTGGGGCCAAGCTTGGCAAGCAGGTAAACAGGCAAGCTATCTGTCTTCACCTTCTCAACTCATGACAAACAGTTTTTAAAACACAATGTTTACCTTGCATTGCCTGCATTTATTCCATTAAATGCTGCAACTTTCCTGGAATTTCATGTTCCAGTTAAGCTTACTCAAAAGAGGTTTGGGTTACCCAGCTGATAGAGCTGTGTATTAAACTGGGGGAGAACCTTAAAGGCAAGTAAAATTGGAGAGAATGTTACCTGGCAATTAAATCATTAATGTTCTCATATGATTTTGGTTTCTTATCTAGAATGAAGAACGTTTACGACAAGCAGTTGAAATGTATGGAAAAGCTTCAAGGCTTTTAGTCAGAGGTCGCAGGTGGGCACCCTAATTTTTGTATTCCTTTTTAAAAATGATATCATTTTTATGGTACTGCCAGCTGATGTAGCTTTTGCATAAATTCACAGTTCATCATTAAATTCTTGTATGATATCTAGATGACATTCATTTAGAAAGCCCCATTTTTTGAGGGGGGGGATTACAGTTTCCTAGCTTGCAAACTTTTAAATTGTCTTCTTGGGAAATAGATTCTTCCTGTAGAATGGCATCTACTATAACTGTTTTTCAAATGAAACGGATATTTCATTTAAGAATTAAAAAGTTGTGGGCATCTATTGGCTGGTAACTGCGAAGTCACTGAAGCCAAAGGAGACAAACTCATTCCTTTCGTGTCCACTTACCATTCTTTCAAAAAATACAACGAACATTGAAAATGGGCAAAGTTATCCCTATCTCAGTAATGTTTCATTTAGCTCAGTTGCTAGAACATGAGACTCTTAATCTTAAGATTGAGGGTTTGAGTCCCATGTTGGGCAAAAAGATCCCTGCGTTGCAGGAGTTTGGACTCCTCGTCCCTTCCAACTCTACAATTCTAAGATTCTACTACCTTTTCTTTAGAGCTATATATGACCATTGAATCCCATCTCCCCAGCAGCAAAACTAGTCCTGGTTTGGGGGATAAAGGTCATTCTCATTGTTACTGGCACTCAATTGGGGCTAGCACAACTAAAACATGCAGATCATAACCATTTCTTCCTGTACATCTGTAATGGTTTCAGCCACACATCCCATGTCCCAGTGCTCATGTGGCTGTATTAGACACAGTCGTCCAAATGCATTGCAGGTAGTATAAATCTGTCCTGGCTTTTCACCATTTCCTTACACTCCAGCATGTGTTTTGTAAGGAAGTGGTTTCTTCAGCTTTACGTTCAGTATGGGCTCACTGTCCATGTTTTGCTTGGGTGTTGAGCTGCCTTTTTGGAAAATGGACACTTAAGGAGTGATTTTCTCTCCTGATTCCTGCTGCTCCTTTCTTTAAATGTGCCAATCTTTCTCATTGTCTTTCAGACTAGATGAGGCTGCAGTATCTATTCAGAAGGAAAAGAGTCTTTATAAAGATATTGAAAACTATCCAACTTGTTACAAGGTATAAAGCTAGGTGGTCTATCTATTTCTGAAAAAGTGCTCTCTTTTGAATTACTCTAATTTGTAAGCTCACATCTAATTGAACAGTGTTGGATGTATTATTCCTCACTAGAAATCATACATGTACTAATATCTAGTCTTAAAACAGTTGGAAATGTTAAAAAGGGTTCATGTTTTAAGGTACTTTAAAAAAAATCAAACTTGGAAGGTGATTTAAAAATAAAAAAATTGGCCTGCTCCATATTTTATGTAGTGTTATAATTGTAAAATCTGACACAGCTTTGAAAATCCCGAATATCTGTGGATTTGGTGGAGTAAGTCCTATTTTATCCTGCATATCTTTTGTGCCATGCCTTTGGTTATTTAATTCACTTGGGTGTGACTAGAAGAGTCTGTTGTTGGGTGCTATCAGGGTTTCAGGTTCAGCTTTCATGAGACCCTGTGTATTTTCAGCTACAAGCATCTTTCGTGTACTGATGTGATCATTGTGTTCAATGCTGGCTGCTAAATGTATGAGGAGCATCTTAAAAATTACATCCTTAGTTTGGTGAAGAAGAGGCAAAGTAGCCTAATGGCCAAAGTACATAATCTGTAATGATCCAAGTCCTCTTAAATAGCAAAAGGTGTATTTATTTTATGTCTTTGTATAATTGAAACAGTTGTGGAGAGTTATTTAATGCTAAACCTCTAAATTTTGGCTAAAAAAAATGGCAGGCCAAAGATCTGTTGCCAAAGATCTGGTCATTTTTCAGAAAGAAAAAAATCACCCTTGATTCTTCGAAGTACCTCTGTTTTTCTTTTTTTGAGATGCTGACATTTATATTTTTTCCTATTGAATCTGTTAAACTGAGAAATTAATAATGCTTTGTTATTAGAGAGTGAATCAGTCAATTTTTTTTCCTTTTAGAAAACTATTGCTCAGGTCCTAGTTCATCTTCACAGAAATGACTATGTTGCTGCAGAAAAATGTGTCAGGGAAAGTTGTAGGTAAGTCATCTGTTTGCCTGATTTGTTTTTAATTTTTAAAAGCATAGTTGTGTTCTTCATTATCTTATGTAGAAATGGAGCCACTCTATTTCTGTTACTGGCATAAGTGCTGAATGCAGGGTTCATTGGCACGCCATCTTTTTGAGAAATGCTCCTTACTTATAAAAGAGTGACAATCAATTTGTTCCTTGTTTTAATATCAAATTGTTACATCTATAAAACTCATTTGTTGGTTTAGAAAGTAAGCTGCTTATTCATTCATTCATTTGATACTCTCTTAGGCATTTGGGTCCCAAACAATTTAAGGCTTTATATGATAGTACTAACACATTGCCTGGTAGCCAGAGCAGAGCTTTCAGAACCAGGCGATGCATGATTCCATTGGGTTTGCCCCACTTACTAAATTAGCAGCTTCATTCTGCATTAGCTGGACCACTTCAAGAATTATTATTTATTTATTTATTTATTTATTTATTTATTTATTTATACCCTGCCCATCTGGCTGGGTTCCCCCAGCCACTCTGGGCCAGCTTACAACAGAAAAATGAAATAAAATAATTAAACATTAAAAGCCTCCCTAAACAGGGCTGCCTTCAGATGTCTTCTAAAAATCTGGTAGCTGTTTTTCTCTTTGACATCTGATGGGAGGGTGTTCCACAGGGCAGGCGCCACCACCGAGAAGGCCCTCTGTCTGGGGGGGGTAATAGAATCTATTACGTTAGTCTAAGTGGGGCCAAGCCATTCTGTTACAGGAACAGCCACAGCTGGCAAACTTGCCTACACGAGGCCTAAGCACTCCTAGCCACAGGAACCACTTGAGATCAACTCCTTCCATTACAGGTGGAACACCTAGTTCTTAGATAATGGGAACCTGTCCACCTACAGCATTTCCTTCTTACTAGAATTGAGCCTCAGTTTATTAGCCCCCATTCACGCCTTCTCTGCGTCAATGTACCTCCATAGCCTCTCCGGAATCAGATGGGAATGGAGAGATAAACCTGTGTGCACCATACAGATGACACTATGCTCTAATTCCCAAGATCCCAGTGGTTTAATCATAATTAAAACTTGCAAAGATTGATCAAGGGGGGGGGGAGTAAAAATTTGACAGAACAGATAAAAGCAGTGTTAAAACCAGTCAGTGCATGCTGGTATATCTGGGTCTACAAATGGTACAGTTGGCACTAATCAAATCTCCTTAGGGAGAACATCTCAAAGATAGGGTGCCACCACCTAAAAGGCTGTCTTCCTGGTCACTTCCCATCTAACTTCAGATGGTGAGGGAAACCAGGGTAGGGCTTCTGATTAAGAACGCAGAATCTAGGCAGAGTCATATTGTAGGAAGTGGTCGTTTAGGTACTTCTCAGGTCCTGATTCTCGCATCTTGTTTTCTTGTTTGTACCTTATATGGAAATTTAGTTTCTTTACTTTGGAGTTCTTTGGAGTAATTTAAATAATACTGCAATTGCTTCAGCATACCAGGCTTCAGTGAAAGTGAAGACTGTGCCGCATTGGAGCAGCTCCTAGAGGGGTACGATCAGCAAGACCAGGACCAAGTATCAGATGTGTGCAATTCACCACTCTTTAAATACATGGACAATGATGTAAGTTGGTGTCTCGGTTTATTTTCTTAAGCAGAATATATTAACTGGTTATTTTGATCCACGGAGTGTTTTGTGCTGACAAATACTAAGTTGCAATGCTATGCATGAATGTGGCATTTCCTGTGATACATGAGTATTCAAGTCACTGCCAAAGCTAAAGTCCAAATGGGCTGTGGGTAGTATCTTGTCATACAACTTATTTTCCAGAGAGCCTTTTCCTTCTAGAAAGATTGGCTGTAACATAGGTTTGTAAATCCTGATTTCAGATTGCAGAGATGGGCCTTCCTTTACCTTGCTTGTGTTTTTAATGACTTGTGTCTTATGATTATATTATTGCAATTGTTAACGGCTTTGTAGATTAAAAAAATAGAGATAAAATAGTGAGAAATAATCACCATGACCTGGGACACAGATGAATGTGTCCACTGGTTTGTATTCTGTTACTTTCCCTTAGAGTGGGGTGCTGGCATTTTCTAATTAACCATTCTGTTACTTTATGTAAATACTCACATTGACTGCAGCAGAGTAAGTTAAACAGGGTGTGTGCTCAACATCTTGTTCTTGCTCTCTGCCAGTATGCCAAGCTTGGCCTCTCATTGGCTGTCCCAGGAGGAGGTGTGAAGAAGAAATCCCCAGTTACTCCACAGGACAAAGTGGGTGAACCAGGTGAAGCAGCTTCCCGTGGAAATGAGGAAGATGACGATTATGCAAGTGGACTGCTGTAACTCCACTACAACTCTACTCTTAAATATCAACATAGCTGTTTCTGGCAATGAGCAATTCTGGAAGCTGCCGAATTGCCATCACTTCATTGTAATCAGTAAATTGGAAATATAACAATTTGTCTGCTTCTGAGAAACTTGTACAGAAAGCATGGTTGTACATCTCGAAGTCTTCTTGAGTTACAGTCCTACATCTTTGCAGTGCATCTGCTTTAATAAAGAATTTTGAGTATTACAGTCTTCCCTTCAAAAGGGGAAGTGGGTTTGGATGATGGCATTTACCTTCAGATAATTCTCTCTAGATGTCTAGTTTCAGGGCCTATTGCTTCATGCTCTGATATTCCTGGGCAAGGTTGGAGTTCAGGCCAAGGAGTGTTAAGCATTTTTTTGAACAACACTCACTAAACAGTGTGGAACACCTTAAACTATGTTGGCTATCCCTTTTCCCATATGACCCTAATATTTTCTGAAACATAATGTATGCATAATATATATAGAAGGTTTATGGGCCAGTGTCGAGAAGGCATAATCAGTTCTTTAGAAGCGGAAATAGTGAAAACTAGTTTTCTGAGTAACACAACACCTCTATAGATAAATTGGAAACAAACCTTGTTTTCTTTTGGATATCACATACTTTAGCTATGGAATCTTCAGCATTTCTGGGCAAAATAGGACCCCACACTCATTGGTATGCAAATGATATGCTTTCCATATTCAGAGAATATCTAGAAATAGAAATAGAATAGAAATACTTTATTGTTACTGTACCACTTGTTTACAGTGAGATTGTATGAGCCCCCCCCCCCACAATCTCTCAGTCCTTGTTATACTCGTGTGTGCTGTTGTACGACCACCAACCCCGAACGTCAGCTGCAATGTTGCTATCTTCCATTCAGCAGCCTCACGGCCCATGGGTAGAAACTGTTCTTTAACCTGTTTGGTGTGGTTCATAACATTATGAACTTGCAGATTTTCCAGGGAGAACTTGCCACAGGAGAAGGATCTTGAAATGTGTTCAATAACATTCCTAGTAGCTTTCAGTTGTGTTGATTCAACATCATGAACACAATTCCCTGTTAATTGCATCCCTTGCCATAGGGTAATGTTTACTTTCATGGGTAATTCAAATACTGCTGTTTTTGTCAAGTGTAGACTTGCACTATTACATATTGTGTGAGGAAAGGAACATGGCTGTAAAACACTGCTGTTTTCTGAGGTGTAAGGAGGGGGGGAAGAGACAGTAAATTCTTAAATCACACATTCAGACGTTTATGGAGAGATGTTTGTAACCCAGTGAGTATAACAGTTTTGAACTAGGCCCACTTCCTATTTTCATGGTGCATGGAAATCTTCAGGGATATAAAATGAATTTGTGTGCAATGAAACATTATTTTTACAAAGGATTGCAATGACACTTTCAGAATTGAAATTTGTGAAGTTGAGTGTAACTTAAAATGCGTAATGTCTATATTTTTTGACCTACTGACCTTTATTTTAGCTGGCAAAAATGTAATGGAAACCCTAGTATCTTTATTAAATGTTAAACAGTAATCAGCACTTTCTGATAATACATGTTTTAGTGTTTGTTTCCCAAAGCACTGTACACACTTCCTTTGATTAAGAAGGAAAATGCAGCAAGAAGGAAGGTTTTGGGGAATAATGCCAACTTTTCAAGAGCCAAAGCATGTGTTAGTTTGCATGAAGATGCTAAAATGTAGTCCAATACTATGAAAGTAAATAACTATAAATTATTGAAAACTGCTCATTTGTACACCCAGATGTTGTGTAAACTGTGTTTTATGCAATGTGAAACCTGTACTTTAATTGTAATTCTGCCTGGCCTTTCCGTGGGATGCAGTAGAGTATGAAAAATGTACATTCTCTACAAGATCCAGCCTCCTCTGTAATTCAGCTGTAAAAAAACCTTAAAAACAATAAGTTTCTGTGTGTGCTTTTATGATGAATGTGATCAGTTTGATCCATTGGGGTGCCGAAATGTTAATGGAACTTAAAGCATCAAACCTCAGTGGTTGAGGTGAAAAACTAGTGTTCCTCAATGAACAGAAGTTACTTAGGCTGTTTACAATACAGTACAGTATCTGTTATCCTGTCACTAGAATTTCTCAAATGCGTTTACGGTGTAATCTTTAAATCTTCCAAGTGAGAAGTAATTTGAATATTGGCAGTCACTAGCTAGATCAGGCATTTCTCAACTGTTTCTCTTTTAAGGGGTCTTGTAAATAATGAGAAGTTTGTTGTTTCTGTATCTGGAAGGTCACATACAAACTATAAACTGAATGGCCTAGAATGAACACTTTGTAATAGGCTACACAAAATTGTACTGGTTCTTGGGTATGACCAATTGACTTTAAGAATGCTTTGGTGTGTGTTTGTTTGTTCTAATAACTGAGTTGACCCGTGGTGCTTTTAGAAGAAAACGTTTGGGGCTTCTGTTTGGCAGTCTGGATTTAGATTTGCAGTGTAGTATAATTATTGCCACAAGATGGTGCTGTGGTTTAGACAAAAGTGTTGTTTTTACTCTCCCCTTCTCTGTGAATGCAATGAACATGAAAAACTATCTTAAATCAAGATTTATACCTTGTCTTTGGATCAAAAGATCCTCAATATCTGCTTCTAACAGATTGCAGTAATGAAGAACTACCCCTCCATCTGCAACTTATCCTATATATGTTCATAGGTTACATGATGGCATGTATATAAACACATGTTGCCATGGAGATCTCCCACTGGGATGTTGCATTGCACTTCAATTAGCAGAAGATCAGTCTCCATTCAAACTCCAAAGAAATGTGTGTATTATACAGCACCAACATCACATCAGAGAATAAAATAGCTATGTGGCTTGAATTGCCAAAATGGTTACAATCAAGTGTGTTTCCTTAATTTCAAAGTGACCTGAAACTGAGTCAATATTGAGATTCTTGAAGTAGCTAGGTATGAGTCCCTAGATACAAGTCATAGTCCAATTTCATAGAATCACAGAATCATCTAAGTGCGACCCTCTGCAGTGCAGGAATCTCCACTAAAGCATCCGTGACAGATTCAACCTCTGCTCAAAAACCTCCAAGGAAGGAGAGTCCACTACCTTCCAAGGTTCTACTGTCAAACAATTCTTATCATCATAAAGTTCTTCCTGAATTAGTCGGAATCTCCTTGTATTTTGAAGCCATTGGTTTAGATCATACCCTCTGGAGCAGGAGAAAACAAGAACATTTGCAACTTGGGGGCTCTTGAAAGTGGAAGTACATGAATTGCCTGTCAACGTCTTCAAAGGAAAGCTCAGCATTGACGGTGACCATCAGATGTGACATGAATAAGATATTCAACACCTTGGCCAATGACCTGCACCTCACAGATTTAGGTACGTAGCATGAAGAAATATTGGGCACACTGCACTACATGTTTTTTGAGAGACAAGGTTGACTTCTTTGCTCAGAGGGATGACAATTATGGGTGGCCAAAGGTAGGCACACTTTAAAATCGCCTCGAACCCCACACAGGGTGAAACATGGAACAAAAACAGTTATCCATAAGGATACTTTTAGTTTTTACTTTTGCTTGTGCAAACAGCTTAGGGGGAGCTTCAAACTGGGAAAACGTTGCAGGGGATCCTGGTCTTTCCTTATGGTGCCTGTTTAACCTTTCATTTCATGAAAGATCCCAATCACAGATCTTCCACATCACATGTATTTTGGCCATAAATGAAGTATGAGTGCTTAAAACGTACATTGACCCTTAGGAGTACTGTATGAGAAAATTCTTCAGCTTAAAACACCTACAGAGCTTCACAGCTCATGGATATGCCAAGTGCCTTAACAGTTTACTGACTCCAGTCCCCCCCCCCCGGTCCTCTCCAAGTAACTGTGCTTCCAAATGGAACAGCTCCGAAGAAAGAATTATGGTGACTTGCACACTGTGCTGGAGCGCACGACACATTTTATTAGAGGTCACGCGAGAGCGGTTAACCTCCACATGCCCTTTGATTGTGAATTCCTCAAGCCTGTGTGCAAGAGCAGAACAGCATATTTATAAACCTTTGATAGTAAATATATTAAACCTCCCTGTTAGAGGGGTTTCTCTGTGAAACTTTGGGAATGGCCCCCTAGTCCAAATATCCTACTATAATGTAAGTTCAAGTATGATTAATTGAAATAATTGCATATTCTACCCCTGCCTCCCCTCTTTCCTCCCTCTGCTTTCTCTGTTGCATCTGTTTTGAAATTGCAAATTGGGTAGGAGCCCACCAAACCCGTTCCTTGCAGAGCCCTCTCGGTGTGTTTGATGTCAAGCCTTTACCACGAGAACACTTACCTTCCTTCATTGAAAGAATCCCATTCTGCTGATTTGAGGTTTCTAAGTGGGACATAGAGAATACATGCCATCCTATATTGGTATTACAAAGAGACTTGCACCATCACATAAAAAAATAGTGGCTTGTGTGTGTTTGGGCATAAGCAGATGGTGTTATAGCAAGATATGTTCCTACCCTAAGGGCTAGGGGTGTGTATTTGAATGAGCCATATATAAGCCACAATCCTATTTTGTTTCAGTGTACATTTTGAAGTCTGTTCTACCCTGCTACTGCTTCTGATTTGTTTTGTTTTATCCTTACTGTATTTTTTTATCATAGTCAGCTGCCTTCAGTATAGGCCAGTATAGGAAGGAGATGTATGAAATCAGAGACTAAACAAAAATAGATATGAAGAATTGTGTTGCTCTGCTGGGGAGCAGAAGAGAAGCAGTAGTAAAATGAACAATGTGTTTGTAGAGGACAGAGTGTAAGATGACTAATTGCATCTCCAAGCAATTTGTGATTGGGGATTGATGACTTCAGAATATGAAACTTGGAAACCTAAACTCTAATATGTAGCAAGACTGTGGCCTGGTTTGTATTTCATGGTAAGCCCAAACTATGGCTTACCTAGAGAGGAATTCATGGCCATTTTGCCCCTCCCTTGTCCTTTTTGTTGCCTCACTGCCCTGAGCTAAGCCAATCTTAGTGTGTCATCCTAACACAGGTTCATGCTTAAGCTCTCTCCATTCCTCACTAACCTTGACTTGGCTTGGCACTGCAGTAAAAAGGGCTTGTTAGGAGTCAAGCGGCTGTGAGAAATGTTGGCTTGTCAAGGACTAAAACATGGAAGTTTGATGCCTGCAGCTATTAAAAGTTCTGTAATTTCAAACGGACAAGAAGGCCAAATTCAATGCTTTCCAGTCGTGCAATTTGTGAGGGATCATTGGCTCATGAATTATGGATAGCAGAGTCATGACCGCTTGTTAACTCTGCTCCTAGTAGTACTAGGTTGGCTCTTTGTAGGCTATTGTGGATGCAAGACAGAAAGATTAAATCTTTGGCAAGGGCTTATGTGGAACTTGGTTCACTGTTGCAGATAAAACCTATGCAAGAAGACTTTTGTATCCTGAAGAAACCGGTTTGAACGATTCTTCCTCCCTTATTGGTACCTTGGCAAGGTTTTTTGGTTTTATTTACTGTGTGGGCTCCAGGGATTTACTGTGTGGGCAGCAGATTGGTGGAAGATTCACTTGTGGGCCAGCTGTAGGCTGAGTGCCTGCAGGCAGCAATGCAGCTGCAGGACTAATTAATTATGCTGCCTCAGTAGATTGACCAGTAGATTACCAGGTGGGAGGGATTGACATAATAGGTCAGCCAGCAAGAGGCCAGCAGGGGGCTGGAGCATATGCATCTCTCAGATGGGGCCTGACCTCTGAGCTTCAGTGTGGGGCCTGACTCTACTGGCTAGCTGGAGTCTCTCGGTTGATTCCTGGTGCTCCCAATAACTGAACGGTGAGGTACATTATCTTGTTCTTATTATCTTCCTCGTGCTGTGTGATTTTGCTTAAATACTGTACTGTTTTCACAGCTTTTTATACTGTTTAATAGAAGCACTAAACTTCCATTTGTGTTGTGATTGCCATTGAATCCAAAAAAGCCCTTTTATTTGGTGAAACAACTGTCTTCCACGCTGGTTGTCAAGTTTTAATGTTTTAATGTATTTTGGTCAAGTGTTTTTTATTGTTGAGATGTGTTTTTCCTAACACTCTTTTTATTGTGTTGTACACTACTTTGGCTGCTGTCCTCATGCTACAGAGAACAGTTGTTTAACTTTAAAATTAAATAACTTTAAAATATAAAAATAAAATTCACAGGGGTTTCCTGCAATAGCATAGCTACTACCTTTGGGAGTAGATTAATTGTTAGCAAACATTTGGGTTTTTATAACTCTTTTGTTGCCTTTCTGGCTTGGCCTTCAATACTGGAAAAGTGTGACCATGCTCCAGAAGAATGTATTTATATCCCTTTACCAAATAGTTATATTGGATATTCATGGCCTGTAACCTCTAGGCACCCTTCTGACCTAAAGTCAACAATTTCTTGTCTTCTTTGCTGAAAGGCTCACAATAAAGGAAACTGGAAGTTTTGGTCAAGCAAAAAAGTCTGGGCTAATCAAAATTTGTTTTAGTTTGGGATTTGCACCAAGTAAACAAGATTAGTTAGTGCCTGATTTATGCACAAGCTAGGTAAGCTTGTCCCCCCCCCATCCCCCGTGGTAGAATTTGTAGACGCTCTCTGTGCCTCCAGGGGGAGGGAGTTCCATTGTATACTCCTCCCTTCCCTTCCCTGTGCCCTGTGCATGATAAGTAGAAACTTATGATTCTGAGTTCGTGGCAAACCAGGATTGCAGACTGTTATTTGAGCCTGGTTTGTGGACAAACTTTGGTTTGCACAAACTATAGTTTGTGGTTTTGGCTAGAAGGGTTTGCAGACAGTGGTTTGCTGCTAAACCAGCATCGGGACTTGCTAATGGTATCTAAACCATGGATTACCAGTTTGCCTGAATAGACACACTTCATGGGATACACATTTACTACAAACTAGAAGATGTGAACCTGTGTTTGATTTTTGTGTCGCCTATTTATTGACTGGGCAGAGGGAAGCCTACCATTGGTCTATACTTTTATGATAGTCTGAGGCCTGTTCCTAAAAACTAGAAAGAGAGGGCTGTTGATAGAATGCTACCTAGATCAAGAACAGTAGGAAAGTGGACACTTCCTTAGGGAGTTACAGGCATTATGGCACCCCCCCCTTTGTGGTTTGTATTGTGATTCTTATATGAGACACATTGTGAATCTCTCCCCCAACTAAATACAGACAGTACATTTATCTTGAACTATTCAACTAACTGTAACATCTCCTGCAAAGAAGGATTGCTTTCTTTAAGCCAAGAGCTGAATTTACTGCCAGGCAATCTGGACAAACTTGCATTCACTCACCTCCAATTCTGTAAGTACTCTAATCTCTGTTCAGGTTCACATGTAATGTACACACACAGAATCGGAGACAGATGCATTTTGAGCCAGAACAATACACCAAGTTTCATGTTGGATTCTCAGACTCATCAAATTGTATAGAGAAGTTTGTAAACGCTGCCAAAACTTTAGTAAGATATTGGCAAAAAAAGCAACCAGGAGTAGATTACTAGATCCATTAGAACAAAGGTCTAGGAGTCAAAGCTCATGGGTTTAGCCTTTTGCTGGCTTTTGTTCTTTCATAAATATTTTTTAACTGCTTGGAATCGCTATTCATCCTTGGGTCAGGAGGAGCACCACAGTGGGTGTCTAACCATTTCCAATTTTTCTGTTTTGTTGCTATGCAATATACCTTAACTCATCAAGGTGCTGACTACTTATTGTCTATGGGCCTTCTAAATTTTGGCTGCTCAGGGATAGTAGATTCTTCTTCCTCCCCCCATGTACACATTCTTCTTTCTTGAAAAGAAGACATAGTAGCTTTCTTTCCTGTGCTGCTGTGCAGAGTGAAAAGATGTTGATTTTCATAGCAAGCAAATTTTAATTTTACCATTCAACAATCCTGGCAGTTGATATTTTCTTCAAGAGGCTATGTTAAGAACCAGTGGGAAAGGGCAGAACGGTATTGCAGAGTAAGAACCCAACCCTGTGAAGCTTTACTTGAAAGTAGGGCCCACTGATTTCAAAGTAGCAGCCAATCCTATGCAAAATTAGTCTAAGTTAACCAATTTATTGTGGCATCAGCGTCCAGGGAATAGGGTTGGCTTCATTTATAGTACAAGTGAGCTCTTGTCCACAAAAGGTTAAGCTATAAACAAGTCTGATAGTTGTTAAGGCCCCACAATACTCTCTTGTAGACAGTAGTCTGGATGCTGTGATGCACAGTTAGTCACACTTCATTCTGTAAGGAATTAGGGGGCTTGTGGGTATGATTGCTGATAAGATTATTGAAGTCAGATATGATGGAGACCCATAGCAGTGTACATTTAGGCATAAAAGCCTAAAACTATTTAAGAACATTAAGAAATCATTGATCAGATTGGGCCATAGTTACAAGCCTTGTTGCCATGATGTGAGATTTTAACAATGGGAGAAGGCAAAGAGGTACCTGTGGCTCTCCAGATGTGGCTGGTCTACAAGTCCTCTCATTCCTGATGTCTGGTCATGCTGCTTGAGAGTTCAGTCAGCTGAGAGTTACCATCTGAGATATTTGGAGGGCCACAGAGTCACCATCCTTGCCTTAGAAGGATTGACTATTCCCTTAAATCAGGCATAGGCACACTCCGGCCCTCCAGATGTTTGGGACTACAATTCCCATCATGCCTTACCACTGGTCCTATTAGCTAGGGTTGATGGGAATTGTAGTCCCAAACATCTGGAGGGCTGGAGTTTGCCTATGCCTGCCTTAAAGGAAGTCCTCAATATAATTTAATCACAGTAGTATTTTTAAAAATTTCTGGTTTTACATATCTGATGCTTTGTAATATAAAACTAGGGAAGTGACAATGTAACCTCAGATTGGCTGTTAAGCAGGGTCCTCCGTGGGGGCAGGAGTTGGGGCAGACATGCTGCTACATGAATCAGGCTCTCCTGTCAATCCATCTTCCCTGGCATGGATTTATGGAACGGCAGCAGAAGATGAGTGAACTGCCATAGGGTTGTTCCCACAATGCTCTGTTGAGTCACTGTAGGAATGTGAGAATGGCAGGTGGCTTGACTTAGATCATGGTGTTCCTGTTTACCACTGGTAGACTTGCCGGGGGGGGGTTGAAGAGTATGCCAATGGGGGTTACTTGACCTGCCCCTCACTAGTCTGAAGCTGGTCCTGTTTCAGACAGACATCTACTCCTTGAATCTGGTGTTGCCTTTGGACCAGGCACTGGTTACATTTTGCAACCATATCTATGGTTATCTCACACAGATCTACGCTTGCAACTCCTATATATGATCTGGGGGCTATGGTTTCTTTCCTCGAGTGATGGTGGCAGTGACACCACCCTATCACAGATACAGTGGAACCTCGGTTTATGAACACCTCGGTTTACGAATTTTCGG
This sequence comes from Zootoca vivipara, assembly GCF_963506605.1. Lineage (NCBI taxonomy): Eukaryota > Metazoa > Chordata > Lepidosauria > Squamata > Lacertidae > Zootoca > Zootoca vivipara. The sequence continues at coordinate 48,786,698 of NC_083283.1, forward strand.
TTTACGAACGCCACAGACCCATCTGGAACGGATTAATTCACTTTCGATTACTTTCAATGGGAAAGTTCACTTCAGTTTATGAACGCTTCAGTTTATGAACAGACTTCCGGAACCAATTGTGTTCGTAAACCGAGGTACCACTGTATTTCCCTTTTCTTAAAGGAGACGTGGTCCTGAAGACAGTGCAAGTCAAACGTGAGCTATGAACGTTGCCTTGAAAATATATAATGAAATAATTATGCATACCACACTCACTGATGAGTAAATTCAATTCATATGCCTAGCACCTGCAGTCTGTCTGGCTTGGCTGCTTTACAATTGTGCCTCTAGCCAATTTATGCTTTTCTGTCCACTCCTTTTTATAGAGCAATGGAGATGGCAAATGTAGATGCTCAGGGTCATCTGCTGTTTTGGCTGATATATGCCTGCATACTGAAGCTCTGTTCTCAGAGCAGACATCATACTGTTGTGAGAGAACAAGTCCTGGCTGAAGTTTTTAAATAGTTCTGTAATCTCCAGAGGGCCCATTAATGCTGTCTGATATATTGATTTGGTTACAGTTATTAATAAGAGGCAAGTAGGACCTGCAACAAAAAAGTTTGCACTGTTCCAGCCAGCCATGGTGAGCTACACCATTCAGTTTCCCTCTCCTGACAGTCAGCCTGTGGCCACTGAGTGTGGTCATTGGGCTGATTTTTTGGGATCACTCATTCATTAGGGTGTTGTGTTGCTTTCTTTTGTGTTTATGCAAGCGTTGGGGTCCCAGAGTCTGGTGGTGCCTCCCTCTTTTGCATGGCTATTGCTATTTTGGCTACATAAGCAAAGGCTGAACATTAGAAAAGAAAGGGATGGCGAGAATCTCCCTTAATGAACATGATTTTTTTCTCATTTTCTTGTCCCCAACCTTTCAAGCACAAGTAGCTACTTTTTTCTTAGGGAAAAATCAACAGCCCCTGCTTCACTCGGATCCACATCCACATACAGTGGTTAAGAACTTAATTCATTCCGGAGGTCCGTTCTTAAGCTGAAACTGTTCTTAACCTGAAGCACTACTTTAGCTAATGGGGCCTCCTGCTGCCGCTGCGCCGCTGGAACACAATTTCTGTTCTCATCCTGAAGCAACGTTCTTAACCTGAGGTACTATTTCTGGGTTAGCGGAGTCTGTAACCTGAAGCGTTTGTAACCCGAGGTACCACTGTATGCCAACAGCCATGTTAACATTTCATCAGAGCAGTTAAGATTTCTTGCAGTAAATGACAACAGTTGAGTAGTTTCCCATGATTTCAAATGTTAACAGAAGAAGGAAATGCATCCACAACATTATAAATTGTCAGGAAGCAGGAGGAATTTGGGGTTCTGTTCTCACTTGAAGGAGTAAAGCTGGATTTTAACTGTAATGGACAAAATGTTAACAGCTTTCAGTCTTTCATTGGCGTCTGGAGGCTCACCAGATCCTTTGAGTGGTTTATAGCAGTGTCTAAATTAATTGAGCTGAGAGCAGAAAGCCCATTCTGGTCAGGACACAGGAAAACAGCACCCCAGGTGTTTCACTTCAATAGCTTTTCTATTTTAGCAGCAGCAAGCATTCCTAACATCAGTTTGACACAGCCGACTTCTTAAAAATGCACTTTTTCACTTGCCCTTGTTCTAAACTCCCAACAAGTGAAGTACAATTGTTATTTATAACTAAGGTCACATTTGCACCAGACATTTAAAGCATTATTATACCATTTGTACAATCATAGCTACGCTGTTGTCTGTTACGGATGCTGGGAGTTGTTAGGAGATCCCTATCCCCCTCCCAGACCTACAATTCCAAAGTATACTGGGAAAAGGGATTGACTGTTAAGTCACACTCAGGGAATTGTACCCACCAGCTGGAGCCCAGTTGGTTAGAGCATGGTGCTGATAATGCCAAGGTTGCAGGTTTGATCCTCATGGGACAGCTGCATATTCCTGCATTCCAGGGGGTTGGACTAGATGATCCTCAGGGTCCCTTCCAACTCTACAATTCCATGATATTACTGAGTTATTTAAATGGTGAATAAAAAGGTCTTCATCTGGCACCAAAAAGACCACAAAGATGGAGCCAGGCAAAGTTCTATGGGAAGTTTCCAGATGACCTCTCAGAAGCATTCCTTCATTATCTAATTCTGCAAGTGAGGTGGTAGATAACTTTCCCCTCTCCCTTTAGTTATACACTAACACTGCACAGTGCAGAAAGCAGCACTCATACCTCAGGGAGCCAGAAATTCAACAATCATTTGGCTGACTGGGGTGGGGCATTGACATAGCTCTTTTTCTGCCAACATCCCTCACATTTTAGTTTCTGATAAAAGGAAATCAAAAGCCCAACATTCCAGAAATATGTACTTTATGAAAAGAAAGCTGGGCTGCTCCTCTCTGAGGAATGTGCTGAATAGTACTCCCATAGTCTACAGTTCTCACAACCATCACCAGTGGGCATACTGGCCATATTAACATACAATGCATGTGGTATTCAATTCACTTCTAAGACTCCCTTAACCTGTGAATGTCTGACTTTTGCTGCATCGATTGCCTGCTGCCTTGAATATCTTACAGTGATCACTTTTACCAAAAAGAGTATATTCTTAATAGTCTCGAAGCAAATGAAGCAGGTCTTGATTGTGTCCCACAATTGTGCACAGCAATGTCATCATTCTTTTCAGTCCATTAGGCCAACAGATAACTCCCTAGGTTTGGTTTAAGCGAGGTATGTCCAATTTTTTCTGCTGATAGGTTTGGCTTTCACTTCCTGAAATTTCCACAGATGCAGCACAGTAAACTGCTACAAGGGCATCTTTTTGGAACATATGCCCCACTCCAGCAAGTATAATTTAGGCTTCCACGTGTATTGTGGGATAAATTAAACAAAACAATGGAAGGTCTGCATTTGTTGATAACCAAGCAACAGTGACTGCAGGTGCTTCCACGCGAGCTACTTACGTCACCGACAGCATATCCCAACCATTTCTATGCTGCAACCAGTCACCTTGGAGTAAGCCCCATTGAACTCAGTGAAACTTACTTCTGAGTAGCCATGGTTTTGATTGATCTGCTAGCCACTTTTGAATTGTCATTCTTTGTTCGCTGATTTTTTTTAAAAAATGCAGAATAGGTGAATAGGCATGCTGCTTTCATATACTATGTATGAGAGCACCAAACCTATTCAAAGCTGCCTGGAGAGCAGCAAGCTGCTGCCCTGCCACTGCCAATTTGTAAAGCAGCAGTGGGGCAATAGCTTCCTCTTCCACCTTGCCCACCTCCTACTACTTCCTTGGCCACCCATTCCCTCACTTGATCCCTGCCTCCGCTTGCCTATATGTTCTATAGTTGCAAAAGTGCTGGGAGCTTGGAAAATCTTTGGCGAGAGCAAGGACAAGGTGAATGAAGGTGGAGAGTCAGGGACTCCCTGGTTGAAAAGGAAGAAGCAACAAATTACGTGTTATGCCATACTTCCCTTACCACAAAAACTAAACCACTAGGACAGGGGTCAGCAACCTTTTTCAGCCGTGGGCTGGACCATGTGGTGGGCTGGACTATATTTTGAAATAAAATAATGAACAAATTCCTATGCCCCACAAATAACCCAGAGGTGCATCCTATATAATAATATGCAAGTTGTCCCTGCGTCCAAGCTGTCCCGTGTGTCCCTGGGTCACTGCGCATGTCCCCCAGAGACACAGGGATTGGACGGAGGGACAACGGCCAACCGCCGCTCTGCCAACCGCCACTCCGAAGCCCAGTCTCATGCTGGAGGTGCGCGGTGAGGCGGCGGGGGAAAGAAGCGCTCCCCCCGGCAGCCTTGCCGCGCACCGCCGGCATGGGACTGCGCTTCCTCGGCGAACACAAGCAGGCAGACAGCCCGCCTGCTTGCCTTCCCCGAGGAAGCCGAAGCGGCAGCGGGCGCAGAGGGAAGCGGGCTTTTTCCTCCCCTTTTTCCCGCCGCCACTAAGCCAGTCCCCGAGCCGAAGTGCGGCGCGGCGGGGGCTTTTCGCCATTTGCCTTCCCGGAGCGAAGGGGGAGGCAAACGGCGAAAAGCACCCGCTGTGCCGCACTTCGGCTCGGGGACTGGCTTGGCGTGCGCGGCGGGGGGGGTAGAAGTGCTCCTCCCCCCCTGCCGCACCACGCAGCGCTGACATGGGACGGGGCTTCGGAAACCTTCTCCGAAGCCCCGTCTCATGCGGGAGGTGCGGCGAGGCGGCGGGGGGGGGGAGGAGAAGCGCTCCTCCCCCCCGCCGCCTCACCACGCAGCGCCGACATGGGACGGGACTTCGGAGACCTTCTCCAAAGCCCCGTCTCATGCGGGAGGTGCGCGACGAGGCGGGGGGGGGAGAAGCGCTCCTCCCCCGCGCCGCCTCGGCACGCAGCGCCGACATGGGACGGGGCTTCGGAGACCTTCTCCGAAGCCCCGTCTCATGCGGGAGGTGCACGGCGAGGCGGTGGGGGGGAAAAGCGCTCCTCCCCCCCGCCGCCTCAGCACGCAGCGCCAGCATGAGACGGGGCTTCGGAGACCTCCGAAGCTCCGTCCCATGCCGGCGCTGCACAGAGCAGCGTTCTAGCGCCCGTTTTTAAACGGGCTGAATTCCACTAGTTTTAAATAAAAACACACATTCTACTCATGTAAAAACACAGATTGCCGGACTGTCTGTGCGCAGGATTGAGAAGGCGATTGGGCCGCATTCGGCCCACGGGCCTTAGGTTGCACTAGGAGGTTTGTTTGTTTTTTACTACAGTTAAGCAATATATAAATTTAATGAAATAGATAAAAAGTACAATCTTTTGAGGAAGCACATTTGTTGCACAAGACCTCTAAATCAACTTTAGTTGCATGTCCTAAATCTGCTGAATATCTTATTGAATTCCACCCAAAACTACCGTATCAGCCATCTATAAGTACCCTTAGTGCATTGGGTATAAGTTCATATCCCTTTTCTGAGCTTTTGAGGAGGGAAGGACCTCACTTAACACACCTATTTTGGGTCTCAAGCTCAGCATAATGACAGGAGACACTGTCTGGACATAGTGGTGGGATCATGGGAAAAACAAATTTTGGTGCTCATAAATTTTGGTTGCTCCGCTGATCACATCAGTGATTGAAAAATGGCAACAGAGAAGTATTATTGTTAAAAGAAACTTTAATCAAGAAAAAGGCCTTTTCATATCATAATTACATTATACAAAGGGTTTTAGTATTTTAACATCTTTTTTTGCTAGTCACATTGCCACTGTTTTTTCACACTGCATCTCAGCCAACAAAATCAAACACTAAACCATAGCTTGACATAGTGCATTCATAGCTTTTTACATGTATTTACAGTTTTAGCTGCAAGGAAAGATGTTGAAAGTGGGATGGATCAATAACCAGAATTGAGACACCATGGCATTCCCGCTTTCTTAAAAATCTATTCTGTGCAACATTCTCTTTTCCACTTAGCCTTATTTGGTGTGCCTACACAGCTCAAGTACAGACACCTCCTCACTTGCATGTGTGCCATTTGCGTGCACCTTTTTCATCACCAAAGGGGGCGGAACAGGGGAATCCCCACTTGTGCTCACCCTGTGCATGTGGGAATTCCCCTGTACATGATTTTTGTTTAAACGAGAGGCTGGGGCCTAGAGGTACATTAGATTGATAGCTATACTTCCACCCCAAGGTTCATAGTATCAGATAGAAAGCACACTTCATCACTGTTGCTGACTGATTTGCAATGACCCCCCCCCCAAAGACATTCATGGTGTTTAACCTTACCATGGAAATGAGCTTAAGCCATTCTTGGGGCCATCTTTCTAGAACTTCTTGCTCTAACAGAAAAACACTGCCATTATTGGATAGTGCTTATCTTCAAGAAATAGTCACCAGGGCTCAGGCATACTTGGGTGCTATGCCATTTGCCTGGTCATTAGAGTTTTAATCCTAATGTGATGGGAAAGACTGCAGTTAAGTTACTCAGTGGCAAGAGAAAAGCATTCTGCACAAAACTGGAGGTACTTTATTATTTCACATGTTCCAGGACATGGTCCTGGTACAAACCAAGGTCGATCCCTAGGTGTAATGTATCACAACGTTGTTCTAAAAAAATGAGAAGATACATACAATTAATTCTTTGAAAAAAGTTATGCTTTATAAATAACATGCATGTACAGGAGAGATAATCAGACACACAGTTTTCCTTCAGTAAGGATTTAAATGTGATTAAAGACTTTAATCTGCTTTGGTGGTTGTGTAGAGCTCAACCATGCTACTTAGAGCCCTATATAGCTTTGATCAGAAAAAGGCAGTAGAGTTTTGGAAGATTCAAATAATCTGCTGTT